>NC_138177.1:128930877-129614212 GCF_964165515.1 Mesoplodon bidens | reverse complement strand
AAAGTATATTCAGGGGCTTCTGCAGTGGCACACTGGTTAAGAATCTGCCTGCCAATTCAGGGGACATGGGTTTGATCCCTCACCCGGGAAGATCTCACATGCCATGGAGCAACTAAGCCCATGTGTCACAACTACTGAGCCTGCCCTCTAGAGCCCATGAGCCAAAACTACTGAGCCCGCATGCCACAACTACTGAAGCCCATGCACCTAGAAACTGTGCTCTGCAATAAGAGAAGCCACGACAATGAGAAGCCCATGCACTGCAATGAAGAGTAGCCCCCACTAGCTGCAACTAGAGAAAGCCCGCTCACAGCAACACAGCCTATATATATACATATATATATATATATATACATATATATATATATATACACATATATATATATATATGTATATATATATATATATATATACACGCAACATAGGAGCACCTAAATACATAAAGCAAATACTAACAAACATAAAGGAAGAAATTGACAGTAGCACAATAATAGTACAGCATTTTAACATTCCACTTACATCAATGGACAGATCAATTAGACAGAAAATCAATAAGGAAACACTGGCCTTAAATGATACATCAGACCAGAAGTAATAGATATATACAGACCATTTCATCCAAAACATCAAAATACACATTCTTTTCAAGTGCACGTGGAATGTTCTCCAGAATAGATCTTATGCAAGGCCACAAAACATGTCTCAATAAATTTAAGATCAAAAACATATCACACATCTATTCTGACCACAAGGGTATGAGACTAGAAATCATCTACAAGACAAAAACAAACACAGATATGTGAAGGCTAAAAAGCATGCTACTAAACAACCAGTGGGCCAGTCAAAGAAGAAATCAAAACACCTGGAGAGAAATAAAAATCGAAATCCACAAAAATCCAAAATCTATGGACTGGATCAAAAGCCATTTTAAGAGGGAAGTTTAAAGCAATATAAGCCTACTTCAGGAAATTAGAAAAATATCAAACACTCTAAAACTTACACCTAAAGGAACTAGAAAAAGAAGAACAAGCAAAACCTAAAGTTAGTAGAAGGAAAGATAATATAAAGACAGAATGGAAATAAATGACATAGTAACTTAAAAATATGTAGAAAAGATCAGTGAAACTAAGGACTGGTTCTTTGTAAAGAGAAATAAAATGGATAAACCTTTAGCTAAACTTTAGCTAAACTCATCAAGAAAAATAGAGGAGCCAAATAAATAAAATGGGACTGAAAGAGGAGTTACAACCGACACCACAGAAATACAAAGAATCATAAGAGTACTATGAACAATTATATGTTGATAAAATAGACAACCTAGAATAAATGGATGAATTCCTAGAAATGTACAATGTCCCAAGATTGAATCAGGAAGAAATAGGAAATATGAACAGACCAATTATCAGTACTGAAATTGAATTAATAATTTTAAAACTCCCAACAAACAAAAGTCCACAACCATACAGCTTCACAGGTGAATTCTACCAAACATTTAGAGCACAGTTAACATCTATCCTTCTCAAACTTTTCCAAAAAAATTGAAGAGGAAGGAACAGTTCCTAACTCTTTCTATGAGACCAGCATCACACTGATACCAAAACCAGACAAAGACACCACAGAAAAAGAGAAAATTACAGCCAGTATCACTGATGAACACAGATGCAAAAATCCTTGACAAAAATGTTAGCATACCAAATTAACAGTACACTAAAAGGATCATATACCATGATCAAGAAGGATTTGTCCCAGGAATGCAAGGATGGTTCAATACTCGCAAGTCAGTGTGATACAACACATTAACAAATTGAAGGATAAAAAATATATGATCATCTCAATAGGTTCAGGAAAAGCTTTTGACAAAATTCAACATCCACTTACTATAAAAACTCTCAATAAAGTAGGTAAAGAGGGAACATACCTCAGTATAATAAAGGCCATATGTGACAAACCCACAGTCAATGTCTTACTCAATGGTAAAAAGATGAAAGTATTTACTTTAAGATCAGGAAAAAGACAAGGATGCCAACTCTTGCCACTTTTATTCAACATAGTACTGGAGGTCCTAGCCACAGCAATCAGACAAGGAAAAAAAACCAAAATCTAGACTGGAAAGGAAGAAGCAAAACTGTCACTGTTTGTAGATGACATGATACTATAGAAAATCCTAAAGATGCTACCAAAACTCGATTAGAACTAATAAATGAATTCAGTAAAATTGCAGGATACAAAATTAATATACAGAAATCTGTTGTGTATTCTAATAATGAACTCATAGAGAGAGAAACTAAGAAAACAGTTCTGTTTACAATTGCATCAAAAAGAATAAAATACCTAGGAATAAATCTAACCAAAGAGATAAAAGACTTGTACTCTGAAAACTATGACACTGATGAAAGAAATTGAAGATGACACAAATGGAAATGTATACTCTGCTCATACATTGGAAGAATTAATATTGTTAAAATAACCTACTACCCAAGGCAATCTACAGAGTCAATGCAATCCCTATCAAAATACCAATAGTATTGTTTACAGAACCAGAAAAAATAATTTAAAAATTTGTATGGAAACACAAAAGACCCCATATAACTAAATCAATCTTGACAAAGAAGAACAAAGCTGAAAGTGTCACACTCCCTTATTTCAAACTATACTACAAAGCTACAGTAATCAAAACAGTATGGTAATGGCACAAAAACAAACATAAATCAGTGGAACAGAATACAGATCTTAGAAGTAAACTGACACTTTATGGTCAATTAATGTTTGGCAAAGGAGGCAAGAATATACAATGGGGAAAAGACAGCCTCTTCAGTAAATGGTACTGGGGAAACTGGATAGCTACATGCAAAAGAATCAAACTGGACTACTTTCTCACACCATATAAAAAATAAACTCAAAATGGAGTAAACACTTAAATGTAAGACCTGAAACCATAAAAATCCTAGAAGAAAACATAGGCAGTATGCTTTTGGACATCAGGCTTTGCAATATATTTTTGGATCTGTCTCCTCAAGCAAGGGAAACAAAAGCAGAAATAAACAAATGGGACTACATCAAACTAAAAAACTTTTGCATAGAAGAAAGAAAATGAACAAAATGAAAACTCTGCCTACTGAATGAGAGAAGATATTTGCAAATGATATATCCGATAAGGGGTTAATATCCAAAATATGCAAATATCTCACACAACAACAAAAACAACAACAACCTTAAAACCTGATTAAAAAATGGTCAAAGGATGTGAATTTTTCCAAAGAAGACATACAGATAGCCAACAGATGAATGAAAAGATGCTCAACATCACTAATCATCAGGGAAGTACAAATCAAAACCACAATAAGATATTACCTTGCACCTGTCAGAATGACTGTCATCAAAAGACAACAAATAACAAATTTTGGTGAGGATGTGGAGAAAATAGAACCCTCATGCACTGTTGGTGGGATTATAAATTAGTGCAGCCACTATGGAAATCAGCATGGAGGTGTCTCAAAAATTAAAAACAGGATTGCCATATGATCCAGCAATTTTACTTCTGGGTATTTACCTGAAGAAAACAAAAACACTAATTGAAAAGATATGTACACCAGTATTCATTGCACATTATTTAAAAGAGCCAAGATATGGAAGTAACCTAAGTGTCCATTGTTATCTGAACAGATAAAGAAAATATGGGATATATATATATATGTATATATATATATATATATATATATATATATATATATATACACACACACACACACACAATGGAATATTACTTAGCCTTAAAAAACAAAATCTTGCCATTTGTGACAACATGGATGGATCTAGAGGGTATTATGCTAAGTGAAATAGGTCAGACAAAGACAAATACTGTATAATTTCACTAATATGTGGAATCTAAAAGCAAAACAAATAAATAAACAAAACAAAACAAAAATAGACTCATAGATTCAGAGAAGAAACTGGTGGTTGACCGAGGGGAGGGGTGTGGAGGGATGGGCAAAATAGGTGAAGGGAATTAAGAGATACAAACTTTGAGTTATAAAATAAATAAGCCATGGGGGATATAATATACAGCATAAGGAATATGGTCAATAATATTGTAATAACTTTGTTGGGACAGATGGTTACTTGACTTATCATGGTGATCATTTCATCATGTCAAGTCTGTATGCAGTTCACCTGAAACTAACATAATATTGTATGTCAACTCTATTTCAACAGAAAAAAATAGTGAGGATGGAGAAAAGTAAACTTTCCAATCTTCTTAAGTCAGTACTTAGCAAAAGTTTCCAGTTCCTCTTTTCTTTCCTACTGAACTATTATGCATTCTTAGAACATCCATCTATTCATCATTCAAATAAATATTTATTGTGCACTTGCTATGTGTCAGGCATTGTGCTGGGTTGCAGGGATACAAAAAGGTATATGATGTGGCTCCTTAGGAAGCACATGATCCAATAAAAAAAGGGTATCAAGGTTAATCATAAATAGTCTGGATTTGAAAAATGTGATTTAAAAAATTTCTGAAATTCTAACATAGAATAAATTATTCTCTTTCAACTGCACCAACAATTTGGAATTTAAATTGGTTACTGATAAATTAGTACCACAGAAGAAAAGGGGCTATCATGTTTTATTACTAGTGATCTTGAATTAAGGAAATACACAGTTAGTGTCTTTCTAATGGAAAATGAATTAAGTAGCTGAAGACAGAACATCTTGGAAGACATGTAAATGCCACCACAGGAGAGTTATGGATGGCTACTCTGCTTTGATAGACTTCCAGAGGCTCTAATCTCCACTTTTCAAAATCACCACACCCCATCAAACATCTAACTTCTTAAGGCAGTAAAATGGACTGGTGTGTGTCATACAACCTCTTTATGCCCCTGTAATGCTTTGGTTATCACAAAAAGCAATCCACAAGGTTGAGTGCTAGCTCCTAAAATAAACATTTAATTTGAGCATTAATGCATCTCTTTCCAGACATTCAGAAAACATTATTGGTCACCTGCTATGTGCCACACACTGTGTTATGTGATGAAAAGACAGAGTAGAGTGGCATGTTGTTTGTCCTCAAGCTCCTGGTAGCCTATGCATGCTAGAGAAAATAGGTAGGTAGTAGTTTCCAGAGCAAGCACCTAACAGAGCTGCAGAAGGTGCATGGCTGGTTAGTTAGTAGGAAGCCAAACAGCTTTGATGGCATCAGAGTCCAAGAGAATCTTGTAGCTAGTGTAACTCAAGCAGTGCTAGTGAGCCTGTTGCAACAATGGGCAAGGCTGTTATTTCTCTGCCCAGATATTTGGACCTTACTACAAATAGGTGGAGAAGAACACTCAGGTCTATAACTTGAGGTTCTGTTAGCTCTCATATACTGAGAAAGTCAAAACTTGGGCCTTTGATGGGAAGAAGGACACTTCATCATCCCTCTTTGTATGACACCTGCAGTGTGTTTTGAGATCTTGAGTCTCAGGGATTTCTGAAAGTCATTTTCAAATGTTTTATTTAAGTAACAGTCTTGTGGTCTTCAGATGACAGTAAGTGATTTCCACAAAAGCTTTTATGCCTTACTATTGCTTGCCTTTTAAGAAATGTGGGATGAGATAAAATGAAGAAGGTGCCTTTCCAGCCATTTCATTGCTGCTTTGCTTCCCACAGTGGATTGTTGTGCTTTTCTGGACAGATACTGAATATTGCTATTTCTCCTAATTATTTCCACAGAGGGATAGTAACAGCTCTTTGACGTTGAGTGATGATCCCTGCTGTTATTAAGATTTTGTGAGTGTGTGTTTTGAAAATTGTGGCACTGATATATGACTGCAATATTTGTTTTGTTTCACCAAAGTCAGCAAGGATAGAAAAACATTTGACAGGTCAACCAGTCCACCGCCCACCCCCCCCCAACTCATTTCTGAAAGTGACTTCCAAAACCTGCTGTTAGATATTCTTATCCTTTTTTGCTCACAGCATAATAAGAATATATTAAAACCACTCATCCTGAACAAGACTTAGAAGGCCATATCCTAGGCAGTATGACTTTTAGGGACTTAGTCTACCAAGACTTTTGCCTAGATGAGCAGCTGAAGAATTACCACTGTTTCATAACTCCTGGGGGCACTGTTTGACTCAGAGTCTATGTGGATGGTGGCCCTGACATTGTGCAATAAACAATCCATACAGTCAAACCTCACAGCTTTGAGCTAAGATACTTGAAATCTGCCTACCTTAGTATTATACACTTTGGGAGTCTGCTTGCTCTCCCTAAAGACTCAAGGTTATTTATTAAAATTTCATTTAAATTTTGACTCTATTCTAATATATGTCTAAGTTATAAATCATGTTTTAAATTGTTTACCATAGAGGCAAATTAATGCCCCAGAAAAACTTACCATGTTTAAAATCCTATACTTCTTTATACCCATTGCACACTAAAAATTAGGGGTAAACACTAAGGATGACTTCTCTGCTGACTTGCTGTGTGCAGCTCCAGAGCCTGGAAATTCAACCTTTTTTGATTTGTGAGTTCATGCTCTCCAGTCTACATTAATGAACCAGCCAACAGCTTTGACATAGGTGGACAGGCTGTGAAGCCTAATTGAGCCAGTTTGTGTGAGAAGGAATAACTCATGTGGAAGAAAAACAAAAATAGCATCTAAGTTTGGTCAGTATATTATACTTTAGAAAGTGCTCTCACACTAGACTGTGAGCTTCTTCAAGTCAAAGACAACTTAAAATTCATCATGTCATAGTTCCAAGTAGATTCTCAATAAAGATTTGTTGAGCTAGTTAACATTTATCGTTTCTGACCCTCTCTACAATATCATAAGTTGGGAAATACTGCCATTTTGCAGAGGATGGATTGGAGGTTGAGGGTCAACTTGCTCAGGATAATGTTGTTAGTTCATGGCAGAACTGGGAGGGGGAACATGAACCCATGCCCACTGGTACATCAACAATGCACCATCCGTGACCCTAGATACCTTCCACATTCCCACATTCATGCTTTCCTCTCAATAACCACACAATTTCAAGATCCACACATAACACCTTGTCTTTTCTGGTTCAAATATCTGGTTCAGAGTAAAAGCTTTTTTCTATATCGGGTAATTCTTCTTGTCAGCTTGGATTCAGTCAAACTTCAGGATGGAATGAACAAATTATAGATGGCAGTAATAGAGTGCTTCCAGGCAGGTATTTCTTTTTTTTTTTTTTTTTGTGTGTGTGTTATGCGGGCCTCTCACTGTTGTGGCCTCTCCCCTTGCGGAGCGCAGGCTCCGGACGCACAGGCTCAGTGGCCATGGCTCACGGGCCCAGCCGCTCCGCGGCATGTGGGATCCTCCCAGACCGGGGCACGAACCCGTGTCCCCTGCATCTGCAGGCGGACTCTCAACCACTGCGCCACCAGGGAAGCCCCCAGGCAGGTATTTCTTACCTACTTCTTACCTACTTTATTCTACTTCTTGGCATTCCACATGGAACTGTTTTAAATCACTCAGGAAGAGAAACTAGAATGAAAAAGTCTGACTTGTAGTAGGGAGCTCTGTCCTGACAGGTATCTAATGATTTTCATTACTCTATCATTCGAGGCTAGAATTATTTGCAGTGTACCAAAATCACCCTACCAAGTTTTGCAGAAGGACAATAGAAATGAGAATAAATATGTTTTCTCCTCTTTTGGGGATGGCTATCATATCTGTATCATTAAAAAAAAATTTGCACCAGCTTCCCCATGGAATTTTCTGTGACCTGCTCCCTTATGTCCAAATCTTGCCTATTTTTCAGGGTTGCTGACATCCCCTTCTTCCTTTAAACTTTCTATGACAATTCTGTCTCCCATAGTAGCTTCCATATCTGACTTCAGCATATGTTTGTTGTTTTTAACATCTTTATTGATATATAAGTCACTTGCCATAAATGTATCCTTATAAAGCATACAGTTGAATCATTTTAGTATATTCACATAATTTGCAATTATCACCAAAATCTAAGTTTAAAATATTCCATCACCCCCAAAATACACCCTGTGTTAGCATTTACTCTCCATTAGCATTCACTCTCCAATCCCACTCTCTTCAGCTCTAGGCAACCATTAATTTACTCTCTACCTCTATGGATTTGCCTACTCTGGACATTTCATATAAATGATGTTATACAGTATGTGTGGTCTTTTGTGACTGGCATCTTTCACTTAATATAATGTTTTCAGATTCATTTATGTTGTAGCATGTATTGACACTTCATTTCTTTTTATTACTGAATAATATTCCATTGTATGGATATACCACATTTTGTTTAGCCAGTCAGCAATAGATGGACATTTGGGTTGTTTGTAATTTTTGGCTCTCATGAGTAATGAGAAACATTCATATGCAAGTATATAACTAGGAGGGGGATTGTTAGGTCATACAAGAACTTTTTGAGAAATTGCCAAACATTTCCAAAGTGGCTGCACCGTTTTTATAATCCCACTGGACGTGAATGAGGGTTCCGATATCTTCACATCCTCACCAACACTTGTTATTGCCTGTCTTCATTATTTTAGCTATCCTAGTAGGAGTAAGTAGTATCTAATTGTGTTTTGATGTGCATCTCTCTTTAATAATGATGGTATCTTTTTATGTGCTTATGGTAATTTGTATATAATTTTTTGTGAAATATCTTTTTAAATGAGTTGTTCTTTAATTGAGTTCTTTATTCCAAGCACAGATATATCCAGTTATCAGTTATAAGATTTGAAAATAGTTTCTCCCATTCTGTTTGTCTTTTCACTTTCTTGATGATATCATTTGTACCACATTAATTTTGATGTAGTCAAATTTCTATTTTTCTCTATTATCGCTTATGCTTTTGGTGTCATATCTAAGAAACCATTTCTGAAACTAAGGTCATGAAGATTTACTCCTGTGTTTTATTTTGAAATTTTAAATTTTTGGCTTTTATATTTAGGTCTATGACACATTTTGAGTTAACTTTTGAATAGGTCTTAGGTAGGGGTCCAACTTTATTATTTTAAATGTGGATAGCCAGTTTTCTCAACACCATTTGTTGAAAAGACTGTTCTTTCCCACACTGAACTGTCTTTGACATCCTTGTAGAAAATCAATTAACCATAGATTCATGAGTTTATTTCTGGATTCTCAATTCTATTCCGCTGATTTATATGTCTGTCCTTATGCTAACACCACACTGTCTTGATTACAAGTTAAGTTTTTTTTTTATGACATTTAACACAATTTATTCTATACATTTGTTTGGTCAGTACACAGCACTTAAGAAGTTAGCCTTATTCCTAATCCTGTTAGACTTTAAAATTTTGTTTTATTATGTTTTTCAGTTTTATTGAAATACAGTTGATTTACAATGTTGTGTTAGTTTCAGGTGTACAGCAAAGTGATTCAGTCATATATATATGTAGGTTCCATTAAAGGTTATTACAAGATATTGAGTATGGTTCCTTGTGCTATACAGTAGGTCCTTGTTGATTATCTAATTTATATATAGTACTGTGTGTATTTTAATCCCAAACTCCGAATTTACACCCCCCCAATTTGGTGACCATATGTTTGTTTTATATGTCTCTGAATCTATTTCTGTTTTGTAAACAAGTTTATTTGTATCACTTTTTTAGCTTCCACATATAAGCGATATCATACCAGTTAAGTTTTGAAATCAGGAACTGTGAATCCTCCAACTTTCTTTTTCAAGGCTGTTTTTGGCTATGTGAAATCCCTTGGAATTTTATACAAATTTTAGAATCAGCTTTTCTATTTATGTGAGAAAAAAAAAGGGCCATTGGGATTTTGATAGGGATTGCACTGAATTTGTAGGTCACTTTAGGGAGTATTGTCATCTTAACAATGTTCAGTTTTCCAATCAGTAAACTTGGGATGTCTTTCTACTTATTTAATTTTTTTAAGCAACCCTTTGTAGTTTTCAGAATACAGGTCTTACACTTCCTTGGTGTCTTAGTCTGTTAAGGCTACTATGACAAAATATCACCAACTGGGTGGTTTATAAACAACAGAAATTTATTGCTCACAGTTCTGGAGGCTGGGAAGCCCAAGGTGCCAGCATGGTTGTTTTCTTGTGAGGGTCCATGTCCTTGTTCATAGCCAGCACCTTCTCACTGTGTCCTCACATGGTAGAAGAAGCTAGAGGTCACTCTGGAGCCTCTTTTACATGACACTAATCCCATTCATGATAGCCCCACCCTCATGATGTAAGCACCTCCTAAAGGGCCCACTTAGTAATACCATCACATTTGAGGGTTAGGATGTCAACATATGAATTTTGGGAGGATGCAAACATTCAGACCATATCACTTGATCTAATTTATTCCTAAACATTTTATTCTTTTTGATGCCATTGTAAATGAAATTGTTCTCTTAATTTCATTTTCTGATTGTTTATTGCTAGTGTGTAGAAATACAGTTGATTTCTGTATATTCATCTTATATTCCAAAACCTTGCAGAACTCATTTATTAGCTCTAATAGTTTTCTAGTGGATTCCTTAAGATTTTCTATTTACCAGATCAAGTCATCACCAAATAGAAATGTTTCTACTTCTTTCTTTCCAATCATGGTGCCTTTTATTTCTTTTTCTTGCCTAATTGTACTGACTAAAACCTCCAATACAGTATTGAACAGAAGTGGTAAGAGCAGACATCCTTTTATTGTTCCCAATTGTAAGGGGAAATCATTTAGTTTTTCACTGTTAAATATGAAGATAGCTGTGGGTTTTTCATAAATTGAGGAAGTTTCCTTCTATTCCTAGTTTATTGAGTGTTTATACCATGAAAGGATGTTGGAATTTGTCATATGCTTTTACTGACTTTTTTGAGATGATCACATGGGTTTTATCCTTCATTTTATGAATATTGTATATTATATTAATTGATTTTTATATGTTAAACCAACCTTGGATTCCTAGGTTAAATTCCACTTGGTCATGATGTCTAACTCTTTTTATATGTTGCAGAATTCAGTTTTCTACTATGTTGTTGAGAATTTTTGCATCTATATTCATAAGGGATATTGGCCTATAATTTTCTTTTTGGGTGATATCTTTGTGTGGTTTTGAAATTAGGGTGGTACTGGCTTCATAGAATGAGTTGGAAAGTGTTTCTTCTTCTTTTATTTTACTTAATTTTTTTAGAAGGGCTTGATAAGGACTTGTGTTAATTTAACAGTGAAGACATACTGGAATTTGACTGGTTTTTCAAAAACAGAAAGCTAAGGTAGCTGGAGCTGAAGTGATTCCCCATTGCTTGCCTGTTAAAATTTAATCTCTTTACCTTGGTTCGTGACTCTTCCATGGGGAACTTGCTTAACCTCTCTGGCTTCACCCATCTCTTGCCACTATTTCTGTCGCACTGTAAGCATCATCTGTGCTAAACTAACGATAATAATAGTAATTTTCTTCTAGGCACTATGTTAAGTATATAATACAATCTCAATTGACTGTTATATTCAGTTTCCCAGAAATTAAAGCCCTTCTCACTTCATGACTTTGTTCACGAAGTTCCCACTACCCACAATAGACTATGCCTTTATTCATCCCTGCTCCCTCCTTGCTTCAGTCTTGTGCAGTTGCCAAACACCTACTCATGGTTTAAGACTCACATCAAGTGTCACTTTCACAATAAAGACTTTTTAAAAAACATTAAAATATGTTTTATTCTTTATTTTATATGGTAAATGGCATTTGGAAGAAAATCTTCTCATTGAAAACTGGGTACTAGTTCTCTTTTTTTAAATTGAAGTTTAGGAGATTTATAACATTGTGTTAGTTTCAGGGGTACAGCAAAGTGATTCAGTTATATATATATATATTTTTCAGATTATTTTCCATTATAGGTTATTACAAGATATTGAATGTAGTTCCCTGTGCTACACAGTAAATCCTTGTTGCTTATCTATTTTATGTGTAGTAGTTTGTATCTGTTAATCCCATACTCCTAATTTATCCTTCACGCCCCATTCCTTTCCCCTTTGATAACCATAAGTTTTTTTTTCTATGTCTGTAAGGCTGTTTCTGTTTTGTATATAGAGTCATTTGTATTATTTTTTAGATTCCACGTATGAGTGATATCATATAATATTTGTCTTTCTCTGTCTGACTTACTTCACCAAGTATAATATTCTCTAGGTCCATCCATGTTGCTGCAAATGACAGTATCTCATTCTTTTTTATGGCTGAGTAATACTCCATTATGATACATATGACATCTTCTTTTGTTGTATGAGCTATTTGTATATTAATCTCTTGTTGGTCACATCATTTGCATATATTTTCTCCCATTCCATAGGTTGTCTGTTTGATTTGTTGATGGTTTCCTTTGCTGTTCAAAAGCTTAAGTTTAATTAGGTCCCACTTGTTTATTTTTGCTTTTATTTCTTTTGCCTTGGGAGACTGACCTAAGAAAATAGTGCTATGATTTATGTTCAAGAATGTTTTGCCTATGTTCTCTTCTATGAGTTTTAGGGTATCATGTCTTATATTTAGGTCTTTAAACCATTTTGAGTTTATTTTTGTGTATGGTAAGAGGGTGTGTTCTAACTTCCTTGATTTATTGATACATGAGGCTGTCCAGCTTTCCCAATACCACTTGCTGAAGAGACTGTCTTTTCTCCATTGTATATTCTTACCTCCTTTGTCAAAGATAACCATAGGAGTGTGGGTTTAATTCTAGGCTCTCTATTCCATTTCACTGATCCATATGTCTGTTTTTGTGCTAATACCATGCTGTTTTGATTACTGTAGCTTTGTAGTATTGTCTGAAATCTGGGAGGGTTATGCCTCCACCTTTGTTCTTTTTCCTGAGGATTGCTTCAGCAATTCTGGGTCTTTTGTGGTTCCATATAAATTTTAGGATTATTTGTTCTAGTTCTATGGGTAATTTGATAGGGATTACGTTAAATCTGTAGACTGCTTTGGGTAGTATGGTCATTTTCACAAATTAATTCTTCCAATCCAAGAGCATGGACTATCTTTCCATTTCCTTGAATCATCTTCATTTTCCTTTATCAGCGTTTTATAGTTTTTAGCATATAGGCCTTTCACCACCTTGGTTAAGTTTATTCCTAAGTATTTTATTGTTTTGTTTTTTTTTAATTTTTGGCTGCCTCAGGTCTTTGTTGCTGTGTGTGGGCTTTCTCTAGTTGCAGCAACTGGGGGCTTCTCTTGTTGCAGAGCACAGGCTCTAGGTGTGCAGGCTTCAGTGGTTGTGGCATGTGAACTCAGTAGTTGGGGCTCGTGGGCTCTAGAGCGCAGGTTCAGTAGTGATGCCTGGGTTTAGTTGCTCCGCAGCATGTGGGATCTTCCTGGACCAGGGCTTGAACCCATGTCCCCTGCATTGGCAGGCAGATTCTTAACCACTGCACTACCAGGGAAGTCCAGTATTTTATTTTTTGATGTGATTTTAAACAGGATTTTTTTTTTTTACTTTCTATTTCTGATATTTTATTGTTAGTGTAAAGAAATGCAACAGATTTCTGTATATTAGTCTTGTATCCTGATACCTTACTGAACTCTTTTATTACTTCTAATAGGTTTTGTGTGGAGACTTTAGGGTTCTCTATATATAGTATCATGTCATCTGCAAATAGTGACAGTATTGCCTCCTCCCTTCCAATTTGGATACTTTTATTTCCTTTTCTTGTCTGATTGCTGTGGCTAGGACTTCCAATACTATGTTGAATAGAAGTAGTGAGAGTAGGCATTCTTGTCTTATTCCTGAATTTAGCAGGAAGGCTTTCAGCTTTTCACCATTGAGTATTATATTGGTTGTGGGTTTATTGTAAATGGCTTTTATTATGTTGAGATATGTTTCCTTTATACCCACTTTAGTGAGAGTTTTTATCATGAATGGATGTTGAATTTTGTCAAATGCTTTTTCTGTGTCTACTGAGATAATCATGTAGTTTTTGTCTATCCTTTTGTTGATGTGGAGTATCACACTGGTTGATTTGCATATGTTGAACCATCCTTGCAACACTGAAATGAACCCAACTGGATCCTGGTGAATGATCCTTTTTATGTATTGTTGGATTCAGTTTGCTAGTATTTTGTTAAGGATTTTTGCATCTATCACAATAAAGACTGTTTATGTTCCTGAATAAAATATCAGTGAAGAACATCTAACAAATCTGAGTATTTTTGTTAATCTGTTATTCTCATGTACTATAAATAATTGATGGCAGTAACCATGTTTGATTCATCTCTTTATCTCAAATCTAGTAGAGTACCTGTCACATAGTAAACATTCAACAAATATTTGTTAAACTAATATTTGTTAAACTAATAGATTCACTATCCAGAATGAGGTTTTTCCCTAGCATTGTGAGTAGCTGAGATGTTATTGTACTTCTCTGTGCTTCTCACAGCACCTGGTGTGATACTGATAAATGCTCATTGAAGCTAACTCAGCTGAATGACAAACTAATATTATAATGTCAGTAGCACATTTTGAACCCTTCAGTAAAAAGGCACCATAAAAGCCTCAAAGTAGCTGTAGGAAATAGAGATGATAAAAATCTATTTGGATGACATCTCTTTTTGAAAATACAAAAACAAATCTGTTGTGTTTTGAAACATAATTACACTTGAAGATTTTTGGTGTGACAGAGCTGTGTTTAGGGATTCTGTGGATCATCACAACACTGCTTGATACTAGGAAAGGGGAAATCCATTTTAGAAGCTTTTCAGTGACAAGTTTTATTTTCTGTACCTGGAAGCTATTCCCAGTGCTGTTTACTTAAATGCCTTGGAATATGGGAAACTCAGGATCACTGTGGAGTTCCCAATACATTTAGTATTTCTTATATTCTCCCTCTATCACAAGACAAAGGGAGCAGATGGAGTGGTGGCACTGCCTGTAGCAGCAATGACAATACATGACTGCTACCTAAGCAAGGTGTGTGCTTTTTAACATTGACATTTGGGGTTTGTATCAGTCAGGGTTCTCCAGAGAAACAGAAGCAAGAGAGAGAGAGACTTTTTTTTTAAGGAATTGGCTCACATGATTATGGGGGCTGGCAAGTTCAAATTTGTAGGGCAGGCCAGCAGGCTAGAAACCCAGGCTGGATTGATGTTACAGTCTTAAGACTGAAATAGAAGACTGGAAAATCAGGCAGGTGTTAGTGCTGCAGCCAGCCTTGAGGCAGGATTTCATCTTCTGGGAAACCTGTTTTCACCCTTAAGGGCTTTGACTGACTGGATGAGGCCCCACCCACACTATTGAGAGTAATCTCCTTTACTTAAAGTAACTGATTGTAGGTGTTAACCACATCTACTAAACACCTTCTCAGAGACACATAGATTAGTGTTTGATTAAATATTGATTCTGTAGCCTAGCTGGGTTGATCCATAAAACGAATCATTACAAGGTCTTTGGCACGTGGGCCTGCCTTGCTCTCCCACTTCACAATTTTCCAGGCCACTTTATGCCCCACACCGGACTAATAATCATGCTTTAATGGAATGCCACACTCCTCTGCCTTGCTGGTCCCCCCATACCTACTCTAGAGTCTTTCTCCTTCTCTATCCCAGCTATCAAATTCCTCCATTTATCCCTTAGACCCCAGGCAAATACCCTTTGCCTTCCCAAATCTTGGCTGCTTTCCTGTTTAAATATCATCTCTCCCTCTCCTGAACCCCCAACAAATTTCCTGGCAGTTCAGTCACCTTACTTTGCTTTGCATTATTCTAAAATGTATTCATGGCAACCACTTCCCTCTTCTGTGGCTTGAGGGAGTCAAGAATCTTATGGTATTTTGTTTTGTTTTGTATCAAATTTTTATCTTCTCTACAGGGTGTAGAGCTTTCCTTCAGGCACCAATCTTTATACGTACTCTGTGCCAGGTCCTATGCTAACTGCCAGGGTATGTAAAGATAAATTAGACAAGTTTTCAGCACTCTGAGAGTACATAGTCTAGTGGGGGGAGCGAATAAGTAACCTGTATGTATCCATAAGTGTTTGTTGAACTGAATCACTTCCTGCTGTAGAAGTGTAATCACTTTCCCCTCAGCATCTCCTCACCTTAATCCTCCTACATACAGACATTAACCAGAGCAGACAGCCGGCTGGTAGTGGGCTGGAAACTCTGTCCTCATAAAACCTGTAAAGGAATAATGTGTGTGGTGTGATCTGAGGGGCATCAAAGAAGTCAACTGATCCAAAAATAGCTCTGTTGCTAAGATGCTGTAATGCTTGATATGCCACCATTGGGAATCCATTCATTTGGGTTTGGAATTATCCAATCTCCAGATGTACCTGGGAGACATTATTTAATACATGTCCTGATATCGTTTTCAAATTCCTTTCTCTTCCTTCTTTACCTCTGTATCATCTCCTCCTTTAAGGCAGCTAAATGGCCCTCTCTGAAGGCCGCCACCACCCTGAGGAGTTAGGGGCTTCTCCCCTGGGTCCCCACAGCACTCTGCCTATTACAACATCTTTTTTCCATCCTCTATTGTTTACCTGTTTGATATTTGCCCAAACTCCCCACTAGACTGAGCTCTTAAAGGAAAAAAAAGGGTTTTTCACCTCTGTTACCCCAGCATCTAGCATAGTACCAAACACATAGTGGGATGCTCTGTAAGGGTTCCTGGTATGACTAAGTGGTTCTTTGATAGAATGAGCCCTGAGCACATCTAGGGAAAAGGTTTATGAAAGGGAATCGAAGGGAAGAGATAGAGGAAGTGTAAAAAACAGATCCTTAAAGAAACCAGTTTTGTGCCTGGGGCCATCCTTGATCCTGCTTTTTGCTGTTGTCCACTTTTTGCTTTCATTCATGGATAAAGTACCTTGTGAACTAAACATGCTCTTTTCTTTGTTCTATGAAACACAATCTGAAACACTGTTAGCTGGCAGGATTTTTTCTCGAAGCATTTGTTGAATGTAAAAGTGGCTACACATGCTTCATTTATAAAAAAAAATGCTTTCAAAATATCTTTTATTTCTGCATGAACCGAGAACATAAACATCTTCCCATGCTTGTCTCTCCCATCCTCCACCCTTTGCCTTTGCTCAAAGTTATCAGCTAGTAAAGACAGCCAACAAAGTATTTTTTCCAAGTCCTGTGTAGGTCTGCAAGGAATGCAGACCTACGCAAGTTTTCTCAAGTAATAGGGCTGGAGTTTTCAAGGTGCATCTAGATTGGAGCTGAAGCCAAGATGCCTTTGGAGTCTTATGCTCTTATCTGTTTCTTTCTCATTAGCTGAATGAGTTCTCTATTTTTCATGATGTCTCCTCTGTAGACTTGTTCCATTTTCCTCTTGCTCCTCCAGCCCTACATGTCTCTTCTCTTTTCTCATGTCTTCTGCTTACCTATTATTTCTCCTCTCTCACAATTTCACATGACACATCATGGCTACCCTAGACACTCACTACCTTATGACTTTTCAGCTTCAAAAATATATGCCTCTAAATAGATACCCTCTGGTTCATACGAATTTAAATTTTTCCACAAATGTATTTTTCAAATTAATTCTTAGCAGGTTGATCCACAGATTGGTTCATTTTCCATAATATAACCAAGAGTTGATCATACATTGTAGTTACCTATCTGTCGATTATTACCAGTATGCTATTTATTATATATGTATGTTCTAATACACATTATACCTTATTCTAGGTATTTATTTCTTTTAAAATATATATGTAATATAGTTATTACCACTAAGGCAGAGTTACATTTTTTTCTTGGTGGTTTCCCCAGAATGTCACACAATTCCTGGCATGCTGTAGGTACTCCAGACATTGAATGCATGGCTAAATGAAGCTCCTGACACCTTACTTCTCACTCATCCTCTTCTAATCCACCTTCAATCATTCCAAAACACCAATCAAACCATGATATTCCGTGTTAAAAATTATTAATGACATTTATCATCCAAATTCGTATGAGGATATTTATTGCCTACTTCTCCAGCTTTATTTTCTGCTCCTGCTCAATTTCTTGTACTTGATGCTTTACAAAGCCAAAGTCACTCATGAAATATACTATAGTGTTCCATGTCCTTGCCTTTGTACATGGAAGAATAAATAGAAATGCAATGTATGAGACAGAGTGAAGATGGGTCTTAGAGACAGGTTGATAAGATGTCTAAATGATTTAACTAATGTGTAAATCTCACACAACTTACTATTGCCTTCTAAGTAGTAGGCATTTGGTATGTTCTTATTAGAGTGGATTAAAAAGTGGCATTTGTGTTTTTATCTGGCTTCAGATCTAGTAAGAATGAGTGAATGAAAGGACCTTAAAAGGATAAGTTCATTGGCACATGAACAGTTTCATCTTTTCTCAAACTCAATAGCTATTATTGTGACTAACAAAGCAACTCTTGTGAGTTGAACACAAACAAGAACTAGTCAGGAGAGTGTTTATGATGTCATCATAAATATTTATAAAAGGGATATGATGCAATGTTTTGTGAGATGTGGGTTATGAAAGGTTAGACTGTAAATGTTCAATTACATCAAATTACTAAACACCTGAAACTTGTATAGTGTTTTCTGATTTACAAAGCACACTCACATTATGTCATTTAAACTTCAATTTCTCAATCTCCATTGGACCATTATCTTCAGAGTGTAAACATTCTATAATATCTCCATCCTTAAGAGTCCCTCTCTGGACCTCATGTTTCCCATCAGAAACAAACCTTATGTGTCTTCTCTTTTATAGCAAAGCTGTCACTGTCTCTACTTTCTCATCTGACATTCTTTCCTCAGCCAACTCAGATCTGGTTTTCATTCCCACAACTCCACTGAAGTTGCTTTTATCAAGGTAATTAGGAACCTACATCTTATCTATTCACTCCCTCCTTCACTTGGCTTTAAACACAGTATATTGCCCTGGTTTCCCAGCTACTCACTGCCTCCTCCTCCTCCAGACTTCTAAGTGGCCCACTGTCAGGTCTTGTCTCTCCTCTTGTCTCTGTCTATACTCCCAAGGCAATCTCAACCAGATCCTGGTTTTTAATATCGTCTGCAAACTGGTGGCTCCCACATTCATATCTTCAACCCAGTTTGCTCCCTGAGGCTCCAAACTTGTGTATCCAAGAGTCTTCTTGACTCTCTCTAGATAAGCATCTCAAGCTAACAGCTCCTAAAGCAGAACTCTGGAAAATCCTGCTCTAATGCCAGTGCTCCCCTTCTTGGGAAGTGGTACTAAATTCATCCAGGTGCCCTAGCCAATAACCTAGATGTCATCCTTAACGCCTCTCTTCAGGCCCAGCATTTCATCAGTCAGTAAGTCTTATTGACTCTACCTTCCAAATATTACCTGCAATCCGACTACTTACTACCATCTCTACTTCTACCAAACTAGGCAAAGCCACCGTTATCACCAGCCTGGACTTCCAAAATGCCCTTCTAACTGGCTCTCTGCTTCCTTTCTCTCCCCTTTTTATAGTCTGTTCTCCACTGAACAGCCAGAGTAGTCCTTTCAAATGTAAAACCATCTAGTGGGTTCCTTTCTCATTCTAATTAAAACTCACAGTCTCTTTTAGAACCTATGAGGTCTACATGATCTAGCTTCTGCCTTTCCAAGCTTATTTCTAACTTAAGGTATTTGTACTTACTAGTCCTGTTTGGAATATTCTTTTACCACATTTTCCCATGATTTACTACCTGAATTTCTTCTGATTCTCCTCAAAGGTAATCCCTCCCTGACAATTCCATGTCCCTTAACCCACTTTATTTTTTCTTATTCACTTACCTGTCAGTATATTATATACTTGCTTAATTCGTTGTAGTCCCTCTTTTCCTCATTAGAACGTAAGTCCAAGTGCTGTATTATTTCAAGGTACCCAAAAAAAATTTGTTGAATGAGGGAATGAGACTTGAATATAAATATTTTGACTAGAGTTTGAGTACTTTTTCCCTAACCCAAAGGCTTATAAAAAGTGATCATCTTTCTATTTTGTGATATCTCCAGAATATTCTGAGGAAACATTTGAGAACCTTGGTTTCAGATTCTTCTAGATAAATGAAGATGCATCATATTAGAGCAATTATGTAAATTGCAGTTTGGGTTGGTGTGGTGTGGGCTTGTGAAAGGAACATCAGTAGCATTCCACTGGCTAAGAGTCACCTCACACCAATGCGCCACTGTGATGATTTAGGCACAGTGCCAAGAGTGGCAGAAAAAGCACCCTAAAACAAAAAAGGAATTCTTAGATTTAAAAATTTTGACACTAAATAGTACAGTGTATTATCTCCATGTTATAGATGAGAACCTTTCTTTAAGGTACAGAGAAATTAAATTATTTGCTAACTTGTTAAGTGGCAAAATGAGATTTGAATTCAGGTCTATGGGTATCTAAGCATTGCTTCCTCCTCTGTTGTCCACCACACCACATTGCCAAAGCTTTCTACCCTCCTAAAAGAGTTAGCACTCAGCCAACAGTTTAACACAACTTAGGGATTTGTTATTGCTGTTGTTCTTTTGTTTTTTGATGGAGACAAATATCTACTATAGTTATAGAAAACAATTTCTAGCTACTCAAGTGGCTCTACACAAGTTTCTGTTTAAGTTTCTTTATTTGCAAAATGATCAAGTTGGATTCAGTGACCTCTGAGATCTTTTTTTTTTTCATGAAAAGTTTTCTAAAGATCTTAGTGCCTCTGAAGATCTAATTATACTGATTTTACCTCTAAGGTTTATTTAAATATGAAAACAAAGAGTCATCAGGAGGAGGTTCTCCCTTAGCCTTCATGATCAGAAGCCAAGTTGGCTTCCAGCCATCCAGCAATAATTCCAGAGTGGCGCTGTCAGAACATCAATAGATTATTATTTCCAGATCAGAGTCAAATCCTAAAGGACATGTGTGCTCTGTCAGGAAGGAATTTTAAAATATTCAGATGCAACCAATCTTTTGAAAGATGAAAAAGATTTCTTATTTTTTTTCTTGAAAATTATAATACATACTCCCAAATCTTGGAAACACATTATTTTGGAATGGTTGCTGTAAGCACCTTTTTTTTTGGCATTCAAATTGGGTGCTTGACAACTCCCACAGAACATCTGGACTGCTCCAGATGACCACACTGAGAGGCAAAATCAATGTGGTAAAGCTCATGTTAGCACCGACATGCACAAACAGGAACAGGCATGCAAACCTGAATAGAAACACACACACAGGCACACAGAATAGCCTTTGTTTTCTTTGGAATGTGTTCTTAGACTGGGTGCTGGGAAATTGTCTTCCCAGCCTTTTGATAATTACCCAAGTCTAAAGTATCAGGATAATCTTACTCTGAGTGTGTTTCTGGTTTAACACTCAATTCTTTGAATAAGAAAATCAATTCATCTTTTTAGAATCTCTTAGTCACAGAAGCTCATATTATTTTTAAATTCATATTTATATGGTATCTTATTGTCTACCAGGGGTTTTCATTGCAAACTTTCTGTTTAAGTTATCTACCAAAAACTATGAAGTTGGTAGTATTATTATTTATATTTTACCTATTTGTCTTTCATCATCACAGCAACTCTGTTATTATTTGTGTTTAAAGATGAAGATCCTGAGGCTCAATGATATTGATGACTCATCCTGGGACACACAGCTAAAAAGTGGTGGCAAATATTCTACTCAGGCTTCAGATAGCACAGAGCAAGGGCTTTAAAGCCAAATATATCTGGGCTGAATTCCTAAGTTTGCCCACAAGTTTTGTGACCCCCAGCATATAACTTAATCTCGTTCATCTTTGATTCCACTATCTTTAAAATGGAGTTAATGATATCAAACTATATAAGCTTCTTTGGAGAATTAAATGAGAAGCCATGTAAAGCCCTTAACACTCATCACAACCAATGTGGGTACTTATCGATGCCAAGTAGGTATTCATCGAATCTAGTTTTAATCCAAGAACTTTTACTGCTGAAAAAAAAAAGTGCTCTAGTCAGTGTTGGTATCGTGAGGGTCTTTGGAAGCTCTACACTGTGTTTTTTTTTTTTTTCTTGCGGTACGTAGGCCTCTAACTGTTGTGGTCTCTCTAGTTGCGGAGCACAGACTCTGGACGCATAGGTCCAGCGGCTATGGCTCACGGGCCCAGCCGCTCCTCAGCATGTGGGATCTTCCCAGACCGGGGCACGAACCCGTGTTCCCTGCCGCGGCAGGCGGACTCTCAACCACTGCGCCACCAGGAAAGCCCTTGAAAGCTCCACACTTTTATAGTACAAAATGGTCAGTGCTCAGGTGCCTTGAGGCACTAAGAATTTTCTACGGCCTTACTTTATCCTTAATTGAAAACTAATGCACAGGACAAGCTGTGTTTTCACAAGGTTCTTTAGCAGTAAGGTTCATGGACTTGCCTACTTTGCTTTCTATCATCCCGGTGACGCTTTAATCTCACACACACACACACACAGAATCTAACAATCTGTGGCTTCCAGGCAAGGGAAAGCGGCTGTTCCACAGTCTGTCGATGCTGTCATCTGGGATTAGTATCTAACAGAGCCGGTATATTTTGTTAGAGCATATATCAGATCTCGGGTAAGCCAGCTAGCTTCTCTCTGTTCTGTAACTACAGATCTCAGCTTGCTGCCTAGTCTATACTGGCTTCCAGTCATAGTGCATGGACGACTGGTGCTGGACCTAAGATAAACTGAGAAATGAATTAAGGGATTACCAATCATTAGGATAATGGATAGATGAATTACCTATTGTGTTTTTGTTTGTGAGAAACAGAAGACCCAATTCAACGTGACTTGAAGTCAATTAACCATACTGGGGTCATAGGTAGGTTATTGAAACTTCTCTTAGTTTCAGTTTTCAACATTTTAAACAGAGGTAATAATATAGGGATGCTATATGGATTAAATGATAATAAGTTCAAAGTGCTTACTTAACCCAATGTTTGACATATAGTAAGTATTCAAGGAATGTGAACCATTTTTATTTTTATTGCCATTGTTGTTTTTCTTATTGAGGCTCAGATGCAAAATACAACTTCCCATCTTTATAATCACCATGAAAACTTTTTGTCAAAAATTTAATTTATAAACATTCTCAGGAGTTATGGTTTCTTACTAGAAGAGCATAACTTTGGAGTCAAAAAAAAATTTGTGCTCAAATTTCTTTACTGCTTCCTACTAGCTATAGAATTGGGCAAATTTTAATTCTCCCTGAGATTCATCTGCAGAATGGAATTAACAATACCTTCCTCAAATGGTGTTGTGAGTGGGAGATAAGATTGCATGGGTGGCAATACCTAGCATACACCTGATACACTGATGTTTGTTGAGACTGAATCTGGATCTCAGTTTCCTTATCTATAAAATGAAGATAGGATACTCAACTCTAGAAGGTTGTGATGAAGATTAAATGCAACAGTATATGTGAAAGCATTTTGTAAACTCCAAAGTACTATGTAAAAGGTATTATTATCATTGTTATTCTCATTAATCTCATCACTATCACTTAAAATAATACTATTATTACTAATGTAAAAATAATAATAGTAGTAACTAATTAATGTTAATAAGTAATACTAATTATTGCTTATAAGTAATAATAATTATTGCTTATTACTACTGTTAATCATTATTTTTGCTTTTACTATTTCTAGGTCAAATAGTATAGATTCTAATTTTTTATATCAGAGAAATACCCATGTTAGGAGATGGCTTGGAAATAACTTTTCAAATTCCTTAGCCCATAAGATTTTGTTCAGAGCCACATTTATTGTAAGATACTTGAACTAATAAAATCATGTTTCAGCATGTAAAATTGTTTCTGAGTAAAATAATTTTTTAAACGTCATTTAAAACTAGTGAGGTTAAAAATTAGTGAAAAGATAAGTGCTGCCCTATTTAAGTAGTTAAAGGCTGTCTAGCTGCCCATCACACTTCAGATTTTCCACGCCAGCCTGGGAATATCTCCACCCGGCACTGGTGCGTGACTTATTACTAAAAGAAAAATGGCCTGCTCAGGCAAAGTTGTTTGGTGTCTTTCGTGCTATTACCTGTTGATGGATGGCCTACATGTCTTTGTGCTATCAGATAACATTTTTTTTCCCTGTTGCTTTTCCTCCTTTTGAACTTTAAGAACAAATCTTAGGATGTGTTGGTCTATAAGTATGCAAGTCTCTGCCATCACTCTTCTTCCATTTATTTCCTGATGTTGTCCAGCCCTCTCAGCTGGAAACTGGGATCCACTCCATCAGCAAACATGCATTAGTAGAAATCCAAAAGAAATCCATTTTGCAGACATAATCCTAGAGTAATGTATTCCATATGTATACTCTATTTTTCCCCACTGTGAGGACTTTCTACTACCACTAGTTCAGCTTTTATGAGAAGACCAACAATATCTGTTATAGGCAGCTTGACATACTGCACATGAAATACAGAGTCAGAGGATTTAGGTTTGGGCCCTGACTCTGGGTTCTTCTAGATGAGTGACCATAAGCAAGCTGTCTCTCAGACTTAGTTTCTTTAACTTGCATTTGAATCCCTGTGCTACCACTCTATCTTGTTAATTATGTCCTTGGGCTTCATTGAGATCATAAACTTCTGTGCTTCCAAGGATACCATTAAGAAATGAAAAGATAATCATTAGAATGGGAGATAATATTTGCAAATTATATATCTGATAAGGGAGTTATTTCCAGAATATATGAAGAATTTTTGAAACTCAACAATAAAAAGCCAAATAATCCAATTTAAAAATGGGCAAAATATTTAATGGACATTTCTCAGAAGAAAATACAAAAATGGCCAATAACCCCATGAAAATATGCTCAACATCATTAGTTATTACAGAAAAGCAAATCAAAACCACAATGAGATAACACTTCACATCCATTAAAATGGCTATAGCAAAGACAGACAATAACAAATGTTGGAGAGGGTGTAAAGAAATTGGAATCCACAGACATTTTAAAAAAAAATTGTTATTGAAATACAGTTGTTTTAGAATGTTGTGTTTGTTTCAGGTGTACAGCAAAGTGATTCAGTTATGCATATATGGACATAGATATAGAATATATCTCTATATATTCTTTTTTAGATTCTTTTCTATTATAGGTTATTATAAGATATTGAATATAGTTCCCTGTGCTATACAGTAGGTCCTTGTTGGTTATCTACTCCATATATAGTAGTGTATATATTTTAATCTCAAACTTTTAATTTAGACCTCCCCCTACCATTCCCTTTTGGTAATCATAAGTTAGTTTTCTATGTCTGTGAGTTTATTTCTGTTTTATAAGTAAGTTCATTTGTATCTATAAGTGATATCACATGATATTTGTCTTTCTCTATCTGACTTCCTTCACTTAGTATGGTCATCTCTAGGTCCATCCATGTTGCTTCAAATGGCATTAATTCATCCTTTTTTATGGCTGAGTAATATTCCATTGTATATATGTACCATATCTTCTTTATCCATTCTTCTGTTGATGGACATTTAGATTGCTACCATGGCTTGGCTATTGTAAATAGTGCTGCTATGAACATTGGGGTGCATGTATCTTTTCAAATTATAGTTTTCTCCAGAAATATGCCCAAAAGTGGGATCTCAGATCATATGGTAGCTCTATTTTTAGTTTTTAAGGAACTTCCAAACTGTTCTCCATAGTGGCTCCACCAATTTACATTCCCACCACCAGTGTAGGAGGGGAATCCTCAGATATTGTTGATGACATTGAAAAATGGTGTGGCCACTTTGGAAATAATTTGACTGTTCCTCAAAATGTAAAACATAGAGTTATGATATGATCCAGCAATTTCACTCCTAGGTGTATATCGAGGAAAAATGCAAACATACATTTACACAAAAACTTGTATTTGAGTGTTCATAGAAGCATTATTCATACATAATAGCCAAAAAGTGGAAACAACTAAAATGGTAATCAACATATATTCATTTATGTGATATATGCATAAAATGGAATATTTTTTAGCAATAAAATGGAATGAAGTACTGATACATGCTACAACATGAATGGACCTTAAAAACTTTATGGTAAGTGAAAAAAGTCACATATTATATGATTCCATTTATATGAAATGTTCAGAATAGGCAAATCCATAGAAACAGAAAGTAGGTTATTGGTTGCTAGGGGCTAGGGGCAAGGTAATGGAGATGGGATTTCTTTTTCGGATGATGAAAATGTTCTAAAATTGATGGTGGTGATGGTTGCATGACTGTGAATATGCTAAAAACTATCAAATTGGACACTTGATAAAGTTGAATTTTATGGCATGTGAATTATATTTCAATAAAGCTGTTATTAAAGAAAAAGGAACTTAAGCTTTTTGATAATCCTATGGAATTGAAAAAGAATATAAGTTGCTTTTTTTCCTATTTCCAAGAGTAAAAGCATAGTCTCTTGTGGTAGTTGTGGTAGTGAATTAGGCATATATCTTTAAAATTCCCCTTATCAAAGTCTTCCCATATAGCCTTCGCTAATTTTATATTTCCTTCATAATCTAAAAACAATCCTTTTTAGCATTTTCAAAATCATCATGCTGCCCTATTGTATTAAATGAACTACATTCCCCAATGCCTCTCTCTTCTGTTTAGTCCTTCTCAACAATTATATTGCTCCCTAAACCACAAAAGAAAATAAAACTTTTTCCTGTAGGAGAGTTATTGGAACATTCATCCTGACCCAAAATATCATTTTCTTAAAAACTTCTATTTAATTATGAACTCGACCAACTACCTTCTTTTTTTGTGAGCTGTAAGCCTGTGAACTAGGCACTAAAGTAGGCACTGACAATAAAACACCAGGAATCTTGTTTCTCTTGCAGTCACTTCTAGTGCGAGGATACAGATGATGCAAACAATAAATAAATTAGGTATGTGAGAAGGTGATGAATGCTGTGCACAAAAATAATAAAGCAAGGTAAAGAGAGTGTCAGGTTAGGAGTGGTCAGGGGAGGTCTCAGTAATAAGGGGACATTTGAGCAATGACTTAAGGAAGTGTGGGCTGGGCCAGAGAGGGAACTGGGGAAGAGCATCTTAGGCAGAGAGAATACCCATTGAAAACTCCCTGAGGCAGAAGCATGCCTGGCATGTTCTAGACAAACAAAGGACCAGCGCAAGCTCAAGTAGAGTGAGGAAGGGAGCGCCTAGTGAGCAGTGGGGTTAGGGAGATCTTGGGGATTTGTACTAGGGCCTCATACATCATTATAAGGACTTTATCTCTCGCTTTGAATGAAAGGGGGAACAACTGGAAGGTGTTCAGCTGATGAATGATGTAACCTGAGTTAGGTTTTTAAAGAACTACCCTGGCTACTATTTTGACAATAGACTGTAGCGGGGCCAGAACACAAGAGGAAGTCCAGTTAGAAAACTGGTTTTCATGTCTAAGTTTTGATCACCTGTGAATATATATATATATATATATATATATATATATATATATATATATATATATATATATATATATACCTTTTATATATAAATTCATGCCTGTTGCTGCCATTGCATAAAATGAGTCCTATCTTAAGGTCAGCTTCTCTGGGACATAGTGAGGTTTGGGAAGTTGAAATGTGGAGGCAAATCTGAAGTAAAGAAACTGGATATCCCTTTAGTAGCACAGACCCAGTTAAAATACAGGATTATCAGGATCCAGAAGGACGTTAAATAAGACTAAGTCCTATAATAAGAGGCAAAGGGGAAGCCATGCAGACATGTCTCATTTGATTGTAAACCAGTGTTTGTCACTGTGAGCTGTAGCCATGATCACATTCCACTCAGAGATCCAGAATGCTGAGACCCTTGTCTTTCCTGTTGAATGTCTTTGGGGTATAATTTGTCACTATGGAAGATGCCTTTAGCTCTTCAGGATCTGAGGATCTTTGAACTTGTTTACCGCTGTGCGGTGTTAATGATGATCCTTGTGGCTGTTAAGGGCTATTGTATCTGCTTAAAGGCCGGTCTTCCTGGGCTAGAAGTGGGAGTTTAAATGCACACCAGCATTCTTAGAGCAGTCAGGGACGTTGATCCCAAACCTGGGCAAAGTAGAATTTGTTATTCCAGTCACGCTGTTATTTCTTTGTGTAACATAGACATTTTCTTTGCTCTGTAATCTCCTGCGATGAAAAGGATTTATAATCTCTCTAGGGTTTTCTCCTTTGTTGTGGTCTAACATATGTCATTCCGGAAATCTGACCCTGTGTGTTAGGTGTTCTTTCATCGTTCCCCGAATGAGCTAAACAATGCAGAACGAGTCAGACAGGAGTTTTCATAGCCCCAAACGCAAAGCAAAAGGTAGAAGGAGAGAGAATTGTATTTGATTAATCTGATCACTACCTCAGTTAAAAGAAAACCCAAAAACATGCTGACACATCACCAGGCATGGAGGAGAAAATGCAAAATGAGGGAGAAAACAGAGGATACTGTTTAAAGGGAGATTTTTCAACAATTTTAGAAACTCAAATGCTTTCCTTTTCTGAGGTAAATTGGAAGAAATGCTCCACGCACCATGGGAAGCTATCATTCAGATGTGACTCCAAATCGATTTTCTCATTTGATGTCTAAAGGAAACTACTGATGATGTTCCAGTTGAATGCTTACATGTTGATTGCTAAGTCATTTGTATTCATATCGAAAATGATATCTACTCTGCAATGGGAAGTGGCATGCCATCGGAAAGAAAATTAAAAGGACAAAGAGCTAAGCAATAACTATGTGGCCTCAAGAACACAGGGAAATTAATGAAAATGAACTAAGTTCCTGAGTGCTGGGATACTGAGACAGCACCAGCCCTTCAGGATGCTGCATGTTGGAGATTTACCTCTTCCCCGGAGACATTCATGGATATGGTAGGTGTTGGTAACACTGTGAACAACAAACTTCATCTGACAGTTCAGGAATAGAGCTGAGACATGGTTTCATATTTAAAATCACTGAATAATAAGAAATAAATATAAACAAAACAACGGGAAAATGTTATGCTTTGTAAAATTGTGTGACTTTTTTAGGAAAAATACTTTGAGTACCTTCATATATTAAAAGTTCTTTACATTACCTTTTTTTTTAGGTTATAGGAGTAGATAGTGAATTGGGTGAAATTTTTCTGTAAGAATAAATTATCTGTTTCCTCAGGCCTTGGTAAAATTTGTGAATGATATTCACTTTTCTCAACTTGAAATTTAAAGTAAGACTTTCTGAAAAGCTTTCCTTTATTAGACTCGTACAAAAAGAACTATAAGGTAATGAGCAGTTACTACAAATTGTAAAGATTATTTTAACCATTCTCAAATATGTATTTTTATGTGGCTAATGAATAGTTGAATATTTTAAAAAATCTTGTTGTTTAGAGCTGTGGAAGAGAGGTAAACTACTTTGCATTTTTAAAATATTTTGTAGTCTATGAACTGCCTTCATTTTGAGAATTAAGACAATAAGAAACATGGAATTCTGGGTACATGGGAGACAATGGGCATCACAAACTAGAACCAAGCAGTGATTTGTGTGATTTTACACTGATTTAGCCTGGTAGCATCTCACAGTCCCAGATTAACATATACATCAAAACAGTGGAATATGAGCATACATTTTAAACATAGGCATTGCTTATTTGGAGATTTCATTTTCCAACTCTCTGAATGCCAAGGCTTCCAGAGGACAGAAATTACAGCTGGCATAATTTTTTGCCCAGTGTGTAGCATAGGTTTCAGGCAGTTCATTCAACAAATACTTCTGGTGGTATTGATGAGTAAATCAGAGAAGAAAAATACTTTCAATTTTGAGCATAATTAGTTCTCATAAATCAGACCAAAACTTTTCCTGATCATATATTTTTTGCTAGGGTCAATTGAAAATAAAGGGGTCATGAAAGGAAAAGGAACTTAGAATTTCTAACCTTCCCATCAAGAATGGAATTCAAAAGAGGTTGGGGTCAAAAAGAATCCCTTTTACCCTATTTTAATATAACTTCAGTTGAAGGCAGTCATGAACTTTATGGGGTGTAATGTTAGTGGTCTGTGAAGAAATGGAAAGGAGGCAGTTTCTTAAAACTTGAAAACACTTGGTTAGATAGTTACGCAGGTTTCTTAACGCTTTCAGAGCTGTGATATACAACAACTAATGTCATTGCGAATTTCTAAAAAAGGATATGTTTAAAAAGGGAAAAAGTATTTTAAACTTATCTAACCGTAAAACTTTTTTGGGGAGCAGAGCAACCTATTAATATCTTCATAGACCTCTGAAAAACAATTTGGGTGATGTGATGTTGTTTTGATGAAATAAACACTGCCTAGAGAACCAGATCAGTGTGAGTGAAGATCTCAGTTTCATTGTTTACAAACTCTATGAGCTTGGGCAGGTCAGAGCGCTAATTTTCTTGTCTGTAAATGAAGTTATAATGCTTCCCTTGAAATGCTGTGACAATTAAGTGACATGATGTGAATCACTTAACACAGTTACTGGCACATATGAAACTCTCAATAACTCTAAGTTATAATAAGAATGAAATATGAAAAATGATATAGGTATTATGTGTCTGTGGTATTTAAATGAGATGAAAAGTAGCACAGTGCCTAGTCCAAATAATTAACTCAACAAATATTAGCCTCTTTACTCCTTATCTCATCACCTTCACATATTTATAAATTGGTTAGCATTTTGTTGAAAATCCAGGGGATATTTTTAGTCATGGTATGCTGTTCAAATTAACTTTTTAAAAATTCCACTTATCCATTGATATGGTTGATTCATTCATCTTTCCAGCATACATTTATTGAGCACTTACTATGTACTAAGTACTGCTCTAGGCTTCTGGGATCTAAAGTTGTGTAACTATCAGATAGAGTAAACCCACAAATAAATCACTGATTATAAATCAATGTGTTAAAACAATAATGTATGTTTAGCCTGCTTTGGCTTCACCTATATCAGATGGGGGCATAAAGGAAGTGATTCATAACTAGAATTCTGATGGATAAGTAGGCCAAAGCTAGACAGAGAATCAGAAGAGAGAACTTCCAGGTGTAACATAGCTGAGCATGATTCATTTGGGGAAAAGCTGTTGCTGTTCCAAATCATAAGAAGGGAAGTGGATGCCTGAGATGATGCAGAAAAGACAAACAGGGCTAGATAAGCCCTCATAATTTCAACTTTATCCCCCAAACTACGAGGGACCATTAAGGGTCTTAAAGCAGGGAAGGCCATAGACCACTGTGTGGCACCAGTCTGGAAGCAGAGACTGGTTTGAGTGTTTTCTACGAAAGCAAAGGGGGCTTTCATAGAAGTAGAGTAGTATTCTATTCTCAATATTTTTAGAGGAAAAAATTCAGGCAAAAAAAAAAAAATTCAGGCAAGTGCTACTAAACCCACAAAAGTCTATTTGTGTGTATAAGAATCTTCGAGGTGACCCAATGGCTCGGTCAACTCTTTGATGGCAATTTGCAATGATCAAAATGGAACCTCACAATTAAATTGTTCAATTAAAATGTTTTCAAGGTTCAACAGCTAAAGGCTTGGAAAGCTGCCTAGAGTACACTTATAGGCCCTCTACCTGATAAGATTTATCTCTTTTTATCAATTCCTTAAGAGTTAAGTGTAAAGTTATTTTTTCTAGTTGGGCTCGTTTGACTTACATAATTTTTTTTAGTTATTTTATTGACATTTTTTTTCCAATTGAGCTATAGCTAATGATGAGTTCAGTGAGAAAATAAAATTGAGCTCTACAATTTCAATGTTTAATTATACATAAACATCACTTAAAAGCACTAGGAGAACTAAACTTTAAAGGAACCCTAGAGGAAATCCTTTAGCAAGAAGAATTCTTTTTATAGTAAAATTACTTCCCAATTTATTTCTTTTATGTAAACATATATTTTGTACTGCATGGTTCCTTAAAACAGGGCACACCTACATTTAGTATGTTTAGTAGGTGGGATTATGGGCTTAACTTGAAACTGTGCTGGCTCCCAAGGTAATCATATTAGAAGCTAAGTTACAGATTTGTAAATGTTTCCAGAAATCAGTAAATACTTGTTTATTCTTTGAAACAATAGATAGAAAATCTATAGAGCCTGACAGAGTGTATTTGTCACTGCTAAACACCACACAGAAACTAACGTTCAAGAGCTGATTTTTGACCACCATTAGGTTACAGTCCTGTGTGCAATTATGTTGTGAAAGATACTCCATTTTTTTTTAGCTCAGAGAAGGCCCTTTGCTTTAATTACCCAAAAGGAAAAAATGTGCCCATGACCAGGTCCCTGTGATTAAATTAAAAAACAGTAAAATTTGAATACTCACAAAAATTCAAATACATTATCTTCTATTGGTAGTCACTGATAGGTACAGAGAGCAGAAAAACTCATTTCAATCAACAACTAATTTATTTAGCTGGAATATAAACACCCAAGACTTCCAAAAAATATATTCATAATTTTCTCTGTGCTATAGACATTATCCTACTCTTGAGACTTTCACCATAGCACAAGCAGTATGAGTGAATGCCTGTGAGCCTACTTTAATGAGGAAAAGTGTATATAATATTTGAAGAATTACATTACTTCTTCCTTCCTATGCTATTTAAAGGAACTGCATACAGCCTGCTGAAGCAAAAGTACACGTTTCTAAGTAAGTGTACTCTATCGATCATCACATATTTGCTGTTATCAGCATGAAGCTAAGTGTTGGGCCTATGCAAGAGAAGTGTGAATGTGTTTGCCTCAAATTTGGGGCAGAGAAATTAACCTTTCCCATGAGATTATTTCCTTGAAAAGTCAGTAGAGAAAAGATAAAGAAGGAAGACATTCTTATTTAGTACCAATAGCTACGTAGTGCTTCGTATTATACGCTGGTTAAAGGCAGATGGCTCCAGCTATCTGTTTAGTAGAAGACCTAACATTACCCTGAGAGTTGATTGCCCGAAGGGATGTTAGCTTGCTCCTAATACCTTCCTCTGTATCAGAAATGCAGCTTCCTCTTTGATTGCAAAGCTGAATCAACAAACGCAATGTTCTCTGAGCTGAAGATAGACTGAAGAAAAGCTAATCTGATAGATAATGTCTTGAGAGGGTCCAGCCTACAGAACCACAGATCTAATACCTCAGTGGGGCGTAGACACTTTCTAAAGCCTACGAGGACATCCTCTCTTGGAATATCCCCTGCCTTAAATTGCAGCTCCCCAAAGTAATCTCCACTGTGCCAATCACAGTAAGTTAGAGGGCTAAGACTTCCTTCTTAGAGTAACACAGTAATTTAATTTTCCTGTGATAATTAGAAGGTTGAAGAAAATAAACATCTTAACTCAACTTATCTAAATGATTATAGCACAGATAAAATTAAGCATTTTAAAAGATAATCAAGCCAGACTTCCCTGGGGGTGCAGTGGTTAAGAATCCGCCTGCCAATGCAGGGGACAGGGGTTCGATCCTTGGTCCTGGAAGATCCCACATGCCACAGAGCAACTAAGCCCGTGAGCCACAGCTACTGAGCCTGTGCTCTAGAGCCGTCGAGCCACAACTACTGAGGCCATGTGCTGCAACTACTGAAGCCCGTGTGCCTAGAGCCCGTGTTCGGCAACAAGAGAGGCTACCGCAATGAGAAGCCAGCACACCACAATGAATAGTAACCCCTGCTTGCCGCAACTAGAGAAAGCCTGTGCACAGCAACGAAGACAGTGCAGCCAAAAATAATATAAATAAATAAATAAATAAAATAAAGAAAAAAGCTTCAAATTAGAAAAAAAGAGAATCAAAAAAAAAAAAGATAAGCAAGCCATAAAATTAGTATTTCTATCAAGGCTATTTTTATCAACTAATTAAAAGTTTGCTTTTGAATTACCATGCCTGCTGAATCAGCTATTAGTTAAATAATGCTGTTATATTTCACATAAAATAGTTCAATTTCAAGAATAATCTTTCTTAAAGTTGTGTATTAGCCAAACTTTGGTGTGGATTGTGTGCAAGGAAACATCCTAGTCATAGCTAACCTCACAATTAATCTTTCTTTTCTTTATTATAGAATAAAACTGCATTCAGTCTTTAACTGAATATTCATTGAGGGTGCTACTTGATTATACTCTGTACTGGGTGGCCCTGGTGATACAACACTTACTAAGACTTAGTCTTTGCTAGGTTCCTGCCTTGGAGGAGCTTGTCTGCCACTGAGAGAGACAGACACATGTCAATTAGAAGACAATCTGAGAAATGCCATAGAAGAGCTATAATAAAGCTCCATGAGGCCCCAAGGAGAGCTAGCATAGACTTCACAGAGGAGGTGATATTTGACCTTGGTCTATCAGGATGACAAAGGAGGCATTCCAGGTAGAGAGCAAAGAAAATGCAAAGGAATGATAAGAGATATGGGCATGACTGGTCCAGGGAAAGATAAAGTCTACACTGTGGCTTATGTGTATTGTTATAGTTTCTTCCCCCATTTTTCCCACCTCACCCCATACTCCAAGGTGGAATGTGAACTCCATAAGGGCAGGGTATTTTGTCTGTTTGGTTAATGAATATATCTTACATGTGCAGAACAGTGTCTAGCACACAGTAAATGCTCAATAAATATTTGTTAAAAGACTGCATGTGTGTATGTGTGTGTGTGCATGTTTGAGTTGTAATTCTGTGACTTGGGACTTATGCACCTCCATGAGTTCAAGTGATTTTGGAGAAACAAGCCTCGGACAAGCCTTGGTCTTTGATCTTCTTATCTCCTTGTGAATACTTGACCCAAAAGAGGATTTTATTTTAAAACAAAACTTCACTCTGTAGCAGCAGAGTTTTAAAGCCCTGGGAGATCTTTTTGTCATTGAGAAGTATCATAAGCTGCAGACAGGAATAAGTCAAGTTTTGGCTTGCGTCCATAGCATGTTGAAGCCAGATAATAAATATTCAGGCTCTGTGTCATCTTAGGAAACCCTGTTCAAGGATATTTAGTGTAGGCCTTTGGTGTTATTTCTGAGTAAGCAACAGGAATGCCTTTCTTAAAGGTGGGGTGCCATGATGGTTCAGTAAACAGAGCTTTGGAAGAGTTGTCACAAGCATCAGTAGGCATTATGTTGCTGTGAAAACCCCCAAAGTTTAGTCATATAGTTAAAAATCACTTTCTGTGATACAAAGGACCAGTCTTGAAATTATAATTCAGACTTTAAAATACTATAAAATCTCACAATGCCTACAATTAATTTTTTAAAATACAGTAAAAGAAAGATTATCTATGCATCTCTTATTCTCTTATATATTATTTGAAAAAACTCACTATAGTGACATATTCTGAAATTTCCATGTAACAGTTTTCCCTGTGCCCCCCAAAACCTCAAAATAGGAAAAAGTTATAGTATATCACTTAAAAATATTAAATATTTACTCTATGCCAGTTTAGGATACTTTATACATACTCATTTATTCTTCATAATAAACTACTGGATAAGCTATCATCCCTTTATTAAAAATTGAGACTTAGATGGTATTAATTTTCCCATTTTCATGAAGCATATCATGAACAGCATTTGGACACAAACTCTCGTCTGTATGATTCTAAAACTCTTACTCTTTCTACCACATAATGAAGACAATTTGTATAAGTATTGATTTCTTGATTGCTAATGACAGTGCTTTTAATTTTTAATTTATTATTTATAATTTATACATATTTACATTTTATTTAGTGAATATATTTAAATTCCTTTGTGGCCTTTATTAACAGAAAAATAGTATTTGTTTCCCAGTTTACTTAAACATATTTGGTACTTTCAACTGAAAATATTTTAATTGCTTCCAAAAGCAACAGTCCACAAATTTTTATGGTAATAATACTGTGGACAAGGAGGTACTATATGAGGTATACTGTGTGCTGAAACTGATGTAAATAAGGGAAAGACCCTCAAGGACCTTATAATTAAGTTTGGAAAATGAAGCATTTATGCTCAATACTTAGTTTCTGCCTGTCAATCACCTGTCAGAAAAAAATTCACTTTCATTCTTTACTGCTTTGATTAATTCCAAGTCAATTATTCATTAGTGTTTGCCAACCTTACCAGGGAAACTCACCCAGTACATATTTTTTTAATATCAAAATACCATCAAATGGTGAATGGCCAATGCCAGACTATCTAGGTGCCTGCTCTGCCTGCTTAAAGAAATCCTTTTCTCCTTAATCTGGCAAGAGACAGTGAGACTACACTTTGTATTAGAACACATGATACAGGGGAGGGTAGGAACTGCACACAGAACTAGAAATTACATGGAGAAGAAGACCCAGTAGGATGGCGTGAGAGTGAGATCTCGCCAGTAACAAAAAGGGCCCTCTGTCATGGGCTGCTTACACATCAAAATGTATTAGAAGGGGGGCTTCCCTGGTGGCACAGTGGTTGGGGGTCCGCCTGCCGATGTGGGGGATGCGGGTTCGTGCCCCGATCCGGAAGGATCCCACGTGCTGCGGAGTGGCTGGGCCCGTGGGCCATGGCCGCTGGGCCTGTGCGTCCGGAGCCTGTGCTCCGCAGCAGGAGAGGCCGCGGTGGTGAGAGGCCCGCGTACCATAAAAAAAAAAAAAAGTATTAGAAGGAAAGAAGCATACCACAGCAGATGCTCAATAAAAGTGAACTAACCTGTTTGTTCACCATTGAATTTGCAGTGTCTAGGATGACACAGTTGTCAATCAACATTTGCTAAATGAATGAGTAAATGATCCAGGATGCTCAGGTCATTTGGACAACGGTAGTTGTCAGTAAATGATTAACTTCCTGCATGGGCTGAAATGGGCTCTCACTTCTGGCATCCCTGCAATTTCTGGATTGAAATGGTAGGCTATACATTCCTTAGAAGAACTGAGGACACTCAGAATGTGTAGATTTTAAATCTGAATCTGATTCTAGAACTTCTATTACTTGCTTGTTTATGACATTGGCAAGGTTTGGCACATTGTGGCTGAGAAGACATTTCTGACAGCTGTGAAAGGGCCCTACTCTGCTTTTGTTGGTAGTGGTAGTGGTGATTAGACGGGAAGGTAAGAATGATTCTCAAGTTGCTAGCTTGGTTTACCCTGTGCATTTTGTGTTATTTTCTGTGTGTGTGCATGCACATGTGTGTGTGTGTTTTGACTGCATAGCACAGTACTTGGCACTGAAGCACAATAATACACATTTTAAACAAACATCTAAAAATAATAGCTATCACATTTAGAATGCCTACAAATGTTTATTCATGTGTCATTTCATTTCATTATTATTTTGCAGATTGAGTTATTCAAGGACACGTATCTAGATGGAGCTAGGATATAAACCCACATCCACAGGCCTCAGTGCCCATGTTATTACCATTATGCTGACTGAAAGGAATGGATAAAGGAATGATGGATCTCGTGGTGGGAGAAACTTTAGGGCTGGATCAGTTAGGAAGCTTTGTAAATAATGTACAAGGTATTTCATAGCGTTAGCTATGATTTATTGTCTATTTCACAGCTAAATGGATGAAAAAGGGTGGAAAAAAGGAACTTATTGTTTAAATCTAAATAATAAAGAGAACTTTTGGTACCCTACACTTGGGTAAACATGACTGATTGGCAAGATATTTGTTATTCTAGCTAAACTAAGCTCTTAGTGCTGACTTAACACATGTCCTCTTTTTTGTTCCTCATTAAAATAGTAAGTCTCCTGCATCGTGGCCTTTCCTAGTTTTGGAATCTGTTATTAAGATAGAGAAATATACATCATATATAATATCACCTAGTGTGATAACATTGAGTGAGCTGATGATGCTTCCTGGATAAAAGACCGTTGCTGAAGAATATTGTTTTCTATATTTCTTGTATTTGGCCAGTTTGCCTTTCTAGACTAAATGACTTTGAATCCCATTCAGTTTGGCTACATCACCTTGAGACTGACATTGGTATTTTCTCCCTGATTTTTGCCCCCAGTTTTCTCTCTAGTTCACTTTGCACTTATTTTTTTCACCAGCATTGTGTTTGCCAACAAACACTCCAGAAAGCAAGGCGAGACAGGATAGCAGTCAGTTTTGTATTCTTCCTTCTGGTGGGCATGTTCTACGCCTAGCTCTTCTAGGCAACTTTGAAAAAAAAAATCTGTTCTAAGGATGTTTATTAGTTAGATTTGTTAAGATTAGCCTTGGGTGTCCTTAGTAGTTTAAAGTTTTCTTCTTTAAAAAGAGAGACAGACAGACAGACAGACAGACAGAATGAAGACCTTTACTTTAAAACTATATAATTAGATTAAGTGCTGTATTTTTTCAGATTTCAATATGCTATTTTATACTCAGGCAAGGAAGACAATTCCCAAGAAGAGACGCTTGAAAAGTCAGTAAATAATACGTTGTGCTTAACAAACAAAAAAGCAGTTGGCTCGGGTTTTCTTCCTTTTGGTTTTATTTTGAATGTTTTTGAAAGAAATGTTAATTCTCAGAGCACTGGTTTCCTTCCTGTAAACTGTCCCTGAGTTTTTGTTGTTGTTTGTTGTTTTCTAAATGATAGTAAAGCTTTGCTATTTATGTACCTACATTTTTTTCCTGGACATTTGGACATTTGGAAACAGGCTACAGTTTATTATTTGGCTTTTATTAGTATTTTCAAAAGAGGTAATACTTTGTTTTGAATTTTTTATACAAAATATATGTAGAGAGTGATCTTTAATAATTTGATAATTGAACCATTAAAGGAAAGAAATCTCATATTTAAATTAAATATTTTAGTACACATTTTCTTGTTTAATTTAGGTTTAATTGCATTATTAATTGTCGTGAACAAGATATTCCTAGGGAAAAAGCTGAGCAGATCATCTAATTGCAGCTTTTACTGCTTTGAATGATAAAGTGCCTTTGATTTGGTGCTGAGCCAGGAGGGTTTGATTGATAATATCTGTCTCAGATGTCACCCTGGGAGAAAAGAATAAAACCTCAGTAGACTTGCTGCATTGCAGCTGTCTCTGCTGCTCCAATTTCTCTGCCCCATTGACGTCACTGCGAGGTTTCAAACCAGTCCAGAGTGTCTAGTAAACCTGCACAAAAATGAAATGAAGAAACAGAAAAACACTGATTCAGACCCCAGTCCTCACTCCAAAGACGTACCTGTTATATTTTCTCAGATAATGGACAGACTTTGTCTCCTTCCCTGCACTTAAAAAAATTATTAAAATGTCATCAGCTATCCAGAAATGTGGGAAAGCCTCAGACAAGGAATGTGAGTTGGATAAGCCCTTCTAAAATCAGATTATATCTCAGTGAGCCACATTCGTCCAGGGTACTCAGATATCATAACCTGCATCTGGCTTGTCTCTTACCATCGGGGATATCTGAGGCAGAAAGTGGCCTGGGAAATGTCTTTCCCTGGGGGCAGGACTGGTCTAACCATCCTGCTTAGTTACCAGCACCCTTTCCTCCTGGTCTCTACACTATACACAGTATTTTGTGTCGAGCTCTAAATAAGCGCCCCAAAACCATGACATGAGCACAGTAGAGCTACAGTATTTTCCAAGGAAAATGACAGACTCTTATCGTTGTTTTTTTTTTTTAAATGAATTTAATAAAAAGAAAATACACAAGAGGAAGCAGAGGAGGAAAAAGAAACCCCTTGGCAATGTTTTTTTTAAGCTACTTTGTCAGCTTAATACATTAAAAATATGATAAACTCTAAGCCTCAAAATAATTTATTATAGGGAATCTTTCTACAGGCTGTAACATAACAATTTAGTGACCTCGCTGAGCATTAATGTTAAAAATATGTGTCCAAATGCTGATTTTTTCCTCTGCTGGCCAATTGGACTTCTGGCAGAAGGAGAATGTTCTCCATTTCTGTTCTTATGCATACCCAGTCCTCATTCTCCACCAGGAAAGGCAGGAAAGGACTCAAAATTACCAGGTAGCTTCCATTTCTTTTGAGCCAACAAGTTACATGGCATACAATTGGAAAACTGCTGAATCTTTATAACATTTGAAGTTTACAAAACATCCCTTCCATTTTTCACTTTGTCTGGCAGACAACTCTGTGAGGTTGATAAAGTAATTGTCATCATTTTATAGATGAGGAGACGGCTTCAGTCAGGTTAAAAGGAAAAATAAAAAAGCTTGCCTGAGCTACTCATCTTGTAAAGGCAGGGCTAAGATTCAAACCCCAATTTTTGAAACTCTACATTCATCCTCTGCTTTCCCCACCATATGTTCAAAGAGGTAGTATTTTTTGATCCTATGACCTATCTTTTGGATTCCCTTTATCTTAGCAGATATGTATTGACCATTTACTGTATGCTTTAGGATAAAAGCTATGTATCAATAAGATACAGTCGTTGGACTTAGAGAACTTAGAATACTGGGAATAAGACATGGATCCACATATAACTATATTACTAGGCAGAATAAGATAGGTGTATAAGATGAAATGATAGTATCTGATCAGTGCATCTGGAATGAAGTAGCATTTCACATAAATACTGAAGGACTGGTGATATTTCAGCAGATAAAGATGGTGGGTGCAGCCATGTGGGTCAAGGGACCTGCATGAACACAGTCAAATAGGCAAGATGGTCTGAGGGGTGACAGGAATGATACAAAGGATCTTATTTTGAAACTGAAGGCTGGGATCTGGTCAAAGTTTGATTAGGGCCATTAGTGACAGATTTTAAATGCCAGGGTGAGGAGTTTGTAATAAAAAGGAGACATTTAAATGCTTTAATCTAGGGAGTAAAACCATTAAATCTGTGCTTTAGTGTAATTGGTTAAGCAACAGTGTGTCAGGTACATGAGAGAATAGAAAATCTGGCTCATGATGCCAATTAGGCATTTTCAGAGACAAGTGGGAGGAGAGGTTTGAGGAAATAGGATAGTGTGGTGATATAGGAATTCATTCATTTGTTTTAAAGTATTTACTGAGCACCTACTATCTGTCAGGCACTCTTCTAGGTATGAGAATATGAGAGTCACAAACTGATAAGCTGCCTGCCTAAAATGGAGAGGAGATAAATTCACCAAGAGCAAAGGGGTCAGAACTAACAGCACTTAGTAACAAGTGGTCCTGAATGGAAGAAGAGTCAGTGCTGACTTGGAAATTTCTCTGCCAAGGGAACAAGCCCCATAGCCTGTTTGCTAAAAGTGCATTTTCACTATGAAGTCAGCCTCTTCGACAATATACTAATACTTCACATGGATACTCTATAGTTCAAAGCATCAAGTGCTGCATAAATATTATCAATATTATCAAGTCGTGACTGGGTTTTTTTTAGTGTATTTTTTTGTTTGTTTGTTTTTTGCGGTACACGGGCCTCTCACTGCTGTGGCCTCTCCCGTTGCGGAGCACAGGCTCCGGACGTGCAGGCTCAGCGGCCATGGCTCACGGGCCCAGCCGCTCCGTGGCATGTGGGATCTTCCCGGACCGGGGCACGGACCCATGCCCCCTGCCTCGGCAGGCGGACTCTTAACCACTGCACCACCAGGGAAGCCCTAGTGTATTTTTATTCTAACAAAATATAGATATTTCAATATGTTTAATCAGGTAAATTGTTTCCCATTTTACTTATCATTTTAAAGCAAAGAGTCAAAAGATGTTTATATTCATAATGTGTTTTCAAATAATCTCAGGAAAGTTATTTCAAAGGAATGTTGCTTGGAACTTACCTTGCCATGTAATCTTTTATCTCATTGCTGCTGTGACCCTGCCTATATGGTAATGCAGTATACATTATGAAAAATATTATGCATTGTGTGCGGAGCTACTAAAATGAGGGTCTAGGGGGCTAGTGCCCTGTGGGGAGAGATTCAATTCGACCTTATATATTGATACATTTTGTGAGCTATGTCATCTTGAGCATTTAACAGTTTAAACATCTAATCATCTGCTCTGAGGTTATTTAGAAGAGTGATAGAGTATAGGTGATTTTTCCTACATATCCACAGGTCTCAGAACTTATTTATAATGCTGACCTGTGGGTTATATTACAAGTAAGATGTTTTTACCAGTGCATATTTAAAAATTACCGGACATTAAGAATCCTAGCTCACATCCAAACAAATGTGAGCCATATAATTAGGTTATCATCCAGTCAATAGAAACCCTGAGGATTTTGATAATGACCCCCTTTATTTAAAGTGTCTGCCTTTTGTCAAGTTAAGAATAAAAATCCACATGGAAGGGGCTTCCCTGGTGGCGCAGTGGTTGAGAATCTGCCTGCTAGTGCAGGGGACACGGGTTCGAGCCCTGGTCTGGGAGGATCCCACATGCCGCGGAGCAGCTGGGCCCGTGAGCCACAACTACTGAGCCTGCGCGTCTGGAGCTTGTGCTCTGCAACAGGAGAGGCCGTGATAGTGAGAGGCCCGTGCACCGCGATGAAGAGTGACCCCCGCTTGCCACAACTGGAGGAGGCCCTCGCACAGAAACGAAGACCCGACACAGCAAAAATAAAGAAATTAATTAATAAACTCCTACCCCCAACATCTTAAAAAAATGCATAAGGCAAGGCAAATGTAGAAGAATATACTTAAAAAAAAAAATCCACATGGAAGCTGAAGTGAGGACTTGGGAACATTACCTGCATAATTATCTTTGAGGAGTTGTGTTAGTAAAAATAAGATGATAATAAAATGACCTTCTTTTATTGATAATTACCTCCAACAAATTGCAGATTCACTGAAAAAGATTTACCCAGCAAACAGTTACTGATGTGCCAGGCGTGGTGCTGAAATAACGGTCTCTCTCTCTCTCTCTCAGACGCTTATATTTTGTAATCCTTTCTGTCAAACTGACTTAAGATGAGACAAATAAGGGACAGATTTGATCAGTGATCTCTTTTAGTTTAGCCTACAAAATTTTAGTTTTAAAAAAACTATTCAGGGATCATGAACCTCCATCGCCTTGTTGCTTAAAATTTAGACTCAGCTGAAGTGATGGAATTTTCTGACAAGCCTTTCCAAATTCCACCCAACACCCTTCCCCATTCTCCCCCATCCTCTCATCCCATACTGCCCTTTCTGCTCTCTTTGCCCTGTCATATTGTATTTATCTGTCTATTTGTTTTTTTAAACTCTGGACCATGAAACCCTTGAGGAGTATGACTGTTTCCTTCATTTTTATGTCCACAGCACTCAGTAGAGCCTCTGACATATACTGGCTCCTCAGGAAATGCAGAAAATGTCAGTTAAACTGAACTTTTGACTCTGAAGACATGGATTTCATGGCTTTGGGGGATGGGAGATTGTTTTCCTAAGAAAGAGCTCTTTTATATCTGTATGCTTAATGGAAAGGCTGTATTTCTCATCATGTCTCAGGGTAACTTTCTGAGTGCTGAAGTATATGGGAATAATAATAATAGTAACAATAATAATAACAGCAGCACCTATAGTTTACTGAGCACTTAGTGTTTGCCAGGCCTGTGCTAAGCATTTAACATAACAATATCTTGGTCAATCTAGGTAAATCTTCATTTTGCAGAAGGGGAAATAAACAGGTTAAGTTACTTGCCCAAGGCCACAGAAATATTAGCAGTTGGAAAAGTCAAGATTAACCTGTTTTTCTGCCTCTAAAGCCTACTCTTTACAGTTAGGGGAAAATGGCAAGTGAGCATCTATCAAATCCATTAGAAAAGACATGGATTTTATGTGGATTTTATGGAATATGGTAGTCACATATGAATGGAATAACTGTTACATGTGTCTGTCCATGCAGGAAGATACCTGATTTTTTAAAATTTTTATTTTATATTGGAGTCTAGTTGATGAAGAACGTTGTATTAGTTTCAGGTGTACAGCAAAGTGATTCAGTTATACATATACGTGTATCTATTCTTTTTCAAATTCTTTTCCCATTTAGGTTATTACAGGATATTGAGCAGAGTTCCCTGTGCTATACAGTAGGACCTCGTTGGTGATCTAACTTAAATAAAGCAGTGTGTACATGTCAATCCCAAACTCCCAATCTATCCCTCCCTCCTGATTTCATTATCATAGCATGGAGAGAAAAGTCAGATGTTTCCACAAGAAAGGAATTTCAAGTTGTTTATCTAGTCTTTTAGCATCTAGATATATTTGGAAACATGATTATTTTTAAATTCATTTTTGCTCTGGTTCTTTTAATATGAAAAATACGCTTTATAAAACAGTCACTGTATAAGGAGTCAAAAGACTTGAATTCTAATCTCAGCTTTGTGTTTTGCTAACCTGTATGATCCTGCACTGATTTTTTAACAATCCTGAGCCTATTTCTTTGTTGTCAAATAAATGAACTGAATGGAGTGATGTCTTAGGTTCACCATATCCCATACCTTCCAATCCCTCTGCTGTGCTTAGTTTGCTTCTGAGCAACCTCTGAAGTCCAGTATCAACTTAATTTGGTGAGAAAAAGCTTATGGGGATACTTGTAGGGAGCTATTATCATCTCAGAGCTTTATAATGATAATCTCTACTGGGTTCTCCATGGTTTGGGATTAAAATGAAATAATGAGTGAGGGGGACAACCGTTTACAAAATATTAGCACTTTCCTACATTTGGCCTTTTAACCTTTAGAAACATTGATCAAGACACCTCTAAATTGATTCTAGCTGACATTTGGAGGAAAACCATAAATTGAAGCTATTGTCTATATGGAATGTTTATATGGAACTATTAGCAAAGTAAAAGGGAAACTTCAGGTGTTATAACTTCAGCATCAAATGGGCTTTTGCCATGGTAGGATGTTTTTAGTGGCTGAAATCATCATAGTTAGAGAGTCATTAGGATGAAAGGAATCTTGAGGTGCTATCTATCTGGTCCACCTTTCTGCCTGGGGCCATGTCACATTTGAGCTTTAAAAAGAGATTAGAAATATTTTTTTTTTGTTTTTTAAGGGAGATTCCACAACTTCCCCTGGTATCCTTTTCCAGTAAGACAATCTCACCTGTCAGCAAATAGCTTTTCAGAGCTAACCTAAATCCCTAGGGCTGCAGTTTGAATTCATTTTCTTCCATCCCTAGAGGTAAAACACAGCTGGTATAATAACTCCTCATGTACATGAAGATTGTTATCAAGATATTATTCAGCTCTCATCCTAAAGCCAAATTCCTTGAACCTTTCTTCATAATTTCTCTTTGTCTAACCCTTTAATCACCTTCCTTTTGCACACATAAACTCTCCCCAAGTCTTCATCTCAGTTGTGAGTCCCAGGATAATATATAATCACATGTTTAGCAATTATACCTTGTGAATTGCTCAGTTGAATATTATACATGAACATGATAACTTGGATTCTGTTTCTGTTTAAGCAAACATATGCTGAAAACTTTTCCTTTTAACCTTGGAAATGCAAAGCATTGTGTAACAGCAAGAGAGATTACAAGGGTGCACATTGCCTTTAAAAATCCCAGATTTATAAAAGTCATAAACTAAGAACTAATATATTAAGGGAGACTGTTTCTTAAAAAATCCACAGCCACTTTCCTCACATTTCTACTCCGAAGCTAAGCAGAAGTTTGATGTGGTAAGACAAGAATAAATTTTGGTTTCAAACAACTCCAGTCTCAGTCTGGATATAACTGGACTCAATGGGCAAGTATATTCTAACTTATAAACTTTGCTTACATACTATGTTACATAAGAGGATAATAATAAAAATGGTGAATTCCTTGAAGGCCAGGGCTATTTCTTATTTATTTTTGTATCTCTTTTGTATCTCAGGGCCTAGCGCAATTCATAGGATAGATTAACGGTCACTTAATATTTGAATTTTACTGAATGGTTGATTGTGAGAATTAAATGAGATTTATGTATATGAAAATATTTGGTCAGCTCTTGAACTCTACATAACTGTGAGTCATTACTATTAATTTTTAGAGAGTCATTATTAGTAGTGAATTAAAAAAAATTAAACTAGATTTTGATTTGCACTCATCTTTCCAGGAACATTTCTGATATCCATTTGTTGCATACCTTATAAAAATTTGATAAAGGTATGTTTCCTAAAATGAATAATCAATAGTACACAGCTTACTACTTGGAGTTTAATGCTTAGTCTCTTCTGATGAGCAGTCCGAGAATGACAAATGAACTTAAAATGTGACTAAGGTGACCTCCTGGGACCAATCAAAAGTCACCCTGGCACCAGAAGAATAGAGCTACTCTGAAAAATTTATATTTTTCCAGGGCTCCCATGACCTTGTGTACATTTCCCTATGTAGGAGAGAAAATCAGTGATATCTCTGACTAACAAAAGACCCAAAGGTTTAAATAACATTGCTTTATGTATTAACAACATAACTAGAAGAAGTCTTTTAGGTTCTTGACCTTCATCCACGGGGAACATTGCCAGAGGACCAGAGGAGTAATATAGGGAAAATTTTTATGTCACAGGCTTAAAAAGGAGTTTTTGTAAATCGTAGTTCGATCTTTTTAAAGAACACCCTCCCCCTGTCTTTGTACTTGACTTACAAATATTTGACTCAAGGAACTTGAACCTGTAATCAAAGTGGTTCAGGTTGAGATCCTAACTCTGCCATGCAAGTAGATCCTTGGGAATATCACTCAGTCTCTCTAATCTGTAAAATGGGAAATACCTCACCAAGTTCCTAAGACTCCTGGCCCTATTGGATTTGGGGAAACTTCATTACCTTCTTCACCTTCTGTTATCCTTCTCTTTTGCATATCTTGTTAGTAAGAATTGGCTAGTTAATATGACTTGCAAAACTAGTATGTTCAATGGATTTTAAGAGACCCGGGCAAGAAGAGGCTGAAACTTCGATAAAGCATTTTATTGAATTTCTTTTTAAGAGTGATATTGATCGCTTGATAATGACACAAAGCCACAAAGCTCTGAGAATGTGTTCTTTTTTGAGGAACTAAGTTAAAAAAATTGTATCTTTAAAAGTGAAAATTGATTACAGCCTGCCAAGGCCAAACAGTATGGGAAAAAAATTCTGGACTAGGAACAGGAGGCCTGCTTTGGAGCCAGCTCTGCCACAAATTAGATAAGCCTGGGTAAGTCACTTTTCTTTACTGGGTCTTAACTGCTTCATCTTTGAAATGAGAGAATTATATCCAAGGCCTTCCTGTATCAACAGTCTAGGTTCTGAGATTAAGACATTGTTATTCTCTCAAAGAGACACTGCCTGCAGCGCTGAAGTGTTGAGGGATGTTTTGCCATCAGAACTTCAGACATGGAGAACTTCTGCAAAATGACATGGCCCTTAGGCCAGCACATCTCTGTAGGGAAAATATCAGGTGACCAGGTGTGAGCACAAGAAGATTCTGCAGGCACTCCGCCCCCTCATATTTCTTTTTTACATGAAGATCATACTGCCTTGATTGTTAAGAAAGTTTGTCACTAATCAGAAATGTAGAAAGAACAATAACAACAAAACAAACACTAAGCTGGTGTTCAGGATTAAAAAAAATGACAAAAAAGAGATTAAAAACCATATAAATCTGAAATCAGACAAATAATTTACTCTGCTAAATCAAATTTCAGAGATTGGAGTCTGAATCCGTTTTTTGTTGCCACGGTCTCTGTTGAATTTACCAAATACAAATATCACTCTGTAATTTAATTTTCATGGAGCTGGCAGGGTATAGATATTTGTGACTCTCCCACTTATGGCCTAAATTAGATCTCTTTATTTGGAATAAAAAATATATTTGCAAGCTTGTATTTTTATTCTTTTTCCATGTTCTTTGCACTTGAAAATGGACCGTGTCTAATTGTATGCTTGGCCTAGAACTGTATTCTTGGCCATAACAGATGATAAATCAACTCACTTCACCCAACCAAAAAAGCAAAATAATTTATAGATGTTAATATCTTATAGCTAGCAGCAGTCTTTCCTACTGTTAAAGAGGGTAAAAAAATCAGCCAGACACACATCATGTTTATTGCTTTTATAAGCAGAATATTCAGGAATGGTGTTTCTCACAGTAAAAACTGAATTGAAATATTCCACAGATATGCCACCTAAACTACAGTGAAGAACCATCTTTGCTCTTTTCCCATTGCTGATGAGGGAAAATACAAAACCTGAAGGGCACTGGTTTCTTCAGAATCTCCTGTCTGGGACTTGGAATCCATATTTTGTATAAATTTTTTTTTCTCTCTAAAGATATGAATAAAAAATAAACTGAAACCTAAGGTTAAGGCAAACAAGAAATACATAGACAGAATTTAGAATCCCTAACAACTTAAGATTCATCCTGAAAGCATTTAAAATGCACTAGCATTCAATTTGAGAAAGAAAAGGAAGACCCTACTGCTGTATATTTCTGTTCAAAATTTTCTGCTGTTTCACTAGAATAGGAAGGAACAGGTTTTTGTTGAGTTGGCAAGTTAGTGTGCTTGAATGGAAGAGAAGTAGGCCGAGGAAATCACACTGCTTTTAGTACTTTCTTTGCAAAGAGCTTTTTTGGACCAAGTCCATGACTGCTACAAGTAAGTACTCAGCTGCAAGAAGAATGCAACTGGAGATCAAGTAGGCTGTGGCTTTGTATTAATACACTATTAAGCTACTAATGTTAATTTGAATCTAGAGACTTAGGAGCAAACCAAGTGGCTAATATCCTGCAAGGAGCCTCGGGTCCCTTTCCTAGTGAGTCTTGGATGTAGAGGTCATTAATTAAACCTGATACAAAAACCCACTCTTCTGAGTGATTGCAAAATAGTTGTTTTTAGAGTCCTACATCTTAATGTTACACTCACTCATCATGGTATTATTATTAATTTCTCTATTTTACATATGAAAAAAGGAAACAGGAAAGTCATACAACTAGTAAATGGCCCTTTCCAGTCAAAGTTTCAAGTCCTACTCCCTTGTGTCCATGCCCTGTTGCCTTCCCTGGTATTTTTCTGCATTCAGATAGGCTGACTAACTCCACTGTTCTTCAAGATGCAGTAATATCTGTCTTCCTGCTGGGACCTTTCTGGACACATACAGTGACTTCAGGGGCAAAGGAAGAAGGGAGCTGAAGCAATATACCAGGAATCAGGAGTTCATAAACTATCATCTTTCAAGGACGCTGGTCACTGGTGGCAATAGCATGGCTTCCAAATGGTCGGGCCCAGTCACTTTTTCCCCAGAACCTCTGCCACTCCTCACCATGGCCTGCACTGCTTTCCACCCTCACACCTGAGTACTTTCTCTCCAGGTCCTCTTTTAATTTCTCTTTCCAATCCAGTTTCCTTCAGGGAAACTTGTAATATACCCCATAGGAGTGAAATCCAGTTCTGGGGTAGGTTCAGATGATCTCCCAGAAAGCTCCTGTTTCAGGGTCCCTGAAGGTTCAGCAACAGGAGGTTGTTTGGCCTGGAGCACAGATAGACCCTCTGCGGGCCATCCAGCCCAGCTCCACATGCCAGCATCCCATCCCACATATAGCCCAGTGACCAAAGAATAGATGTGTCTAGTAACCCTGAAACGGAAGGTGGGGGAAGCAGCAAGAACATAGAAGTCTTGGGCATGGTAGGTGTATAATCATTTCCTAGATTTAAAAAAAAAACATCTTTTCAGTGGGATAATAATAAACAATGCTGTGGTACGTGGATCATTTATTGTAAAGACCTTCATTCATTTTGCCAGCAGCTGGCTTGGTTCAGCAGTATGCTTGCTAGGAATCTGTCGCAGGTAAAGAGGTTGGTTAGTGCCACAGCTGAGATCTGACCCAGGTAGTCCAAGTGTGCCTAGAGTGGGGAACCTATAGGGCAGAGAGTGTGGAACTGATATAATCATGCGTGGAATTTCAGAAACTGTATGATCTTCCAGCTCAGGGCCTGGTTTTCATTTGTCTTTGAATTTCTAGTATATGAATCTAAAACATGTAAATTAACCTGAAGATGGGTTATTAAAAGGCTAAATATGAGCAAGATTCTGCATTACAGCATGTTGTAAGATGGACTAATTATATCACCGCTTACCCCTCCTGCCCCTTAGTGTTTTCTTATTCTTTCTCAGGCAAAATATCCAAGGCTGAGCCCACTTGTTGGTGAAAGATTACCAAGGTTTATACTGAAAGAAAATCTTACATTTTTTTTTTCTTTAGCCACAAGCTTTGCTGAAAATAATAATGGAACTGAGTAAATAAGCACAATTTATGGGGCAAAAATTTACAATTCTCAATTCTCTTTGAGATAAATGGAAGGTTCAAAGATTAAGGGTTTTCTTCCCCCAGTTTTATTGAGAAATAATTGACATACATCATTGTAAGTTGAAGGTGTGCCATTTGGTTTACATATAGTGTGAAATAATTACAAGTTCAGCTAACATCTAAAAAGATCGTTTTTAGTTTTATTTTTAGAATAACTTGTTTATAGTCATGTTATTTCTTTATTACCTGATAAATTTTTAGTCTTGAGTGCCATAAATTATTCTTAATAATATGTAGGTTTATAATGAGGTTGTTATAATATTTACTGATTAAAATTCAGTAGCAGGATTAGAGTAAATGAAATGTTCCTTAATTTATGGTGTTAGTCTCAACATCATGTGATATAGGATGTTAGTCTCAAGAATTTAAAAACTATGCCCCAATTATTTACACAGATGGTATTTTGCTATCATAAATATTTATGAAACCACAGGTCACTGAAGATATAAGTTAATTTCCTGCCAGTGAAGACCAACAGTTTAAGGCAAATGAAAAACATTTTCAAAAGAGAAATTTCTTATATTTTTAATAATAGCTTAACCCTATTGCTGATCTCGTTACTGGCAAGAGTCTCAGAAACTGAATCAGGTTTGGGGTTTCTAAATTTTTTTTAAAATTACTGGGAACTATATCCTGCTTAATTTCTTATACGATACACAACGGGGGGAAAAAAAAAACTATTCTAGGATGCCGTCCCAGTTGTAATGGTGAGTCATTCCCTGCAGCGCTCATAATGATAGAGGAATCTATTCCTGTTCTCTGAGCCTTGCACAATGAAGCCATGCAGAAATTATATAATTATTCCTCCTGGATAGATTTTCTTATTGGTTTGTAATTACAAAACACTCTTTGAGTACTTTTGTATCCTGAAATTAAGTCTTTAGAATTGCATGAAGAACCATAAGGTTTGATCTCAGCTTGTTAATCCTCTTCGCATTTGATTTTACCAATTAATAGGGTAGCTTTCTAGGTGTTAAAATGGGATTTCTTTATCTTTTGTGTAGCTCAGCTACTTAGACTAATTTTAAATCAAACCTAAGGGAAAGCTCTTATTTTCACAATCACACCGTATATTTTTCCACTAATTATAACTGCTTCCTGTATAAATTAAATAGCCTATGTTGTTAATGTTCCATGCTGTCTAGATGTGCCTCCTTCAATATTTTTTGTCATTTTGGGCCATTGATCATAAATGGTTGCTAATCATTCCCATCATTTTCTCTGAAAGGAGCATTGAGGATGAGCACAGGTTCTTTTATACAAGTTATTATTGGTACTGCTTGCTTTTACTCTTCCTCTCCCTGACTCCAGCTAACAACTGTTAAAGGTGTACTATGTTCCAGGTGATGAGGGTAGAAAGATGAATGCGTCCTCAAAGAATTCATGGTCTAGGTGGCGTCTACTTCCAGCGAGCTGTTCTAGCTAGCACCTGCCGGTTCCTGCTATAGATGCCCAAGCAAATTATTAATAAGTGCTTAACTCCCTGAAGATTCTTCTGGGATGACTCCTAAGGTAATTGTCAAGGGAAGCGCTAATATTCTTTCTCTTCAAAAGATTCTCATTCTTTTGAAGAGATGGAGATATGGAGAGCCTAAAATATGCTTTATCATAGTAAGCTTATTGTTATAACCAGAGCCATACAATAAAATTATTAATTTCCTACACTACACTTTCTTGCTCCTCCAAAGTCACTCAAATTTTACAAAACAAGACTTATTCTGTATGTTGTTTAAAATAAAGCTATCACAAATAACACATAGACTACAATGGATGGGTCAATTAACTAAATGCAGAAAAGGCATCAATTTAGTAATTACAAAATAATACTCTGCTAAATGCTCTCCCTGTATTATCTCACTTAATTCTTACAGCAACCATTTGAAGTGGGTGTTGTATATACTCCCATCTACAGATGATAATCTGAAGCTTAGGGAGGGAACTTGCATGCCCAAAGTTCTTAGCTGGTAAATAGCAGCAGGCCAGGATTGTCTTGACTCCAGAGAACATGCTCCAACCTTGTACAGCTTCAGACTCTTTCATCAGAATTCTGTTATGCTCAACAGTGTACGTATACCAGATATGAATTCTTAGTCTCATGTCAGACCACCTCATAAGCTTTAGACCTTCTTCATGTGTGTTCCATAGATAGTGGTAATTCAGTGTAATGATTTCTTGTCCCACAGGGATCTTCATGCAAGGAGTTGCTAATTCTGCTTTTCTCAGCAGTAAGCTGGTGTGTAGTATTACTCAGAGCACCATGAATTCAATTCAGTTGTATATGGAAACTATTTCTTGAATTTGTACTATGTGCTAGGTAGTTTCACGTTATTTCCTTTAATCCTCATTGTAAAATAGGTGAGGATTCCAATATTCTAAAATCTGGAATAATTTATTCAAGATTACATAGCTACAAAATGAAGGGAATGTCTTAGATTCAGACTCAGCTGTTTGATTCCAAAATCTACACAAAATACCCTGTTAAGTCAGAGCTTATGTTTACCATAAATTTGTGTTTGGCCAGCTTGTGAGTTTTCTAATCAACTTTGTTGAGATATAGTTTACATACAATGGAAAGCATACTTTTAAGTGCTTTGCATTTGATGAGATTTGAAACTTTTATGTATCTTTGGAACCACCATGCCTCTCAAGCAATACAACATGTCCACCACTCAGTAAATTGCTTTGTGCCCTTTTACAGTTCACCCCACCCCCTTGCCTCAGGCTACCATTGATGTGATTGCTATCAGTACAGATTAGTTTTGCCAGTTCTAGAACTTTGTGTAAAAGGAATTGTACAGTATATACTCTTTTGCATCTGCTTTTTTCACTCAGCATAATATTGTGTGAGATTCACACATACGATAGCATATATCAGTAGTTCATTTTTTATTACTGAATAATAGACCATTTTATTTGTTACATGATATTTGTTTTTCCATTTGCCTGATGATGGATATACGGTTGTTTCTAGTTAGGGACTATTACAACAAATCAAGCTTCTATGAACATTCACATTCCAGTTTTATGGGGTCATGGGCATCATTTTCTTAAAACATGTCTTGAACTCTGCATTTGTCTTGAGGGATGCTCTGATTGCCCTTCATACAAGCCCAATCTCATGGAGGATAACATGGACTCCAGCCAATTTCTGAAACTCGTGTTTAGTCTTGGCATTTTTCTCTCAGGTATTTGGTTATGTATTTACACTGACTTCCATTTGCACTGCAATATGTCCTTCTGATTGATTACATTGCTTTTAGGGTCAGTGATCCTTTTACTTCCACAGGAGTGATATTTATCCCTCTATCTATCAGTCAGGCTTCTTAGTTCTAAGATTCTGAAATCAATCTGGGCTCCCTTATAAAGTAGATGAATTTATACAAAGGGTATATGGTAGTTTGTGCAATCACCAAGAACCTACAGGACAAGGTTTGTCAAATAGGCAGGAGAGAGGAAAGCTAGGCAGCTGCCAGGACCACAGCCAAGGTCACATCACAAAAAGCAGGCTGTTGATGACACTGCTCTCACAGCCGTTGACACTAGACTCTATTTCTGCTCCTGATCATATGACCATAATTAGTTATTCCATTTTTTCCCTTTGCCTTTAGAAGTCTGCTCCTAAGAAATTTCCAATAGGGCCATTGCTATGGGCTGAGGAGGAGGAGTAGAGCGGCAGGTGTAGGCACACTACAGGTGTGTGTTGAAAGCCTTGCCTTCTAGTTAAGATATCAAGACTTGCTTGAGCACTTTCTCCTCTGAAAGAGCATGGCAAGGCAGGGCATGCCTGATATTAAGGCTAGAAAGATTAGATATGCCATTCATGATGGACAGCCTGGGCCACATCGTCATCTGAATCCCGTGTGGTGTGAACATGATACTACATGGTTATGAGTCTCTACTAAGACTCAGACACTAGCCAGATACAACTTCTTACTTGTGTAAAAGGCATGGCCTTTCTCCAGGCAATCAGGCTATACATTCCAGGTCCATTCACCCTCCTAAAATTCTAGGTGAGTATTTCATACCTCCCCTGCTGCTCAAACCTCAAGACCTCCTCTCTTATCCTTACTCTCAGTTGATGATCCTTTTTTTCTAATTCACTGAGTAAAGTGAAGCAACAGATTTCCACAGACTCCCAGTTACTAGTGTCTGCTCTCAAATACTCTACCTTCCTGCCTATAGATGAATTATCTATGCTTCTGTCTAAGGCCAGTTAAATAATAATGCTATATACTGGATTAAATGATAATGGTTTATTAATAATAAAATAACCCTCTACTAAGTACTGTGCATGCATCATCTCATTTAATCATCTCAGCAACATTTTCAAGTAGATACTTTAATTAGCCTTGAGTTATAAAGAAAGAAACTGCAGCTTAGGAGGAACTAAGTAAGGGGTGGGGGAGCTTTGTGCCCAAAGTTCTACAACTAGTACATGGCAGCAAACCAGGTTTGCTTAACTTCGAAAGACAGCTTCAGAAGATGTCGTCATAACTTGGGGATGTTCCTTAAGCATATAGCAGACTGTAGCACTGTTGTTTAGCAGGTCTCTCATACAGAGTTACCAGAAAAGCCTTCAGCCTGTATCTCAGATACCTGATATTCTTACCCAATGAGGGGAACCCAAGCCTTTATTCTTGATGGATCAAGTCCTTGCGGTCCTGAAAGCACAGTACTGACAGAAACTTTTCTTGCCTTCTACCACCAGACATGGGGCATCAGAGAGTACTCCAGAGAATTCCTTGGATTCCCTCAGAAATTTTTCCTGCCCTCTTTGTGAGCAACTACTGTCTGCAGCCTATCGATAAATTTGGATTCTTACCTTAGTCTTCTCTACCAAGAAAAGTGACAGCAACATGTGTCACATGAGGTTCAGCCACTGGGGAAATTGTTTCTCCCTGCTGTCCTGGTCACTGCTAGGCAACCTCTCCTCTTTCATGTGACAGGACCTGCTTACAGTTGGTTCCAAACGTTGTGTAGAGCCACTATTGAATCCTCTTTCTCTCAGAACCTAAGTAAAAGGCCTATTTAATCTGCCCCTTTATTACTTCTCTAAATTCTACTTCTCTGATTTCTACTTTTCTTCTCACTCTTTTCTCTCGGCCACATGGGGTTTTGTGCTGTTCTTCAGTCAGAGCGTATGTGCACACCCCTGCCTTATAACCTCTGTTCCAGCAGTTTCCTCTGTCCGAAATGCTCTGCATCCCCGTGTCCAAAAGACTAACTCCCTAACCACCTTCAGGACTTTGCTCCAATCTCATATTCTCCAAAAGACCTAACTTCCCTCACCCCAATTCCTGATCTTCATTACCTTGCTCTGTTTTATTTACTCTTTTCAATAGCATGTATCACTCTTAAATATGCTATGAAATACACTTTATCATTTTATTTTTAATTGTCTTCTCTCTCCACTAGAATGTAATTCCTTCATGCCATTTCTTTCATGTTCACTGACCTATCATAAGCACCTAGAACAGTTCCTGGCCCATTAGGTTCTCATTAAATATTTGTGGAATTGACATGAATCCTGGAGACTGCCATCATGATACACTTTCTGAGACATGCTGTAAACCCCATACACCTTCCTAATCTACACCGACACTGACAGCATCATTGGATAAGATCAGTACCAAGGAGCAAGTGGTAGGGCTGTGTGTACTGGAGCTCAACACAGCACAGCCCGGCAGGAGGGCTTGCTCTCGCTCTGGACCTTTCTCAGAGCTAGAAGCCTTCAAGTCACTGGTCAGTGAGTTTAGGCAGAGCATCATAGTATGGTATATATTGCCTCCAAAGTCTATGGAGGCCCCTGAAGTTTTGTTCCTCTTTCTTGGCGGTGGCTCAGTCAAGCCTTGTTTTCCAGACATGGGTTTTCATTGTTGTTCTTGTTTCCAGTTAAATCAATAAGGGCCTTAATTGACTCTATGCATGTATTTCAGCCCGAGACCCTATAGTTAATTAGCCTGTATTCCTATGGACACTATTTCATTGTGCATCGTTGAAACTCTCTGAAGAAAATCTCCTTCCTGAGGAAGCTGTATAAAGCTCCTAGAGGGGCTTCCCTGGTGGCGCAGTGGTTGAGAGTCCGCCTGCCGATTCAGGGGACATGGGTTCGTGCCCCGGTCCAGGAAGATCTCACATGCCATGGAGCGGCTAGGCCCGTGAGCCATGGCTGCTGAGCCTGTGCGTCCGGAGCCTGTGCTCCGCAGCGGGAGAGGCCACAACAGTGAGAGGCCCGCGTACCGCAAAAAAAAAAAAAAAAAAAAAAAAAAAGCTCCTAGAGACTGAACTAGATGTACTTCAGCGGCACAACCTTGTCCACCAAGCATAAATAACTGTCCTAAGAAAGGACCAGGGTACCTTGGCTTTTTTCTTATTCAGAGAGATTTTATTGCCCTCCCCAGGAGCTCCTTTCTAGCTATTGCCTTCCAGCTGGAAATCATTAGTCCTAAAATTTCTTCTCATGTGTACCCTTAGATGCCTATTAAGTCTGCAAATAGGACTCTTGGTGCCCAGACATGGTATCCAGGTGTTCCATGGGCTGTCTTAATCCCTAGATCCTTGCTATATACCTGTGGCATTTCAGATTTTACTTTTTCTTTCAGTTTTATATATATATAAATGAGATATAATTTACAGATGGTGCTGTTTAAGGTCTATAGCATAACGACTTGACTTAGATATATTGCAACATGATTACCGTGTAAGTTTAGTTAACATCCATCACCCATATAGTTTAAAAAAAGGAGAAAAAAATGTTTTTTTCCTTGTGATAAGAATTTTTAGGATCTACTCTCTCAACAACTTTCAAATATATTGTACAGCAGTGTTAACTACAGTCATCATGTTGGTACATCCCCAGTACTTATTTATCTTATAACTGGAACTTTGTACCTTTTGACTACCTTCACCCAACATTTCTGTTTTATAGCAACTTCACCTAAGCACTATAAACATTATTACTGCAGAATAATAGGTTTCAAACTGACCTAACATAGTTTGTGCTTTTCACTGTTTTAGGCTCTCCTCTCTGAAAACTAAATTTGAAAGCAATAAACAACTGTATATAGTAAAGTCCATTTTTTTTCTTCTTCCTGCTTAATGGGGACCACACGTGTGGCTGGACTTCCCTGTTTTAATTTGCTTTTGGTCCATTGCTCCTCCACCATGCATTTACTGTGGCTTGGAATTTAAGAACCTTGGTGGCTTTGGGCTCCAGTGTAGTTAGAGCACCTCTGCTTTCATTCATTCAGTTCTTCATCACAGTGCCCTGGATGATTTCCTTGGAAATGCAAATCTGATGATCCACAGTAAAAAAAAGGTTTTTTTTAAAGAAGATGTTGAGGGTAGGAGTTTATTAATTAATTTATTTATTTTTGCTGTGTTAGGTTTTCGTTTCTGTGCGAGGGCTTTCTCTAGTTGCGGTAAGCGGGGGCCACTCTTCATCGCGGTGCGCAGGCCTCTCACTATCGCGGCCTCTCTTGTTGCGGAACACAGGCTTCAGATGCGCAGGCTCAGTAGTTGTGGCTCACGGGCCTGGTTACTCCGTGGCATGTGGGATCCTCCCAGACCAGGGCTCAAACCCATGTCCCCTGCATTAGCAGGCAGATTCTCAACCATTGCACCACCAGGGAAGCCCCACAGTAAAATTCTTATCCACACAAAATCTTTCCATGTTTTCCCATCACATTCAGGAGAACAATTTGTACTAATTATCATGACCAAAAGTTTCTCCATAATCTTGTCCTACTTAACTTTATAGCCTTTTCTGCTTGCCATATGGATGCCTAGTGTACAAAAATAGCATGTCTGCTTTAAAAAATTGAAATGTCCCCCTAAACATACCTGTGGCAAGAGATATACTATGATCTTGGGGATAATACAATGAAAGCTAAGCAACATCTCCTTTTTCTTAGTGAAAAACTATACTATTCCTGGTCCATGAAACGTTCCCTAACTCCTAAAGTAGAACAACCATTTTTTCCAGGAAACTGTACTTCTGGGATCAGCTCTATGTTTAGACTTTAAGTGAAAAAAAAAAAAAAAAAGGTTCCATTTAAGCAAAAAGAAAAAATCAAAAGAATCCTCAGATCTTTTATTCATCCCCTACTTTTCCCTTCTGGTGTTTTTTCATAACTTTCATGGATTTTTGAAGAGGAAGAAGACAGTGGAGTAAAGGGAAATCACAGAGACAAGGAAGGGGAAATGAGTTCCGATCTACTGGGCACTTACTCTTGGTTAGGTGTTGAGTTGAAGGGTTGTACACGTTTCACATCAATTCTAAGACACATATTTCTCTTAAATATCAACATCTCATAAATGTATCTTAAAATCAATAGTGTCTTATATCTAATGAAATATGCCTTGCTTAATCTAAGTGTTATCTTCATTAAGTTTTACAGATCAAGACTCTGTAACCAAAGAGATTATTCCTCCCAAGTCACAAGTAGCAGAGCCAGGATTAAAGCTTAGGTCTGAGTAATTCCAAAACCCATTAACAAATCAAGTCGTTACTTTAAATTTGGGGTAAATACCTACAATTCATTACGACAAATTCAGAATACAAAATAATCATAACTGGCTAGGGCAGCTCAGTGCAAACTGAATGAAATTGAAAGTGCAAACTGAATGAAATTGAAAGTGATCCTCTCTCATAACATGGCCAGGCTGGCAGGGGTGAATAACAGAAGGAGGATAGGAGCAAGAATAAGGCACACCTCCTGGAATAGAACAGTTACTGGGGTGGAGTAGTGGTTAGAAACTGAACAGCTGTGGGTAAGGATGAAAGCAGAAAGTCTAGACTTTTTAGTAACAGGCAGTAGAAACCTTCTGTGATGGGTGAGGGAAGTTTAGTAAGAGGTAATGGGGTGTTCTGACAAGTAGACAGAGCCCAGGAGGTGGAAAGCTCAGCACAGGCAGTGTATAAAGATGCAGACAAAAGGTCTCAGTGATCTCTTCAGCAAGATTGCAGGTCATAGGAAACATGTCCATGGAAAGGTTATAGTTTGAGCTAGTATCTGCAAATATTTTCACTCTAGAGGCAAAGAGTTTTGACAGTCAGTGAAGAACGTGATTTTTCTAGCAAAATACATGAGACTAGATCCTGGGGCTGGGAGATGCCAGGAAGGAGATGAGAGATGAGAGAGCCAGTGGTATCACAGTGCAGAGAACGCTGGGCTGGGTTTCTAAAATAGATAACCAATAAGGACCTACTGTATAGCACAGGGAACTATACTCAATATTTTGTAATAACCTGTAAGGGAAAAGAATTTGATAAAAAATAGATATATATGTATGTAGAATGGAATCACTTTGCTGTACACCTGAAACTAACACAACATTGTAAATCAACTCTACTTCAACAAGAAACTCTGTGCCCCATCTCATGAGGTGCTGGACTGGGAGGTGGAGTGAAGGAGTAAAGACCAAATGCCTTGCCTGCAGTGAGGAGGGGGAAAACATGAAATTGGAGTTTTAAAGGAGCATGAATTATACTCCTAAAACTGCTTGCAGAGCTATGGTGTCTGCCCAGGATGTTATTCAAGTGTCACAGCAAAGGAAATTTTCAGAAGTATGTTTGAAGAGAGGAATTAGAAAAAAAATCATTCTTATTTTATCCCCAACAGAGTGATATTTTGCTGTAAACTGGCTACACTAGTGTTATCCAGTGGTACCACAGTATTTAACTATGAATATTCGACTAAATATCTGAATTTCCTGAATTACTTTCATGGATTCAGTTCCAGTTCATCTAACAAGTTAGTCTTTAAATGCAATATGTTACTTTTAACAAAAGCATACTTTACTATTAGAGAAGACAATGCAATTTGACCCTGAGCCTGCTTTCTTAAGACATACCTGAAAATGTCTTAAAGCATAGTCAGCTGTTAGCTGGGGACACAATTTGACATGTTCATTTCCCAACTAGTCAGTGCATGGTATGCAAGAGAAGAAAGGAAAAGGGATACTGAAACAACTCATTTAGCCACAGGAAAGAGAAGACTATTTGGAGAAGAAGTCTATCTTAGAGGTAGTACAATCATTAATTTGCCCAATTCTTTTTGGATTTGACCGTGACTCTCTGGACCACATGTTCCCAACATCAGTCTCAGTCCCTATGCACAGCAAAATGAGTTGAGGATAAGTCATGGCCCTAAATCCAGCCCCAGCTACAAATTCCATTGCTTTTGAGATTGAATAAAGCCTTGAACTTAAATTACTCTCTTCTTATTCCATCCTACCTGCTTCGTTTGCTCCAAGTTTATTCTTTCAATGTGAAAAGTAAGGTGGGTCATTAACTATAAGAGAAGGGAAACAGTGGTTTGTAGAGGTCTTAGCTTATCCCCTCTAGGCCCCTGCCCATGTGGGTCATTGGTGCCCACATTTAATCTACTGGATCATGTTTAATCTACCTTATTCACTTTTGAAGGCCATATGAGGCTGTTACATTTCATCATCAACAGTTAACCCCAACAATGTAGCAGTCATAGTCTTGGCAAGAAATATAAAGCACATCCATCTGGGATTATGAATGTAATTTGATAAAGGTTTATCTGCAAAAGTATACGCAGTTAAAGGAACCAGTAAGGGATATTGGGGTGCCTAAGGTCTGACCAGAGTGGGGAGTAGTTTGTAGTGCTATTCTGGAAGAAGCAGGAGGAGGGAACAGGGTTAGGACAGTGTTGCATGCAACCACCATCAGAACTGCAGTGCCAAGCTGGAGAGAGCAAGAGAAGAAACGCTGTGACATCTTTCTTCTCCTGCCTGCCTGTCTCTGTTTAGTGCCTTCCATTGGCTTAACTCAACCGAAAGTCAGATGGCAAGGGAATCTAGGGGTCAACCCCATAGATCACAGAGAAGGGTGGAGAATGGATTGGAGTGTAGGTAGGGGTAGAGAGAAGCAAATGGATAATAACCAACCTAGCTATTTGGAATATTTATATGGTTTGGCTTATTATTTTCATTAGTCTTATATTTCTTATTAAAATACTTTATAGTGAAAATGTTTATTTCTCTAACAAGGACTGGGTTTTTTCATGCAATTATTATTTATTATCTCCTAACATTCCTGGCACTAGAATTGCCCCTAGGTTCTTCTAAACAATATATCATTTACTCTTTATTGTAACCGTGAGGGGAATATATTACTAACCCCATTTTGTGGATGAAAAAACTGCAGCTGGTAGAGGATAAACCTTCCCAAATTCTCATAACAGTAAATGGCAGAGCTGAAATTGGCATCCAAGACTTCTGATGCCCAATCCATTTTCCTTTTCATGCACCATGAAATGAATGCACTTCAGCATGGGTTAAACTGGATCAAACCCTAAAACACATGCATTTATACATCCACTCAATCACTTATCCACCCATCCATGCATCCATGCATCCACCCACCCATCCACCCATCCATCCATCCTTTCATCCATCCCTTAATTTCTTCTCTAGACTCCTTTGGGGAATGTTCTGAAATGAAGAAATGTACATTAAGTTATTGAGTACTGCTCTGTCACAGCCTTTGTGTGACCGTGAGCAAGTCCCATTAACTATCTGAGCCTCAGTTTTTTCACTGGAAAATAAAAGAAATGGCCTAGATTAGTGGTTTTAAACCACAGGAAACTTTTTAAAAAGTAAGATCCTACTCAGAAACTTAAAATTAATGAAATTGCAGTTCTCTGGATGTGAAGCCTGGAGTGTAGATGCCTGGAATCCTGCTAGTATTTTCCTGAATCCTAACCCCACCTGGGTTTACCCTCAAAGATCTCCATAGCGTACAAGTAGACAACCGCTGGTCACTCCTGATTTCTAAGACCCAATCAAAATCTCTAAAATTGTGTGGGTCTGTAACTGATCTCCCTACACTGTGTAAACACAAGAGCAGGGAGAAGAGTTCTGACCATGTTTCCACTAGCAATTAGTGGCAACATACTAGGTAAAATTTCTAGAAGATAAGGGAAAAGTGAATGTTTATAACTTCTCAAGTTAGCAGGTTTCAGCTAATTTGTGAAATCACGGGATTTTTCCAGACCTAAATTTATAACAGGCTATCCTCTATGATTCTGTTTTCTTTCTCTTCTGTTTCTAAATCATACCCTCATCCTTAAACTTAAACTGTAGTGTCACATTTTTTCCCTTTAAAATGCAACCAGTGATGAGGCTGTAAAATTGAAGAGTGTAAGTGTTTCTAACTCTAGACAGAAAATGATGTATATTTCTTCTACTGTGATCCATATAAGAAAAAAAAAAGAAATAAGAGGGAAATTGCCTTTAAGCTTCCAAAAAATAGTTTTGTGTGTGCCTGGAATCTAGTAGGAACAGCAGTCATGTTTTCTCAATAAATTTATGTTGTTACTCTTTATATTCCCCTCTCCTATTAAACAGTAGATTTCTTAACAGTAACTATTTAAATCCTAAGTGTCATGAATAGTACTGTGCACATAGTAACTGTTTATTAAATATCTCTTGAATTAATTCAGAGGCTATTAAACATATAATTTATAGAGTATATTGGAGATGTTGTGAGAAAACTTTCTGCAGGCAGCATTTGAAGAGAGCCTTGGATGATGGCTGGGATTTCAAGAGTGGGAGAGAAAAAGTGCTTTCCAAGCAACAGAATAACAGGCAAAAATCCATAGACAGGAAACTGAATTATACACATGTAATTGGAAAAATTCTGTGTAGCTGCTTGTTAAGATTTAAGAAGAAAAGACCAAAAAAAAGGTACAGCTAGAAAAGTAGTTTGAGGCCAGATCACTGAGAACTTTCATTAGCTAAATAGGCAATGGGAAGTCACTGAAGGATGTTCAGGATATGGGAGCAGCTTAGTTAGAAATGGATTACAGAAAGAGTAAGCTGACAACATTATATCAGATGGATTGATGGGGGAGAAATTAAAGGCAGGAAGAACACTGGGGGAAGCAGCAGTAGCCTGGTAATAGCCCACCGAACACCTTTGTAAGGCTGTTGGGTGCAAACAGATAGTGGTGATATTACTATTCAGTGCATGGGAAATGCAGGAAGATTCAGCCCCCATCCAAAACAGTTAACTCCTAACTATTAGACAGAGGACTAGACAGAAGCTAGGATACTCCCACTCAGGGTCTGCTGAGCTCTCAAATGCAAAGAGAGAGAGAATATCCTACAAAGTCCAAGGGCAGAGTCATTAGGACAGGAATTTACTGGCCTCTCTCTTTATCTCTCTCTTTCTCAGCTGTCTGGAAAGTGCAGAGGAGGGAAGTAGAGAGATAACCCACTAGCTGCACTTCTGTGTCTTGTCCTTAATGGTCTCATTTCCATTTGCTAAAAAGTTATGTTCCTCCTAGGCAATCAGTCCTTTTCAATATCAGTGTTTATTGTCCTACCTCCAGCCCAACAAATTTTAATCTTTCTATGACCCCCGTGGGACCTCTTCCCTATCCTTCAGGAATGCTGTGATCTTGGATGTAAACTTCTTTCAGATCCTTGTGCGTATATTATTCTACCAGTAGACAGTGATGTTCTTGCAAGCAGAAATACTATTTCCTCATCTTAGTGCTCTTAGCATCTAGCATAGGACCTTGTATTTGATAGAATTAACACAATTTTTGGTTGATTGGATACATACAGTTATAAGAATAGCAATAGCCATCTTTTAAAAAACTGTTTCATTGGGTTTTAACTGTGGGGTTCAATTAGTTTTTATAGAAAAATCATGCTTTCATTGCATTTACTAACATGCACCATTTCTGCTAGCAGTATTTGATAGCATCAGTAGTCTGTCTTCTCAGATTAAATAAAGTCAAATTACCTCTCAGTTAGGGGCTGCTAATATGTAGGAGTCCCATTCTCACAAGTGGAGAACTTTGTTATATATAAGCTCAGGAAAGATAAGTCCCTAGAAGATTCTTTTTCTAATATGGTTTCCCCTGGAATATGGTCCAGTGGCAAGGGCAGCATAATGGCAGGGGTTGGTCACAGGTACCAGTGGGCATGTAATATATCATAATGTAAGTGACATGATTCTTATCTAATTCTATTGGCTGCTACTAAAGATCAATTGCTTTTACTTGCTGCCATAGAAGTTTCTCAGGTTGAAACTGATTAGTAAACCATCAAAGAGAGAGCTTTTATTGTTGACTCAAATCATTTCACATGTAAAAGCGTTTTCCTAAGTTGTGGTTTCAGTTGTGGTCACAAAGTATGCTGTCTCTATTCTGCCTATGAAGACCAAGTCATGGGGAAAATTGAAATTCAGAGACTGTCACAAAGCACAGTATTAGCCCTTCCTTTGTCCCTGGCTTACGTTTGGATTCTACACCCCATTTTTATGCTGAAACCTGTTTTAATGATCTGGGTTGGGCCGTGACATTTGAAGAGATGTTACTTCATCTGACATTGCAATACAGAGATCAAATTATCCAAATAAAATTCTCCTTAATGGTCTCATTTCCATTTGCCAAAAATTATGCTTTCGAAAATTATGGTTGGAGTCTTCAGGTCAAGCACTGGCAAGAAGACTATTGATGAGGAAGGATTCTGCATGACATTGCAGAGAGGCAGGATCAGACAAAGGCTAAGAATGGAGATGGGCCTCATCCTCAATAGCAAAATCAGAGAGCAAGAGTGCAAAAGGACTTCCAGTCACCAGTATGTAGAAATGAAAGACCAGAGACTATATACTTTGTACAATTCTGGAAACCTTTGTCATTTCTCTATTTTATTATTTTTGTGATTCCTTGATAGTTTTTCTATCATGATTAGCATCAAAACCCTTAAAACTAGAAAGACCTGACTACTTGTCTTCCAAGGCAACATGGAATTTGGGGCTGAGGAAGCTACATAATCCAAGCCAGTTTGGGCAGAGAAATTCACAATGACTAGCAGAAGCTACCTAATGACAGGCCAAAATAAAGTAAAAGGAAGGAAGCAGGGAGGACAGGAACGTCTGGAGCCTTGGAGGTGGTCTGAGACAAGGCGAAGCAGCCAAAAAGCTCACAAGATTGGATGTTTTACTTACCACAGAAAGAGAAGAGCAGAGTACCTGATAACAAGAATGCTCTTTGATCCCCTTCTATTTCAAAGCATTAGAGCTTAGATTAATATTCAGTATTTCTTTGTTCAGGTACTTTTCTCTTAGCCTCACCTCCTATACATTAGAGAGAGAAAACATGTTACAGTTTCCAAATTGTCTCTCCTTACATTTCAAGGGATAAAATGGGAGACGTTCAGGAGCCTGGCACATCAGCATCCTCTTAATGGAGTATGAAGTTGAGGGGCTTTTAATATGGATATTGGTTATCCAGAGTGATTATTGAAATTGCAAAGAAGATTTGTATGCTGCTTGCAGGCTAAGACGGATGAGGACAGAGGAGACTTTTGCATTATAAATTATAATGGATGCTCTCTTTTTTGAGTCATTGCTTTTTCAGGTTGATAATTTATCTTTTTATCTGTGATTTATCCTTCCCCACTCACATTATTAAACTGCCTTTCCCTCTGCTACTGTTTCATAATGGCATAGACTTGGATTTACTGGGACTGGTTTGGCAAATTTATAGCTTTAGAAAGGTGTCTTAAAATTGTTGCTGAGAGCCTTGTTGGAAATGGGTAATGTCATCAATTGGGATTGATAGTCCTTTGAAGGAGAATAAGTTGAAAATATTGCCAGGGCTCCAGGGAAGAATATGAACTTGATCTCTTCATTTATTTTTTCCAATTAAGCCTTGGCTATTTCTGTCTAAAGTGGTAAACAGACACATTGTTTTTTACTGCTATTAGTAGTAGCAGTTGCAATAACAATATTTATATAATATGTATTAATATATCAGTTAGGTTTCTTTGGTTTCTTAAAACAGATATTGATTTTGACTAACTTAAACAAATGGGAATTTATTGAAAAGCTATTGGGAGCTCCTACAATTGTTGGAAGCCTGAAAAGCCAGCCCTGAGAATAGGGAAGAATGAAGGCAGCCCTGGAGGAAAGAAGCAGGACCCCCCAGAGAACCTCCCAAACGGGACCATCTGATAAAGACCACCCCACCACAATGAAAAGGAACTGTAGCCATTTTTAGCTCTCTTGTCCCTCTAGCTGAGACTTAAATTCCAAGGATGGGACATCTTGTTTAGCCAGGTTATGTAGGACCTCTGATTGTTTGTTATGTCAACTGACTTTCTCTAATGGGGAAGACAAAATTGCTTAAGGGTAAATTAAAATATTGTTAAAAATGAAAGGCACTCTTGGCAACCAAAAAATAAATCCAGCGTACTTTATTTTTCATTAAAAAAGTAAAATGTATTAATCAACAATTAATCTTTGTAGCAACACTACGAGGTATGCAGGATTAAAACTCTTTTATAGATTATGTAATTTAGAATTAAATATATAAATTCTCCCAAGTCACGTGGCAATTAAATGACAGAATCATATTCGAGACCAAGACTCCTGTTTATGTACTTTATGTTCTTTCCTCTCTGTCTCTCCTATTCTGTGGTTATTTGATATTCAAACAGGTAAGATCCTTGAGGAACTTCAGTTCCAAAATATTTTCTTGTTTCCTCCCTCTGATTGTTTCACCTTCCATCACCATCCCTCTCCTACTTCTTAGTTCCTGTCTTCCTCTGTTACCATTAAAAGTCCAAGCCTTCCATAATCACCCTGACATTTAGCCCTGTATGGCCTGACACATCCCCCAATATAAACTAATCTCCCCTAACATTTCCACCATATCACTAGAACTCCTGGTCTGGGAATCATCAAGATTTCCTGCATTCTCAGTCTCTTAGGCCATTGTTCCCTTTCCTTGCTCTGACACTGCCTCTCTCTTGGCCACCAAGCTACCCTTGCAGTGCCCTCAAGAGATAGCTCCCTTCTTTCCTCCCATACTCTGTTCACTATAAGGCCTAAAGGTAGAGGAGGCATCCTCCTTACCTTTCATTGCTGCTTAGCGGCCACTTTATTAGCCTTCTCTCTTGAAAACCTGGCTCCTTTGAAGTGTATGCCATCAGATTATATCACCCACTACTCCTCCTGAGTGCAGTCATCCACCTATGGGTCACTCCTAATTAACTGAATATTGCAACATCTGACTCACTCTTTCTCTCCTTTATAAATTTTGTCATCATTTGCAATCACTTCCACACCCACGTATATGATCCATTCAGTATTCTGGTCTCATAGTTACTTGCTATCACTTTGAATAATCTTTTCCTCCACACCAACTAAGCCATTTTTTCTCCCATGTTTATCCTAGCCCCTTTAGTTACCAATAACTGAACCATCTCCAGAATTTTGATGTCGAGTATCCCACTGTCAGACTCCCACTTTCCATCTTTCCAGCTCATCTCTCTATTCCCCTCTGCTTAGGCTTGTACCCCATGATGACTTCCAATTCACTGACCCTACCACCTTCCCACTGTCCCTCACTCCCCTCAACTCCTCACACACACATCCTTTATTTCTTCCTGTATCCAGCTTACACTTCAGGATTTATCATTAAAATCACCCCTTTATAAATATCCCTAGCTGCCCACCATACTTATGGTCGACATTTCAGAACTTGTTAGACCAGCTCTTCACCTCCTCAGCATCCACGCAAGAAACAGCAGCTGAGCATGGCTGGCGAATAATACTCAACCATGCTTCGTGGGCTCATTTGAAATTAATGACCACAAATCTCAAATGAGCTGTCAGCAATACTCAGCAGTTTTGCTTCGTGTTTCAGGTCAGTGCACTCTCCCAGTCTCTAAAACAACTATTTCACACAATCTCATTGCTCCTGAAACCTACAGAATCATGCTCATCTATCTCACTCTTACTAAGAAAATAGAAGAAATCACAGGAGAGCTAATTCACCTAAATCTCCCCAAATCTATCAATGCCCTCTGCCCTTCCTTTGGACATAATCCATGAACCCAGTCCAGCCTCTCCACTGTAGACTAGTCCCTATGCCCTCTTGCCTTCTCCAGGACTTCCCACCTGCAACACTTCTCCTGCACCTTGATCATCATTCTCTCCTCTCAAGCACTCAAGCATGGCATTAAAGAAGCCAGATGGACTTCAGAGCCCCCTCCAGTGTCTGTTCCATAGCTGCCCTCCCCTTCACAGCAGAACTCTTTAAAAAGTTGTCTTTATCTCCTTCCCTGACATTCTCCCCTCAACCCACTTCAATCTGGCTTTTGTCTACTACCATCAGTATTTTTTCCTGTTTCCAAAACCTATAGCGTATGATCTATTCCCATCTTACTCTACTCAGTACATAGTATTTCTAAGAACTACTGCAATCTTAATGTTAGCTCAAATATTTTCTACCCTCACATTTTATAACGGGAAATCCTGAGTAAGAGGAATTCTTTTACACTCATCAAGTGGATTCGAACTGAATTAAGTGAAGAAACCTGTTTCTCCTTGGGTATGGATACATCAACTCCCATGACATTTCTCCTGATAGACTTTGAAGCAAGACTATGCACAGCCCCAGCCAGGATGCCTCTAGACTTGGGTTCTAGAAATTATAAACTGAATATTTGGGCCCAGCAGCCAGAGAAAGTATATTTGATGCTTAACCTAGCTATGAAATCTTTTAAAAAGCACCCTGTTTAAAGCCTAACTACTTCTCTCTTTGGGTTTTCATTTCCTTATCTGTGAGACCCCTGTGTACATGGGAAAAAAGTTAAAATTGTAACATCAAAAAAAAGTAAATTAATTAATCAATTAAATAAAAGCACCCTGTTTAACTTATGTAAATTCATACTATTTTTTGAGTCTCCAGTTTTATTTTGTTTTTGGTGACTGGAGGTTTCAATCCCTTATTTTCCTTTGAACACAAATTTGTTTTCATGGATTTTGCAACATTTCCCATCAATAAATTTCCCACCAGGGGGAAATAACACATTCATTTTATATGTCATGTTTAAAAGAAGACTAGGTAGCTGGATAATTTCTTCTATTGGTGCAATCACTACAGATCTAGTACAAGAATATTTTGCTGGGAAGCAGTTGCTCATTTGCATACTGAAATTCTGTGTCATTCTGTCTCTAGGTTTTCAGGTCTTCAACCTTATGGAATTGGTGAGGATGGGTCAGGAGGTGAAGTGGTGAGCTGCAGGGATTGTCAGTTCTAACAGACCTTTTGATTTGGCCAATAAAGTATTTTAAAGGAATTTAAATTAAAATTTTTTAAGCTGAATATGCATCTAGTTCATCAAGACCCCAACAATTACTCCCTGTTATCTGATATTCAACCAATCAACCAATAAATCAACAAATTTATTTAACAAATCTTTGTTGAAGGTCTTCTATGTGTCAAGCACTGTACTAGGCCCTGCAGATATAGCAGAGAATAAGATAGGGCAAAGTTTCACATCTCATGAGTCTAGTATCCTACTGGAGAGAGACTGATAAAAATGAGTCAACAAATCAAGTAACAGGAAAAATTCAAATAACGATAAGTACATAATGAAGTAAATAAAATAAGATGCTGTAGTGTGGATTGTTGGTGGAAGGAAGTGATAATATAGATGGAGTAGACAAGAAAGGCCTTCTTGAGATACTATTTGCTCTGAGGCCTCAGTGATATGAAGACCCAGGGGCAGAGGATGATAAGCAAAGCCAACGGCAAGGACAAGACCCTGCAGCAGGAAGAATTTGGTTTGTTCAAGGAAAAGGAAGGACAATGCAACTAAAATATAATGAGCAAGGAGGGACACTAGTTTAAAATGAGGTCAGAAAGATAGCAGAGAGCAGATCATGGAGAACAATATAGGCTGTAGTGAGGATGTGGGGTTTTATTCTAAGTGTGATGGATGGCTGTAGAAGATTTCAAAGCACTGTCTGGTTTACATATTTAAGTTTATTCTGGTTGCTGTGGGTAAAGATGGTTATAGGAGCCAAGAATGGAAACACGAAGAACAGCGAGTAGTGAAAGAAATCAATATAACAGATAACGTTAGCTTGAAATCACAGTTGGACCTGTGAATATCAACAGACTATACAAATAAGGGATAAATATTGGAAATAGAGCCATCAGGCCTTGCTGATGAGTTGGATGCATCCATTGAGGAAAAGTGAGAGATCAAGGAAAATTCCTGGGTTTTTGGCTTAAGCAACTGGGCAGATGACAATGCCATTAATTGATATGGGACAATGAAGGACTGAAGGAGAGACAGATTTAGTTGGGAAAGTAAAGGATTCTATTTTGGCCATGTGAAGTCTAAGATGCCCATTAGATACCCGCGTGTGAATGTTGACTGGGTATTGGATATAGGAATCACAGCATGAATTTATGTTACCCCTAAGGGCTTCTGAGTTTGTTACTCTGGTATAGCTTGCAGGTTAACAACATTGGTTCAAGAGTAGAAAATCTTTGTATGAACCCAGGTTCTGCTGCTTACCAGCTCTCTGAACTTGAACAAGATTCTTAAGTTGTCTGAACATCAGTATCCTCTTTTATGTAATGAGCTTAAAATATTGCATACCCCATCAAATGACTGGAAAGATTAAATATGTTAGTTTATGCATAGTGCTTACCAAAATTCCTGGAAAAATATAAGAACACGACATATATTAGGTTTTATTTATTGAACATCTATTCTGTGATACCCTTTGTATACATTATATCACCTAAATCCTCCCAAACTCCTCACATCAACCATGTCAGTGGGAGGAGCAATAAATTAGGAGCTTAGGATTAACATATACACAGTACTATATATAAAATAGGTAAGGAACTACTGTATAGCACAGGGAACTCTACTCAATATTCTATAATAACCTATATGGTTAAAGGATCTGAAAAAGAATAGATATATGTATATTTATAACAGAATCACTTTGCTGTACACCTGAAACTAACACAACATTGTAAAGCAACCATACTCTAATATAAAATAAAAATTAAATTAAAAAAATAAAAAAAATCAGTATACAAGAGACTGAGAACAGATGGATGCAAATATAAATTTATCTTTCACTTTTCAAAAACAAGAGCATACCTACACAGACTACTCCTGATTTATCAATCTGGGAAACGTTCATATGAACCTGAAATGTGTCTCTCTCCACTTATATCCAGCTGCCCACTTGACATCTCTTCTTTGATGTCTGTCATCTCAAACTTAACATGATCTGGTCTTCACCCCCAGAACCACAATCGACACCTTTCACTGTCTTCCTCATGTCAGATGATGGATGACATCTCGGGCTTTCAAATTGCTTAGGTATAAAACCTTGCAGGCATCATTGACCCTTGTCTTTCTTGCTCACAAATGCTTTATGAAAGCCTTGTATGAAATGGCCCCCTCCCCCATCTCCTGTTTCCCCCTCACTCACTTTGCCCCAGCTACCCTGTCCTGTTTGCTGTTATTCAAATATGCTAAGTGAAATAAGAGACAGATAAAGACAAATACTGTATGATATCACTTATGTGCGTAATCTAAAGGATACAACAAACTAGTGAATATAACAAAAATGAAGCAGACTCAAAGATATAGAGAACAGACTAGTGGCAAGAGGGGAAGGGGAAGGGTCAACCTAGGGGTAAGGGAGAAAGAGGTACGAACTATAAACTAAGCTACAAGGATATATTTTACAACACGGGGAATATAGCCAATATTTTATAATAACTATAAATTGAGTATAACCTTCAAGAATAATGAATCACTATATTGTTCATCTGTAACTTATATAATATTCTATAGCAACTGTCCTTCAATTTAACAATACAAGGATGAGGGAAGACAGCAGAAGCAAGAAGAACTACAATGCTGAAGGCTGTGGAACAAAAACCACATGCACAGAAAGATAGATAGGATGAAAAGTCTATGTACCAGATGAAGGAACAACATAAAACCCAGAAAAACAACTAAATGAAGTGGAGATAGGCAACCTTCCAGAAAAATAATTCAGAATAATGATAGTGAAGATGATCCAGGACCACAGAAAATGAATGGAGGCAGAGATCGAGAAGATGCAATAAATGTTTAACAAAGGCCTAGAAGAATTAAATAACAAACAAACAGAAGAACAATACAATAACTGAAATGAAAACTACACTACAAGGAATCAATAGCAGAATAACTGAGGCAGAAGAACGGATAAGTGACCTGAAAGACAGACTGGTGGAATTCACGGCTGCGAAACACACTAAACAAAACAGAATGAAAAGAAATGAAGACAGACTAAGAGACCTCTGGGACAACATTAAGCACAACAACATTTGCATCATAGGGGTCCCAGAAGGAGAAGAGAGAAAGGAGGCGAGAAAGTATTTGAAGAGAGTATAGTGGAAAACTTCCCTAACATGGGAAAGGAAATAGCCACCCAAGTCCAGGAAGCGCAAAGAGTCCCATACAGGATAAACCCAAGGAGAAACACACTGAGACACATAGTAATCAAATGGGCAAAAATTAAAGACAAAGAAAAATTATAGAAAGCAGCAAGAGAAAAATGACAAATAACATACAAGGGAACTCCCATCAGGTTAACAGCTGATTTCTCAGCAGAAATTCTACAAGCCAGAAGGGAGTGGCATGATATACTTAAAGTGATGAAAGGGAAGGACCTACAACCCAGATTACTCTACCTGGCAAGGATCTCATTCAGATTCGAAGGAGAAATCAAAAGGTTTACAGACAAGCAAAAGCTAAGAGAATTCAGCACCACCAAACCAGCTCTACAACAAATGCTAAAGGAACTTCTCTAAGTGGGAAATGCAAGAGAAGAAAAGGACCTACAAAAACAAACCCAAAACAATTAAAAATATGGTCATAGGAACAAACATATCAATAATTACCTTAAATGTAAATGGATTAAATGCTCCACCAAAATGACACAGGCTTCCTGAATGGATACAAAAACAAGACCCATATATATGCTGTCTACAAGAGACCCACTTCAGACCTAGAGACACATACAGATTGAAAGTAAGGGGATGGAAAAAGATATTCCATGCAAATGGAAATCAAAAGAAAGCTGGAGTAGCAATTCTTATATCAGACAAAATAGACTTTAAAATAAAGACTATTAGAAGAGACAAAGAAGGACACTACATAACGATAAAGGGATCGATCCAAGAAGAAGATATAACAATTGTAAATATTTATGCACCCAACATAGGAGCACCTCAATACATAAGGCAAATACTAACAGCCATAAAAGGGGAAATCGACAGTAACACAATCATAGTAGGGGACTTTAACACCCCACTTTCACCAATGGACAGATCATCCAAAATGAAAATAAATAAGGAAACACAAGCTTGAAATGATACATTAAACAAGATGGACTTAGTTGATATTTATAGGACATTCCATCCAAAAACAACAGAATACACATTTTTCTCAAGTGCTCATGGAACATTCTCCAGGATAGATCATATCTTGGGTCACAAATCAAGCCTTGGTAAATTTAAGAAATTGAAATTGTATCAAGTATCTTTTCCGACCACAATGCTATGAGACTAGACATCAATTACAGGAAAAGATCTGTAAAAAATACAAACACATGGAGGCTAAACAATACACTACTCAATAACGAAGTGATCACTGAAGAAATCAAAGAGGAAATTAAAAAATACCTAGAAACAAATGACAATGGAGACACGACGACCCAAAACCTATGGGACACAGCAAAAGCAGTTCTAAGGGGGAAGTTTATAGCAATACAATCCCACCTTAAGAAACAGGAAACATTTCGAGTAAACAACCTGACCCTGCACCTAAAGCAATTAGAGAAAGAAGAACAAAAAACCCCCAAAGTTAGCAGAAGGAAAGAAATCATAAAGATCAGATCAGAAATAAATGAAAAAGAAATGAAGGAAACGATAGCAAAGATCAACCAAACTAAAAGCTGGTTCTTTGAGAAGATCAACAAAATTGACAAACCATTAGCCAGACTCATCAAGAAAAGAAGGGAGAAGACTCAAATCAATAGAATTAGAAATGAAAAAGGAGAAGTAACAATGGACACTGCAGAAATACAAAAGATCATGAGAGATTACTATAAGCAACTCTATGCCAATAAAATGGACAACCTGGAAGAAATGGACAAATTCTTAGAAATGCACAACCTGCCAAGACTGACTCAGGAAGAAATAGAAAATATGAATAGACCAATCACAAGCACTGAAATTGAAACTGTGATGAAAAATCTTCCATCAAACAAAAGCCCAGGACCAGATGGCTTCACAGGCGAATTCTATCAAACATTTAGAGAAGAGCTAACACCCATCCTTCTCAAACTCTTCCAAAATATAGCAGAGGGAGGAACACTCCCAAACTCATTCTACGAGGCCACCATCACCTTGATACCAAAACCAGGCAAGGATGTCACAAAGAAAGAAAACTACAGGCCAATATCACTGATGAACATAGATGCAAAAATCCTCAACAAAATACTAGCAAACAGAATCCAACAGCACATCAAAAGGATCATACACCATGATCAAGTGGGGTTTATTCCAGGAATGCAAGGATTCTTCAATATACGCAAATCAATCAATGTGATACACCATATTAACAAGTTGAAGGAGAAAAACCATATGATCATCTCAATAGATGCAGAGAAAGCTTTCGACAAAATTCAACACCCATTTATGATAAAAACCCTGCAGAAAGTAGGCATAGAGGGATCTTTCCTCAACATAATAAAGGCCATATATGACAAACCCACAGCCAGCATCGTCCTCAATGGTGAAAAACTGAAAGCACTTCCACTAAGATCAGGAACAAGACAAGGTTGCCCACTCTCACCACTCTTATTCAACCTAGTTTTGGAAGTTTTAGCCACAGCAATCAGAGAAGAAAAGGAAATAAAAGGAATCCAAATTGGAAAAGAAGAAGTAAAGCTGTCACTGTTTGCAGATGACATGATACTATACATAGAGAATCCTAAAGATGCTACCAGAAAACTACTAGAGCTAATCAATGGATTTGGTAAAGTAGCAGGATACAAAATTAATGTACAGAAATCTCTGGCATTCCTGTACATTAATGATGAAAAATCTGAAAATGAAATCAAGAAAACACTCCCATTTACCATTGAAACAAAAAGAATAAAATATCTAGGAATAAACCTACCTAAGGAGACAAAAGACCTGTATGCAGAATATTATAAGACACTGATGAAAGAAATTAAAGATGATACAAATAGATGGAGAGATATACCATGCTCCTGGATTGGAAGAATCAATATTGTGAAAATGACTCTACTACCCAAAGCAATCTACAGATTCAATGCAATCCCTATCAAACTACCACTGGCACTTTTCACAGAACTAGAACAAAAAATTTCAAAATTTGTTTGGAAACACAAAAGACCCCGAATAGCCAAAGCAATCTTGAGAACGAAAAACGGAGCTGGAGGAGTCAGGCTCCCTGACTTCAGACTATACTACAAAGCTACAGTAATTAAGATAGTGTGGTACTGGCATAAAAACAGAAAGATAGATCAGTGGATCAGGATAGAAAGCCCAGAGATAAACCCACGCACATATGGCCAAGTAATCTTTGATAAAGGAGGCAGGAATGTACAGTGGAGGAAGGACAGCCTCTTCAATAAGTGGTGCTGGGAAAACTGGACAGGGACATGTAAAAGTTTGAGATTAGATCATTCCCTAACACCATACAGAAAAATAAGCTCAAAATGGATTAAAGACTTAAATGTAAGGCCAGAAACTATCAAACTCTTAGAGGAAAACATAGGTAGAACACTCTATGACATAAATCACAGCAAGATCCTTTTGGACCCACCTCCTAGAGAAATGGAAATAAAAACAAAGATAAACAAATGGGACCTAATGAAACTTGAAAGCTTTTGCACAGCAAAGGAAACCATAAACAAGACCAAAAGACAACCCTCAGAATGGGAGAAAATATTTGCAAATGAAGCAACTGACAAAGGATTAATCTCCAAAATTTATTAATTAATTTATGTATTTTTGCTGTATTGGGTCTTCGTTTCTGTGCGAGGGCTTTCTCTAGTTGTGGCAAGCGGGGGCCACTCTTCATCACTGTGCGCGGGCTTCTCACTATCGCGGCCTCTCTTGCTGCGGAGCACAGGCTCCAGACGTGCAGGCTCAGTAGCTCTGGCTCACAGGCGTAGTTGCTCTGCAGCATGTGGGATCCTCCCAGACCAGAACTCGAACCTGTGTCCCCTGCATTAGCAGGCAGATTCTCAACCACTGCGCCACCAGGGAAGCCCATCCAAAATTTATAAACAGCTCATGCAGCTCAATAGCAAAAAAACAAACAACCCAATCCATAAATGGGCAGAAGACTTAAATAGGCATTTCTCCAAAGAAGATATACAGACTGCCAACAAACACATGAAAGAATGCTCAACATCATTAATCATTAGAGAAATGCAAATCAAAACTACAATGAGATATCATCTCACACCAGTCAGAATGGCCATCATCAAGAAATCTAGAAACAATAAATGCTGGAGAGGGTGTGGAGAAAAGGGAACACTCTTGCACTGCTGGTGGGAATGTGAATTGGTACAGCCACTATGGAGAACAGTATGGAGGTTCCTTAAAAAACTACAAATAGAACTACCATATGACCCAGCAATCCCACTACTAGGCATATACCCTGAGAAAACCATAATTCAAAAAGAGACATGTACCAAAATGTTCATTGCAGCTCTATTCACAATAGCCCGGAGCTGGAAACAACCTAAGTGTCCATCATTGGATGAATGGATAAAGAAGATGTGGCACATATATACAATGGAATATTACTCAGCCATAAAAAGAAACGAAACTGAGCTATTTGTAATGAGGTGGATAGACCTAGAGTCTGTCATACAGAGTGAAGTAAGTCAGAAAGAGAAAGACAAATACCGTATGCTAACACATATATACGGAATTAAAAAAAAAAAAGTCATGAAGAACCTAGGGGTAAAACGGGAATAAAGACACAGACCTACTTGAGAATGGACTTGAGGATATGGGGAGGGGGAAGGCTAAGCTGTGACAAAGCGAAAGAGAGGCATGGACATATATACACTACCAAACGTAAGGTAGATAGATAGTGGGAAGCAGCTGCAGAGCACAGGGATATCAGCTCGGTGCTTTGTGACCGCCTGGAGGGGTGGGATGGGGAGGGTGGGAGGGAGGGAGATGTATGAGGGAAGGGATGTGGGAACAGATGTATATGTATGACTGATTCACTTTGTTATAAAGCAGAAACTAATAAAAAAAAAAAGCAAAACAAGACCCATATATATGCTGTCTACAAGAGACCCACTTCAGACCAAGGGACACATACAGACTTAAAGTGAAGGGATGGATAAAGATATTCCATTCAAATGAAAATCAAAAGAAAGCTGGAATAGCAATACTCATATCAGATAAAATACACTTTAAAATAAAGAATGTTTCAAGAGACAAGGAAGAACACTACATAATGACCAAGGGATCAATCCAAGAAGAAGATATAACATTTATAAACATATATGCACCCAACATAGGAGCACCTCATTACATAAGGCAACTGTTAAAAGCTATAAAAGAGGAAGTCAACAGTAACACAATAATAGTGGGGGACTTTAACACCTCATCTACACCAGTGGACAGATCATCCAAAATGAAAATAAATAAGGAAACACAAGCTTTAAATGACACAATAGATCAGATAGATGTAATTGATATTTATAGGACATTCAATCCAAAAATAGCAGATTACACTTCTCAAGTGCACACGGAACATTCTCCAGGATAGATCACATCTTGGGTCACAATTCAAGCCTCAGTAAATTTAAGAAAATTAAAATCATATCCAGCACCTTTTCTGACCACAACACTATGAGATTAGAAATGAATTACAGGGGAAAAAAAGTAAAAAACACAAACACATGGAAGCTAAACAATACGTTACTCCATAACCAACAGATCACTGAAGAAATCAAAGAGGAAATCAAAATATGCCTAGAGAAAAATGACAATGAAAACATGACGATGTAAAACCTATGGGATACAGCAAAAGCAGTTCTAAGAGGGATGTTTATAGCTATACAAGCCTACCTCAAGAAACAAGCAAAATCTCAAATAAACAATCTAACCTTACACCTAAAGGAACTATTGAAAGAAGAACAAACAAAACCCAAAGTTAGCAGAAGGAGCGAAATAATAAAGATCAGAGCAGAAATAAATGAAATAGAAACAAAGAAAACAATAGCAAAGATCAATAAAACTAAAAGCTGGTTCTTTGAGAAGATAAACAAATTGATAAACCATTAGCCAGACTCATCAAGAAAAAGAGGCAGAGGACTCAAATCAATAAAATTAGAAATGAAAGAGGAGAAGTTACAACAGACACTGCAGAAATACAAAGCATCCTAAGGGACTATTACAAGCAACTCTATGCCAATAAAATGGACCACCTGGAAGAAATGGATGAATTCTTAGAAAGGTAAAGCCTTACAAGACTGAACCAGGAATAAACAGAAAGTATGAACAGACCAATCACAAGTAATGAAATTGAAACTGTGATTAACAATCATCCAACAAGCAAAAGTCCAGGACTAGGTGGCTTCACAGGTGAATATTATCAAACATTTAGAGGAGAGCACACACCCATCCTTCTCAAACTTTTCCAAAAACTTGCAGAGGATGGAACACTCCCAAACTCATTCTATGAGGCCACCATTACCCTGATACCAAAACCAGACACAGGTACTACAGAAAAAGAAAATTACAGACCAATAACACTGATGAATATAGATGCAAAAATCCTCAACAAAATACTAGTAAACAGAATACAACAACATATTAAACGGATCATACACCATGATCAAGTGAGATTTATCCCAGGCATGCAAGCATTCTTCAATATATGCAAATCAATCAATGTGATAAAGCCATATTAACAAATTGAAGAAGAAAAACCATATGATCATCTCAATAGATGCAGAAAAAGCTTTTGACAAAATTCCACACCCATTTATGATAAAAACTCTCCAGAAAATGGGCATGGAGGGAACCTACCTCAACATAATAAAGGCCATATATGACAAACTCACAGCAAATATCATTCTCAATGGTGAAAAACTGAAAGCATTTCCTCTAAGTCAGGAACAAGACAAGGATGTCCACTCTCACCACTATTATTCAACATAGTTTTGGAAGTCCTAGCCATGGCTATCAGAGAAGAAAAAGAAATAAAAGGAATACAAATTGGAAAAGAAGTAAAACTGTCACTCTTTGCAGGTGACATGATGCGATACATAGAGAGTCCTAAAAATGCCACCAGAAAACTACTAGAGCTAATCAATGAATTTGGTAAAGTTGCAGGATACAAAATTAATGCACAGAAATCTCTTGCATTCCTATACACTAATGATGAAAAATCTGAAGGAGAAATTAAGGGAAGACTCCCATTTACCATTGCAACAAAAACAATAAAATACCTAGGAATAAAGCTACCTAGGGAGACAAAACACCTGTATGCAGAAAACCGTAAGACACTGATTAAAGAAATTAAAGATAATACCAACAGATGGAGCTATATACCATGTTGTTGGATTGGAAGAATCGATATTATGAAAATGACTATACTACCCAAAGCAATGTACAAATTCAATACAATCCTTATCAAATTACCAATGGCATTTTTTACAGAACTAGAACAAAAAATCTTAAAATTTGTATGGAGACACAAAAGACCCCGAATAGCCAAAGCAGTCTTGAGGGAAAAAAATGGAGCTGGAGGAATCAGGCTTCCTGACTTCAGACTATACTCCAAAGCTACAGTAATCAAGCCAATGTGGTATTGGCACAAAAACAGCAATATAGATTAATGGAGCAAGATAGAAAGCCCAGAGATAAACCCACTCATTTATGGTCAACTAATCTATGACAAAGGAGGCAAGGATATACAATGTCTCTTCAATAAGTGGTGCTGGGAAAACTGGACAGCTACATGTAAAAGAATGAAATTAGAACACTCCCTAACACCATACACAAAAATAAACCCAAAATGGATTAGAGACCTAAATGTAAGACCAGACACTATAAAGCTCTTAGAGGAAAACATAGGAAGAACATAAATCACACAAATCTTTGACATAAATCACAGCAAGATCTTTTTTGATCCACCTCCTAGAGTAATGGAAATAAAAACAAAAATAAACAAATGGGACCTAATGAAACTTCAAAACTTTGCACAGCAAAGGAAAACATAAACAAGACGAAAAGACAACCCTCAGAATAGGAGAAAATATTTGCAAACGAATCAACGGACAAAAGATTAATCTCCAAAATATATAAACAGCCCATGCAGCTCAATAGTAAAGAAACAAACAACCCAATCCAAAAATGGGCAGAAGACCTAAATAGATATTTCTCCAAAGAAGACATACAGATGGCCAAGAAGCACATGAAAAGCTGCTCAACATCACTAACTATTAGACAAATGCAAATCAAAACTACAGCGAGGTATCACCTCACACCATTTAGAATGGGCATCATCAGAAAATCTACAAACAACAAATGCTGGAGAGGGTGTGGAGAAAAGGGAGCCCTCTTGCACTGTTGGTGGGAATGTAAATTGATACAGCCACTATGGAGAACAGTATGGAGCTTTCTTAAAAAAGTAAAAATAGCATTACCATATGATCCAGCAATCCCACTACTGGGAATATACCCAGAGAAAAACATAATTCAAAAAGAGACATGTAACACAGTGTTCATTGCAGCACTATTTACAATATCCAGGTCATGGAAGCAACCTAAATGCCCATCGACAGATGAATGGGTAAAGAAGATGTGGTATATATATACAGTGGAATATTACTCAGCCATAAAAAGGAATGAAATTGGGTCATTTGTGGACACATGGATGGATCTAGAGACTGTCATACAGAGTGAAGTAAGTTCAGAAAGAGAAAAACAAATATCGTATATTAACGCATATATGTGGAACCTAGAAAAATGGTACAGATGAACCGGTTTCTAGGGCAGAAATTGAGACACAGATGTAGAGAACAAACATATGGACACCAAGGGGGGAAAACAGCGGTGGGTGGGGGTCGGGGTGGGATGAATTGGGAGATTGGGATTGACATGTATACACTGATGTGTATAAAATGGATGACTAATAAGAACTTGCTCTATAAAAAAATAAAATAAAATTCAAAAATTCAAAAAAAAAAACATGCAAGGATGTTCTTGTCTTAGGGCCTTTTGACTTCCTGTTTCCTCAGCCAAATATTTCCTCAGATATCTGCTTTGCTAACCTGACCACTCTGTTTAAAACTGCAGCTCTCCTAGAACTATTGTTCTAGGAGAAGGAGCAATATGTTCCTTCTCCTTCTCCTCCTGTCTTTTCTCTTCCCTTCTCTTCCTTTCTTTTCCAGAAAAGGAATCATACCATGTTGCCTGCAGAGGCAGCAGAAGGTTGGTTTCTACTTCAAATGTTTGATCATCCTGAGAGGTACTTTACTCCCTGAAGCCAGTTTCTCCGGGATCAGTTCTTTTGCCCAGTTAAAGTCCACTGGTTCTCTGCCTTCTGACTCAGCACCATGACATCAACTAGGGGTGTTTCCAGATGCAAACAAGACTCCATACTACAGTGGCTAAACAGTGAGGGCTGTATTTGTCTCATACAACAGGAATGTCAGAGGTAGGTGGTCCAGGACCTTATGTTACTCAGTGGTGTCTGGAGATTCAGTATCCTTTTATCTTCTTTTTCTGCCACCCTGGTGCTTATCCTCAAAGCCATAAGATTGCTGCTGATTGTCTGTGCATTGAGTTCTCTGTTCTAGGGAAGAAAAAAAAAAAACAGGAGAAAGAGTAAAAAACGATGAAGAGCTCTCCTAGATAGAAAGGTTTGTCTTTTATAAGTTGAACGTCTGAAATTGCTGACTTTCAGCTACTTTTTAACCTAAAAAAATGGCAGTTTTGTATGTCTGACCTAAGATTTAGGAAGGAACCCCTTTCCCGGAGACATCCAGCTACATCTCATTGGCTGAAACTATGTCACTTGAACACTCTTAGCCTCAAAGCAGAGTAGGAGACAAAGATTGTGTGAGCCTTTGGGGCAGCTAGTCCCATGCCTGCCATACAGTTTGGCTCTTCCTGAGTTGCTTATCTTCCAAGATTCTATTCAGTCTCCTGGCTTTGGGCCATCCCCCCCCCAGAACCTCTGTTACCAGGTGGCCACAGATCTAGGGGTTCTCAACTCTTTCCTGAATTCCTACTCCACACTTCATCAGCTTCTAAGGCCACATGAAAACTTTTAGGTCTGCTACGTGATGTCTACAGTTCGTGGGGAATTACATTTCAGGAGTTGGGACAGGTAATAATAAAATCTCAAATCCTCTGTCTACATAAACTAGACTTCCATTTCTGTTCTGCATTTGTTCTTTGCTGGCATTGCTACTGAACTGTAGAACTGAACGTCTATAGTTTTACATATATTCAATTTTATGCTCATAGCAAGCCTTTAGTTTTCTCTTCTATTATGATTTTACGTATGAGGAAACTAAGGCTCAGAAAGTTTAAATCCAAGCCCTTTTAGTTAGCAAATGGCAGGGCTTCTGTTCAGACCCAGGTCTGTTTCATTCCAAAGCCTCTGCATGATCCATTACATTAAACTGCTTCTAAGTAGAGCTTTCCCAGGGCAATCATTTCCCGTTATATATAGGACCCCTTGAGTCACTTTGAGTATTTCTTAATGGAGCTGACAGCATAGAGAAGCTTAACAGTCTCTGCACAGTCACTCCCAGAGTTAGAGCTGCCGAATTCTCCCTAATTCTTGGGCTTTCCATCCCCCACCTAGTCCCTTGCTCACACATGGATCTGGATTTGTGAAAATTTCAGAAAGCATATTCTAGATGGAAGGATAGTCTAGGAAGTAGGAAGAGCATAAGCAAAACCGAGTAAATATATCTCTGGGAGAGTGTGTAATTCAACTTGGTTAGAGCATAGATAAGTGATCCTAGCTTAGAAGGTCAGGTTCAGACTATACCATAAGGACCTTGACTACCCGACAAATCAGTTTGAACTTTCTTCTGTCTACAGTGGTGATGTATTAGAGTATTTGACACAGGAAAGTTCAATTACACTTTGTATTTTGTGCTGCAATTAAAAAAAAAAAGAAGTTCTTTGAAAAGTGCCTTGAGTACCCAGCAGACATGATAATCTCACTGCAGGAATTATTAAGGGATGTTTCCTGCCCTTTTCTGTCATATTTTTTTCCAAGCTAACAATGAGATTTATAGCTTCTGCATCAGAAGAACTGTTAGCCTAAAAACAGAAAAAAAAAAAATCAACTATTCCCAAACTAAATTTTCCTAATATGAATAAAAGTTTCTTCTATTTTCATTAAATAGTAAATGGCCTTAAGCAACTCTCAATTCTATACTAAAATATTTCCTAAGGTGTAAAACCTGCATGGAGAAATAGAAAGAGTATCATGGCTTCTTTGTCTAGAGTAGAATGGTCATACTCCAGAATAGAATTTTACAAATTGTTGAAGAATATTCAAGAAGTGACTCATTTATAAAATTGAGAAGGAAACATGCAAGAAACTTAGCTAGACTGCATAAGGTAGTGGCTTTTATTTGTCCAAGTAATGCTACGTTATTGAGGTGGCACAGAGCACAGTCCATCCATCTGTGAATCAGAAGTATGTGAGTCATAAACACTACGTGAAGAGCCCTCTGTCCTTCTGATTACTGAAACTGATGTTTTGGTTTCACTGGGTAATTTACCAGTAAGTTAAGATAATTGAGTATTAAAGGGAAATCCATGTTGAGAGAATTGGTTGTGAAAGATAAAACGAGGAAATGGGGTTACTGACAGAAATGAGAAAAAGTATTCAGGGGATGTCTTTATCAAATAAATCAGCCCTTCAAATGACTTGTTTAACTCTTTGTGAGTGGGTCAGTCAAAGCACTGGGATGTAGGAGAAGCAATTGAAAGGAAGAGAATGCTTTGGCAATGTGTTTCCTCAGTACTGAAATTTGGAGGCAATGATTGTTGCTGTTATTGAAAAGCTGGATTTGTAAAGCAACAATGCCCTTTCCAAAATAAAGAGTCATGAATGGGACTTGATATCTGAAGAGGAATATGAATTCACATTCATTAAAAAAATTAAATCTCTATCTACTTCAAAACACTGATCCTGTAACTCTCTTTTGAAAAGATTGCTCTGGGAAGAAAAGCTGAAGCCTGTCCTAGTGATTTAGGGCTCTCATTCTCCATGTAAGGGTCAGGTGTGAGGTAAAAGGATCCTCAGTTCCCCAAGGAGATTGTACTTGTAAGGCCACCTCCCAAGCCTGACTGATCCCACCTTAACCTTGGCTTTGGGGAAGGAAGAGAGGGACTGCCTGCCTACCCTGATGAGGGCAAGCTGTAACCTTCTCAGAGGCATTTGGTTTAAATCACAGGAAGATTTAATTTCCAAAAATAATGGCAAAGAACAGCAAAGCCTGGAGACTTTGCTTAAGCTCTAATAGAATCATGATACCATTTATTTTTGGAATGTTGACGTTTCTGAAACTCCTCAGATGCAAAATCAATGCTAAGTAATTTTATATAAATTGGATGCATTTTATATAAAATTACCACCAGAGCTGAGGACAGTGATTCACAAAAGCAGTGCAGACAGTGTCTCGAATACACTGGAAAGCACAGTCTGGGCCCCTCTCTGGCAGCACCTGGAGTCCATACCACATTTTCAAATGTTTGTCCTTTAAATAGTCTTTGCTCCTCTTGTGGTTTCCAGCTTTGTCTAGTTAGTGAGCCTCTCGGCCATTCATTGTACTATTCCTATAATCATCATTGTTTTAAACAAATTAGTGAGTCATTACTGAACAGGTAATATTTTATACCATGATAAGAGCAATGATCAAGTCACATAGGAAATGAATGTAGATAAAGAAAACAGATTTGTGAGCTGAGCCCAGGGACTCTCCCAACATGTAGGGCTTGGGAAGAGATTAAAGACTTAGGGAAGTCAACGAAATAGGATGAAAACCAGGAGAAGATGATATCTTGAAAGTCAAAATAAGAGAAAGATTATGTCAAATGCTCCTGACCCTTTGAGAAAGATGGTGTCTGAGAACTGATCATTGGTTTGGGCACTGATAATCTTGACAGAAGGAATTTCGTACAAAGTGCTTTGGACCAAATCTTGATTATGATGTGTTAAGAATTACACAGATGTTGAAGAAATGGAGACAGCCAATAAAGGCAATTTTTTGAAGAGTTTTGCTTTAAAAACAGTGCAAAAAAATGAGAAAATAGGTGGAGGGTCACAAGTGGTAATCACAATTTTTTTTTAGTTCATTCCTTTTTATTGCTAAGTGGTATTTAATTATATAAATATTTTATAATTTGTTTATTCATGAACCTTTACATTTAGGGTGTTTCCAGTTTTTATTATAACAAAGCTGCAATGAATATTCAACATAGACAATCATATCATCTATGAATAGAAACAATTTCACTTCTTCCTTTCTAATATAGGTACATTCATACCTTTGCCTTGCCTATTGCACTGAATAGAACCTCTAGTAAAATGCTAAATAGAAGAGATAAGAACAGACATTTCTTTTCCCAAATTTTAGTGGGAAATAATTCAGTCTTCCACTCTTAATAGTTTGTATTTCTGTGGTGTCTGTTGTAACTTCTTTTTCATTTCTAATTTTATTGATTTGAGTCCTCTCCCTCTTTATCTTGAAGAGTCTGGCTAATGGCTTATCAATTTTGTTTATCTTCTCAAAGAACCAGATTTAACTTTTCTTGATCTTTGCTATTGTTTTCTTTGTTTATTTCATTTATTTCTGCTCTGATATTTATGATTTCTTCCCGTCTGCTAACTTTGGGTTTTGTTTGTTCTTCTTCCTCTAGTTCCTTTAGGTGTAAGATTAGATTGTTTATTTGAAATTTTTCTTGTTTCTTGAGGTAGGCTTGTATAGCTATAAACTTCCCTCTTAGAACTGCTTTTGCTGCATCCCATAGGTTTTGGATCATCGTTTTTTCATTGTCATTTGTCTCTAAGTATTTTTTGATTTCTTCTTTGATTTCTTCAGTTATCTCTTGGTTATGTAGTAACATATTGTTTCGCCTCCATGTGTTTGTGTTTTTTACATTTTTATCCCTGTAATTGATTTCTAATCTTATAGCATTGTGGTAAGAAAAGATGCTTGATATAATTTCAATATTCTTAAATTTACTGAGGCTTCATTTTTGACCCAAGATGCGATCTATCCTGGAGAATGTTCCGTGCCCACTTGAGAAGAAAGTGTAATCTGCTGTTTTTGGATGGAATGTCCTATAAATATCAATTACATCTATCTGATCTATTGTGTCATTTAAAGCTTGTGTTTCCTTATTTATTTTCATTTTGGATGATCTGTCCATTGGTGTAAGGGAGGTGTTAAAGTCCCCCACTATTATTGTGTTACTGTTGGTTTCCTCTTTTATAGCTGTTAGCAGTTGCCTTATGTAATGAGGTGCTCCTATGTTGGGTGCATATATATTTATAATTGTTATATCTTCTTCTTGGATTGATCCCTTGGTCATTATGTAGTGTTCTTCCTTGTCTCTTGTAACATTCTTTATTTTAAAGTCTATTTTATCTGATATGAGTATTGTTACTCCAGCTTTCTTTTGATTTCCATTTGCATGGAGTATCTATTTTCATCCCCTCACTTTCAGTCTGTATGTGTCCCTTGGTCTGAAGTGGGTCTCCTGTAGACAGCATATATATGGGTCTTGTTTTTGTATCCATTCAGCAAGCCTGTGCCTTTTGGTTGGAATATTTAGTCCATTCACATTTAAGGTAATTATCGATATGTATGTTCCTATGACCATTTTCTTAATTGTTTTGGGTTTGATTTTATAGGTCCTTTTCTTCTCTTGTATTTCCCACTTAGAGAAGTTCCTTTAGCATTTGTTGTAGAGCTGGTTTGGTGGGGCTGAATTCTCTTAGCTTTTGCTTGTCTATAAAGCTTTTGATTTCTCCATCGAATCTGAATGAGATCCTTGCTGGGTACAGTAATCCTGGTTGTAGGTTCTTCCCTTTCATCACTTTAAATATGTCGTGCCACTCCCTTCTGGCTTGTAGAGTTTCTGCTGAGAAATCAGCTGTTAACCTGATGGGAGTTCCCTTATATGTTATTTGTCATTTTTCCCTTGCTGCTTTCAATAATTTTTCTTTGTCTTTAATTTTTGCCCATTTGATTACTATGTGTCTCAGCATGTTTCTCCTTGGGTTTATCCTGTATGGGACTTTCTGCACTTCTTGGACTTGAGTAGCTATCTCCTTTCCCATGTTAGGGAAGTTTTCGACTATAATCTCTTCAGATATTTTCTCGGGTCCTTTCTCTCTCTCTTCTCCTTCTGAGACCCCTATAATGCAAATGTCGTTGTGTTTAATGGTGTTCCACAGGTCTCTTAGGCTGTCTTCATTTCTTTTCATTCTGTTTTCTTTATTCTGCTCTGCAGCCGTGAATTCCGCCATTCTGCCTTCCAGGCCACTTATCCGTTCTTCTGCCTCAGTTATTCTGCTATTGATTCCTTGTAGTGTAGTTTTCATTTCAGTTATTGTATTGTTCTTCTGTTTGTTTGTTATTTAATTCTAGGTCTTTGTTAAACATTTCTTGCATATTCTGGATCTTTGTCTCTATTCCTTTTCTGAGGTCCTGTATCACTTTCACTATCATTATTCTGAATTCTTTATCTGGAAGGTTGCCTATCTCCTCTTCATTTAGTTGTTTTTCTGGGGCTTTATGTTGTTCCTTCATCTGGCACATAGCCCTCTGTCTTTTCATCTTGTCTATCTTTCTGTGAATGTGGTTTTTGTTCCACAGCCTGCAGCACTGTAGTTCTTCTTGCTTCTGCTGTATGCCCTATGGTCTATTTTATTATTATCTAATAGAAATTTACTGCTATAGATTTCCCTTTAAGTACTGCTTTAGCTGCATCCCACAGATCTTCATATGTCTTGTTTTGGGGTTTTTTTGTTGTTCTTAATGAATGTATAATTTTATTAGGGAAATACTGTAGCTATTTTGAGTCAGGCAGATGTGGTTTCAAATTCTAATTTCAATAAGGTCTATATACTATTTCCCTTTGACAAACTCCCTATCCTTTCTTCTTGTTTTTTCTTTTAACATCTTTATTAGACTATAATTACTTTACAGTGGTGTGTTAGTTTCTGCTTTATAACCAAGTGAATCAGCTATACATATACATATATCCCCATATCTCCTCCTTTTGCGTCTCCCTCCCACCCTCCCTATCCCTTCCCTCTAGGTGGTCACAAAGGACTGCGCAGATCTCCCTGTTCTATGTGGCTGCTTCCCACTTGCTATCTATTTTACATTTGGTAGTGTATATATGTCCATACCACTCTCTCACTTCTTCCCAGATTACCCTTCCCTCTCCCAATGTCCTCAAATCCATGCTGTATGTCTCCATCTTTATTCCTGTCCTGCCTCTAGGTTCTTCAGAACCATTTTTTGTTTTTTAGATTCTATATATATGTGTTAGCATATGGTATTTCTTTTTCTCTTTCTAACTTACTTCATGCTATATGATAGAATCTAGGTCCATCCACCTCACTACAAATAACTCAATTCTGTTTCTTTTTATGGCTAAATAATATTTCATTATATATATGTGCCACATCTTCTATATCCATTCATCTATTGATGGGCACTTAGGTTGCTTCCATGTCCTGGCTATTGTAAATAGTGCCGCAGTGAACATTTTGGTACATGACTCTTTTTGAATTACAGTTTTCTCAGGTTGTATGCCCAGTAGTGTGATTGTTGGGTCATATGATAATTCTATTTTTAGTTTTTTTAGGAGCCTCCATACTGTTCTCCATAGTGGCTGTATCAATTTACATTCCCACCAACAGTGCAAGAGAGTTCCCTTTTCTCCACACCCGCTCCAGCATTTATTGTTTCTAGATTTTTTGATGATGGCCATTCTGACCAGTGTGAGATGATATCTCATTGTAGTTTTGATTTGCATTTCTCTAATGATTAATGATGGTGAGCATTCTTTCATGTGTTTGTTGGCAATCTGTATATCTTCTTTGGAGAAATGTCTATTTAGGTCTTCTGCCCATTTTTGGATTGGGTTGTTTGTTTTTTTGATATTGAGCTTCATGAGCTGCTTGTATATTTTGGAGATTAATCCTTTGTCAGTTACTTCATTTGCAAATATTTTCTCCCATTCTGAGAGATGTCTTTTCATCTTGTTTATGGTTTCCTTTGCTGTGCAAAAGCTTGTAAGTTTCATTGTGTTCCATTTGTTTATTTTTGTTTTTATTTCCATTTGTCTAGGAGGTGAGTCAAAAAGGATCTTGCTGTGATTTATGTCATAGAGTGTTCTGCCTACGTTTTCCTCTTAGAATTTTATAATGTGTGGCCTTACATTTAGGTCTTTACTCCATTTTGAGTTTATTTTTGTGTATGGTGTTAGGGAGTGTTGTAATTTCATTCTTTTACATGTAGCTTACAGTTTTCCCAGCACCACTCATTGAAGAGGATATCTTTTCTCCATTGTATATTATTGCCTCCTTTATGAAAAATTAGTTGACCATATATGTGTGGTTTATCCCTGGGCTTTCTATCCTGAACCATTGATCTCTATTTCTGTTTTTGTGCCACTACCATACTGTCTTGATTACTGTAGCTTTGTAGTATAGTCTGAAGACTGGAAGCGTGATTCCTCCAGCTCCGTTTTTCTTTCTCAAGATTGCTTTGGCTATTCAGGGTGTTACGTGCTTTCATACAAATTGTGAAATTTTTTGTTCCAGTTCTGTGAGAAATGCCATTGGTAGTTTCATAGAGAGTCCATTGAATCTGTACATTGCTTTGGGTAATATAGCCATTTTCACAATGTTGATTCTATCAATCCAAGAACATGGTATATCTCTCCATCTGTTTGTATCATCTTTAATTTCTTTCATCAGTGTCTTATAGTTTTCTGCATACAGGTCTTTTGTCTCCTTAGTTAGGTTTATTCCTAGGTATTTTATTCTTTTTGTTGCAATTGTAAATGAGAGTGTTTCCTTAATTGCTCTTTCTGAGTTTTCATCATTAGTGTATAGAAATGGAAGAGATTTTTGTGCATTAATTTTGTATCCTGCTACTTTACCAAATTCATTGATTAGCTCTAGTAGATTTCTGGTAGCATCTTTAGGATTCTCTATGTATAGTATCACATCATCTGCAAACAGTGACGGATTTACTTCTTCTTTTCCGAATTGGATTCCTTTTATTTCTTTTTCTTCTCTGATTGCTGTCACTAAAACTTCCAAAACTATGTTGAATAATAGTGGTGAGAGTGGACAACCTTCTCTTGTTCCTGATCTTAGTGGAAATGGTTTCAGTTTTTCACCATTGAGAACGGTGGTGGCTGTGGGTTTATGTTTTATGGCCTTTATTATGTTGATGTACTTTCCCTCTATGCCTACTTTCTGGAGGGTTATTTATCATAAATTGGTGTTGAATTTTGTCAAAAGCTTTATCTGCATGTTTTTAGAAGATCATATCGTTTTTATCCTTCAGTTTGTTAATATGGTGTATCACATTGATTGATTTGCGTATATTGGTGAATCCTTGCATTCCTGGGATAAACCCTACTAGATCATGGTGTATGATCCTTTTAATGTGTTGTTGGATTCTGTTTGCTAGTATTTTGTTGAGGATTTTGTGTGTATGTTCATCAGTGATATTGGCCTATAGTTTTCTTTCTTTGTGATATCTTTGTCTGGTTTTGGTATCAGGGAGATGGTGGCCTCATAGAATGAGTTTGGGAGTGTTCCTCCCTCTGCTATATTTTGGAAGAGTTTGAGTTGGACAGGTGTTAGCTCTTCTCTAAATGTTTAATAGAATTCACCTCTGAAGCCGTAAGGTCCTGGGCTTTTGTTTGTTGGAAGATTTTTAATCACAGTCTCAATTTCAATGCTTGTTATTGGTCTGTTTCTATTTTCTATTTCTTCCTGGTTCAGTCTCTGAAGGTTGTGGTTTTCTAAGAATTTGTCCTTTTCTTCCAGGTTGTCCCTTTTATTGGCATATAGTTGCTTGAATCTCTGATGATCCTTCGCATTTCTGCAGTGTCCGTTGTTACTTCTCCTCTTTCATTTCTAATTCTATTGATTTGTGTCTTCTCCCGTTTTTTCTTGATGAGTCTGGCTAATGGTTTATCAAGTTTGTTTATCTTCTCAAAGAACCAGCTTTTAGTTTTATTGATCTTTGCTATTCTTTCCTTCATTTCTTTTTCATTTATTTCTGATCTGATCTTTATGATTTCTCTCCTTCTGCTAATTTTGAGGATTTTTTGTTCTTCTTTCTCTATTTGCTTTAGGTGTAAGTTTAGGTTGTTTATTTGTGATGTTTCTTGTTTCCTGAGGTAGGTTTGTATTGCTCTAAACTTCCCTCTTAGAACTGCTTTTGCTGCATCCCGTTGGTTTTGGGCCATCATGTTTTCATTGTCATTTGTTTCTAGGTATTTTTTGATTTCCTCTTTGATTTCTTCAGTGCTCTCTTGTTTATTAAGTAGTGTTTAGACTGTTTAGACTCCATGTGTTTGTATTTTTTACAGATTTTTCCGTGTAATTGATATCTAGTCTCAAAGTGTTGTGGTCAGAAAAGATACTTGATATGATTTCAATTTTCTTAAATTTACCAAGGCTTGGTTTGTGACCTAAGATATGATCTATCCTGGAGAATGTTCCATGAGCACGTGAGAAGAAAGTGTATTCTGTTGTTTTTGGATGGAATGTCCTATAAATATCAATTAAGTCCATCTTGATTAATATCATTTAAAGCTTGTGTGTCCTTATTTATTTTCATTTTGGATGATCTCTCCTTTGGTGAAAGTGGGGTGTTACAGTCCCTTAGTATGATTGTGTTACTGTCAAGTTCCCCTTTTATGGCTGTTAGCATTTGCATTTTGTATTGGGGTGCTCCTATGTTGGTTGCATAACTATTTCAATTATTTTGTCTTCTTCTTGGGTTGATCCCTTGATCGTTATGTAGTCTTCTTCTTTATCTCCTGTAATAGTCTTTATTTTAAAATCTATTTTGTCTGAAATGAGAATTGCTACTCCAGCTTTCTTTTGATTTCCATTTGCATGGAATATCTTTTTCCATCCCCTCACTTTCAGTCTGTATGTCTCCCTAGGTCTGAAGTGGGTCTCTTGTAGACAGCATATATACGGGTCTGTTTTTGGATCCATTCAGCCAGTCTGTGTCTTTTGATTGGAGCATTTATTCCATTTACATTTAAGGTAATTATCGATATGTATGTTCCTATTACCATTTTCTTAATTGTTTTGGGTTTGTTATTGTAGGTCTTTTCTTTCTCTTGTGTTTCCTGCCTAGAAAAGTTCCTTTAGCATTTGTTCTAATGCTGGTTTGGTGGTGCTGAATTCTCTTAGCTTTTGCTTGTCTGTAAAGATTTTAATTTCTCTGTCAAATCTGAATGAGATCCTTGCTGGGTAAAGTAATCTTCGTTGTAGGTTTTTCCCTTTCATCAGTTTAAATATGTCCTGCCACTTCTTCTGGCTTGCAGAGTTTCTGCTGAAAGGTCAGCTGTTAACCTTATGGGGATTCCCTTGTATGTTATTTATTGTTTTTCCCTTGATGCTTTTAATATTTTTTCTTTGTATTTAATTTTTGATAGTTTGATTAATGTGTGTCTTGGTGTGTTTCTCCTTGGATTTATCCCGTATGGGGCTCTCTGCACTTACTTGTCTTGATTAACTATTTCCTTTCCCATATTTGGGAATTGTTCAACTATAATCTCTTCAAATATTTTCTCAGTCCCTTTCTTTTTGTCTTCTTCTTATGGGTCTCATCTAATTCGAGTGTTGGTGCATTTAATGTTGTCCCCGAATTCTCTGAGACTGTCGTCAATTCTTTTTATTCTTTTTTCTTTATTCTACTATGCAGTAATTATTTCCACTATTTTATCTTCCAGATTACTTATCCATTTTTCTGCCTCAGTTATTCTGCTATTGATTCCTTCTAGATAATTTTTACTTTCATTTATTGTGCTGTTCATCATTGTTTGTTTGCTCTTTAGTTCTTTTAGGTTCTTGTTAAACATTTCTTGTATTTTCCCCATTCTATTTCCAAATTTTTTTTTATTTTTTATATTTTTTATTAGTTTCTGCTTTATAACAAAGTGAATCAGTCATACATATACATCTGTTCCCACATCCCTTCCCTCATGCATCTCCCTCCCTCCCACCCTCCCCATCCCACCACTCCAGGCGGTCACAAAGCACCGAGCTGATCTCCCTGTGCTCTGCAGCTGCTTCCCTCTATCTATCTACCTTAAGTTTGGTAGTGTATATATGTCCATGCCCCTCTTTCGCTTTGTCACAGCTTAGCCTTCCCCCTCCCCATATCCTCAAGTCCATTCTCAAGTAGGTCTGTGTCTTTATTCCCGTTTTACCCCTAGGTTCTTCATGACTTTTTTTTTTTTTAATTCCGTATATATGTGTTAGCATACGGTATTTGTCTTTCTCTTTCTGACTTACTTCACTCTGTATGACAGACTCTAGGTCTATCCACCTCATTACAAATAGCTCAGTTTCGTTTCTTTTTATGGCTGAGTAATATTCCATTGTATATATGTGCCACATCTTCTTTATCCATTCATCCGATGATGGACACTTAGGTTGTTTCCAGCTCTGGGCTATTGTGAATAGAGCTGCAATGAACATTTTGGTACATGTCTCTTTTTGAATTATGGTTTTCTCAGGGTATATGCCTAGTAGTGGGATTGCTGGGTCATATGGTAGTTCTATTTTTAGTTTTTTAAGGAACCTCCATACTGTTCTCCATAGTGGCTGTACCAATTCACATTCCCACCAGCAGTGCAAGAGTGTTCCCTTTTCTCCACAACTTCTCCAGCATTTATTGTTTCTAGATTTCTTGATGATGGCCATTCTGACTGGTGTGAGATGATATCTCATTGTAGTTTTGACTTGCATTTCTCTAATGATTAATGATGTTGAGCATTCTTTCATGTGTTTGTTGGCAGTCTGTATATCTTCTTTGGAGAAATGCCTATTTAAGTTTTCTGCCCATTTTTGGATTGGGTTGTTTGTTTTTTTGCTATTGAGCTGCATGAGCTGTTTATAAATTTTGGATGGGCTTCCCTGGTGGCGCAGTGGTTGAGAATCTGCCTGCTAATGCAGGGGACACAGGTTCGAGCTCTGGTCTGGGAGGATCCCACATGCCACGGAGCAACTATGCCCGTGAGCCACAGCTACTGAGCCTGCACGTCTGGAGCCTGTGCTCCGCAGCAAGAGAGGCCGCGATAGTGAGAGGCCCGCGCACAGTGATGAAGAGTGGCCCCCGCTTGCCACAACTAGAGAAAGCCCTTGCACAGAAACGAAGACCCAATACAGCAAAAATAAATAAAATAATTAATAAATTTTGGAGATTAATCCTTTGTCAGTTGCTTCATTTGCAAATATTTTCTCCCATTCTGAGGGTTGTCTTTTGGTCTTGTTTATGGTTTCCTTTGCTGTGCAAAAGCTTTCAAGTTTCATTAGGTCCCATTTGTTTATCTTTGTTTTTATTTCCATTTCTCTAGGAGGTGGGTCCAAAAGGATCTTGCTGTGATTTATGTCATAGAGTGTTCTACCTATGTTTTCCTCTAAGAGTTTGATAGTTTCTGGCCTTACATTTAAGTCTTTAATCCATTTTGAGCTTATTTTTCTGTATGGTGTTAGGGAATGATCTAATCTCAAACTTTTACATGTCCCTGTCCAGTTTTCCCAGCACCACTTATTGAAGAGGCTGTCCTTTCTCCACTGTACATTCCTGCCTCCTTTATCAAAGATAAGTTGGCCATATGTGCGTGGGTTTATCTCTGGGCTTTCTATCCTGATCCACTGATCTATCTTTCTGTTTTTATGCCAGTACCACACTATCTTAATTACTGTAGCTTTGTAGTATAGTCTGAAGTCAGGGAGCCTGACTCCTCCAGCTCCGTTTTTCGTTCTCAAGATGGCTTTGGCTATTCGGGGTCTTATGTTTTTCCAAACAAATTTTGAAATTTTTTGTTCTAGTTCTGTGAAAAGTGCCAGTGGTAGTTTGATAGGGATTGCATTGAATCTGTAGATTGCTTTGGGTAGTAGAGTCATTTTCACAATATTGATTCTTCCAATCCAGGAGCATGGTATATCTCTCCATCTATTTGTATCATCTTTAATTTCTTTCATCAGTGTCTTATAATATTCTGCATACAGGTCTTTTGTCTCCTTAGGTAGGTTTATTCCTAGATATTTTATTCTTTTTGTTGCAATGGTAAATGGGAGTGTTTTCTTGATTTCATTTTCAGATTTTTCATCATTAGTGTACAGGAATGCCAGAGATTTCTGTACATTAATTTTGTATCCTGCTACTTTACCAAATCCATTGATTAGCTCTAGTAGTTTTCTGGTAGCATCTTTAGGATTCTCTATGTATAGTATCATGTCATCTGCAAACAGTGACAGCTTTACTTCTTCTTTTCCAATTTGGATTCCTTTTATTTCCTTTTCTTCTCTGATTGCTGTGGCTAAAACTTCCAAAACTAGGTTGAATAAGAGTGGTGAGAGTGGGCAGCCTTGTCTTGTTCCTGATCTTAGTGGAAATTGTTTCAGTTTTTCACCATTGAGGACGATGTTGGCTGTGGGTTTGTCATATATGGCCTTTATTATGTTGAGGAAAGTTCCCTCTATGCCTACTTTCTGCAGGGTTTTTATCATACATGGGTGTTGAATTTTGTCGAAAGCTTTCTCTGCATCTATTGAGATGATCATATGGTTTTTCTCCTTCAACTTGTTAATATGGTGTATCACATTGATTGATTTGCGTATATTGAAGAATGCTTGCATTCCTGGAATAAACCCCACTTGATCATGGTGTATGATCCTTTTAATGTGCTGTTGGATTCTGTTTGCTAGTATTTTGTTGAGGATTTTTGCATCTATGTTCATCAGTGATATTGGCCTGTAGTTTTCTTTCTTTGTGACATCCTTGCCTGGTTTTGGTATCAAGGTGATGGTGGCCTCGTAGAATGAGTTTGGGAGTGTTCCTCCCTCTGCTATATTTTGGAAGAGTTTGAGAAGGATGGGTGTTAGCTCTTCTCTAAATGTTTGATAGAATTCGCCTGTGAAGCCGTCTCGTCCTGGGCTTTTGTTTGATGGAAGATTTTTAATCACAGTTTCAATTTCAGTGCTTGTGATTGGTCTATTCATATTTTCTATTTCTTCCTGAGTCAGTCTTGGCAGGTTGTGCATTTCTAAGAATTTGTCCATTTCTTCCAGGTTGTCCATTTTATTGGCATAGAGTTGCTTATAGTAATCTCTCATGATCTTTTGTATTTCTGCAGTGTCCGTTGTTACTTCGCCTTTTTCATTTCTAATTCTATTGATTTGAGTCTTCTCCCTTCTTTTCTTGATGAGTCTGGCTAATGGTTTGTCAATTTTGTTGATCTTCTCAAAGAACCAGCTTTTAGTTTGGTTGATCTTTGCTATCGTTTCTTTCATTTCTTTTTCATTTATTTCTGATCTGATCTTTATGATTTCTTTCCTTCTGCTAACTTTGGGGGTTTTTTGTTCTTCTTTCTCTAATTGCTTTAGGTGCAGGGTCAGGTTGTTTACTCGAAATGTTTCCTGTTTCTTAAGGTGGGATTGTATTGCTATAAACTTCCCCCTTAGAACTGCTTTTGCTGCATCCCATAGGTTTTGGGTCGTCGTGTCTCCACTGTCATTTGTTTCTAGGTATTTTTAAATTTCCTCTTTGATTTCTTCAGTGATCACTTCGTTATTAAGTAGTGTATTGTTTAGCCTCCATGTGTTTGTATTTTTTACAGATCTTTTCCTGTAATTGATGTCTAGTCTCATAGCATTGTGGTCGGAAAAGATACTTGATACAATTTCAATTTTCTTAAATTTACCAAGGCTTGATTTGTGACCCAAGATATGATCTATCCTGGAAAATGTTCCATGAGCACTTGAGAAAAATGTGTTTTCTGTTGTTTTTGGATGGAATGTCCTATAAATATCAACTAAGTCCATCTTGTTTAATGTATCATTTAAAGCTTGTGTTTCCTTATTTATTTTCATTTTGGATGATCTGTCCATTGGTGAAAGTGGGGTGTTAAAGTCCCCTACTATGATTGTGTTACTGTCGATTTCCCCTTTTATGGCTGTTAGTATTTGCCTTATGTATTGAGGTGCTCCTATGTTGGGTGCATAAATATTTACAATTGTTATATCTTCTTCTTGGATCGATCCCTTTATCGTTATGTAGTGTCCTTCTTTGTCTCTTCTAATAGTCTTTATTTTAAAGTCTGTTTTGTCTGATATAAGAATTGCTACTCCAGCTTTCTTTTGATTTCCATTTGCATGGAATATCTTTTTCCATCCCCTTACTTTCAATCTGTATGTGTCTGTAGGTCTGAAGTGGGTCTCTTGTAGACAGCATATATATGGGTCTTGTTTTTGTATCCATTCAGCAAGCCTGTGTCTTTTTGGTGGAGCATTTAATCCACTTACATTTAAGGTAATTATTGACATGTATGTTCCTATTCCCATTTCCTTAATTGCTTTGGGTTCGTTATTATAGGTATATTCCTTCTGTTGTGTTTCTTGCCTAGAGAAGTTCCTTTAGCATTTGTTGTAAAGTTGGTTTTGTAGTGCTGAACTCTCTCAGCTTTTGCTTGTCTGTAAAGGTTTTAATTTCTCCATCAAATCTGAATGAGATCCTTGCTGGGTAGAGTAATCTTGGTTGCAGGTTTCTCTCCTTCATCACTTTAATTATGTCCTGCCACTCCCTTCTGGCTTCTGGAGTTTCTGCTGAGAGATCAGCTGTTAACCTGATGGGGATTCCCTTGTGTGTTATTTGTTGTTTTTCCCTTGCTGCTTTTAATATGATTTCTTTGTGTTTAATTTTTGACAGTTTGATTAATAAGTGTCTTGGTGTATTTCTCCTTGGATTTATTCTGTATGGGACTCTCTGTGCCTCCTGGACTTGATTAACTATTTCCTTTCCCATATTAGGGAAGTTTTCAACTATAATCTCTTCAAATATTTTCTCAGTCCCTTTCTTTTTCTCTTCTTCTTCTGGAACCCCTATAATTCGAATGTTGGTGCATTTAATGTTGTCCCAGAGGTCTCTGAGACTGTCCTCTGTTCTTTTCATTCTTTTTTCTTTATTTTGCTCTGCAGCAGTTATTTCCACTATTTTATCTTCCACCTCACTTATCCGTTCTTCTGCCTCAGTTATTCTGCTATTGATCCCATCTAGAGTATTTTTCATTTCATTTATTGTGTTTTTAATCGATGCTTGATTCATCTTTAGTTCTTCTAGGTCCTTGTTAACTGTTTCTTGCATTTTGTCTATTCTATTTCCAAGATTATGGATCTTGGAAATAGAATCTTGGATCAGCTTTACTATCATTATTCTGAATTCTTTTTCAGGTAGACTGCCTATTACCTCTTCATTTGTTAGGTCTGGTAGGTTTTTATCTTGCTCCTTCACCTGCTGTGTGTTTTTCTGTCTTCTCATTTTGTTTATGTTACTGTGTTTGTGGTCTCCTTTTTGCAGGCTGCAGATTCGTAGTTCCCGTTGTTTTTGGTGTCTGTCCCCAGTGGCTAAGGTTGTTTCAGTAGGTTGTGTAGGCTTCCTGGTGGGGGGGACTAATGCCTGTGTTCTGGTGGTTGAGGCTCGATCTTGTCTTTCTGGTGGACAGGTCCACGTCTGGTGGTGTGTTTTGGGGTGCCTATGGCCTTATTATGTTTTTAGGTAGCCTCACTGCTAATGGGTGGGGTTGTGTTCCTGCCTTGCTAGTTGCTTGGCATAGGGTGACCAGCACTGTAGCTTGCTGGTCGTTGACTGAAGTTGGGTGCTGGTGTTGAGATGGAGATCTCTGGGAGATTTTCGCTGCTTGATATTATGTGGAGCTGGGAGGTCTCTTGTGGACCCGTGTCCTGAAGTTGGCTCTCCCACTTCAGAGGCACAGCACTGACTCCTGGCTGCAGCACCAAGAGCCTTTCATCTACCCGGCTCAGAATAAAAGAGAGAAAAAGTAGAAAGAAAGAATTAGTAGAAGAAAGAAATGAAGAAGGGAAGAAAGGAAGGAAGGACGGAAAGAGAAAGAAAGGAGGGAGGGAGGGAGGGAGGATGGAAAGAAAGAAGGAAAGAAAGGAGGGAGGGAGGGAGGAATGAAAGCAAAAGGAAGAGGGAATGGAAGAAGGGAGGGAGGGAGGAAGGAAAGAAAGAAAGAAAGACAGGAGGGAGGGAGGGAGGAAGGAAAGAAAAAGAAAGTGGAAAGAAGAAGGGTGGGAGGGAGGGAGGGAGGAAAGAAAAAGAAAGAAGGAAAGGAGGAGCGGAGGGAGGGAGGGAGGAAGGGATGGTAGGAAAAAAAGAAAGAGCAGGTAAAGTAAAATAGAATAAAGTATGAAATATAGTAGCGTTATTAAAATTAAAAAGTAATTATTGAACAAAAACGGACCGATAGAACCCTGGGACATATGGTGGAAGCAAAGCTATACAGAGAGAATCTTACACAGAAGATTACACATACACATTCACAAAAAGAGAGCAGGGGAAAAAATCAAAAATCTTGCTCTCTAAGTCCACCTCCTTAATTTGGGATAATTCGTTGTAAAAAGAGGAAAAGGGGGGAAAGTCTTAAATCTTGTCCTCAAAGTCCACTTCCTCAATTTGGGATGATTCGCTGTCCATTCATGCACTCCACAGACGCAGGGCACATCAAATGGACCGTGGAGCTTTAATCCGCTGCCTCCGAGGCTGCACAGAGGGATTTCCCTGTCTCTGCTCTCACAGCTCCCGGGTCTCAGCCTTGGACCTGGCCCCGCCTCTGCGCGTAGGTCGCCGGAGGGCGTCCGTTCTTTGCTCAGACAGGACGGGTTTAAAGGAGCCGCTGATTCGGGGGCTCTGGCTCACTCAGGCAGAGGGGAGGGAGGGGCGCGCAGTGTGGGGCGGGCCTGCGGCGGCAGAGGCCGGCGTGACGTTGCAGCAGCCCGTGGCGCTCCATGCGCTTTCCTGGGAAAGCCGTCCCCGGGTCCCGGGACCCCGGCAGTGGCGGGTTGCACAGGCCCCCCGGAAGGCAGGGCGGACAGTGACCCGCGCTCGCACACAGGCCCGGCGGCGGCGGCGGCGGCGGCGACGGCGGCCCCAGCGTCTCACGCCCGTTTCCGAGGTCCGCGCCTTACCCGCGGCTCGCGCCTGTCTCTGGCGCTTCACCAAGCAGCCCTCTTAATGCCCTCTCCTCGCGCACCAGGAAACAAAAGGGAAAAAAGTCTCTTGCCTCTTCGGCAGCTCCAGACCCTTTCCCCGGACTCCCTCCGGGCTAGCCGTGGTGCACTAACCCCTTCAGGCTCTCTTCCTGCCGCCAGCCCCAGTCCTCTCCCTGCGCTCCGACTGAAAGCCGATACCCGAGCCTCAGCTCCCAGCCCCGCCCGCCCCGGCGGCCGAGCAGACAAGCCTCTCGGGCTGGTGTGTGCCTGAGGGCACCGGTCCTCTGTGCCAGAATCTCTCCGCTTTGCCCTCCGCACCCCTGTTGCTGTGCTCTCCTCCGCTACTCCGAAGCTTTCCCCCTCCGCCACCTGCAGTCTCCGCCCGCGAAGGGGCTTGTTCTGTGTAGAAACCTTCCCTCCTTCACGGCTCCCTCCCACTGGTGCAGGTCCCGTCCCTATCCTATTGTCTCTGTTTATTCTTTTTTTCTTTTGCCCTACCCAGGTATGTGGGCAGTTTCTTGCCTTTTGGGGGGTCTGAGGTCTTCTGTCAGCGTTCAGTAGGTGTTCTGTAGGAGTTGTTCCACGTGTAGATGAATTTCTGATGTATCTGTGGGGAGGAAGGTGATCTCCGCGTCTTACTCTTCCGCCATCTTCCTCCGGGTCCCCAAAATTTTGAATCATCCTTACTATCATTACTCTGAATTCTTTTTCAGGTAGCCTGCCTATTTCCTTTTCATTTGTTTGGTCTGGTGAATTTTTACCTTGCTCCTTCATCTGCTGTGTGTTTCTTTGTCTTCTCATATTGTTTAACTTACTCTGTTTGGAGTCTCCTTTTTGCAGGCTGCAGGTTCGTAGTACCTGTTGTTTTGGTGTCTGCCCCCAGTGGGTAAGGTTGGTTCAGTGGGTTGTGTATGCTTACTGGTGGAGGGGACTAGTTCCTGTGTTCTGGTGGATGAGGCTGGATCTTGTCTTTCTGGTGGGTAGGTCCGTGTCTGGTGGTGTGTTTTGGGGTATCTGTGACCTTATTATCATTTCAGGCAGCCTCTCTGCTAATGGGTGTGGTTTTGTTCCTGTGTTGCTAGTTGTTTGGCACAGGGTGTCTAGCACTGTAGCTTGCTGGTCGTTGAGTGGAGCTGTACCTTAGCCTTGAGAGGGGGATCTCTGGGAGAGCTTTCACCATTTGATGTTACATGGAGCTGGGAGGTCTCTGGTGGACCAATGTCCTGAACTCAGATGTCCCACCTCAGAGCCCAGGCCTGACACCCAGCCGGAGCACCAAGATACTGTCAGCCACACGGCTCAGAAGAAAAAGGAGAAAGACAAAGAAAAGAAGGAAGGAAGGAAAGAAAGAAAGAAAAGAAAGAAAGAAGGAAAGAAACAAAGAAACAAAGAAAGAATAAAGTAAAATAAAGTTATTAAATTAGAAAATAAAAAATAATTATTAAAAATAAAAAAACTAAAAAGTAATAAAAAGGAAAAAAGAAAAAAAAAAGAATGAAGGAATGGAGCAACCAAATGAGAAAACAGATCCACCAATGATAACAAGCACTATAAACTATAGTTAAAAAAAAAAAAAGACAGACAGAATCCTAGATCAAATGGTAAAAGTAAAGCTATACAGACAAAATCACACAAGGAAGCATACACGTACACACTCACAAAAAGTGAAAAAGGAAAAATATATATATATCATTGCTACCAACATCCACTGTCTCATTTTGGGGATGATCTGTTGTCTTTTCAGGTATTCCAGAGATGCAGGGTACATCAAGTTGATTGTGGAGATTTAATCCACTGCTCCTGAGGCTGCTGGGAGAGATTTCCCTTTCTTTTCTTTGTTCGCACAGCTCCTGGAGTTCAGCTTTGGGTTTGGCCCCACCTCTGCGTGTAGGTCACCTGAGGGTGTCTTTTCATTGCTCAAGCAGGACAGGGTTAATGTAGCATCTGATTAGGGGGTTCTGGCTTACTTAGTCCAGTGGGGGGATGGGTACAGAATGTGGGGCGAGCCTTCAGTGGCAGAGGCCAGAGTGATGTTGCAAGAGCCTGAGGCACGCCATGTGTTCTCCCGGGGGAGTTGTCCTTGGATCATACGACCCTGGCAGTGGTGGGCTGCACAGGCTCCCAGGAGGGGAGTTGTGGATAGTGACCTGTGCTTGCACACAGGCTTCTTGATGGCTGCAGCTGCATCCTTAGCATTTCTTGTCCGTCTCTGGGGTCCACATTGATAGCCGTGCCTCGCTCCCCTCTCTGGAGCTCGTTTAGGTGGTACTCTGAATCCCTTCTCACGCACCCCAAAACAATGGTCTGTTGCCTCTTAGGCAGTTCCAGACTTTTTCCCAGACTCCCTCCCGACTAGCTGTGTTGCACTAGGCCCCTTCAGGCTGTGTTCACGCAGCCAACCCCAGTCCTCTCCTTGTGATCTGAGCTCCGAAGCCAGAGCCTCAGCTCCCAGCCCCCACCTGCCCTGGCGGGTGAGCAGACAAGCCTCTCGGGCTGGTGAGTTCTGGCTGGCACTTATCCTCTGTGCAGAAATCTCTCCGCTTTGCCTTCTGCACCCCTGTTACTGCGCTCTCCTCTGTGCTCTGAAGCTTGCCCCCCCCCACCACAACCCACCGTCTCTGCCAGTGAAGAGGCTCCTAGTGTGTGGAAACTTTTCCTCCTTTACAACTCCCTCCCAGTGGTGCAGATCGCGACCCTATTCTTTTTTTTTTTTTTTTCGGTACGCAGGCCTCTCACTGTTGTGGCCTCTCACATTGTGGAGCACAGGCTCCGGACATGCAGGCTCAGCAGCCATGGTTCATGGGCCTAGCCGCTCTGTGGCAAGTGGGATCTTCCTGGGCCGGGGCACAAACCCGTGTCCCCTGCATCGGCAGGGTCCTCTCAACCACTGCGCCACCAGGGGAGCCCCCGTCCCTATTCTTTTGTCTCTGTTTTTTTCTTTTGCCCTACCCAGGTACATGGGGAGTTTCTTGCCTTTTGGGAAGTCTGAGGTCTTCTGCCAGTGTTCAGTAGGTGTTCTGTAGGAGTTGTTCCACATGTAGATATATTTCTGATGTATTTGTGGGGAGGAAGGTGATCTCCATGTCTTACTCTTCCTCCATCTTGAAAGTCTCCTCGCTCCTTATCCTGATATGTCATGTTTTTAAATTTATTCAGTTAAAAATACTTTTTATTTCTCTTTTGAATTTATCTTTAACTCATGAGTTATTTAGAATGTTTAGTTTCAAATATATGGAACTTTACTAGAGATCTTTCTGTTATGATTTCTAATTTAATTTCACTCTGATCAGAAAACATACTTTGTATGACTCAGATTTTTAAAAACCTATTGAGACTTGTTTTATGGCCTAGAATATTATCTCTCTTGGCAGCATATAGTTGGGTCATGCTCTTTTATCCATCTTGAAAATGTCTGCCTTTTAATTGTAGTATTAAGACCATTTACATTTAAGGAGACTGTTAAGGTGGTCAGGTTTAAAGCTGCTATGTTGCTATTTGTTTTCTATTTGTCCTATCTCTTCAGTATGTGCTTTTTTCTCTTTTTCTCCTCTGTTTTGGGTAATTAAGTGTTTTGTGCTTCCATTTTATTTCCTTAGGTATAGCTCTTCATTATTTTTTTAAAAAATTAATGGTTACTTTAGGGATTCTAGTGTAAGTTTTAGCTTACCACAATCTACCTTCAAGCAGTACATATAGTATACATATAGTATAATCTTTTCCACAATATATTTCCATTTCTCCCTTCTTTGCCTTTGTGCACTTATTGTTATATGTCTTACTTCTACATGTGTTATAAATATCACAATACATTGTTATTATTTTTGCTTTTCAGTCAGTTATATTTTTCAGATATTTTAATAAGAAGCAAAAAAATTTTCATTTCATTGTGTCGATTCAGATTTCCATCTGTTATCATTTTTCTTCTGCCTAAAGGATTTCCTTGCTAATGTACAAAATGGAAAGTGATGATGCATGAGCAAGTAAAGTAACATAGTCTCTGAATAGGGGGAAAGGGTAAGGTTCAGAACAGAAGACTTCACTTCAGATATAATCATGGAGATTTATTGATAGTAACAAGAGGAAATACTGAGCAGATATTTACTGATGTGAGTGAGTTGACTGAATTTGTTAATGGTTCCAATCAAACTGGGGGTCCAAGATCCACCATCCAAAAGCTGAGTGGTCTTCAGCAAAATTTTTACACCCTTTGAACTTCAGTTTTCACATTCATAGAATCAAGTTAGCATCTTCCCCACAGAGTGATATAGCAATGAAATGAGTTAATGTCCACCAAGCACATAACATGTGGCCCAGCTCACAGTGAGTGCTCTATACCTATGAGGAAAAAAAATGTGTTGCTTTTCTTAGCTTTACTGCCTAAGTCAAGGAGAAAAGATTCTGTGACCTCATTTTTCTACCTCTACTTTCTCTTATCTTCCTCCTCTCACCTCCCCCCACCTTCCTTTCTAAAAGAACATATTTAAAACTCAAATACCAGGCTGTCTGCAGGTAAAGTGTTCAAGACTGATAACATTTGGAGGCCAGATGTTAACTGATGTAAACACTATTAAGTGCTCTGTAGACCAGAGGCTGAGGCAATGATTTCCAATTTTATGATTATTATTTAAGTTAATAGCAAACCATACTGCCACTCCTTCCATCCCCTGACTCCACCAAAAGGGAGGTATGTAGCCTATTCATTCTCAAGAGAATATAAGTTTTTGAAATACAAAGTTCTTGAAACATTAAGTAATGCCATTTCACAAACTTAGGACTGGAAATGTAGCTTCAGTGCACACCTCAACACCTACGTGAAGCTCCCTCTGAAAGGTCAACAACTTGTGAAATTTGATCTCAAAACTAGTCTCATTTTCTGAATTAAGCCCAGAGTAATAATCACAAAAAATGCTTCAAACCTCTAACAAGTTTTTATGCCAATTGATGTTTTAAATTTGAGCTTCCTAAGGATTAGTGTGGGTGCTACGCCAATGACAGGAAATCAATAAATGAGTCCTTCTCCTAATGAAGAAGAGTTGCTTTTAAAATAGCAATTAAGTTGGATCTGCTATGAATCAATAAGTTGATTGTTGGTGTTTAATATACTCACACACTCATTTATTTATTCACTAATCCATTGAATAGACATTGGTCCAGGACTAGCAATATGTGCCAAGCACATTGCCAGGCACTAGTTAATACATTGGTAAACACAACAAATGATCCTCATGGAGCTTCGCGTTTTATGCAAGAGGAAGACAATTACAAAAATAATGAACATAAAAATAGATGTAGCAAAAAGCTGTAATAGTCCTGTGATGCAAAAGGGCCCTACTTAAACAATGGTTTGGGGAAGGAATTTTTATGAGGTGACTTAATCCGAGGCTTAAAGAATGAGAAGAAGGCAGCCATACAAAAAGTAGAGGAGATAATAAGCAGAGAGCAGCATTTATTCATTCATTCAACAAATATTTACTCAGCACTTTCTATAAGCCAGGAACTGTTCAAAGCAAAGAAAATATATCAGTGAAAAAAAAACACACATGCAAAACTGCTGAGGTGGGAAAGGATTTGGCATGTTTCTGAACCAAAAAAGAAGCCCTTGAAGATGAATCATACTGAGCAAAGGGGAGTGTGGCACAAGATGAGGTTTCAGGGGTGGCAGGAGCAATACTATGTAGGGACTTTATGTTAAATGCAATGACATGATTTGCTGTGTGTGTTAAGAGATTCCTCTTGCTGTTATGTGGAGAAGGGTTTGGAGGATGGAGGGTGGGTGGAAGCAAGGAGGTTCATAGGGTGACCACGCTAGTTCAAGTGCGATTTTAATGCTCTGAAACAGTGATGGCAGCAGAGATAGAGTGTACGGTTTTGATGTAGGAGGGAAAGGACTTTCTGGCCAACTGAAAAAGAAGAAGAGGGGTTGAGGAAGGACGTAAAATCATGGATGATTCAACTGAATAGATGGCGGCTTCATTTACCACAATGAGGGAGACTGGGTAAGTGGATGGAGGTTGGTGGGGGTTACTAGAGGAGGTTTGGGCTAAAGATTAAAATAAATTCATTTTTCTGGCCCAAGTTTTAAACAATTAAATCAATACAAAAGTGAAATTCAGTGTCTCATGGGGTTAACATGTCCCCCATCACTGGAGTATATACAAACATGCTAAATGACCATTTATCTACAATATTTTAGCTATAGATTTCAAGCAGAATTCTGAAACAGATTTCCAGGTGGTATGTGAGAACTTATAAAAGAAAACAACAATTTCTTGAAACCATCATTTGTTGAATAAGAAATGGTTTTCCTAGATTGATCTCATTTCTCTCAAAGGTAGTTTCACTTGCCTTTGAGCTACTGGAAGCTGGTACCATATATTTTAATAAATATTTTATTTAATTATTAGAGTTTATTATTGGCAGGGCTACCAAACTTATAAATGAGAGTATTTTTATTTTGTTAAGAAACAAACCATTTGAATATATTTTATGATAACCTTTTAGGAAAAGTGGAGAGAGTAGGCTGAAAAATATTGAGCTAGTAGGATAATATGTACATCCAAAGTGCAATTTTGTCATTGGGTTCCTTCCAATCTCTATTTTCATACCCTTTTAAGCCAAAGAATTGTGTCAAATGATATTTGGGTTTGAATGTGGTGCCATTTATTAAGCTAGTGATTTAATTTTCCTCTTCCCTGCCCACCCCCTTTTCTGAGTTGAGTTAGGTGCTCCATTGTCTCATACAGCTATCTCTACATTGATATCTATCTATTGATATATCTCTACCATAACACTTGTCCAGAATAATTGCAGCAGTAACACAAAGTAGTAAGTTCTCGACCTTGTAGTAAGGTCTCGACCTCCCACACCCCCGCTTTATGAAGTCCACATACAAAACACATTCCTACACAAAATTATTCTCATCTGGGAGGCCCCTACCTTTCCTAGGAATCACTGTCCTATAGGAAGTGACCTTTACTGTTAAGAGTTGTCCTAGCTCTTAGAATGTTTTAGTGGATGAAATCTTGAGAGTGGGTATATGAAATTTCAGCCATAATTATAAAACATGGAGAAACACACACTTTATAACATTCCTATGTCTGAAAATTATTTTTTACCTGGAAATAGATGGGCAGAACACTTTGTAAACAGGTTAGAAATAATAATGTTCTTATAATTATGAGGTAGGATTGTTTACATTTGGTCCTGTTTTTCTTGTGCATCAAATTACATAACATAGGAAAAACACAGTGTAAAGTTATTAAAGGATCATTAAAATATGCTCCTAAGCATTTGAAACAATGATATTTTTAAATGACCCTCATTTTATAATCCCAGTAGAAAAATTAGGTATTGATAGTACTTATTTGTTTATGCATTTCCTTAGTGAAATATTAACACCCTGAGAAAAGATCTCAAACAACAAGTAAAAGAACTTGCAACATAGAGTCCTCAGCTAAAGGAACATCAAGAGGAATATTCATGGCATTTCCATCCACCATCAACATCAAGGGATGAGGATGATCATTGCCAGATAGGATCATTTGCCTTCTTCTTGGGCTTGATGCCCTATGGAAGGTATTCCAGCCATTCTTTGCAGGTGGTATTTGGTATTTGGTAGCAACCCCCTGGTTCTTCTTTATGGAGCTGACTTTTAGGGGTGATCACAGTAGAGGGCAGGGGATGACTCCATGTCTCCACACCACTTACACTCCTTTTTGGTGGAGAAGTCTGTGCTGTCTGTGTTGCGCATCAAAGAGGAGCTAGAATAAGGTTCCTGGTCTCGAACCATTTATTCCTTCATTTTTTTTCATTCATCAGACATTTGCTAAGTACCTCTGATAGGCATGACCCTTAGAAATGGGATAAATAATATGAAAAAGAGGTTCTGTGTCTTTGAGGAACACACCCCTTTGGGAGCAAACTAGAACACTTACTTACAATTATTCTGGACAAGTGTTATGGTAGAGATATATCAATAGATAGATATCAGTGCAGAGATAGCTGTATGAGACAATGGCGCACCTAACTCAACTCAGAAAGGGGAGTGGGCAGGGAAGAGGAGAATTAAATCACTAACTTAATAAATGGCACCACATTCAAACCCAAATATCATTTGACACAATTCTTTGGCTTAAAAGGGTATGGAAATAGAGATTGGAAGGAACCCAATGACAAAATTTACTACTACCTTGATCAGGTCTCAACTCAAATGACAGCATCTGAGGAAGATGGGTAGTGCACCCGGTGTAAAGCAATAGACAGTCTACGAGGCTGTGTAGAGTGGGCCTGCTGACCACCCAACCTAGAAACATTCTTCTCCGAACCTGTTTCTACCATACCATTATGCCTTATCTTCCCCATAGCATTTATCACTTTCTGAAATCATCTCATTTGATTTATTTATTGTCCATCTCTCCCCACAAGGACTTTGTCTGTCTTATACATTGTTGAATTCTCCAGCCTAGAACAGTGCCTTGTTTCATAATGGTTGCTAATAAATATTTGTTCAGTGAATGAGTTATCATTAACAATGTAAAACCACATTGAACCACACTTGAGAACTGATCTATTTCTAAAATCTCTGTAACATGTTTAATCTCAGAGGCATCTCAAAGATTTTGTACAGATTCATTTCTTCATTCATTTCAGTGGGGAAAGACTAAGCCTTGGGGGCCAGAATATGGGGAGTCCCTGTTTCGTGGCAGTTATTTCTTCACAGAGCAGGAGCTGGAACCCAGGGCTCTTTGGGATTACTCTGCTCCCTCTGGTTAAACTTCTCTGTGGGGAAAGCATCTTTGGGTTATTGCAGTGGATGTAATTTTCAAAGCCCCTAGGAAAAAAGGAAAGGAGTGGGAAGATGCTTCTGGAATTCAGATGAGCTGAACATCATAGCTCTCCTTCCTATTCTATGGGAGGGAAGTCAAGACTGTGGAACTGGATTTTTAGGGCAAAACTGGGATATTCTGCCATAAGTGTGGCCAGAGGAGGTCTACCTGCTTTCAGCTGGGACATGGGCTCTACATCATGCTAACTATGATTTTGCACAGTTAAGTTCTTCATTAGAAATTAGGACTGGCTGCAGCCATTAATTATACAAAGGTGGGTCACTGTCATTGTGGGTAAAAATGCATGCCCCTGTGCTTCTTCCTCATCTACAGGGACCAGGTTGCACATTGAGGTGATGGCCAATGTAAGTACATAGTGAATGGTTATTTTTATCAAAGTGGTAAGCAAGCATTTGAAGATGTTAGTTTCTGAGTATAATTGAGGGAAATATTTTCCAACAGAACTTTAAAGAAACACAGCATTTTTTCACAAATATACCACCTCCCCAAAACACACACATACACACACACTCCACACCCAAACATACACCTTATGATAGACAAAAAAGTTCTCCAAAACTCGTGGGATGGAGTTCCTGGCATACTGCAGGGAGGATGGAGAAAGAGGACCCTACTGACTCCATTTGGGGACTCCTCTGAGATCTTTAGCTGCCAGTGGTTTTAATCCAAATAAAAATGGCTTTTTGTCAGATAAGAGATATGAACTGGTGAGATCCTCACATTCATTCAATAAATATTTGTTGGATGGCTTCTGGTGTGAAACTCAGTTCTGGGCCCTGGGAATACAAAATGAATAAGGCTTAGTCCCTGCTTCAAGCTCACAGTCTACTGGAGTGAGAGAGATAATGTAAACAGAGACATACAATCCAGCGTGGTAGGTTCTGGGATCAAAAAGAGTCTGTGAGGCCATGGAGGAGAGGACCCTGGGCACAGATTGCAGGATGAAATTAAAAGAGGTCACACTTGAGAATTTTTCAAATGAAGTTTCACATTTTGGAGGCTTCTGTTTTCTCCTTTTGAAATGGGGGGAAGAGAATCAGCCCAGAGTTGTGAGAATTCGACAATGTATTACCTAGAGAAGGAATGAGTTGTCAAAGAAAAGTCTCCTCTAATCCAGAAATGAGTGATTCCTAGGATGTTGCTTCATGACTCTTTGTTACATAAATTGGGGTATGTGCAGGTAATTGGGGATCAGGAAACAACCACCCTGGGGACAATTGCAGGCAATTCTGCAACCACCTGGCTTAGCTTGAATTCTTGGAAATAGAGCTTCTCTTCATTTAATAAAAGGTTTCATGTACACCTTGTGATTCTGTTCTTTATCCCTGATTTTTCCTCCCAGGCTTATGAATAAGGCTTCAGTCCTATTTCTCCCTCAGAGACTGGCAAGTGGCCCTACCTGCTCCAGCTGGAGGCTGGGCAGTGCAGGCTGGGGAAGCTGCATATGTCTTCTGCCGCCTGCTGGCTCCCTCTTAGCACCAGTGCAGGGCTGGCTTTGCATGGATTCCTAGGCAATGGAGTCCACCAGGAGAGAACGTGGGGCAGAGAATATTGCTGCTTTTATTAAAAAGAAAGAGACAAGAAGATGGCAGACAGAAGCTGGCATAGGAGGGCTTTTCCCATCATGGGGGTTTGTGTAAAGATATCACCATCTCAAACATCTAAGCCAGTGATTTTTGTATATAAGTTTGTTTTGTTCAGGGAGAGCACAGCTGGGCTTTTTATTTATTTATTTATTTATTTATTTTATTTTTACATCATTGTCTCACAATGCTTATCAAATAAGTTAATGACGCATCTGTATAGACTCATTTGAAGGAAACAGCAGAAACCCCTGCCAGTGGGAATTGAGATGAGGGTAAGGAGGCAGGAAGCGGGAAGGGACAGGAGAAACATTTCATAGTAAACTGACTTTCATTGGTTCAGCTGACATTTTTTGATAGACCTACTATTTACAAGGCTCCGATCCAGATGCCTGGGATACAAAAGTGAGTAATATTGGGTCCCTTCTCTTTAGGAGATAAGACTCTATTGGGGAGCAGCTAAATAAGTGGATAATTAAATAAATGGAAAATTAAATAGAGATTACAAGTACTGTGATCAGGTACTGCTGTAAAAGAGTCTAGGAGAACACAGAAGAGGAGTATGTATCTAAATCGAGCTGGTAGCTGCAATGTTAGAAAATATTTACTGGAGAAGGTGGCACGAGCTGAATTTGAAGTAGTGATCGATTGGAGACAGTGGGGAGAAGGGCATTCCAACTACGGGGAGCACCACCTCTCACACACAGCATCACCCACTACCACCGCTGCCTTGAGAAGCTGAGACCTCTAGAATCAAAGCAGGAGAAAGTTGTTAAACTATTAGGTCTTAGACAACAAGCAATTGATTCAGTCCAGGGCGATCTGCCGAGGCAGGCAGAATCACGGGGGACAGAAGCATACAGAATCCTGGACGTCAAAGAGCAGGACTTGGGGGTGGGGGGAGTGTCTCTGATCCTAGAAAAGAGGTCACTTTCAATACTGTTTCAGTCCATATGCTGGCTCTGGGCAGGTCCCGTCAACTATTCAGAAACTTGTGCATGACATCCTCTTAGTCTATCTGAAACTTCTCATTGACGTCATCCGAATACTGAAGTAACTGTAAGCTCAAAGGTATCACTTACAATGTTATTTAAAATTAGAAATTCGGTGACCCACAATAGGGAAAATGCCTGAGGAAGTTCGGCACAAATTCTGTGTGAACCATTAAGTTCCATGGGCATGGAAAATGATAATTCTGAAAACTGCACACTATGAGAAAAAAAATCATGATTCAAGCCTGCAGGAAAAATATTAACACTCAGAAAGAAAATACTAACCTGCTAATATTTTTTCTCTATTGTTTATATTTTACATAACATTCTTATTTATTTTTATAATAGTATTTTTTAATATAAAGAAGCCTAAAGGTGAAATATGAGTCCTGATTAAGGCAGGGCCAAAAATTACTCTAAATAAATAATGACCCCATTTGTATGTTCGCTTCTGATATCTCAGATTCTGTTTTTTCCCTAATTGTATTTCAGTTTATGCGGCATGTTCGTTTTGCTTGTTAAGTCTGTCCTCCGTCTTCCCCTTGCCCACACCCCTCTTCCCACCCTGGATCTGTGGGACATATTGTGATGTCTGCCCACTAATTTTGCTGTGACTGGAGCTGGTGTCTGGTTGGTGATTCATGTTTGTTCCTAAGTTGTACATCTGTGTTGGTTGCTTTGAAACAGTGCCCCAGGGAATATGAAAGGCCATTTGTCTCCCTGAAACTGCTTCTTTGCCCCAGAGAATTCTTCCTTGGCTTTTTCTGAATTCCCGCAAGCTCTTCTATGAGTTTAGGCAGGGTAAAGAAGAAAGAAAAAAGGAAAAGAAGAAAACAAAGGAAAGCAGCATGGAGGGAGTTTTAGTGTCTGGGCCTAGTCCCTGCTTACCTGGCAGGACCAAACCTCCTGGTACTCCTGCTAACACTGGGGGCAGATGCTTTGTGACATCTACTTAAAGGGTAATACTTGTGGACTTACTTTCTGCCCACTAGGAATGCCTGCAGCAGGAAAGAGGGCAGAGTCCTGGTGTAAACCCTCAATGGAAAAAGTTCTGAGAGTTTGGTAGGCATACCCACTTGGCACCTCTTCTAAGCTTTTAGCACAGATGTACACAGCAGTGACATTCATAATATGTAATGACTGGTACCACATGGGCACTGACCAATTAAAAGGACACAGGCCACCGTGCTGAAGCTAGAGGCCCCCTTCTGTTCCAGTCATCAGCAGATCCTGGACAGTCTGGGGCAGTGGCTGGCTGTCAACTGTTACAAAAGCATTTCAGGGACTTCCCTGGCCATCCAGCGGTTAAGACTTTGCCTTCCAGTGCAGGGGGTGCAGGTTCAATCCCTGGTTGGAGAGCTAAGATCCCACATGCCTCGGGGTTAAAAAACCAAAACATAAAACAGAAGCAATAGTGTAACAAATTCAATAAAGACTTTAAAAATGGTCCACATCAAAAAAAAAAAAAAAAGGATTTCAATGTTTTAATACCCATAAAGGCTGTACAGATAGATACCAAATGAATTACATGATTACTCATGAAATTTCAAAGTTTATTTATGCCCACTCTTAAGCTTTATGTAGTCCCATCTTTACCTTTTAAGAGCCTTCCCTCTTTGTCCTTAAGAAGAGTTCAGAGCCAGCATCAAGTCCTAGTTCTACAAGCTCTGGGTGGCACAAAGGAGTCCTTATCCACAAAGGAGCTCCTTATTTTACTCAACAACTAGTACAGATCTCACCCAAGGAAAGTGTGCAAGTCAGCTTACATTATATTTTCACTTGCTGCAACGTATTTGCCTTACAACATAGCTCTACCTCCAGGCAGGCTGGCAAACAGGCTGAAGTGTGTGATTGCCCACCTGCCTGCTTGTTGCAGTCTCTGAAAGACAGTCCCATCTCAGACCGTGAGCCTGCTGTGAAAATCCATCTGCAGTACCATGAAAGCCCAAATAAATACATTGGATTGTTATGGCTCTTCCTTGTTCTCTTAACTGGAGATTCTCACTTACTGCTTCTTATCAGACACCTGGAGTTTGTGGGTTGGCTAAAAGCAGCTTCTCGGAATGGTCTCCGGGGAAGCATTATGACCCTGAATTCTTTCATTTCTTCTTTCCCTGTTTCAGGGAAACCTACAGCCTCAGGGTAATTTACTGCCTCCCCTGTCTTCATCCACGATAACAGCCAAGGTTGCTCATAATCCGATTGACTCTCTACATGCCAAACACACATTTTGCTTGAATGTAGAGACTGAGGGGAAACTGCACTCAGTGACCCAGTGAGCCATTCTGGAGTTCTGTGATTACTGAAGTCTGAAGTTGTAGAAGACTGAATTGGAAGACTTGGGCCTTCCAATTCTTACTGTACAGTTACTAGCCTGTGATTTTGAGCAGGTGTTTAAAACCTCTCTAAGCCTCATTTTCCGCAAATGTAGACTGAGATCATACTACATACTTCATAGGGTCATGATAAGGGTTGTAAGTGGAATAATAGATCAGAAAGCAATTTATAAAATAAAAAAATATATGCAAAATCCACCCCAAGAGAGAAGGCTATAAGAACTAGTGAACGAAAAGAACCACAGATGTAGAAATAAATTATGGCAGCTGGATGAGTATAAAGGAAGCCCGCTACTGTGGTCCAGCTTGGAAAAGAGAGCATCCTTATCCCAGTACTTCTCCAACACCTTTCTGCAGAGCTTTAGCCAGAGAGCAGTGAGTTGTCTAGAGAAATACTAGGCAAGAGGGTTACTGTCAATCTGAGGCTAAGGAAGGTTGTGCATGCAGGAAAAGTGCATAGGGGATGGTGGAGAGCATGGGAAGGACACAGTGCCTAAAGTAACACCAGGACCAGGAGAGAGTAAACAACAGCCAAAATGTCTACTGCTCCCACCTGTGTGTTCATTGATCAGAGCTTGTTCAAATAATTCTGGACTTGAGGGTACCTTTCCAGAGTGAGGTAGACTGACCAGAAATCTTAATGGCACTCCTCTGCCAGAGTCAGTAGCTGTATCCTCCTCCAGAGAGAAAGCTCTGCACCCCTGGAGGGCTCTTCGGCATTATCAGATTAATTAAGTCATTGTCTGTGCTTAAACTTGCATATAAATATTAAGTGTCAGGCTGGGCCTCCGGTTTAATCAGCCTGTGGATGTTTTCAGGATAGCACTTTGTTCCTGAAACATTCAGAAATGTGCACATTGTATCTTTAATGAGACTGTGATATTTATTTATGGCAGGAAGAAGCCTCCCAGCTAAGAAGACTCATTCAAGTGATAGTTGAGTATCTGGCACTTAGAGCTGTGTTAGATGCTGTATCTGGAGTCGCTTATTATCAACAGTTTATTTTATGAATTTGTCAATGTTGCTCATGCCGCTGAAAGGCCATGGGATTTTGCTCCGGGGGTCAAATCCTGGCTCCAGTCTCTGCTGATGACTGAACTTCTGTGGGACTGTTCCGTTTGTATAAAATGAGAATGACTGCAACTCAGAGCTATTTGGAGCCTTAAAACTTTCCATGAAGTGTGAAGTGCTATGTGAAGTTCCTGGCACGCATGGGTTCTCCATGTATGTATGTCAGATGCCCTTCTCTATGTTTCTCATGTGACCAGTTTTCTTTTTTCTCTTTAAGCTTTGATGTGGAAAATGGCCCTTCCCCAGGTCGGAGCCCGCTGGATCCCCAGGCCAGCTCTTCCTCTGGGCTGGTGCTTCACGCCACCTTTCCCGGGCACAGCCAACGCAGAGAGTCCTTTCTCTATAGATCAGACAGCGACTATGACTTGTCACCAAAGGCGATGTCGAGAAACTCTTCACTTCCAAATGAGCAGTAAGTATGAGCTGTCTGGCTCCCAGTTTCACACTTACCTCATCTTTAACCCCATCACATCAGAGCAGCAACACTGTTCCCCTTTAACCCACAGGAAAGAGGGAGGAGAAAAATGAACAGAGCAGAGGTGACAACGATGACCACCTTAAGTATATTAATGCTCTCTTGCATGAGAAATATGTAGCCGGGGTTCCCAAGAGTGTTTAAAACCTCAGGCAACAGTGTTTGATTTACTTCGGTTATTGACACTTAAAAAAAAATTATTATTTGGCTTCATTTCCTGAACTGCTGAATTGTTTATGGCATGAGAACCGTAACACTGTTTGCAAACCACACTCAAACTTTCCAAGGCATGTGCAGTTTGCATGAGGTTACAGCAGAGAAGGAAAATGGTGGTTGGTGACACGCATCCTCTCTGAGTGGCCTTTGCTGGGTGACATTTAAGAAGCTGTCATCTAGTCACATGTCTGTGTCCCTTCTCTGGAACCTTAACACAATGCCCACTTGTTGCCTGGCTCCTGGGTGAGACAGAACATACTCCACTGCCCTATTAAGCATGGCTGATGTATCTGTTTTGCTGCTATTAATTGGAGATCTCTAATTTTTATTTAAAATAACAACGACCGGGTTGTGTTACTTGTTTATTAAGTTTCTGAAACCAAATAAAATTGGATGCTGGTATTCATGCCTTAAAAGGTCTCTAGGCACATGTACAATTGTATTTAACATCATATGTTATAAAAATATCAGTAGCTCTCTAAAGTCTCCAGCCTGGAAAATTCCACTGGGCTCTCTTCTGCTGTTGGAAAGGAAGCTAAAGAGGGTCACCCTCTTGTGAAAGGGGCAGGGGGCATTTTAAAGCTACCAATAAAAAGTATTCCCCAGGGAATTTTCATCAGCTAATTTTGACAGAGGCACCCCTGCCCTAAAATATCTCAATCATCGGGTGGACCAAAATTCATTTATTCACTTATTTGGCAAAAATTTACTGAAGCTCTCCTATGTGCCATGCAGTGTGCCAGGCTTTGGGCATAAAAGGTGAGCAGAAAAGTGGGGAAAAAAATCACAGATGCGTTAAAAACAGACATTATTCTCTAAAAGTTTGCATGCTCTCAGGGAGGTTACAGTTAAATAAGAAAGATAAGAGGAACACTGCTACTGTGTGGAAGGAAACATTTAGTGAGTGCTTACTATAGGGCCCTGTTCATTTACATACGTTATCTCTTTTAATCTTTACAAAAGTCCCGTCAGGTAGGCACCATTATTATCTCCACTCTATAGATGATGAAACAAAGACTCTGAGAAATTAGAAACCTGCCCCTCCCCCATGACTCTATGCCATGCTATATACCTTGATGTAGCTAAGAAAGACCATAGGCAAAACTTTGGGACTTTATTTACTTATGTTCTTCAAACTGCAAAGTAGAACCTCTCCTATCAGGTAGAAAACATGAGTGGAGTAGAGGTAACCTCTTTGCTGTAGATCATGTAGAACCACGGAAGTTTCTGACCAAGGTTTGGATGGGGGCTTTGACAGTGAACATCCCTTGAATTCTCTCTTCCACCAAAACAAACAGCTTTCTAGACACCCCCGAGGGAGAGCATAGGAGATGTGTTGAGCTGAAGTAATTAGAGCTTCATTCACATAGTGCTTCACGGGTGAAAGACTAGCTTTGGAAGGCAGCTAATGCCTCCTCCCACCCCCCACCCCCAGACTCCTGACAAACAGCCTGATGCGTCTCAGGGTCACTCAGAGGCTTCCCAGTAGGTTCTAACCAAATTTCAGATTAAACTCCAGTGATTCCTTACTTAGGACCAAAAGGTTATAGAAATTTTGAACATGAAGAGACTTTCAAGACCACAGTCCAACTAAGTCTATAGCTGTAGAAACAGACATCTAGTTCTGAACGACTCTGCATTCAGGTCCCTAATACTAATGGTTACCCTCTTTTCAATTTTACCAACCAGGAAAAATTCTCCCCTAACTTTAGAACCTACATAGAGTTGCCAACTTTAGATTTAGGCAAGTAAGGATTATATATGTAAGTTAACTAGTATCATTCTCCCTTTAAAAAAAAAAAGAGTGAGTACCTTCAAGATGGCAGAGGAGTAGGATGTGGAGATCACCTTCCTCCCCACAAATACATCAAAAATACATCTACATGTGGAACAACTCCTACAGAACACCTACTGAATGCTGGCAGAAGACCTCACACTTCCCAAAAGGGTCTGGGTTCTCTGGCCAGGTATCAGGCATGAGCCTCTGAGGTAGCAGAGCTGAGTTCAGGACATTGGACCACCAGAGACCTCCAGGTCCCACATAACATCAATCGGCGAAAGCTCTCACAGGGACTGCCGTCTCAACGCTAAGATGCATCGCCACTCAAAAAACAGCAAGCGCCACTGCTGGACACCCCATACCAAACAACTAGCAAGACAGGAACACAACCCCACCCATTATCAGAGAGGCTACCTAAATTCATAAAAAGGGCACAAACACCCCAAAACACACCACCGGATGTGGTCCTGCCCAGCAGAAAGACAAGATCCAGCCTCATCCTCCTGATCACAGGCACTAGTCTCCTCCACCAGGAAGCCTACACAACCCACTGAAGCAACCTTAACCACTGGGGGCGGACACCAAACACAAGGGGAACTACGAACTTGCAGGCTGTGAAAAGGCGACCCCAGACACAGTAAGTGAAGTAAAATGAGAAGACAAAGAAATACACAGCAGATGAAGGAGCAAGGTAAAAACCCACCAGACCAAACAAATGAAGAGGAAATAGACAGTTAACCTGAAAAAGAATTCAGAATAATGATAGTAAAGATGATCCAAAATCTTGGAAATAGAATAGAGAAAATACAAGAAATGTTTAACAAGGACCTAGAAGAACTAAAGAGCAAAGAAACAATGATGAACAACACAATAAATGAAATTAAAAATTCTCTAGAAGGAATCAGTATCAGAATAACTGAGGCAGAAAAACGGATAAGTGACCTGGAACATAAAATACTGGAAATAACTACCGCAGAGCAGAATAAAGAAAACAGAATGAAAAGAATTGAGGACAGTCTCAGAGACCTCTGGGACAACTTTAAATGTGCCAACATTTGAATTATAGGGGTCCCATAAGAAGAAGAGAAAAAGAAAGAGACTGAGAAAATATTTGAAGAGATTATTGTTGAAAACTTCCCTAATATGGGAAAGGAAATAATCAATCAAGTGCAGGAAGAACAGAGAGTCCCATACAGGATAAATCCAAGGAGAAACATGCCAAGACACATATTAATCAAACTATCAAAAAATAAATACAAGGAAAAAAATATTAAAAGCAGCAAGGGAAAGGCAACAAATAACATACAAGGGAATCCCCATAAGGTTAACAGCTGATCTTTCAGTAGAAGCTCTGCAAGCCAGAAGGAAGTGACAGGACATATATAAATTGAAGAAAGGGAAAAACCTACAACAAAGATTAGTCTACCCAGCAAGGATCTCATTCAGATTCAATAGGGAAATTAAAACCTTTACAGACAAGCAAAAGCTAAGAGAATTCAGCACCACAAAACGAGCTTTACAACAAATGCTAAAGGAACTTCTCTAAGCAGGAAACACAAGAGAAGGATAAGACCTACAATAACAAACCCAAAACAATTAAGAAGATGGTAATAGGAACATACATATTGATAATTATCTTAAATGTAAATGGATTAAATGCTCCAACCAAAAGACATAGACTGGCTGAATGGATACAAAAACAAGATCCATAAATATGCTGTCTACAAGACACCCACTTCAGACCTAGGGACACATACAGAGTGAAAGTGAGGAGATGGAAAAAGATATTCCATGCAAACTGGAATCAAAGGAAAGCTGGAGTAGTAACTCTCATATCAGACAAAATAGACTTTAAAATAAAGAATGTTACAAGAGACAAAGAAGGACACTACATAATGATCAAGGGATCAATCCAAGAAGAAAATATAACAATTATAAATATTTATGCACCCAACATAGGAGCACCCCATTACATTAGGCAAATGCTAACAGCCATAACACAGGAAATTGATGGTAACACAATAATAGTAAGGGACTTTAACACCCCACTTTCACCAATGGACAAATCATCCAAAATGAAAATAAATAAGGAAACACAAGCTTTAAATGAGACATTAAACAAGATGGACTTAATTGATATTTATAGGACATTCCATCCAAAAACAATAGAATACACTTTCTTCTCAACTGTGCATGGAACATTCTCCAGGATAGACCATATCTTGGGTCACAAATCAAGCTTTGGTAAATTTAAGAAAATTGAAATTATATTAAGTATCTTTTCTGACAACAATGCTATGAGACTAGATATCAATTACTGGAAAAAAACTGTAAAAAATAAAAACACATAGAGGCTAAACAATATGCTATTAAATAATGAAGAGATCACTGAAGAAATCAAAGAGGAAATCAAAAAATACCTAGAAACAGATTACAATGAAAACACGATGGCCCAAAACCTATGGGATGCAGCAAAAGCAGTTCTAAGAGGGAAGTATATGGCAATACAATCCTACCTCAAGAAACAAGAAACAACTCAAATAAACAACCTAACCTTACACCTAAAGCAATTAGAGAGGAGATTTGTTCAAGATGGCAGAGTAGAAGCACATGCTCTCACTCCCTCTTGCAGGAACACCAGAATCACATCTAACTGCTGAACAGTCATCAACAGGAAGACACTGGAACTCACCAGAAAAGATACCCCACATCCAAAGACAAAGGAGAAGCCACAATGAGATGGTAAGAGGGGTACAATCACAATAAAATCAAATCTCGTAACTGCTGGGTGAGTGACTCACAAACTGGAGAACACATACCACAGAAGTCCACCCACTGGAGTGAAGGTACTGAGCCCCATGTCAGGCTTCCCAATCTGAGGGTCCAGCAATGGGAGGAGGAATTCCTAGAGAGTCAGACTTTGAAGACTAGCGGGATTTGATTGCAGGACTTTGACAGAACTGGGGGAAACAGAGACTCTACTCTTAGAGGGCACACACAAAGTAGTGTGCACACCAGGACCCAGGGGAAGAAGCAGTGACCCCATAGTATACTGAACCAGACTTACCTGCTAGTGTTGGAGTGTCTGCTGCAGAGGCAGGGGGTGGCTGTGTCTCACCGTGAGGACAAGGACACTGGCAGCAGAAGTTCTGGGACATACTCCTTGGCATGAGCCCTCCCAGACTCTGCCATGAGCCCCACCAAAGAGACTGGATAGGCTCCAGTGTTGGGTAGCATCAGGCCAAAAAACCAACAGGGTGGGAACCCAACCCCACCCATCAGCAGACAAGTGGATTAAAGTTTTACTGAGCTCTGCCCACCAAAGCAACAGCCAGCTCTACCCACCACCAGTCCCTCACATCAGGAAACTTTCACAAGCCTCTTAGATAGCCTCATCCACAGGAGGGCAGAGAGAAGAAGCAAGAAGAACTACAATCCTGCAGCCTGTGGAACAAAAACCACACTCAAAGGAAGATAGACAGAATGAAAAGGCAGAGGGCTATGTACCAGATGAAACAACAAGATAAAACTCCAGAAAAACAACTAAATGAAGTAAAGATAGGCAACCTTCAGGAAAAAGAATTCAGAATAATGATGGTGAAGATGATCCAGGACCTCGGGAAATGAATGGAGGCAAAGATCGAGAAAATGCAAGAAATGTTTAACAAAGATCTAGAAGAATTAAATAACAAACAAACAGAGGTAAACACTACAATAATTGAAGTGAAAAATACACTAGAAGGAATCAATAGCAGAATAACTGACACAGAAGAACGGATACGTGACCTGCAAGGCAAAATGGTGGAATTCACAGCTGCAGAACAGACTAAAGAAAACAGAATGAAAAGAAATGAAGACAGCCTAAGGAACCTCTGGGACAACATTAAGTGCAACAACATTCACATTATAGGGGTCCAGAAGGAGAAGAGAGCGAGAAAGGACCCGAGAAAATATTTGAAGAGATTATATTCGAAAATTACCCTAACATGGGAAAGGAAATAGCCACCCATGTATAGGAAGTGCAGAAAGTCCCATATAGGATAAACCCAGGGAGAAACATGCCGAGACACATAGTAATCAAGTTGCCAAAAATTAAAGACAAAGAAAAATTATTGAAAGCAGCAAGGGAAAAATGACAACATACAATGGAACTCCCATAAGGTTAACAGCAGATTTCTCAGCAGAAACTCTACAAGCCAGAAGGGAGTGGCATGATATACTTAAAGTGATGAAAGGGAAGAACCTACAACCAAGATGACTCTACCTGGCAAGGATCTCATTCAGATTCAGTGGAGAAACCAAAAGGTTTACAAACAAGCAAAAGCTAAGAGAATTCAGCCCCACCAAACCAGCTCTACAACAAATGCTAAAGGAACTTCTCTAAGTGGGAAACACAAGAGAAGAAAAGGACCTACAAAACCAAACCCAAAACAATTACAAAAATGGTCATAGGAACATACATATCAATAATTACCTTAAACGTGAATGGATTAAATGCTCCAACCAAAAGACACAGCCTTGCTGAATGGATAAAAAAACAGGAACCATATATATTCTGTCTACAAGAGAACCACTTTAGACCGAGCGACACATACAGACTGAAAGTGAGGGGATGGAAAAAGATATCCAATGCAAATGGAAATCAAAAGAAAGCTTGAGTAACAATACTCATATTAGATAAAATAGACTTTAAAATAAAGAATGTTACAAGAGACAAGGAAGGAGACTACATAATGATTAAGGGATCAATCCAGGAAGAAGATATAACAATTATAAATATATATGCACCAACATAGGAAAACCTCAATACATAAGGTAACTGCTAACAGCTCTAAAGGAGGAAACCGACAGTAACACAATAATACTGGGGGACTTTAACACCTCAATTACACCAATGGATGGATCATCCAAACAGAAAATTAATAAGGAAACAGAAGCTTTAAATGACACAATAGACCAAATAGATTTAATTGATATTTATAGGACATTCCATCCAAAAACAGCAGATTACACTTTCTTCTCAAGTGCGCACAGAACATTCTCCAGGATAGATAACATCTTGGGTCACAAATCAAGCCTCAGTAAATTTAAGAAAATTGAAATCATATCCAACATCTTTTCTGACCACAACGGTATGAGATTAGAAATGAATTACAGAGGAAAAAACGTAAGAAACATAAACATATGGAGGCTAAACAGTACGTTACTAAAAAACCAAGAGATCACTGAAAAAATCAAAGAGGAAATCAAAAACTACCTAGAGACAAATGATAATGAAAACACGACGATCTAAAACCTACTGGTTGCAGTAAAAGCAGTTCTAAGTGGGACGTTTCTAGCTATACAAGCCTACCTCAAGAAAAAAGTAAAATCTCAAATAAACAATCTACCCTTACACCTAAAGGAACTGGAGAAAGAAGAATAAACAAAACTCAGAGTTAGTAGAAGGAAAGAAATCATAAAGATCAGAGCATGAAATGAAATAGAAACAAGGGAAAAATAGCAAAGATTCTATAAAACCAAAAGCTGGTTCTTTGAGAAGAGAAACAAAATTGTTAAACCATTACCCAGACTCATCAAGAAAAAGAGGGAGAGGACTCAAATCAATAAAATTAGAAATGAAAAAGGAGAAGTTACAACAGACACTGAAGAAATACAAAGCGTCCGAAAAGATTACTACGAGCAACTCTATGCCAATAAAACGGACAACCTGGAAGTAATGGAAAAATTCTTGGAGAGGTATAACTTTCCAAGAGTGAACCAGGAAGAAATAGAAAATATGAACAGACCTATCACAAGTAATTAAATTGAAACTGTGATTTAAAATCTTCCAACAAACAAAAGTCCAGGACCAGATGGCTTCACAAGTGAATTCTATCAAACATTTAGAGAAGAGCTAACACCCATCCTTCTCAAACTCTTCCAAAAAATTGCAGAGGAAGGAACACTCCCAAACTCATTCTACAAGGCCACCATCACCCTGATACCAAAACCAGACAAAGATGTCACACACACACACACAAAAATTACAGGCCTATATCACTAATGAACATAGATGCAAAAATCCTCAACAAGATACTAGCAAACAGAATCCAACAGCATATTAAAACGATCATACACCATGATCAAGTGGGGTTTATCCAAGGAATGCAAGGATTCTTCAATACATGCAAACCAATCAATGTGATATACCACATTAATAAACTGAAGGATAAAATCCATATGATCATCTCAGTAGATGCAGAGAAAGCTTTTGACAAAATTCAACACCCATTTATGATAAAAACCCTCCAGAAAGTAGGAATAGAGGGAAGTTACCTCAACATAATAAAGGCCATATATGACACCGACAGCAAACATCATTCTCAATGGTGAAAAACTGAAACCATTTTCTCTAAGATCAGGAAAAAGACAAGGTTGCCCACTCACACCACTATTATTCAACATAGTTTTGGAAGTTTTCACCATAACTGTCAGAGAAGAAAAAGAAATAAAAGGAACCCAAATTGGAAAAGAAGAAGTAAAACTGTCACTGTTTGCAGATGACATGATACTATATATAGATAATCCTAAAGATGCCACCAGAAAACTACTAGGGCTAATCAATGAATTTGGTAAAGTAGCAGGGTACAAAATTAATGCATAGAAATCTCTTGCATTCCTATACAGTAATGATGAGAAATCTGAAAGAGAAATTAAGAGAAATTAAAGAAATTAATAGAAATTAAAGAAAAATTAAATCTGAAATAGAAATCTGAAAGAGAAATTAATAAAATACCTAGAAATAAACCTACCTAAGGAGACAAAAGACCTGTATGCAGAAAACTCTAAGACACTGATGAAAGAAATTAAAGATGATACAAACAGATGGAGAGGTATACCCTGTTCTTGGATTGGAAGAATCAACATTGTGAAAATGACTATACTACACAAAGCAATCTACAGATTCAATGCAATCCCTATCAAACTACCACTGACAATTTTCACAGAACTAGAACAAAAAATTTCACAATTTGTATGGAAACACAAAAGACCCCGAATAGCCAAAGCAATCTTGAGAACGAAAAACGGAGCTGGAGGAATCAGGCTCCCTGACTTCAGACTATACTACAAAGCTACAGTAATCAAGGCAGTATGGTACTGGCACAAAAACAGAAATATAGATCAATGGAACAGGATAGAAAGCCCAGAGATAAACCCACGCACATATGGTCACCTTATCTTTGATAAAGGAGGAGGAATGTACAGTGGAGAAAGGACAGCCTCTTCAATAAGTGGTGCTGGGAAAACTGGACCAGGTACATGTAAAAGTATGAGATTAGATCACTCCCTAACACCATACACAAAAATAAGCTCAAAATGGATTAAAGACCTAAATATAAGGCCAGAAACTATCAAACTCTTAGAGGAAAACATAGGAAGAACACTCTATGACATAAGTTACAGCAAGATCCTTTTTGACCCACCTCCTAGAGAAATGGAAATAAAAACAAAAATAAACAAATGGGACCTAATTAAACTTACAAGCTTTTGCACAGCAAAGGAAACTATAAACAAGACTAAAAGACAACCCTCAGAATGGGAGAAAGCATTTGCAAACAAAGCAACGGACCAAGAATTAATCTCCAAAGTTTACAAGCAGCTTATGCAGCTCAATATTAAAAAAACAAACAACCCAATCCGAAAATGGGCAGGAGACCTAAATAGACATTTCTCTAAAGAAGATATACAGATTGCCAACACACACATGAAAGGATGCTCAACATCACTAATCATTAGAGAAATGCAAATCAAAACTACAATGAGGTATCACCTCACACCAGTCAGAATGGCCATCACCAAAAAATCCACAAACAATAATTGCTGGAGAGGGTGTGGAGAAAAAGGAACCCTGTTGCACTGTTGGTGGGAATGTAAATTGGTACAGCCACTATGGAGAACAGTATGGAGGTTCCTTAAAAACTAAAAGTAGAACTACTATATGACCCAGCAATCCCACTACTGGGCATATACTCTGAAAAATCTATAAATCAAAAAGAGTCATGTACCACAATGTTCATTGCAGCACTATTTCCAATCGCCAGGAAATGGAAGCAACCTAACTGTCCATCGACCCATGAATAGGTAAAGAAGATGTGGCACATATATATAATGGAATATTATTCAGCCATAGAAAGAAACGAAATTGAGTTATTTGTAGTGAGGTGCATGGGCCTAGAGTCTGTCATACAGAGTGAAGTAAGTGAGAAAGAGAAAAACATGTACTGTATGCTAACACATATATATGGAATCCAATATATATATATATATATATATATGGTTCTAAAGAACCTAGGGGCAGGACAGGAATAAAGATGTAGATGTAGAGAATGGACTTGAGGACATGGGGAGGGGGAAGGGTAAGCTGGGACGAAGACGTATATATACTACCAAATGTAAAATAGATAGCTACTGCGAAGCAGCCTCACAGCACAGGAAGATCAGATCGGTGCTTTATGACTGCCTAGAGGGGTGGGTTAGGGAGGGTGGGAGGGAGACGCAAGAGGGAGGGGATATGGGGATATATGTATATGTATAGCTGGTTCACTTTGTTATACAGCAGAAACCAACACAGCACTGTAAAGCAATTATACTCCGATAAAGATGTTAAAAAGAAAACAAACCAGAGCTTAAAAAAATAGTAAGGGCACATTTTCATAATAAAGAATAGTCCTTCCCAAGAAAACACAGTTGTAAACATGATCTCATCCTATCAAAGATACTAATAACAAGATGTATTAAAAGCTTTGAGTGAATAAAAATAGCCCAGAATTTTGTTTTGGAAATATTTCAGCATGACAGTAAAACTTTCATGTGTTTGTCAGTTTAGACATTTATATTTCTCAACACAACAAGAAGTAGAAGTTGAATATCCAGATTCTTCTGAAATTTTGTTTTATCAGGACCATGTTGGAAAATCCAGTTTTACACAGGTATTTTGAGCTAACCTGAAGTAATGCTCTCAAAGCTATTTCACCCGATTATTACTCTTCAGGATGATTTGAAATAGAGGAACAGCAGCCCCTGAACCTCTTACTGCTTCTCCTGCCTTCTACCCATAAAGCCAAGAAAAAGAAGGACAGTAATAAGTTTGGAGTCTTGATGTGAAGGCCGCTGGATGGGGGTTTCAGTGTGTTCCCTGCTCAGGAGCCCCTCTCTCCAGAGCAGAACAGTCATGAATTTACACAAGAGGTAGAAAACTTTGCATAATTCCTCAGCATTAAATCTTAACAGTAGAGACAACACCAGCTTTTTAAAATTTCTCATCTCAGCTATTTCAGGAGGAAACATATAGGCAGGGAGAATGAGTGAAAAAGATATCGAGTTAAAAAGTGAATGGAGGGGCTTCCCTGGTGGCGCAGTGGTTAAGAATCTGCCTGCCAATGCAGGGGACACGGGTTCGAGCCCTGGTCTGGGAAGATCCCACATGCCGCGGAGCAACTAAGCCCGTGCGCCACAACTACTGAGCCTGCGCATCTGGAGCCTGCGCTCCGCAACAGGAGAGGCCGCGACAGTGAGAGGCCTGCGCACCGCGATGAAGAGTGGCCCCCGCTCGCCGCAACTAGAGAAAGCCCTCGCACAGAAACGAAGACCCAACACAGCCATAAATAAATAAATAAATAAATAATAAATTTATAAAAAAAAAAAAAAAAAAAGTGAATGGAACATTAAAAGTGGCTTTAGCATACAGCAACAAAAGAGAGACTGAAGTAATGCTTTCTAGCAAAGAAAACAAGATCGCCATTGGATCCCAAAAGGAAATTTCACATGCTTTCCTAGATGTGGCAATAATTTATTGGTTTCTGTTTCGTTCCTGTGCTGTAGTCATCTTTAACGTAATGTCTTTGTATACCAAGGTACAGATTTCCCAGTAGGAACATAAAGTACCGGAAACTGGTGAGGCCAGTTAGATTGCCCCAAACTGTGGCGGGAACCACCCTGGACAGGAACAAGTTTTAATTATCCACCAATAAAGCCACAAGGAAGCAAGATCCATGTTTCCTTCATTTGGTCATCCCATTTGTAGTCTTACACAGACAAGGAACTTTTTAAAGCCACCATTTGTATGAGAAGTAAGTAGTCTCTAGAGAGAGTGGTCAAGAGAAATGAGATCTGAGAACCAAAAGGAAAAGCAGAAATAAGAGCGCACTTAAATTTAAGACCTGTTTATTGATGGACTACCAAAAAAGTACAATGTGGTGTCTCAGACTTGAGTTACAGCCATCATACTTACTAGCACCACGGCTTTAGGACATTGAGTATTTCTCGTAGTGTCTAAATTACCTGTAAATAAAAGCACACCTTTACTAAGCATTTCCTATATACTATTTAAAGTCCTTTACATATTTTAATTCATTTAATCCCTATAACCTCAAGGTAGTTGGTGCTGTAATTTTCTTGTCTTAAAGATGAGGACACTGAAGTACAGAGAGGTTAAGTAACCTGCCCAGTAAATGGGGAATCACGGCTTAAATCCAGGGAGTCTAGATGATTAAACCATATGGTTATCCAGTACATAAACAGACTCTAAATAATGATGAAAAATAAAAATAATGATACGAATCTCTGCTCTGCCTGCCTTTCCAGCTGTTATGAAGATTATATACATCCTTTCTTTTAACAAAAATTTACTTACCTTTAGGCACTTTGCAAACAAATGAGACATTTTCTTTGTCTTCAGGGGAGCTAAAAGATTAGGAAGTCAATAGGCAGTTGTAATGCCTTCGGAAAAGGGCAATGTCCGTGGAAAGGGATGCACTGGACTTTGAGAGATCTGGCCAGGCAAGGCGAGCAGCCTGCTTCGAGAGGTTACAGCTAAGCTAAAGGAGTTAGCCAGGCAGAAAGGTGTGCAGGAGGAAGGGCTATGTGCTCACTAACTCTCTTGTTGTCAAGAACATTGGGGGAACCACAGCTCAATATGGCTCAGGCAGAGAACGTGAAAGGATGAGGAAGTGGTGAGAGATGAAGCCAGAGAAGTAAGCAGTTCCCTCATCACGAAGGCCTATGTGAGGAGTTGGCATTTATGCTGCAGACAAGCAGTGGGGGGCTACGAAAGGCTTTAAAACAGGAAAATACATAATCAGATGAATGTTTTTGAAAGATAACTCTGATTACAGTCTAAAGAACAGTTTGAAGGGTGGACAAGCCTAAAGATGTTTCCAAGAGCCAAATGGGAAGCTGCTTTGGTAATCTGCATCTTAAAGGATGGGGATCTACATTAGAACAGATCCAGTGGGCGATTCATAAATATTTCAGCAGATGTTGGTGGTTGACTGTGGGATGAGGGAAAAGAAGGTTTCAGGCTTGACCAACAAGATAGGTGATTGCACCATTCCCCAGGGTCAAGCACATACTCTTACCACATGAAATAAGGGACATGAAAATGCTTTGTAAACTGTAAAGTACAATATAAATATTAGTTCCCTTGATTGTAATGGGGGCAGAAATGACTACCCTAAAGAAGTTCTCACCAGCTGGGAAGATAGACATGATACCTACTATAATGAAATAATGATACCTACTACTAATACAAATAACTATAACTAACGAAAGTGCCTTTATGTGCCTAGCACTGTTGTAAGAGTTGTACATATATAATAACTTATTTAATTCTCACAACACCCCATTTTACAGATGAAGAAAGTGAGGCATAGAGAGGTTGCCTAATGTCTCATAGTTAGTAATAGTGCAACTGAGAAACAAACCAATGCTGTCTGGCTCCAAAAGCTGTGCTCTTAACTACAATAGCATATGTCTCTCTCTAAAGCAGACGAAAATTAGTATTACAAGAAAAGTACGAGTAGTCATGAAATAGAGGAAGTTAATATTAATAAAACGCAGAGCGTAGCAGTAGGAAGCAGCAGTTTTGCTTCCTAGAAAAGCATTCATTGTTGAGAGCAGACCTACACTCAATTCTAAGACCCACAGAGTTCTGATCTCCAATTATCCTACAAAATTGTAATGCTCTTGTTTTGTCACTAGATGGTGCTCGTGCCACGGTTCTGAATATCTGGCCTCATTCCTGAGAGGTCTTGTCCGCTCTAGTGGTTTGGACAACTAAGAAGTACATCAGTTTTCATAACCAATCAAGTGTTTTGTTACATTCATGCATTTTATTATTAATGTACAAAATTATGATTTTAAAAATTTAGAACCGTTTTATAAATAATCTGGCTATAACTCAAATAGAAGTTTTTTTCTTTTGTTTCTTCAACTTGCTATGAGTTACCTATGAATTATCTGATCGTTTCTCTAGCAGCTACTGTCTGATATACAGCATTAGCTTTTACAGCTCAAATTCTTTAAGGGACCCAGTGCTGGGGATCTGAAAATTCGTCTCTTGCCTCTGAGTATTCTGCTCTCCTAAAATTCAAAACTTTCATAATAATAGTCATTTTGACACCGAGCCCTCTCTTAATGTGTTTTTTCTTTTAACCTCTGTGTAATCATTAGTTTGTACAGTTTTAGTAACTCCCCACTCATGCAACAATACATCAGCTTTAGGTACTACATATGTATGAGATTTGCTTGTATCATCTAACTTGTTGGACATGTAGACTCCAGAAATCCAGGAGCCATAGATGACCTACTTAAGTCTAACACTGTCACTTTATACCCAACTCACCCTGATGTCTTCTGATCAATGTGAACTTCACAGCAGAAGTCTGAACAAATAGAAAGATATTTCACCCATCTCCAAAAAAATAGCATGGGAAGGGGCAGTTCTTGTAATAGCTCACCACCCTGCATTTATCACAACTGCTCCGGTCTTAACAAGAGCCCTGAGGTTCTTCCTTTGACTCTCTCTCTCTATACACCTCACTCCAGGAAGCCACTCCCTGCCATTGCTTTAAGGGGCCCCACTGTTGTAGGCACCTCCTAAATCTCTAGCTCTAACCCCCATATTTCAGTCTTCCCACTTGCTGTTTCCACCAGGATATCAACGAATATCTTAAAACTCAACATGTGAGAAAGTGACACGTCTCCTCCAACTCCTCCTCACTTTTTAACTTCTACTCACGACTTCACTATTTTCCCAGATACCCATTTTTAAAACTGAAAATAGTATTTCTTTAAGACCCCATATCCAATTCAATGCCAAGTCCTTGGCAAGACGTTCAGGGTCTCTTCCAGTTGCCTTTTCCTGTTTCTTCCTCTGCCTCACCAATGTCTTCTCATCAGAATGACGGCGATACCCCGCTAACCCATCTTCCTGGCTCTGTCCTCTCTTCCATCCATCTCTTGTATCCATAGCATTTTATTGGGTTGGCCCAAAAGTTTGTTCAGATTTTTCCATAAGATGTTATGGAAAAAACTGGGACTTCCCTGGTGGCTCAGTGGCTAAGAATCCACCTGCCAATGCAGGAGACATGGGTTCCATCCCTGGTCCGGGAAGATCCCATGTGCCGGGGAGCAACTAAGCCTGTGAGCCACAACTGCTGAGCCTGCACTCTAGAGCCCGAGAGCCACAACTACTGAGCCCAAGAGCCACAACTACTGAGCCCGCGAGCCACAACTACTGAAGCCCGCGTGCCTGGAGCCCGTGCTCCACAACAAGAGAAGCCACACAATGAGAAGCACGCGCACTGCAGCCAAGAGTAGCCCCCGCTCGCTGCAACTAGAGAAAACCCATGTAACAACGAAGACTCAACGCAGCCAACAAAAAACAAAAAAACAGACGAACTTTTTGGCCAACCCAATACTTTCTAAAGCACTTTTCTGTTTGCCCTATCTCACTAAAAACCTTCACTGGCTCATTTCTTTTTTTTTTTTTTGCGGTACGCAGGCCTCCCACTGCTGTGGCCTCTCCTGCTGTGGAGCACAGGCTCCGGACTTGCAGGCTCAGCAGCCATGGCTCACGGGCCCAGCCGCTCCACGGCATGTGGGATCCTCCCAGACCGAGGCATGAACCCGCGTCCCCTGCATCGGCAGGCAGACCGTCAACCACTGTGCCACCAGGGAAGCCCCTGGCTCATTTCTTTTACTGAGTTGAGCACCAGCTCCACAACCGTTGTCCACAATGTCCATAACGTGGGTGTGGGGGGACCTTTGAGTCTTATCCCCTACAAATGTCTGTCACTGCTCAGCTCTAAACAGCCACCAGGCATCTCCATGTTCAGGACTTTCCCATTTCAATGCCTCGGTTCTTGCATTGTTCTCATTAGTAGCACCTACCATCTGTGCCTTTTAAAGCCTGCCCTTCAAGGTTCATCTCGAATACCACTCATTCAATCAAGCCTTTTCTACTATGTCTAATCTGTAATTATCACATCTCCTTTGCACCTCATTAAGTATCAATTGTTTGTATTTCTCATTCTGTATTTATAATATCTACTGCAGTGTTTTGGACATTTTACTGTCTCCTCTGTTTTAATTTGTGGGGATCATGAATTCTGTATAATTCAATCAACTATGCAGGGTCGTCATAAAACAGGAAACATAATGTTTAAAAGCATAGATTTTTGGAATCAGTCTTAGTTCTTTCATTTATTAGCTGTGTGCTAGTTAAGCAGTTGCTTACTTGCTCTGAGTGTTGATATTATCTATAAAATTGGAATAAGAGTCGTTGCCCCAGTTCTTGTTACAAGAATTAAATGAGATTTCATGCAGGGGCTGACAGATGGTAATCACTCAAAGAATGCTTACTCTTGTCAGTGTTCTTTTTATAGTCACGAAGTCACTGTACAAATCAGATGCACAGGAAGTTTAATGAAATTGAAGGGGGACTTCTAGCTAAAGACCAAGGTAGAAAGGAAAATATTGTATTAAATAATACCCCAAAGTAAAAGCCCATGCTAGAGAAGAGGCCCCCAAGGATGTAGGTGTTATCCAACCCTGGATCCCTAGGCCTCACTTAATGCCTGGTACTGGACAGGTGTTTAATAACCATTGGTTGCACTCCCGTAGTTAGCGGATAAGGTGCCATATATGTGTGGTGATCGTGAAGACAGAGAAGATGATCAGACAGTGAAGGAAACTCATTGTCCACCACCTTCTGTGTGACTGTTATGATTTATACTGTGATAGCTAATTGGCCTGATTGTGCGTCTGCAGCTCAGTCCAGCCTGTCTTCTAATGGTTTTAATGGAGACGTTGCTGAATGTGGATTTAAGAAGAGGTTTCAAAGCATGTGTCAGAGAGAGAGTGCACTTCTGAAAAGACACTTTTGACTCTTCCTAAGTACAGATTTATGTAACACTAGGTTCAGCTTAATCAGATCTTTGGAACAAAGTGAGAGACAATGATATAATAGTAGGTTCAGTCCCTACACTATACTCCCTTAAAAGCTTTTCCTTCAGTACTTTAAGAAAAAAGTTGTCTTAAAAACAAAAAGTAATGGGATTCCCAGACAGAAATCTGTGTTTAAATGGCATTAAGGTTGTGGTTCAAATCAACAAAAGCCAGGAAATCCAAAGTTAACCTTTATCCAGACTGTTACGCCATTTTTTCCAACTCTATGTGTGCCTGTGAGCAGCCCTCCTTTTGAATTTCCTGGCTCTGGCAACAAAAGTCCACAAATTGCTCTGAATTACAGTACTCTGGGTCTGCTATTTAACGGGAAAATACGCTGAAGATATATGCTTACTTGCAAGTGTTTTTATGTATAGCCACTGTAAATCCAGGAGCCATGAACCTGGTGGGTTTTTTTCTTTCGAGTTCCTGAAATCCCCATCTGCACCTAAATCAGTCCTGCCTTATATCCAGGTGGAAGAATTTGTATAACGTTTGTGTTGCTAACACTGATGAAGTTTCATATTACAGCTTATATGACACAGTTATAATTCAAATGCATTTTAAAAATGTTTCTTTTCTCTCTTTTCACCAGACATGGCGATGACTTGATTGTAACGCCTTTTGCCCAGGTATGTATCATGCTGGCCTGGCTCGTTCTCACTCTGTCTCTGGGTGTAGTTTCTAAGTGTAGCCTCTAAACCTCCCCATTCCTTTCCTTTTGTTCCTAACCATTCCTAACAGTGGAAACATTTTACTTATAGGTCCTTGCCAGCTTGCGAAGTGTGAGAAACAACTTCACCGTACTGACAAACCTCCATGGAACATCCAACAAGTAAGCATGCACTTTTTGTGGAGTTATAAATCCTTTCCATAAAGGCGAAACCCTGAACAGCACTAAAAAAAACCCCACAACCCAACACTCATGCATGGAAATTTGCCCTCCTAGCTAGGTTAGGATACATGATAAAATTTAAAGTAGGATGGATCACCACAGTATTTTAGAACTGGTAAGATGTTAGAAATTAGTCCAGATCTTATTATCTTTGTGCCTTTAACACTTAGTAGACAGGAGTTCAACAGATGAAAAAATGAGATGGGTTTTTTTTTTTTTACCTTTGTATTTACTACTTGAAAGTGTGAATACTCATCAGTAAAGGCCATAAATTCTATTAAAGTTCTTTTGGAATAAACTATTAATGAGTTCAGAGAATTCAAACTTAAAATTACACGTACCAAAAGTTCAGGTCCAGGTTGCCTTTTTTTTTTTTTTTTTTTTTTGCGGTATGCGGGCCTCTCACTGTTGTGGCCTCTCCCATTGCGGAGCACAGGCTCCGGACGTGCAGGCTCAGTGGCCATGGCTCACGGGCCCAGCTGCTCCGCGGCATGTGGGATCCTCCCGGACCAGAGCATGAACCCATGTCCCCTGCATCGGCAGGCAGACTCTCAACCACTGCACCACCAGGGAAGCCCCAGGTTGCCTATTTTTTGATAATATATAAACAGATTCATGTAATTTGATGATAAGAGTGGGATTATCTTCTCTTCTGCCCTTAATGAGCTACATAAGCTTGGCCATTTCAACTAACAGGGCTGAACCTTGGTTTCCTCATCTGTTAAACAAGAGGTTTGAACTTAATAATACTGCAGTAATTTTCTCCTCTGAAATCATTTCAATCTGTGGGTCTAAGTGCTATGCAGTTCACTATCCAGCAATTTAAAACTCATCACAGGGATCAGAAGGTCATGGAATCAATGATCCTGGGATGGTAGGGCCAGAGGAGAACTTTGAGAAATGACTCAGTCTCTCTGTTTTACAGAAGGAGAAATCAGGCCCTCAGAAATCCAGCAAGTTGCTAACAACTACACCATAGGCTAGAGATGCACCAGGGCCAAATCCTAAATCTCCTGATTTTTCTCAGCTAGTGTTCATTATAGGACACCCTGTCTCTCCAGTCTTTGTGAAATTATTCATTGACCCTCTACTATGCTTTTATCCAAATTTTTATTGCGTGGAGTTGTTAAAAGCGAGAGTAAACCCTGCTTTGAAAGCTAACTTTTCCGTTCACTGTTCTATCCCTTTTCCCGGAGCTTCCTGTGAGAGTCCTGCATAGCCCCGTGGAGTTTTCCCATTGTTGGTCTCTCCTCCTCTAAACTGTTCTCCAAACTGCCACCAGAGTCCTCTTTCTCACTTGCTGTTTGGCCATGTCACTCTCCAGCTTGAGGCACTTCAGTGGTCCACTCTAATCATTATGATAAAGTTTAAATGCGTGTGCTTGACCCCAAGGCACCACATGATCCAGCTCAAGGTACTTTGATTGATTATTGATTGGGTTTATATTGGATGCAGTATACAGGAAAGCTAGAGTCTTGCCCAGCCTCATTTGTAGTGGTGCTTCCTGTTTATTGTTAAATAATTCACTCAACAAGTATTTATTTAGTGTACTATTCATCCACACATATATGTGTGTACTTAACAAATATGTATTGAGCACCACCTTGTACCAGGCACTGGTGATATAATAGTGACCGAAACAGACAATTCTCTGCACTTTCAGGGTTTACATTCTGATGGGAAGTGCCAGGGACTACAGAGGTGTACAATCAGACCAGGTCTCTGGCCACATGGAATCACATTCTAACAGTTGCAGCCTGGCTGTTCCCTGCATGTTCTATTCTCCATCCTAATTATGGACTTACTGTTCTCACTTCCTAAAGTGTCTCTCTCCACCTGCCAGTGATTGCCTCACTGAATCCTGCTTGTCTTTTACAACACTCATTTGTGGTACCTCACCAGGATGCTTCCCCTGACCCTACCAAGCCTGGTTGAGCACCCCCCCCCCAGTGGCCCCAGAGCACTCTGCAAATCATGTATGGATCTCTGCCACGACCACTAGACTGTGTGTCCCCGTAAGGACACTTGAAATTTACATTTACTTTTCCTTGACTTTCTAAGAATTAGCAGAATGCCTGACACATAGTGTGTGCTCCATAAGTATTCGTCATGCATATAAATCTCTGAATTACAAATTGTTAGAGAAAGACCACCAAATGTTTCGAAAATTATTTTTTCGGAAGTGATCCTTTCCATTTTTCCATCTTTTTTTCTTTATAGGATATGGCCTCTGGGGCTTTATTTATTGGCTTCATAACTCAGTTCTACCAATTGAAAATTATGTAACTTGGACAAGTTACTTCACCTCTCCAGAGCTCAGTTTCCCAATCTATAAAATAGGGTTGCTCTGAGGATGAAATGAGTTAATATTTGTAAAGCATTTATAATAGCATCTAGCACATAGTAGTAGGTGCTCAATAAATGTGAGTTATTATAAGTGATAGTTACGGTTCTCTTGCTGAATCCAGAAAGAGTGTAATACTTTGCAGTTTTCACATCCATTATCACAGTTATCATCACCGTAAATGATGTTTATGACCCACATATTGCCACCACACTATGGACAAGGAAACAAAGCTCAGGGAGATTAAATGACTAGTGCAAAACCAGCTCACTTCTGAGGGGATGAGCAGAGCCAGTGTTGAAACATAGTATCCTGATTCTCCTGCAGTGCTCTTTTGTAGGAAAACTCAGTTTTTTTCCTTCCTCTGTAGGGAAAAACCCAGTTCTTCCCTCCCGGGTTTGTCTTCCCAGTGAGTCTTCTTTACTAGTCACACAAAACACTTCACTTCTGACACTTCTGGTCACCAAATACGTGGAGGTTTTCCCCCTCACAACAGCAAGAAAATGTCCGACACCAGCTGGGTGTCCCACAGTTTAACTCAATCCTGATGCTATCTGACATAGCATCAGATCCCACCGGTTAAGGGCTCAGTCCCACAAGATTGCCCACTGCCTCCCTCCCCACTTCAGACACCAGTTGTAAGCTCAAGTTATCATCTTTGATTGTGACCCACCAGCTATAAGATTCCAACGACACCCCCCTTAATTAATTTCATTAATTTGTTCGAGCAGCCCACAGAACCCAAGGAAACATTTACTCATGTTTACCAGTTCATTAAAGGATATGATAAAGGATACAGGTGAACAGCCAGATGAAGAGGGCAGAGTCTGAGAGGGTCCTGAGTGCAGGAGTTTCTTCCCCTTGGAGTTGGGGTCCATCACCCTCCTGGTGTGGATGTGTTTGCCAGCCTAGAAGCTCTCTGAATCCTGTATTATTAGGATTTGCTGGAGGCTTCTTCACATAGGCATGATCAATTATTAACTCCATTCCTAACCCCTCTCTCTTTTCTGGAGGATGAGGGGTAGGGCTGAAAATTCTAAGCTTCTAATCATGGCTTGTTGTTTCTGGGGACCAGCCCCCATCCAGGAGAAATCCAGGACCCCACCCAGAGTCACCTCATTAGAACAAAAGATGCTGCTAGTGCTCTTATTACTTAGGAAACTACAGGGAATTTTAGGACCTCTGTGTCAGGAAGCAAGGGTAGAGAACAATATATGTATGTTCTACTATCTCACATCTTTCCATTTATTATACCTATTCAGTCTTCTGGGTTATGGGACGAAATCTCTGAAGGCTTTGGAACAGAGTCATTTATGAAGAACTTATGGAATAGCTGAAGGTCAGAAAGCCTGAAGCAGAGACATGAGCTAGGAGAGCATTTCAGGAATTAAAATATGAAGAGTAAAACCCTGGACCAAGATGATAGAGGTAGGAATTGAGGAGGAAGAGATTAATAAGGATACATTCCAAAGGCTTCTTTAACATAGCAGGGCTCAAGGCCACTACACTGCACAGCTCCATGGAGAAGGGGTGCCAGTGGTGATGTGTCGGGGTGTTTTCAGTTACTGGTTTGTTGTCATGGGCTCGGAGGTCCTTCCTCTGTTAAAGCATTGGGGAATTAAGCCTAACCCTCCTTATTATAGGCTGTCAGCTGAAGTTACTTTCTCGAGATCAGATTTTTCCATAGCCTTGGGGGTTTTGAGCCACATAAACCTCCATAGTTGCCATATTCAGAGTGCCTTAAGACCATAGTTGCCATATAGAGAGCTCACCCAGAGCCAATTCTCACACTCTGGCTGAGGACCACCCTCCAAATCATGGCTGTTTGTGTCATCTCTGGTCCAAACCACACTCGGCAAACATAATAGACCAGCAGTAGAATAGTTGCATCTAATGATCATTCCCAAATCCATACCCATATTTGTACAGAGTTGATCCTCCTACTGAGTTCAAGTACTTCCTTAAAACCAACATGTCCACCACTAGAGCTTCACCAAAGGGAGTTGAGATTGCCTTGGTCTAGCTCTGGCTGAGAAGTGAATGATGGAGCAGCCTGGCAGGGGCAGTTTGGAAAACTGAGGGTCCATTTAATGCACTCTATTCTATTCTTAGATAGTCAATACCCTCAAACAAATAAAGACAACAGAAGACAATATTATCTGTCAGGAATGGATCCACCATGCTAAGAGCATTCCCCCTCCCACCCCAACCCAGATATTCACTTTTCTCAACAATTGAAACTGTAAGGTTCATGGAACTCAGAAGTCGTTTTCTGGAATATTTGACTTGGGTTCCAAAGTGCTACTCCTTGCCTTGAATGTAACATTTAAGCAATAATTATGTCCTTGGAATGGTTTTCATGAGACATTTGGATAATGTGTTGTTTTTATATGAAAAGGAACTCCCACATAGAACTATAATTCTCATAAGTCAAGATTCCCTTTATCTTTTGGCTCTTTGCTCAGCATAAAATCAGTTCATTGTCTGTCTGAGCTTTACCACCCAAAGGGTGAAAATCTCAAAGTTCCTACTGAGGTGAATTCCTTGCACTTCCTTGAAATGTTCTATTGAGAGATGCTTGATTGGGCTTGTATTTCTTGGCTTCAGATTAAAACCTATATATCCTTTGTCCCAGGAATTTTGAAACTATGGCTTTCATTTAGAGTTGTTCATTCGGATAAGCATTCCCTAAATCATTTACTGACTTTAAACAGACTGATGGAGAAATCACATGTGAATGAGAGTACCTACATTCAGCAGACTGATAACCAGGGAATTGAGCTGGGAGCAAAGAGCTGTCCCCATTATCCAACTCTGTCACTAACATCACATACATCACTGGTGGCTACCGGGAGATCATGTAACATCACTGTATTCACATTCTTCCGAGGTATAATTAAATGAACATGTATGAAATCTTTGAGAAAGAATTAATAACCACTGTTTTTTTTTTTCAGGCTTTCATTGCCTTGTGTCCTTTGGCATGGCATTTAAATTAGCTGAGAATAATAAAAATCTTGAGCATTCAGAGCTGGACAGAACCTAGCCAAATTTCCTCAGAATAAGGGAGGAAATATATGTAAAACCTCTCACACAGGAGCTGGCACTTTGTAAATTAGCAGAAAATGTTAGTTGCTGCCTGTTCTCCCCAGGTGAGGAAGAAACTGAGAAGTTCAGTGAGTTGCCCAGGGCTATATGGTTAGAAGGTGCCAGAACCAGGATTAGAATTCCTGTCTTCTTATTCATAGTCCAGCTCTTTTTCCACTGTGTTATTCAGGGCTGGCAAGTATTAACTGCTGTGGCCATATTATCCTCCCTGTTAACATAACCATCTTTACAACCCAGGCGTAGAACTTATGATTCTTCTGTAAGTTAGGGACCTTTGGACTCGTAATGGGCAACCAGTGCCATTTTCTTCTGGCACTCATCACAGTTTTCTAATTGGTCCTCTCATGCCCCACAAGCAATAATGCAGCCTCCAGATGTCATTCATTCATTTAAAATGTATCGAGCTTCTTCTTTGCACCAGCTCTTGAGAAAAAGTGATGAACGTTTATAAACGTACTCCTTGCCTTTCCAAAGCTTACACACACAGATGCTCACCCGAATTAACAACTCTAAATAAAAGTTATATTTTCAAAATAACTCCTGGGACAAAGGAGTTTATGTAAATTGTGTAATTTTTAAGAAGTCATTGGGAGGATCAGGTGCTATGTGTCGCTGTGCTATTAAGAAAGCAGAGATTTCCAATATGGAGGGTCTCTTGGTTCTATGTCTCTTTTCACAGAAGTCTTCTTTGGAACTCAGGAAGATAGTTAAAATAAAAGTAGTAAAAAAATGTATTATCAATCTAATCAACAGCTATTGACTACCTATATCGTACCAAATACTTTGTCAATTATAAGGTTACAAAGATGAATGAAATTCAATCTTTGTTTAAATTTCTCACAGCCTAGTTGAGACAGACAAGAGAATGGGAATTGTAATGCAGTAAGAGCAGCACTAGGGTGGGGCATAGGAAAGTATAGGTAGCCCAGTGACAAGTCACAGGAGGGAAGGATCCTCTGAGGTGATGCCGGAGTGCAGTCCTAGAACATGTGAAGGAGTTTGCCTCTTAAAGAGGAGGAGAAAAGTGGTCAGAGGAGCAAAATACGTGCAAAGTGTGGAGTATGTAAAACCAAGACTATAGAGGAAAAGGAAACCAGATAAAACATTCATATGGTATTTGGCTTCTCAAATCATTTTCACATCAATGGTTTATTCAATCGACAGTTTACCAATATTTAAGGAGTTCCTACTTTACGTGAGGGAAGTTGGTAGGTCCTGCAGAGGGCACATGAAAGGGGTCAGAACTGGAGCCCACCATCAGTGGGTCATAGATTAGGGGTGGGGATAGACCATGGCCATATGAGTTGTAACATGAGGAAATAACCCAGAAGGTACAAATGAAGCACCATGCGAGATTAGAGGAGGAATCATTTTTTAGCTTCCTTTTCAGGAAGGAAGAAATTTTCCTCTTTCCTTCTAGGTTCTTCTGGCTGGTCTAAGAATTAAGTGGACACGAGACAGATTAGTAGGAGAAAGTCAAACAGAAGTTTAATAGCATGTATACATGGGAGAGGCCCAGGAAAACTAAGTAACTGGACAAAGTGGCTGAAACCCTCACCTTAAACACCATTTTCAGCTAAAGACCAAAGAGGATCTTGTGGGGTAGGGGTTTGGGACTTGAAAAGGAAGGAAGGCAATTGACGTGGAAGTGGAAAAGCAAATGTTTGGTAAATAAATGTTTGCCGGACCGTGCAGACAGACAATGGCACACAGAATGGAATTTTAACAAACAGATTTTGCTGGGTTCCTCCCTGTCTACCATACCTAGTTCTGTGGTCAGAGCTCCCTTCCTCTATTTACATTCTTTTAGGCTGTTAAGGGAAAGGTCAAAGTTTCTTCCTCAGTCTTTCGGGCCTTTTCAGCTTGAAATAATCCGTATGCCAAGAGCATTTTGGGTAGCAAGTTTTCCTCCCTACAATAGCATTCTTTGGAGAAGATGACATTTGACCTTTGAAGGTATGATTCTGATAATGGGTTTTTTTCTCCCACACATCCAAGAAATTCTCTGATACCAGCTGGGTGTCCTATAATTCAGTTCAGTTCTGACATTATTAACTTGGAGATAGCGTCAGATCCCGTGGGTTAAGTGCTCAGTCCTACAAGACTGCCCCTCCTCCGCACACCCCTCTCCCACTACACACACTGGGGACCCCAGTGGAAAGCCCAGGCTCTTGCCGGGGCTTCTGACCCACTGGCTATATGTTGGAGGTTCCCAGGAGCCCTTTCTTGGGTTCAATGAACTTGCTAGAGGGACTCACAGAACCCAGAGAAACATTTTACTTATAGATCACTGGCTTACTATAAAAGGAAATGACTCAGGAACAGCCAGATGGAAGAGATGCAGAGAACAAAGAAGAGGGTGCCGGGGGGGTGGGGGGGGGAAGGAGCGCAGAGCTTTCACGCTCTCCAAGTGCATCACTCTCTCTGAATCTCCACGTGTCCACCAACCCAGTCTTTTTGAGTTTTTATGAAGGCTTTGTTACAAAGGTATGGTTGATTAAATCATTGGCCATTGGTGACTGAACTCAATCTCCAGGCTCTCTCCCCTCCCCAGAGGTTCAGGGTGGGCCTAAAGCTCAAACTCTCTAATCACATGGTTGGGTTCCCTGGCAACCCCCTCCTTAGGTTATGTAGTTGCTGGTCCAAAAGTCACCTCATTAACATAGCAAAAGACACCTTGATGGCTTTCCTCACTTAGGAAGCTCCAAGGATTTTCGGAGCTCTGTGCCAAAAATGGAGCCAAAGGCCAAATATATATGTATATTTCTTACCATAACTGGCAATGTTATAGAATGGAGGTGATACTTAAATGTGCAGATTTGTGAGAGGAAAGCTTCCTTCACAGAGGAACGGCCTGAGCAGCGTCAGGAAAGGAAGAGCACATGTTCAAGAAGAAGGAAGTGATCAAGTTTGGCCTTGGCAAAGTATGAGTTAGTTCTTTCCCTCATTCATTCATTCATTCTTCCATTCAATGAGTATTTACTGAGTGGTTGACATATAAAAGCATATGTTGAGGCCAAAGAGCAGACTTTGAATGCCAGGCTAAGGAGTTTGGAATTTAATCTCTTAATATTTCTGAAAAACAGCCCTCAGTATTGGTGCAGGTGTTATCAGCAGATGGGATAGTACAAAGAAAATGCACTTTGAATTCAGAAAGACTTAGCTTTGAATCCTGACCTTGCTGTTATAAGCCATGTGTGCTTCAGCATATTTCTTAACTTCTCTGAGCTTCAGTTTCCTTATCCTTAAAGTAAGATGATGATACTCTCAATGGAAGCTAAGAAGTACCCAGCACAGTGCCTAGCAGCACAGTGCCTAGCAGAGAAAAGCACACATTGGATGGCAACTTCCCTTTGCTTGTCACCGCAGGAAAGCAGAATGTGTGATCCCAAAATATGCCACTTTGGCACATGGATTATTTCGAGCTGAAGGCAATCAAGACCCAGCAGATTCAAGAAAAACTTTCACCTCTCCTTCAACTACCTAAAATAATTGTAGTTGGGGGCCTGGCTGAAAGAAAGACAGAGCTAATATCAGAGATAACTTTTATCTGAATGACCCATCTGTATGGCAGAGCAAACATCTAATTACAAATCATCTGCTCTTCTCATTGTCTGGTGAATGACCCTCCTAAGCTTTGAAGCCCTAGGCTCCTGTTCCATTCCTTAGCTCACGATGACAGATAAGTCTCAACTGCTTGACTTGCCCTTGGGTCTCATATTCTTATGGGGCTCCCTTAAGTATGTAGTTAAATTTGTTTGTCACCTGTTAATCTGTCTTATGTCAATTTAATTAATAGACCAACCAAAAGAACCTAGAAGGGTAGAGAAAATTTCCTCCCTTACATCATACATGAAAATTTCATGCCACAGAGAGTTTAAAAGTACCTTGCCTAGAATCACCCAGCTAGTAAATGAGTGATAAATATGAACCCTGTCCATCAGACCCTGCAACAATAAGATATTTTTACCTTGAAGCTCTATTACACCTAAGGGACCAAAAATGGATTTGGAATACTTTAAATCTAGGAAAGTAATTTTGTGGCCACACCAGTAGGGAAACCCTTCCTTTTCAACCCCTTTGCAGGCCATTTAGAACTTGGCTTCCTTCCCAACCTTGCCAGTGCATCAGAATTCACAGAGCAATAGTAAAGTTACAGATTCTCACGCCTTGTCCCAGATACCCTGAAATAGACCCTCCAGGGATGGGGAAGGGAATCATATTCTCAATAGCTCCACAAGTGATCAAATGGCATCCATGTTTGAGACCCATTGGCCTGGAGTGCCACTCTCTTGCTTACTGCTAATATCCTGCTTGCCCTTTAGTGGGGCAGATGGCCCTCTATACCAATGGCTCTGGAATGTGGCCTCCAGATCAGCAACATCAGCACCATGTGGCACTAGTTAGAAATGCAAACTCTCAAGCCCACCCCAGGCAAACTGAATCAGAAACCCTGCAAGTAAGGTTCAGCAGTGTGTCTTAATGAACTCTGCAGGTGATTCTCTGCACCCTAAAGTTTGAGGGCCACTGCTCTATCCTGTTTTTGGGAGGCTCTCTAGCAATGCACCCTGAATCCTGGAGAGTCTGGCAAAGCATGAGAAGGATGGCAAGAGCAGCAAAGAAAATCAGGGTTTTGGGGGGAGGGGGGTAAAAAAGATAAAGAAGGAAGAAAGAAGAACAAGAAAGAAAAGGAGAAGGAACCCTAATATTTGTGGAGCATGAGTGTGTTTGCTTGTTTCATTTGACTTGCTTTGTGATGTAGAATAATGCCCAGTTCGACCATGAAAAGCCTTTTCCGTAAGTTAGGCCACCTAGATTGCTGTTCCTAATGGCTATGTGACCTTTGGCGAGTGATTTCATCTCTCTGGGTCTTAGATTTCTGAGGTGCAAAAATGGGAGGCCTGGACTGATTAATCTCCAAGGGCTCCTCTGGCTGTAACTTTCTATAGCACTGCCCAAAGGAGTTGGGATTCATGCTTATATTTGGTGTCATTTCTGAGCAAGGGTATCATCTTTGGAGGGCCTCCTAGGGTAGGGAAACCTAAACCAGAAGGACTGGTTGGGGACCTGGAGTAAATGACTTCCTTCCTGGAGTGCTGGAGCATCCGGGAGGCTGTGCATAGGGAAATTCCAAGCCATCTGGATGTGAGAATTGCAGTCACCCGCAAGTTACAGGAGCCCGCCTTCCAGAGATAGCATTATGTCACTAGGTAGCTCATTCTGACCTGGAAAACTTCCCAGTGATCATGGGGGTGCAGGGAGGGGTATTCATACAGAGACTCAGACCTTCCTTTCTCTCCCTCTCCACAGGAGGTCTCCAGCTGCTAGTCAGCCATCTGTCTCCAAAGTCAACCTGCCAGGTAAGCCATGTTATGAGGCTTATCTCCATGTTTCCAAATAACAAATGTGCCTCTTTTCCAGAACCTTTTGTAGAATAATAGCATTTGTTTGCACATCACGGCCCTCCAAATAGGTCTCTTGGTGACTTTTTTCAAAGGCAGGCTGGAGCTTTACTTCACTCCATGTGAAACCAAATGAAAAGCAGTATGAAATAATTTTCCCATCCTGTGCATGCCTCAGCTTTCAGAATGTGATGGATGTGTGGTCATGCTGCTTCCCAGAACAAGAGCAGGAGTGCAGCTTTGACCTCAGCTTGCCGGCCCCAGTGAACTCCAGGAGAGCTAACCTCAAAGGTCCCAGGTGCTCCCACATTGGCCTGAGGGCCCCATGGTGAATGTTAGTGGTTTTCCTCTTAGCGTCAACTATACATCCCACTTGAATCTACATCCTTTCCAGGTGTGAAACCAAAGGCTCTTTCCAGGTCACAAATCATTTCTTTTGGAGGTCATCCAACTTTGTTCCTCAAAGGTGTTTTTTGTAAGAGAAACCTAACCTCTCATTTTTTTTAGTACTGTGCATACGCTTTTCATGTGGAGTTGAGAGCTGGAGAGAGGAAGGGCCACCTTGAAGGAACATCTTGGAGACGTGTTGGACATAAAATTCTTCTTGCCACAAGATGCAGCCAGTTACATGGCATTTTTGAAAGTGCAAAATGCAGTTCTTCCTCTTTAATCTGTCCCACTAGTATGGCAGTGGATTTGAGTAGAACCACAGGAGAAACAGTAAGATGAACTCATGCTGAGATCACCTAACACCTAATGTTGCCTCATAGGTTTCTGTTTCTCTTCGCTTTAGTCTTATGATCTTCCATGCTCGGATGTTGTGTTTTCTTGCTGATATGATGGCCATACATATAACAGAAATAATACAAAAGTCCAACTTTTAAAAGAAGAGAACAAAGGCAGTAGGTTCCATTGGCTCACTGGCGTTTGAAGTATTAATGGTACATGCTTTAAAACATATGTTTGTGAGAAAAATATTGAGAACAAGAATAAAACTAAAAGGAAGATATTAAGCAAAGTCAAGTTTACCTCTAGAGCCCCATGATATGAAATAGAAGAAAATGGTACTCTATCCATGGACTTTAAAAATGTGGTGTGCTGATGTACTATGTCCTTTAGAAGTTTTATAAAACGAAACGAAATAACTAGAGTGTTTTAACATGCAACTGGTGTTACGTGCTGGAGATCAAAGGGGGTGGTTTCGAAACTCCTGTCATTTCATCATCTTGGCCCACTTGTGAGACACCATCACTACCATTTCTATTAGCCAAATTTACTAAGGTGGTTTTGACAACAAATCGAATATTTAAGCTATGTTTTCTTTTTCTTGTAATAAATACTGACAAACATCAGGAGAATTTGTGATATTTATGGTACTATAAATTAGTTCATTAGCCAAAGATGCTGTTGGAAAGATCACGTTGTGATTATTGGCACAGTAACTACAGCTTGGCAAGTACAGAGTCTTTTGCTAAATTCTTTTAAAACAATGGAGCAAAGAAATGACAATACCACTTAGGCAATTTGTTTTTGTCTGTCTTTGTGGCAAACTACAAAAATCCTGACTTTTCATTGGGCAGAGAATGTAGTGATACCAATTATTACATAATTATAGGTTTCAAAACCTTCTTAATGCTTAACCACAGTCAAAAAAGGAAGGAGGACACACACATCCTGTGTTTTGTTTTTATTATCAGCTTAAATAAGTCAGGCAGATTTTTCCTGTTATTTTAATATTTATCAGCATATGACAAAGAGGTGTGTTTAAATAGAAACTTTAAAGGGGAATGAAAAATAAGTGGCTCACAGCACACACAAAAAATGAAAGCTGCAGTGCTGCTTTAAAAAATGGTTTATCATGATAATGAGATCAGGTTTTCATTTATTAGCACTGATGCTGAACTCATGTATTTCAATTGAAATCTAAGATAAAAGATACAAGAAACCACAATGATTTAAACAGATTTAACAACAACCCAGTTTGTTGGTAAAGCCTGGCTGACTTAGGTAACTGTAGTCTTGTATAAAAAGCAAGTTTAAGATAGAGACAGAGAAAAGCCAGAGGAAAGATTCTTTTTTCTTTTTAAAACGTTTTTTTTAAATGCATCTAAATGAAGGAAATGCAATTCATTTTAAAAGCTAGTCGTCAAAAAACATGGTTAAATTGATACATTTGCTCTTACAAATTGATCATTAACTGAAAAAATTCATAGGGGAAGTCAGAGCAAATCTCTCAGTCTGCAGTACCTTTCTCCTCACGGTTTAACCAAGCTTATTGTTTTTAGCTCTCATGCTACAATACAGATTTCCCTCTTCTGCAAAGGGATCCAGATTTTTTTTTTTTAAATCAATGTAATTGCTCCCTTTTTTGTGCTATGGAGAGAATTCCATTCTAGGATATACTCCAATTTGTGGCTTATATGTCTCCTCCATTGGAGCTCCTTGAAGACTGGGACTGTCTATACCTTATTCCTCTCTTTATCATTTAAGATACTTTTGCATAGTTATTTTCACATAGTCGGAAGATAGGTAAATGTTGAATCGAGCAGGAGGACTACATAAAGTTTAGGGACTTTATCTTAAGGAAAATGCTCATAAATTAAATTTTAGTAATGAGTCAATATTTTACCTCCATGGCTATGAAAAGCCATGCATGTTTTTACTGTTAAAAATCAGTTATTGCATTGAAATTGAAAGAAGTTCGAGACACATTCTATAACTGCACTATCTAAATCTATATATTAGTATGGTCACATAGATTTTGAACAAAAAAAGTTAAATTGAAAAAGTTGGCATTTTATACTTTAAATAGGAAAGCCAGAGTAAAGTAATAGAGAATTTAAAACCCAGAAAATATAGCAATGTGGAAATCATATGCTCCCACATTAAGGAGAAAATGTAGTAAATCCTCCTGGGGTGTTGAAAATGTTAACGCTGTGGAGTTTAATGAGCATCTCGATTTTTATCACATTTTGCCTTTTCCCAAGCATGAATTCCAGGCCTTCTCTACGTGATATGTAAGGATTGGAACAGAAAGGGAAAAAAATAGAATTGAAAAAAGAACACTCCAAACAAGGCAGGAACTTGATAATTTATCAAGGAACTTGGGTTCTGTCATCTATACACATTCAAACTGGAAAATTGAAGTAATTCTCAGGATTTCAGTCCCCCAAATTATTTTCAACAACAAAAAAAAGGTAATTGAGGAAAATCACTGTGTATGTGTGTGTGTACATGAGTGAGTGTGTGCATATGTATGTTGTATGTGTAGTGTGTGTGTGTGTGTGTGTGTGTGTAGGATAATTGTCCCACTTTTCCCACCCAAACCATCCCTTGCTTTTGCATGCATTTCAGTAGTGATCATGGGTGTGTCATGAAAGTAAGAATTTACTGAAAAGATAAATTATCAAGTGTTCACTGCCTTTAAGAAATGATCATTTGCTTTGCAAAGGATTAGAGAAGTATTCCTTTTAATGACCAGCACTTCTGATTATTATAAATATGACTTGATTTTTAATAATATGTATCATATATGGAACATTTTAGCAGCCAAGTCAATGTGTAAGGTGGAATATTCTACACTAATTTTCTTCTTCCAAAGTTTACTAATAAACGTATTGAGCAGGAATATCACCCATGTAACAGATAAGATGTTTTGAAGAACAACCCCCAAGGCTATGGGTCATCGGAGATGACAGCAAACCATGTCACAAAGGTGACTAGAGTATTGCCTTGAGGACTTCAGGCTAGACCGCTGCAGGCCCGAAGTGTCTCTCAGCCTGGGTATGCACAGCCTCAGCTCATGATGGTTTCAACACCAGTCAATTAGTTGTATTTCAGGAAAAGCCTGTGTATGGAGAAATAGGATGAGACAACACAGGGCTTTCCAGTAAGTCTGCAATAGCTGGGCCTAAGTGAGAAACAGACTTAATTAATATTTTTTAGTGCTCATGGGAATCCATTTCTTCTAATATGTGTCCTCTAGGTCATTCTGGGGAGGAAATGGCTTTTTACCGGTTGATAAAACAGAAGAGACTTTCTCCTAAGAAGCCTGTTTCTCAGTATGAGTTCCTCCCATGTCTTTGCTTGATTATGAACATCCCCCTGGAGGTTCATGTGTATGTGTCAGACGTAGGGTCTATTTGAGGAGTAAACAAGAGGCTCAGTGATTTACCTTGGATCTTAAGAAATTCGGAAAGTCATGATCTTGATTCAGTTTTCATTCTTTGCCAGAGCAGCCAGAGCCTAGGCTGAGAGATGGGCTGTGTGTGCACCAGTAAAGGGCTCTCTGAGAATGACAGCAATGGCCTGAGAGCTGATCTGAGTCAGATGACTGGAAATGAAGCCCAGCACAAGTTTTCTCGGTTTCCACATTAAGCAAGAACTGTCAAGCAGGGTTACAACACTTACAACAAATATTAATAAAATCAATCTTGTTACCAAAGGCTATGGCCACTCATGGAAAAGGAGAAATTGGAAGGAATTACAAACAAAAAGGAAGGAAGGAAGGAAGGAGAAAGAAAGAGAAAGAAAGAGAGATAAAGAAAAAAGAAAGAAAAAGAAAAAGAAAGAGAGAGAGAGAGGGAGGGCGGGAAGAAGAGAGAGGGAGGAAAGGAAAAAAAGAAAAAAACAAAAATATCAAATATTTTTTTCTTTGTTCGAATGCTGTGTAGCCTGAATTATTGGGATAATTGCCTTAATTATTCACCTTGAGTATTTAGGCAGTCTGCATACAGGACGATAGGGCAGATGCACTAGAAAAGTCCTAGTCATTGGGAGAATAATTTCACAAATGGTTGTCTTATAAGAATTGCTTTTGTCTAAATTAGCCCTCCTGTTGTAAGTTTACCTCAGAGCATCAACATTAAGCTGTTTATATGGATTTGCAATTATTCCATATGTGTCTAAAATTAGGTAAGTGTAAGTTGCAAAAAAAAAACATTGACAAGTCAACTAAAGTGTGAATAGTTAAAATGTTACCCTTGAGCAAACATCACCAAAAATAATACCTTGCTCATTAAGTGCTATTCCACTATTTGGAAATTAATTTCTAAATTTAGTGTGAATATTTCTTAGTATTAAATGGAACTGATGAGACCCTTAGCATCTCAACTCTCACTTGCTGCCTAAAGACTGGAGTTCATTCCGCCTTGATTCCACTTCACGTTTTTTGTACTGCTGAGAAACACCATCCACCCACCCCCCTGAAAGTTGGAATCATGCATGTTAGTAAGTATTTCAGTTATGCTATTGACGTCAATGGAGTCATTAAATAGATTGCTGGCCCTCCCAGAAGCAAATCACTGCCAGGGACCTAGATACAGACACGTTTTTTACAAAGACAACCATCAGGTTTTGCTATAGCAGTGAGCCAGAGAAAGAGAAAAGTTTATACTGTAGCAGACCTATCTCCAAACACAGTTTCTTTCTTTTTTTTGCCTCTTAGTTCCGGCCTTTCTTTCTCTTTGGTTACAGTAAGCTCAGACAAAGCTTAGATATTGTTGCCTGAAGGCTTTGTGTGCAAAAGCATCTCCTGTCATTGAGACCCTAAAGGGAGACACCCCACTTTTAAAAATGTGTCTCACCTTTAGCTCTGCACAGCCCATCCTGATGTTTATTTGGTGACATAAATTATCTAGGCAAATCACTATTGTCTACCCGTAAGACTGTGCTTGATAGTTCCCTGAATACAGTTTCCTGCACATGCACATGCACGCACGCACACACACACACAATTTTGCCCTGCCTGTTGCTTCTATGTGTCTTCTAGCTGCAGCCTGTCATCTATGACTCAACCTCTATGCAGCCAGCCGGCACTGTGTTGTGGCAGCACCGGGGCTCTAAAGCAAAGGTGGAGGACGAGGCTGGGAAAAAAGCTTCCCTTGTCTCAGCTGCCTCATCCGCAGAGCCCCGCAGGAGGCTGCCCACGTGCCTGTGTCCTTCCAAACCCCAGCTGCTGCCAGCCTCAAGCCTGGTCACGCAGCTCCCAGGCGTGTCAGAGAGAGCCCTTCAGGAAACATCTGTCTGTTTCTGGGTGTTCTTGACAGGTCTGTTTACCTGGACGGCCCCAGGAGTCAGAGCCAAATCCTCCCCTCACACCTGGAGTCTCCTACCTCCCCCTCCCAGGCTCAGAGTCAGGGAACCATCTTGAGCAGACAGCTTTCTTCATATCCGGTTGTCAGAATCTACCATGTTGGCTCAGCACTCATCTCCCTTCTCCACCCTGTCCCTTTCCTCCCTGCACTCCTTATCAGTAAGTGTGTACATACTTATCAGTAAGTATGTACAGGAATGCTAGACATCCAGCCACCTTTAGTAACCCCTTTGGGTTCATCTGAAGGCCCAGACCCATCCCTCCCTCCACCTCTTCTTCTTTTCCCATATTCCTGGCTTTGAGTGGCTGTTCACTATCTTTTATCTTGCTCTTTGCCTCCCACAGACAATTCTTGTAGTCATTTCCTCTAATCTTACACTCTCCTTTTCCTCCCCATCTCCTCTCCTTCAGTTTAGCGCTTCATCTTCCCTTCCTAATCCATTGTGGTGGCCCTCCAACTTGGTTTATTGTGCTCAGTCTTTCCCCATTTCAATCCACCTTCTATTCTGGTACTAGGATTATTCTTCTAAAACCCAATTATGTTATTTTCTGAGTTGGTTATTAACCTTTACCTTCGGGATAAGATCCTTACTTCTTACCAGGTATGCAAAGTCTTTCAGAATTTGTTTCTAATTCCTTCTTTGTCCTCACCTCCCCCTTTAACCCCTGGCCCCGTGCACAGCTAATGGCTGAGATGCACTGAACTTACTGTCCCTCAAATACGCCAGGCTCTTCCTTGCCTTCCTGCCTTTGTACCTGCTGTTCCTTCTGCCTGGGCTGCCCTTCCCCGAAAATATCATTCACATATTCAGCTCAGGGATTTTCTTACGTTGTCACGGTGAATGAGTTCTTTATACCCTCTGATTATTGGACCTAGAGTCTGGATTAAACTAAATATAGAGTCTCAATCCAGTGCCTGATATATAGTATATGCTCAGTAAATACTAGTTCCTTTACCCATTCCCATCTGGAAAGTGCATTTCTTATCCTTCAGATCTCAACATATACGCCATCTTCCACAACTCATCCAAAACCACTCTCAATTATTATCTCAAAATCTCAATTATTGCACTTGTTGTATTATGCTGTAATCTTTATTTTAATTTTCACCTCTTCTAAACTGAGAGTGTCCCAGATAAAGGATGAATCCTCTTTTTATATATCCGTAATTTATAGCATAAGATCTGGAACATAGTAGGTACTCAATAAATGTTTATGGAATAATCAGACAAAAGGGTGAATGCTTGTTCCTGAATCAAAAAGGATTGGAAAGGAACTGAGGCTCATAGTTGGCTTCATTCGGCCTGGCCTAAGTATCTTCTAGCTCTCAGGCATGTGCCCAGTACCAGCATCCCTGGATAATCTTGACTGCAGGTGACTTTCCTTCACTCAAAGTGAACTCTTTATTATCCATCACTTCAGCAAGAAGCGACAGTGTTAAAAGAAATGGAAAAAAATGAAAATAACTATATGTGACTAGTTTCTTGCACTATACTATGCTCTTCATGTCCAGCACAGAGCCTGGCACAAAGTAGGTACTCAACATATTGAACTGAATTGGCTTGGGATCATGGGTCAACCGTTTAGACAAGTTACTTCTCTGAGACTCAGTTTTCTTCTCTGGAAAATGGGTATTTTAATATTCTACTCTTAAAATTGCAGGAAAGATTAAATGAGAAAAGCTATGTATAGGGATTAACAGTGAAGACTCTGGAGCCACACTGCCTCTCTCAAATCCTCGCTCCACCACTGTGTGATCTTGGGACAGTGTCCCAGTTGCCTCCTCTATAAAACTGTGATGGAAATCGTACATATCTCATATGTTGGTTATAAGAATTAAATACATAAACACATGTAAAACACTTAGAATAGCTCCCGGCCCTTAGAAAGTGTCAATATTGGTATTGATATTATTAGTGTTTTACAACACACTTCCCATAGCACCCAGCACAAAGCACACAGTCAGTGTGTGACAGGTGAGAGCTCAGGCCTGCTGGCATCAGTAGGGACCCAAAACAAGCCTTGTAGAGATCTTTCTAGAAGGTTCTGATCACGTTCTCTTTCATAGTAATACAATCTAGAAGGCAGTCTTTTTTTGAAAGATTCTTTCCCCCTGAAACCATGAAAATCTGATTTTATGGAAGTAGATTTAGAGCTGAAGATAGGAGTCTCTAGGACATACAGTGGGAAGCTAAGGGAGCTGGGGGCAGAATGCAGCTGTTACCAAATGTAATAGAACATGACACAAGTGTGGCTTTTTCTCTTAAAAACAGAGTGTGAAGAAGAAAGTCCAGTTAGCATGCTGATAAGCTGGTTCTTAGTTAAGTGGGAGTTTTCTTTTGTATAAACCTGAGAGAACTTCACTTTATAGGATAGAATAATTGCAGCTACACCACCCATTACGGTTGTATGTAAAAACCATGTTCAGGGTTGGGCACACACCTATATGGGCACAGGGGCTTCAACCCACAGAGCTCAGCAGAGAACAACAGCATAAGCTGGTGCAGAGCTTCTTTCTGGAGAGAAGACAGAACCTACTAGCAGAGTCAGCATCAGAGAGGGCTTTGACTCCTTTTGGAAAACTTTTATGCCTCTCTCAATACCCCCGTGTCCACCTACTCCCTTCTCTCCTCTTTATTGGGAGGGAGGGAGATGAGAAAGAGCTCGGGTTGGCCTAGAAAAGGATGAATGTGGACGCTGGGAGATGAAGGAGGAAGGAAGAGGACCATCTAAGTTCCCCTTTCTCCCTCCTGCATCCGCAAAACCACTTGATCCCAGGCGGGCAGGGTGAATTCATCTTGCTTGCTTCTCATCTGGCCAGCACTTCATGAAGTTGCCTCCAGAGCTGTTCTCGGAAACCAGGAACATTTCAGGGAACAGTCCCTTCACCAGAGAGAAGAGAAACAAAGCAGGGACTGTCCCCTAGAAATAGAGAACAGGCAACAGAACTCACTGGATCTTTGTCTTGGTTTATTGTCTTGACTTACTCCCAGCTAGAGCTATTGACATGGACCAAAAGTGACCCCTCGGAGGTTTGTGTACTTTTCCCACCCCCTCTTTGACTGTGTCCTCGGAGCGAGCTTGGGCCATGGCAATTATCCAGCTCATTTGATCCGTGGAAGCAGCCAGGTCAGATAATGTAGCCTTTGCCCCGTCCTTCAGTTACTCTTTGGGCTTCACATTCCTGGGGTCTAGTCTGGCTAGTGCTGCTTGTCTAGTACGCTAGATCATTTCCAACACCCCACATGCCTGCCTCTTATTGCAGGAGAAGAACTCCTGTTCCATGCTGGGCACTGTGCTCGGCCCTCTGCAGACATTATTTTCTCATGAACTGAACTGTTTTGCCAATGTTATTGTCCTTGTTTCACAGATTTAGAAAAGGAGGCTCAGTGGGTATATGGGGCTTACTCAAGACACACAGTTAGTAAGTGATTAAGTCTGAACTGAAACCTAGATCTGTGTTTCTTGAAAACCCATGCTCTTCCCTCTAGTCTAGACCACACCGTCCTGGCCTCCCTGCACTGTAAACCTCAGATGTTATAACAAACGGAAAGGGGGTGGTTAGAATTTCACAACAGGAGAGAAACCAAAGGGACTGAGTTATCTGCAGCCTCAATAAGTTCTATATAATAGAGAATTTCCTTTAATTCCTTTGTCATCTATCCGTTTCCTTGTAATGTGTAAGTCTTGAGAGAAATGTTTCGTATACGTCCATTATTCATTTATTCAATAAACATTTATTAGATGCCTACTGTATATGAGACACTGTACTAGGCACTGGGGATACAATGAGAGAGAATTCAGAGAAGAGAATGAATTCAGACCCTGACCTTGTACAGCTTACTGCCCAGGAAATGTCAAATGAATACGTACATGATTATACATTTGATCATTGTAATGAAGAAAAGTACAGAATGCTATAACATTGCCTCATTTTATCACCTGTGAAAGTGGGAATAATACTAGTTCTCCCCATAAGAATTGTTATAAAATTTAAATGTTATTGTAAGTAAAGCATTTAGAACATTGCCTACCAACTAGTGTTATTTACTGTTTGCTCTAATTATCATTATCATTGGTTATGGTTGGGATTAATGTAGATTAGGGGATGGGGAAGCCTTTTGTAAATACATGACTTGGACTTGAGACCTAAACACTGAGTAGGAGCTGGGTGGGTGGAGACAGTGACTAACACCTAAAAGGTGCTACAGCCAGAGACCTGGATTGATAGAGGGACAGCAAGGCACAAGGCCAGAGGTCCAGAAAGGCCAGATTGGGCAGAGCATTTGTAAACCATGGTTGAACGTGTAGCTTTTATTCTAAATCCAGTTGGGGAGCCATTAAAGGATTTTGAGAATGAGGTTGACATGATCTGATTTGAACTTTAAATACAGTACTTCCTGAACCACAAGCTTGGGCTTGTGCCCACACCTCCTATGTGCTCCCTAGCACCTGGGCTTTCTCTATCAAGATACTCAGCACCTGGGCTTCCCTGGTGGCGCAGTGGTTGAGAGTCCGCCTGCCGATGCAGGGGACCCGGGTTCATGCCCCGGTCCGGGAAGATCCCACATGCCGCGGAGCGGCTGGGCCCGTGAGCCATGGCCGCTGAGCCTGCGCGTCCAGGGCCTGTGCTCCGCAACGGGAGAGGCCACAACAGTGAGAGGCCCGCGTACCACACACACACACACACACAAAAAGATAGTCAGCACCTGCCCCTTCTGTCCACCTGCACAGTTAAGAAGGCAACCTCGGAAGGCAGACTGCCTGAGTTTAGTTCTGGTTCTATTCCTTTCTTTCTGTATGATTGTAGGTAAGTAATTCAATGTCTCTGGGCCTTGGTTTCCTCATCTGTACAATGGGGAAAATAATAGGACCTTTGGCATAGGATACTATTGTTATGAGAGCTAAATTAATTTATGTAAAGTGTCTAGCACAATGGCTGGCACTCAGAAAGCACTAAATAAATGCTAATATTCTTAACATATTGTAACTGCCTGTTTTCTTGATTGCCTACACCATTAGCTGTGTGGTCAGTGCCTGGCACAGGGCAGGTGCTCAAAAACCTACTGAAAAAAGAATTAACAATGAAAGAGAGGTAGTGCAATGAATTGTAAGTAAAAGAAGAGACATATGGCTGCTCTACTCATGGAAAAATGGACTTCCTTGAGTCAGGGGTGGATTCTGATAAGGAGGAACTTACTTATGGGGGACAGAGAAACTGGATGATTTTCAGCTGCCCGGCTGCTCCAGCTTTGGTGAACTTGAAACAGTGGGACAAAAATTTGTTTCAGAATCTAGATTGCCATCTGCACAAAAAGAAAATTGGGCTCATGAAAGAAAGCCGTTCCATTTTCCTAGGCTAAGTTACTGTCTCTCTGAAGGCAAAGGCAAGGCTGACCCTCCGGAGTTCTCTGTGTGCTTGCTTTGGAAGGACAGTCCCACCAAAGAGCCAGTCATCCTACCGAGAACTTGACACTGTGATTTCCTTTTCATCCCTGCATTGCTAGTAGGGCCTCAAGCTAACAGAGGCTCAGTTCTAGGAAGTCAACACACACCTTAAGTGTGGTACCTAAGCATGGAGAGAGGCTTTTCACATGTTTGTACAGCTGGGCAGTCTTAGGCACTCAGCTCCTTTACATCTACATGCAGAGTACCTGCCCGGACAAACAATGAACCCTTTGGCTCCCTAAATGTGCCAGCTCAATGCCATGTGCATGTGTGCGTACGTGAGTGCATGTGAATGACGGTTTGTTACTTTTTTATCCCAGGGAAAATAAGGGTTCTTCTCATGCCCTTTGTCAACACGATGCGTCTCTATCTTCACTGACCTGGTTTTCCATTATTTTTTCCTCTCTCATCACAGTTTTGACCAGCCTGTCTCTCTTTACCCTCAGAACGTTTCTAGGCCTCCCTCTGATTTACCACTCTCTCCACGCCCCTCACACTTCCAAACCACCTTCCCTGCAGTCCTTTTTTTTTGGGTGGGGGGTGAGGGGAGGCCACGCTGCGAGGCTTGTGGAATCTTAATTCTCTGACCAGGGATGGAACCCATGCCCCCTACAACAGAAGCGTGGAGTCCTAACCCCTGGACCACCAGGAAATTCCCAGTCCTCTTTTTTGTGTGTGTGTGGTACGCGGGCCTCTCACTATTGTGGCCTCTCCTGTTGCGGAGCACAGGCTCTGGACGCGCAGGCTCAGTGGCCATGACTTACGGGCCCAGCCGCTCCGCGGCATGTGGGATCTTCCCGGACCGGGGCACAAACCCGTGTCCCCAGCATTGGCAGTTGGACTCTCAACCACTGCACCACCAGGGAAGCCCCCCAGTCCTCTTAATCTGACTCAAAAGTTACCTGTGGAAAGCCTCCTGCAATTAGTCCTGCCTAGTGTCATAACTGCCCACTGTAATTACATTATATTGGACTATGCATGTCCTGTGTTGCTTTTAAAAAGCATCCTAGTTCTTTAGGCCATGGGCCTAAGTTCTTTCTACATCATTCATCCATTTGTTCAGGTTTTAGTGTATTCCTTATGCTACACTTTTTTTATTATGGCCTGTCACCAAGCCGGTGGGGAGGGGAAGTACTAATGTGAATAAGACACAGAATCTGATCTTGATTGCGCACCAAGTAGAAATAAGACTCTAGAGAAAAAGCTATATGAAGATATGTTCCATATCAGTCAGGATTCTCCACAGAAACAGAACCCGTGGGAGACTCTATTTATACGTACATACATACATACATACATACATATGTATATGTGACTTATTTTGAGGATTTGGCTCATGTGATTGTGGGGACCAGCAGTTTGAAATCCACAGTGCACACTGGAAACTCAGGCAAGAGTTAATGCTTCAGTCTCGAGGCAGAATCTGTCCTTTACCGAGCAACCTCAGTTTTTGCCCTTAAGACCTTCAGCTGATTGGATGAAGCCCACCAATGTCATCCGAAGTTTTCTCTTTTACTTGAAGTCCACTGATGGTAGATGTTAACCACATGTACAAAATGCCTACAGCAACATCTAGATCCGCGTTGATTAAATAGCTGGGTCCTAGCCAGGTTGACACATAAAACTAATCATCACAGGGACCAACCAACCAACAAAAATCTCATCTTGGGAATCAGACCAGAAATATGCCCTGCTCTGCTACAAATAAAGTATATAAGATCCAGGAAAATAAAAGTCTTTATATTTCTTCTGACTAATCGAGACTATTCTTCAAAACACAGTAAAATAACCATTCCTCTCAGCTCACAGAAATGTTTTGAAAACCATATGATAGTTTTGAAAGACCAGGAGTGCAAAGTGGTGGGATTCTGAACCTGGGATGGTGGCCAGGCAGCTGCAGCACCCTGCCTCAGTGCTGGTGACACCGCATCAGCATCCTCCATGTCGTTCTCTCTACTGAGTGGCTGTGAGAGAAAAGAGAAAATCTTGGGCTTCACAGGATGTACAATAATGCCAGTCAATTTGTGCCCCATGTCTAGAGACCACAACCAATGATCTTAGACTTAATAGGGAGAAATATCTCAAAAAAGGTTAATTTTGGCCTGAAATATCTCAGGGTGGTGGGAGTGGAGGAGTGAGGTGGGAATCCTCTTTATGTATATTACTTATTTCCACCAAATGGGGTTTTGAAACATTCATGTCCTCTTACACAATTTGGAAATTTTAATACCAACCCTATTCTCCAGGTCGTTCTTGGGACTCCTTCCTTCTCATATGTGAGTTTGAACATCTCCATTATTTCCATTTCCCCTCTGAGTCCTGTGCTCCTGTCACTGAGAAAGCACGTATTCAGAGCTGAAGCCTCCAGCCCCCGATCAGAGCACTTTGCACCAGGCAATTCTCCATGCCCTGTTCACAGGCTTGTGTTCACCAGGGTTCTAAGTGGCTGCTCTTACCTCTGCATCTCAGTAAGATCCCCAGGTATTTTAATCCTAAGGCACGTGGCTCCTGTAACCCCTCCCAGTCTGGAATACCTCAGACCTATGATCCTGCCTTCAAGGTGCGATTTCCTCCTAAGTCTCACTGATCTTTTCATAAAGAATTGCTCTCAGCAAATGATTTAACTGTTGATATTTTCTGGAGTTTAGAGAATTAGCATCTCACCAGGTTCCTTTCCCTCAATTCTTACCTTTTCTTCAGGTCTTGAGTAACTTGTTTTACTCAACTTCTAGAAACACTTACCTCTACCTCCTCTTTTTCTACAGCACTGGAATGTGCTACTTCTCATCTATTTCCTAATTTTGTTGGAGGAATTACTTATTACCCACCCCCCACCCCTGACTCCTTTAAGTTTCTGTGGAGGGAATTCACTCCAGTCTTTGACAGAGAACAGTCTTTCTTCACCATTCTGTGCTACCAGGGAAGAAAGCAAAGGCAGATTACAGTGGGTGGAATTTGTAAGAGAGATTTTTGTGTCCATGAGCCATTTGCCCCATTAGAGATTTGGCAGAAAATAGAAGGGGTTTCTCTGGGAAGTGACTCATTCTGCCTTCCCCTGTTGGAAGATCACTTGTCTAGATAGATGTAGAAAGTTTAACTTGGGATTCCATCATTCAGCAGAAGGGTGGACTTGGTCAATTCTGAGATGTTTCTGCATTAGGAGTATCTGTGAGAGGACAGTGGTTTGATCAATTAGTTTCAGCTCTACACTGTCCCCAAAGTGTGTATTTCCAAAGAGCTCTCCATAAACCACTTGTTTCAATTACAAGGCATGGGAGAGAAGTATTAACATACTATTAGACCCCTACTAAGTAAATACTGTATTTGCTATTAGGAACTCTGCACATGAGATCTCTTTTCTTCTTCAACAACCCCTTATAGAGTCCATATTATTATTCCTTTTTTAAATCAGTGAAATCCTGCCTCGATGAGGGTAACTAGCAGTATAATAGCACTCAATTAGTAAGTAACAAAGCTAGGATTTGAACCCTGGCTTGTTTGACTCCAAAGCCTATATACTTGGCACTAGCCCTCTGTGCTATCAGGTAAGTACAAGTGCCTCTGGCTATGGCCACACAGGTACCTGCCTTAAAGGTACACACACCATGGGTTTGGTGTTTACATCAGCTGCTTCAATCATGTTCAGCTTTCTCTGGACAATACCCTTCTGTTCCTGTGCTACATTTAATCTATGCCTTACTCTGGATTCTAGGACGAGAGAAAATCTAAAGGAAAGTGTGATTCAAGCCCTTGTCTCCCCTCAAGGAAATCACTGAGCCAGTAGAGAGGTGACAGTCTTCCTCTGTTCTAGGAATAAGTCCTCTTCACTGAAAGGTATTTCTTTGGGGTATTGAGTAGGACAACCTGGCAGGGAGAGGAGGCAAGGGAGAAATTTTAGGACAGAGCAGAGTACTGGGGCAATTATCTCCGTACCATGACTCACTGCTGGGAAGATATCCTGGCCTCTGACATCACAAGGAGCAAGAGTTCGATTTCAGATCTGTAGTGAAACTGGGGCTTGGCTCACTTGCACACAAGGAGGCAGCTGTCCAATTCTAGGCTGGCTCTGGAAAGTCCCGTTTTGAATAATTTGCTTCTTACGGTGTTTGTTCAACTTCCCTACCTCAAATGAAACTGTGTGACTTAAATGAAAGAGCACTGAGCTGGAACTCAGGAAACTGAATTTTAGTACTGGTACCAACCAGGTGTGTGACCTGAGGTAAATCTTTTAACCTCAGACTTAGTCATCTTTATTTTGAATTATTTTGAGTCTTTGAGTCTAGAATCCAATCTTACAGAGCCTTCAAACTTCCAAAATGGCTCCTGGCCCAGAAATGGTGGTGTGTGGGTGTTGGGATGGATCATTTTTTTGTCAGAGAAGAAACAGCCTCTGAGCTAGTTACTGGTGATTCTGGAGTTCAAGCCCAGGTCTCATGGGTTTGGCTCCAAAACCTCCACTCATTCCCACCCTGACTTTGGCTATATTATTGTTACATAACACAGTGCATCTTTATTATTTTCCTAATCCCTGCCAGCCGTAGTTGGCACAATTCAACAGCAAATGGTCATTGAGTCCTTATGAGTGCTGGGGAAACAAAACTGAAGGGGAGGTGGTCCTTCACCTCAGCTTAAAAGCATTCTCATAGGGAGATTCTGGAGCCAGACTGCCTGCGTTTAGATCCCCATTCTACTACTTATTAGGCTAATGACTTCTTAAACCTGCTTGTTACCTCAGAGTCTTCATTCGAATTTTCTTCATCTTTAATACCTTCCTCTTAGAGTCGTTATGAAGATTCAATGAGTTACTTCATATAAAACATTTAAAATAGTGCCAGTCACAGAGTAATGACTGGATACATAATTGTTGTTCTTGTTACTATTATATATGTTTGTTAGCCCCCTTACGGCAGGAGCCTGGGAAGGTTGCAAGCGGGTCTTGTTCATTGGCACTTAATAAAAGTTTGCTGGATGCAATTATTCAACAGCTATGTACAATGCTTGTACTATGTGCAAAGCCCTCTGCTTTGGTAGAATCCAACAGCCTACTTAGGAAAAAGTCACTATGTCTTAGAGCTTATGTAATTATAATTTGAAAACTTTTTTTCCTTAAATATTCTTTTCTTGTGGCCCTTGTTTAGAAAGGGTTTAAGGAAGGGCTTAGGAGGAAAATATTCTTCATATGTACTTATTGACTTAATCAGGCAAGCCATCTGGAAGCAGAGGGGTTAACAGTAGGCCAATGGGAAGATTAGAGTCTTTCTTAAAGGAAAAACCTCTTTTAGAACTCTGAAATCAGACATTCTCTCATTCACTCACCGTCTTGTTCATTCACTTATTCATTCATTCACTCTAAAATCACCCAGTGACGACTCACTATGACATGAATCAGACATTGTGCTGGGTGATGGGTATACAGGAGTGAATAAGACGCAATTTCTTCTCTTGAGGAGCTCAGTCTTGTGGGGTAGACAAACATAAATGGTTATATAATAGCATATGATAAGAATTTGCCTGAAGCATGAGTGCTCTGGACACTCAGAGGAAGGCCAGTGGTTAGGAGCGGGCTTCTACCCTCGGTACAAATAACACTCTGTACTGTGCTATATGTAGGAATTTTATAAATAAGTTGTTATTGAATTTAAAAATATTAGTATTTCCCATAGCCGGATCATTCATTACACAGCTAAGTTTCTTTTAGCCATTTCAGCTCAAGTCAGTGTGTTCACTGAGTACCTGTTATTACTAAGTGGATTAGGAGAATATGGGTTAATTGTTTTTCATTGTTTATGTAATTATTATTTTTTATGATTTTTTTATTGGAGTGTAGTTGCTTTACAGTATTGTGTTACTGTATACTGTACAATATTGTGTTACTGTATACTGTACAGCTATATGTATACACATATCCCCTCTTTTTTGGATTTCCTTCTCATTTAGGTCACCACAGAGCACTGAGTAGAGTTCCCTGTGCTATACAGTAGGTTCTCATTAATACGGGTTAATTTTGTCCTGAGCCACTAGAATGACGAAGGTATAGGAGATATGATTTGAACTCTGCCCTGAAGGATGGGTAAGACTTAACAGGGCAAAAGTTGAGAAATACTGTTCAAGAAAGTAGATCAAGGAATTCATGGAAAAGACTCTGACAAGTACAGGTTTCTGGTAACTGACTATACTGCTGAACTGAATGAATAAGCATTTTCAGAACTCTAATGGGAAACTGATGAATTCATAAAAGTGCGAACAAAAGATCAAGATGAAAAAAATTTAATTACATGGGACTGAGTGAACTGATGAGGATGATTATAATTTTTGTGACTTTCTGTTTGAATAAAAAAAAAAAGAAAGAAAGAAAGTAGACCATGCTCAAACAAAGGTATAGTGGCCCAAAGAGTGTGGGCTGAGTTATTGGAACGAAAGTCATTGTGAAGGATTCGTGAAGGGAGGATAGGTAGGGGTATGTAGCGGGGGAGTAGGAAGGAAAGATTGGTGGGAAAACAATAGGGGGCTTTGTATACCTAGCACACAAGCTGAAAATTTATTTTATGTGCAGCACGGAGCCACTGATATTTGTTCTGCCAGGGAGCACGTTGTCAGAGCTGTGCTCTTCAGGATGGTTAATGTGGTGTGTTTGCTATGGTGGCAGGAAACAGTGCGAGGCTTGGAGTCAGAAATCATGAGAGAATTTCAGTTCATCCATTGACTAGCTGTGTGATCATGAGCAAGTTGATAACCCTTTCTGAGCTTTATTTTAGCCTCCTCACCTACATGGTAAACAAGATTAAACCTCCTTAAAAGAACAGCAGCAAAAACAACCACAGTTTTCATTGATCACTGCTCCCTGTGTAGCATTGGGCTAGGCCATTTCTATGTAATGTTTAAGCCTCAAAACAACTCTATGAGTACTTAATATAAGTTTACCATATGATCACTCTTAGGCACCTATACAAGAGAACTGAAGATATATATATCCACAGAAAGTCTTGACACAAATGTTCTTAGCAGCATTATTTACAATAGCTAAAAAGTGGAAACAACCCAACTGTCTATCAACTGGTGAATAGATAGAAAAAGGTGCTACATCCATGCAATGAAATGTTTTTCACCAGTAGAAAGGAATAAACTAAGGATACATGCTACATACAACATGGATGAACCTCAGAAGTATTATATTCAGTGAAAGAAGCCAGACATGAGATACTCCATATTGTATGATACCATAAATTGTATTTTATTTGCATGAAATATCCAGAAAAAAAAGACATAAAGACAAAACCTGGGGCAGTGGTAGGAGACAGGGATTAACAGTAAAGGTTCATGTGGGATCATATTGGGGCGGTAAAAATGGTTTTAATTTGATCTGTATTGACGGTTGCACAACTTAGTAAATCTACTAAAAATCACTGACTTGTACACTTGAAAAAGGTGAAGTATGTGGCATGCAAAATAGCCTCAATAAAATTATTCTTAAAGCCAAAACAACTCTATGAAGGAATTCCTGTTCTTATCTCTGCTCTACAGATGAGGCTACTGACTTTCTCAAAGCCACACATATATATGGAATCTAAGAAAAAAAAAAATGTCATGAAGAACCTAGGGGCAAGACAGGAATAAAGACACAGACCTACTAGAGAATGGACTTGAGGATATGGGGAGGGGGAAGGGTAAGCTGTGACAAAGTGAGAGAGTGGCATGGACATATATACACTACCAAACGTAAAATAGCTAGTGGGAAGCAGCCGCATAACACAGGGAGATCAGCTCGATGCTTTGTGACTGCCTAGAGGGGTGGGATAGGGAGGGTACGAGGGAGAGAGACGCAAGAGGGAAGAGATATGGGAACATATGTATATGTATAACTGATTCACTTTGTTATAAAGCAGAAACTAACACACTATTGTAAAGCAATTATACTCCAATAAAGATGTAAAAAAAAAAGTAGAAAAGTGATGGATATGTTAACTAAGCTTACTGTGGTAATCATTTCACAACATATATGTGTAGCAATCATCACACTGTACACCTTAAACTTACACAATGTTGTATGTCAACTATATCTCAATAAAACTGGTTAGGGGGGAGTAGTGGAGCTAGGATTGGAAACTCTTTCTGCTTGATCCTGAGCCCATGTCCTTGGCTACTGTTCATACTGTACCCTTTCTTATGTGACAAAGTGGTTGTGAGAATTAAATTAAATATAGGATACACATTTGATTACATTATACACAAAGCAGGCATGTGCTCAGCTCTCAGAAAATCTTAGCGGATTCTGATTTTGGTAGCCGTTGGCCAGATGGATTAGAGGGGTTTGAGAGGAGACCTGGTAAAGGGCAGTCCAGGCAGAAGGTACCAGGAGACTGCCCAGGGTTTAATCAGGAGGAAAGAACAGAAGATGTAGAAGAGGAAGGCCAGCTAGGATTAGGGTCTTATTCGTCACATATTTTAACTTCTCTAAATAAACATGTAGGATGCCTGGCTCTACTATGAGTTAAAACAAAGAACAGAGGTCTTTCTTTCCTTCAGCAAACAGCTGACACACGTTCCCATCATAAATTTTGTAATTCAGGATGTAAAACCAAATCCAACAGCCCAACCCAGCCAGAAGGTTAAATAAATAAGTGCTAAATAAATAAATGTAGATGTTGTTCCTTTGCCCATGTGTCTCTACAGAAGATGCCACGTGCTTCTGTTCATTGAAGTCTACTAGTCCGTTTCCTTCTGTGTAAATTTGGGGAACCAGCCTACTCAGGGTTGTGAGTTGAAACTTTAAGGAGTTGAAACTTTGGGGATGTTTTGTTTTACATTTTCCCATGAAGAGCACCACTGTTAATAATAATTCTGAATCACAGGTGAGAGATCACACCTAACATCTCCTCTTTTGTTTTGAAATGCTGTTAAAACTCCAAAGGCAGAAACACCGCCCACAGCCTTGGCAGATGTCGGACTCTGCAGGACTGAATGGGGTTTTTCCTGAGTTACTTTCTATGACTGATACTTTGTGACCCAGATGTGTCTGCCACATGGAGAAACTTTATTATTAATAAATCCACATTCCCCCCAAACAAACAAGACGGCATGGCAAACAGTGGTGTTTGCTCTGTTATACATTTGGGTTGGTTTTTCATCATTTCCAAGGACCAAGGCCCTGGATGTTTCCCATTGCACTGGTGAAAAAAAAAAGTGAGAATTCAATTTGCCTATTTTGGCCACATAAACATGAGACAATTTGTGGTCACCAAGTCAGGACTCCTCATTCCGGAGGGCTTGGTAGCAGCGGATGGGGCCATGAGGCTCCCTAGGGAGGACAGTATTGAATGTGGAAGTGCATAGGATCTAGGCCATGTGGTACGGAGACTATTCAAAACACCTCCTGGTTTTATGGCATTCAGTCTTTGAGTCACAGTCCCCAAAGAGCCAGGAAAAGCTAGTGTGTGTCTGCCATGGTAATTAAGTGTTCAAGTCTGAAGAAGCTTGAAGAAACCTTAAATGTAGCAAAACTACTTCTGCCAGCTTTGTTCACTGTTTTGAGAGCTCACCCAATCAGAGCTCATTCAAGATCCCTTTATTGGACACTGACGCTATGTGTAGCACTGTCCCAAACACTGTGAAAAATATTAAATTAGGGTCGCAGCCTTCGAGGAGATTGCAGTGAGTGAGGATGGGAATATTTCAATGTGAACCATTTAATCATTTAAATAATGGTCAAAGTGGTAAGAGGTGGTTTCCTCCTCAGTGAAGCCTTTCAGAGCTGCCCCACCTTCACCACTTGTGTGTTGAAGGTTCATGTCTGAACTCAATTTGATGTAACTCTACTAGAATGGGATCACGGAAAGGTCATAAATTTTAGAGTCAGAAGCACTCAAATCTAAATTCCCCATTGCCCATGAATTAGCTGGATTGTAAGCTCCCAGAGGACAAGTCTGTTTAAACATGGTGTTTAGAACTCGGCACAGTGCCTGACATTTACTAGACACTCTATAAATATTTGCTCTTGAATACCTAAATTAACCGTGGAACCCTAGCAAAGTTAACCTGTGAGTCCAGAGTCCCCCACCGGGGTGGTACAGGAGTAATCACACCTGCCTGATAGGCGTTAGGAAGTTGTCAAGAATGATGTTTGAGGATGGAGACTCTGGAGTCCCTCTGTCTGGGCCTGAATTCTGACCTGTCATTTATTAGTTCTGTGGTTTTGAGCAAATAACTTGTCTTTGCCTCAGTTTCCCACACTATCAAGTAAGGATAATATTGTAATACTTCCTACCTCTTAGGTTTGTTGTGAGGATTACATAAATGAACATCTGTATAGTCCTTAGACGAGGGCCTGGCACGTAGTATGTGCTATAAAAATATTTGTTAAATAATAATAAATAAATAAATAAAATAGAAAAAGAAAATGGGTTTGCATGGGAATTAATGAGTATTGATGCTGTAAAATGCTTAACATAACCTGGTTCAAATGATGCTGAATAAATGTTAGTTCAAAGAGCTTTATATTTGATCCTCATTTCCTAAGCCAGTGCCTGGCTCATTAAAAAATGCACAAAATGGAATATAATTATTAAGAGAGTGCTATTAAGTTTTCTGAGGATCACGAGGACCTTGTGGGCTAGCAATATGGGGAGGGGTTTCATCAAGGACAGGGAATTAAAGTTGGCTCTTGGTTAGGAATTAAATAGTCAGGGTTAAGGAGTTCATGGAGGAGGCATATAATCTGCATAAACTGGAGGGAGGAAAAATCCAATCACAGTCACAAGATGCTCCATCATCAACAGGACTTGGCACCACTTTCTGGAAGAATAATTTGTCGTGGTCCAGCTCTTTAAGTGAGTTTGGCCAAAACTCTGCTTCAATTCTTCTAGCGTTTCAACTGCTCAAATTAAGACTTTGATGACTGCTTATTTATTCACTCATTTTTTGAGCAAGTATTTTGTAGATTCCACTAAGTATCAGACATTTTATTAAGGAGTGGTGAATAAAATAGAAATGGACCTTACCCCTTTTGGACCAGGAGGGAGATACAGACTATGAACTGAAAAGTAAACAAATTCTGATAAGTGCTTTGAAGTGTATTAAGAGGGCACAGAGGTAGAAAATAATGGAAAGGAAGGGGAGGTTGTTTAGAGGAGAACATGTCTCTCCAAGCAGGTGACATTTCACCTGAAGCCAGAAAGCTAAGAAGAAAAAAGGGGACTATTCCAGGCAGGGAAATGGAATATTCAAAGATCTTGAGCTTGGTGTATTTAAGAAAGAAGGCCAGTGTGGCTGGATCAGAGTGACCTGGGGGAAACAGGTAGAAAATGGGGTTGGAGATGGGCAGGGGTTTAATCTTGTGGGGCCTTGTAAGGGATAGTAAGGAGTTAAGACTATATTAAAGCGAACTGGGAAGGCACCAAAAAGTAGAAGGGAAAATGTTATATAACTTCTTAAAACTCACTCAGGCATCAATGTAGATAGTAAGTTGGATTGGAAAGAAAAGAGAAAGTGAGAGGAACATTGAAGCAGTCTAGGTAAAGAGGTGATGTTTGCTTAGCCCTGGATGGTTGAGAGGCAGGGATAGAAGGAAATGGACAGATTTGCCATATATTTTGGAGATGGGATAGACAAGACTTGCTAATGGATTAGATGGGGAGAGGTAAAAGTAGAAACACTAAGAGAAAGAAAAGCATCAAGAATGAAATTCAGGCTTCTGGCTCGAGCCACTGTATGGTGTTGTTGCCATTGACTAAAATGGATAAGATTAGAGGAGGAAATTGTGGAAGGTGGGGTGGGAAAGAAGTCAAGAGTTTGGTTGTAGCTGCTCACTTTGAGTGTTGTGATGCATCCTTGAGTAGATGTCAGGTCAGCATAGGAAAGGTCAGGCTAGAGATCCATATTTGGAGTCTTCAGCATATAAATTGTGAATAAATCCATGGGCTTGAATGAGAGTGTAGAGGGAGTATACAAATGCAGGGAGATTCTGAGTAGAGAAGGAGGGGATCAGGAAGAAGAGTCAGAAAGAATGATCCGAGAGGTAAGAGGAAACCATGGAGAACATGGTATCACAGAGCCTGAGTGAGGAGAGTATTTTGAGAAGGAGACAGCCATCAGCTGTGTTGAAGTAGGTTGAGAATAGAAAAGTGACCACTGGTTCTGGCAACAAAGAAGTCATTGATGATCTTGACAAGAGTAGATTTATGGGACTTATAAGGTTAGAAGCCAGATTCACAGTGGGTTGAACACTTGAGGATGGTAAAGCATATTTGTATATTGCTGAAAAAAATTCAGAGACAAGGAGAGGTTACTGATGGAATGAGAAAGGAAATAATCAAGGGAACAATCCTAGAGCAGGTAAAGGGCAGTGGAATCCAGAAGTAGGTTGAGGGCTTGCCTTTTGATCGGAGCACGGACACCTCTTCAGGTGAAAGAGGAGGAGATAGCTTTAGGCACAGGAAATAATCACCATCCTTATAGCTAATATTTATTAAGTTTATTATGTGCCAGGTAATGTTCTAAGTAATTTTCATTTATTAACTCATTTAACCCTCATAACAATCTTTTGAGATAGGTTCTTACACATACTCAGTTAAAACTTAGAGAGTTCTTTCTCATCTGATAGTTTAAATTGTGGAGTGGAAGGCAGATGGGAGGTTTGAGAAGGGAAAAGGTAGGACATAGTGTCACAGAAAGTAAGTACTCATTGGGACTTTCAGGCAGTATTGGGAGTTCATTTGAGATTTGAAATCATCAATAAAAAGTGAATCTGGGACTTCCCTGGTGGTCCAGTGGTTGAGAATCCTTTAGGCAACACAGGGGACTCCAGTTGGATCCCTGGTCGGGGAACTAAAATCCCACATGCCGTGGGGCAACTAAGCCTGCAAGCCACAACTAGAGAGCCCGCGTGCTGCAACTACAGAGCCAACGCACTCTGGAGCCCACGAGCCAGAACTAGAGAGAAGCCCACGCACCGCAACAAAGCGAAGAGCCCATGCGCCACAACGAAAGATCCTGCATGCCACAACTAAGACCTGATGCAGCTAAAAAAATAAAATAAATAAATAAATAAATAAATAAATAAATATATATATATATATATATATATATATATATACTTTAAAGTGAATGTAACACAAAATCCAAGTGGGTCTTTACAGCACTCAGTAGTCATACTTCAGTGGCCTGACTTAATTGATGCTTAATTTAGAAGCAGGGGTAATTTCCAATGCCAGGAGTAATAAAATATACTACAATCCCCTACTAGCATCCTAGCCCTTAATAAATGTTCATGAAGCTGCTTTGGAGACTTGGCCACAAGGAACCCTTCCCCTACCCCACTACCCCTCTTGCCCCTGCTCAGAGGGAGGAACCATGGCCTCCATGAGAGAATGATATATAGAATGAACTACCACAGCCCACCAGGATGATGATAGACATGCACTGGCTGATTTTGACTCTTATACTTAAAAGGAGTCCAAGCTGGATGCTCTGTCCCACTGTACGTCACAGCTTGCCAGGTTTCCACCAGCAACAAGGGCACCTCCTTTACCTGAGAAATCACCATTAGCTCTCCCCATTGCCAAGCTCTCGTGAGGGCAGAAGAGGTACACAATCTTTACTTGACACAGAAAGCTTTTGATTGACAACAAACAGTAAGAGCTAAGATTTACTGAGCACTTGCTCTATATCAGGATCAGGGCAAAGTGCTTTTTTACTATGGACTGTGTTCCTTAATCTTTAAAACAACACAGTGAGGTATGCATTGTTATAATATCTGTATTACAGATAAGAAAAATGAGCCTTAAAGAGATTAAGTTTTTTCATATCAGGAAGCTATCAAGTGAAGAAGCCATGAGTTGATTCCAGAAAGCCTGACTCCAGGATCTAGGCTCTTTTAAAAAGTACATTATAACAGCATATCAGCGAGCAGCCTTGCCAGATGAAACTACTGTGCATATTCATCCTATCACACACTGCCACCATTCTATAAATTTAATTCAGAAAACACATAAATTTTGTTTTCAACTATGTTGAGACCGGTTTCTAGTCTCCCATGCTCTCAAAATGAGGGATTAATTCATTGGGGGTGATTATAGAATTGATGGCTTTTATTCAAATTTCCCTCTTTTCATAGCAACCAGCCCATTAAAGAGAAGGGTTTATGGTTGTTGGTTTTTGCAAGCCTGGTGACCTATGTTAATATAATTTTCCCTGAAGTCAAATGTATTGATACATGTGACACAGTGTAAGCTGAGCTCTGTGGGCTCTAAGGACTGGCAATGACCTGATCTTTTCCCACCACGTAATTATGAATTGAGAATTGTCCTTTACAAAAACTTCCCAGATAACTGAGGTCAATTTGAAAATTTTAGTCTCAGCATCTGGGCATCTTAACTGTCCAGGTTATTTAAGGATATACTAATAATATGCTATCATTACAATAATGATAAAAGCCAACAACAGGTCAAATGCTTACTCTGTGCTAGCTAAGGGCTTTATGTGCCCTTTTCATATATAACAAATTCTTAGAGACTATCATTAACCCTATTTTGAAGATAAAGAAAATGAAATGGAGAGGGGTTAAGTAACTAGCCCAAGGTCACATAGTTACTAAAAGGGAAAATGAGAATTGAGATTTTAGAGCTTTTGAAGGCCAAGTCATCATTTGGAGACAGAAAACCACGGAATCAAATCAAAGCTTCACTACTTAGCAGTTTGAAGTTTACAAAACTGACTTTGCAAGAATAGCAGAAAAATCCACATAAAGCATTAAGTACATACCTGCCAACTAGTAGATGCTCATTGAATGGTAGCTATGGTTATTAAATGGAATGAGCTGGAAAGTTGAATAAGTATTCCATAATTTTGATTTAATTGGTGAACATTCGTATTTCAAATACCTGACCCATATCAAATATGCTCTTCTCTCCTTATTGTTTTAAGTGTCCAAATTATTCAGGTAATCAACTCACGCCCCCCTTCCTTCTACCTTTTTGGATGTGATCTGTACCCAAGACTCCCTCAGACACACTAATTCTACATAATTTGAAAAGTAACATAAATATTTCTGTTGTCCTTCTGTTCTTTCTAAGTAAATTTGAATGAATTCAAGATATTTTTCCAATGGCTTTAGATATAGATGTTTGCAATGGACCAGAGCTCCCTGGGGGTAAGATGAAAAACAAACCCAGCTGGAGTATCCTGGTGACCCAGTAGCCCAGACCTGCCATAATAAGCTATTTGGGGATGCCATGGTAATCTGGTCCGTGGCATTTGGCTGAGTGGTTCCAGTTGTGACATATGATGATTCAAGTTTACTCATGTACACACCAGAGCTTCACAAAATGACCTTTTTTGAGGTCCTTGAGGTTAGGGAGGGAGCAGGGAGGAGCACCGAGGCGCTCTAAACAAAGCAGCTTTGTCTTTACACCACTTGTTTGGACAAATGTCCCCTCATGTGCAGCAGCTATTTGCTGCTGGGCTCTTGGCAGAATGACTAAAATGGGACAGAAATTAAGGACACATTCTGAAGTCCCCTGGAAAATCACCGTCTCTGGCAAATGTTAGCCTTGGGATGGTAACTCAATGGATGATTTCTTGTCACTCACTTCCTTACTCACTTTTTTCCTTTATGGGCATTTTCAAGGTGGTTGAAATGGCTACTTATTAAGCATCTGCTATGCATATCCTGTACCAGGTCCATGGAGGATGGAACATGGGGAAAAATCATTTATCATCTTTGGGATTCATTCTCCTGGTCTGTAAAATGGAGAATTAGACTACATTAGTGATTCCCAAGTTTTATACATATTTATTAAAGCATATTCAATTTTTCATTTTTCATTTAAAAAAGAGAAGAACAATACCTTCAGAAACCACAGAAAATAAAGCTTCACAAACTCTTCTTAGCCAATACGGATATAAAAAGCATAGAATCCCAACAAAAGGGCCATCTGAATCTACATAAGGGCAAGGTATGTGATCTTTTATGTTTTTAACCTTATAAAACCGGTAGAAAATTAAAAAAAAAAAAAAACTGGTTGAGAAACTCTGGACCAGATAATCTCTAAGGTTGTTTTCAAGTTCAAGAAATATATGGTTGTACAAAATCACCTCCCAAAAACAATTGGTGTTTTTATAGCTCAAAGAAGAGAGATGTATTCTTAGAGAAGGATAAATCGTCAGGGCTTGAGAGAGAGTCAGTCATTTCCAACACTGACTTCTGATTGTTGATTCATAAACAAATGTGTGTGCTGACCCACAAAACACAAGTTCTGATTAATTCTACTGATATTGGCCAGCAATCTAATTAATTTAGGCCCGAAGTGAATTTTTGACTTGAATTATCAATCTCTAATATCTTACTAGCCTAAATTAACCAGATAATTTAATGAAGAAGTATTTATTAAACTACTTCAGTTAACTTTCTCTTTAACTCTTTTTTTTTCTTTGAAGGTTAAATTATAAAACTTTATTTTAATTACAGTTTAAATTCAGATCCCAAGCTTCCCAACTTTCTGTCACACTTTTGATCTCTCCCTAATACCATCTGTGCATATCCAATTCCTCCCATCTTCTTAAGAGCTGTTCAAATGCCAGTCCCACAAAAAGGTTTCCTCTTCTTCCACCCTCACTTCCTTGCAGGTGAAAAGAATTTCTCATGTTATCAATTTTCCCAGCATTTAATATTGTGGGATCTCTTTAATTCTTGTGCCTTACAAACAAATGAGTAATACATTTAAAAGAAAGAAACAATAACATCTTAAGTTCTTTTTTTTTAAAGCTGTATTTTATACGGATTTTCTTTGCATGTGAACTTTTTTATTAATTCAGAATGATGAGACAAAAGAGGAGAGAAACAAGGTTAGGCATCGTAAAGGAAAAATCAAAGAGCAGAGAAACTGGCAAGAAATTGAATTAGAAGAGAAAGTAAGGAATAAAATCCAAAAAAGTTTTTTAGGGAAAATCCCTGTGTAAAGGAAAAGAATCCAAAGATACAACACATGTGCTTCATGACTCAAAAGTGTTGGCTTTGTACCTGGGTGATTCATTTGGTGGAAAACATAGCTGGGTCGGAGAACTTTTTGCTGGCCCCAAACTTTCTTGGAGTCATTTGAAGCTTCATTTTGTGTGTGTATTTTTTTCTCACATCTTCAAAGGAAATATTAATTGCTTTTCAGAAATAGCCCTGGTCATTGGAGTTTATCTGTTTGAGCACTTGAGATTTAGAATTAGATCATGGACTTTGGAGTATGGAAAGTATTTAAGAAACTGGGACAGATTTGTTCCAAGTGACTTCTCTTTGTCTCCTGACAGGAATAGATAGATAGTAGGTCCTGCAAGGGAGGCCCGTTGAATAGGTCCAAAGGGGACAGTCTGCGCCTTGGAAAATATAGACTAGACCAGTGGTTTAGAACTTTTGGGACCATGACTCGCAGTAAGACGTATATTTTACATCAAGACTCAGTCCCCACATATGCGTGTGTTTTATAAAACAATATCTTACTACATGTGTTATACCTGATGTTTTCTATTCTAGTCTAGTCTTTTGTTATTTAAATAAATACTGGCCAAGACCCATTAAATAGATTTCATAACTTATTATTGGATTTCTACATATGTTCCCCAGTTTCTTTCCTGTCTGCAACACCTCCCCCCAGACACACACACATTGCTCAAATACAGTACAGCCCATTTTCAGAAGCATCCCTCTCATTCCACCCCACACGTCGAAATAGTTGCAGTTTCTTGAGCACCACACTCTCTTTCACTTCCCTGCACGTGTCATTCTCTGTCTCTACTCAAAGCACTTTAGAGCTTTCTCACTCCACCTCCCTTTTCTGCACCAAGCTAAATCCATCTGCTTAAGACTCAACCCAGGGCTCAAAAGTTTTTCCCCTCAGGCTGTGTTGACCTGTTTTCTGCTCTCTCCTGAGCATCCTGGAGACATCCTTGTCTTTACCTCAGCCTCACCTTGCTATGTTATGATGATCCATTTATATGCTTTTCTTTCCCACTAGACTCCCTGAAAGCAAAGGCTATGTCTTATATCCCCAGGAACTGGTCTAAGGTTTGACACATACCAGGTTCATAAATTTTGGATGAATGAGAGCCTGGCTGTTGGTCAGCACACAGTACTGAGTTGCTGCCTCCTTGGTAAGTTGTAGTCTGTTTACCACAAACAAGAAATGAGTATTCTTTAGTAGAAAATATGCACCTGAGTTGCAGTAGATGTGCTGACCCTCAGAATCTTTTTTATGTTGCTCATAAGATATAGTGTAGCAAAGCAGGTGGAAGACTCAGGCTTTGGAGCTGCACAGAACTGGATTTAAATTCTGGCCCATTGGTTACAAGCTCTGTGACCTTAAGCAAGTTACTCAATTTTAAAAAATCTCACTTCCCTCATCTGCAATAATAACCCTCTATGGCTGTTGTTAGGATTGTGTAGATGTTAAATAATGGGATATAAGCTCCGTGAGGGCAGGAATTTTTGTCACTTTGGTACCTTGTCATGGACTTAGAAAAATGGCTGGCACATATTTGTTGCATAGGTGAATATTTTGCTGCTCTCAATAGTCCCTCAGTAGTTCAAAGCAGCTCTTATTCCTGTGAATATCTTATCAAGTTTTGCACAGGATTCCTTGGAATATGCATGATGTGCATGATAATTCCTTGTAACTTCTTTGATCAGAAGTTAGGCTCCTACCTGTGAGATGACACTTTCATACCCTGACATTCAACGATTCAAGATGCAGGTAGAAACATTTGTCTTCCTGAAGAATGTTGTATTTCATGCTGTTAGTCTAGAATGAAGTTTAGTCATTGCAAGCTTGGTTGATTTTGTAGAGGTCCTTCAGTTCTGTTTTTGAGTTGCCATGTATGGGCTTTTGAGTCTTTCTTCTTCTCTTGTCTCTTTTCTTGTTAGACATCCATGAACCATATCATCATTCATTATGTATTAGATAGACTCACATAGATTCTGATTCAGGGTCTTGGGAAACATGACTGAATTTCTGTGTTCCTAGAGTTGTTTCATTCTCTTCCTCTGCAGAGATCTTGTGTAAGGTCCATAAGGATGGAAAATCCATTATTGCCTAATGTCCTTACTGTTTCCCATTTCATGAATAGATGTTTGTATTCCTAGGTTTCATTTTGGGCCTTTCCTATTTTCAGTACTTTCCTGAGTATCTTGTGCCAAATAATGAAAGTATCATTTTAAGCTTTTTTGAATTTCATTAGCTCACGGACAACTCTCAATACTACATTTCTACCAGAAAGACAAAACAAAGAAAGAAATTTTAAAAAGCAATTCTCAAAGTCTTCCACAAAACAGGACAAATAAAATGATGGTATTGCTTCATTTAAAAGATCCACATCAAAATGTTCTAACCTTAACTTTCTCATGCCAAAAGCCACTTCATTGTAGTATTTACTGAAGGATCTTTTAAGTAGTAGGGTTAAATGATCCAGATTATTAGTCCATTATGGTTGTTTACCTTATATTTCACATGGTAACAACAGGGTTGTCCTACTCTTTTATATGTAAAAGTCTGCCAAAAACTATTTTACTCATTTGTTAGTGAATTTAGGTGTGAATTCCAAAGTGTGCTCCTTATCATAAATTCCTCAGATATATAATAACAGAGTGTATACAAAAAAAGAATGGTAAATCCTATGACACTATATTAAGTTAATATCTTAAGTCCATCAATGGAACAATATACTAGTATACTTTTGTTCTCACACTGACTTCTATTTTCAAACTTAAGATTACCCCTAAGTTACTATAGTCATATCAGACTAGGTGGGGCTCTTCATTACATTTTTGAAAGTAGGAGGAGGAATATATCTGGGGAGAAAGAGGACGTATTTTGGTAAGTGGAATTAAGAGAAGGGGAAGCTTGCCTGGCTAACTAATAGGTTTCACTTAGTTGGTTCAGTGATGGAGGACAGGTAGACCACAGAAGGGCAGAGCTTTCTGGAGAAAAGAGGAGGGTTAACATTTATGGAATGCCTACTATGTGCTAGGTGTTTCACAGTCTTTTACATCCTCACACAGAAATTCTGGAGAAGATTATTGCATTAAATTAAAGATATGCTGCCCATAACAAAAATTCAGTCATCTGTCCAAAGTCATACAACTCCTAGGGGGCAGGGTCCAGATTTGAACCCAAGCTTTCACAACTTGTGTTCTTTCCACTAACAACACGGTCTTAGAATACTCCAGGTACACCTGTATGTGTCCAGTCAGGTGAATGTTGCACTTGACATCTTTTAAATTTCCACTTTACAAACATTTCTTGACAAACTGAGGGAGAAGTTCCACACAATGGAACTGAGATATCATCTCCGCTTTCTACCCCCGAATGGTTCCTCTGAGGGCATCACTGTAGCCTTTTACATGGATATGAAAACATTTAGTAAAGTGGAAAGCATTGTGTTCATGGTAGTCAAAAGTTCCTATAGTCCTCTTTTTTTTTTTTTACATCAGTTCAGTTTATACATGTTTAACTTATTCTAATGACTGTTTCCAATGTGAACACCAAGTTTAAAATAATTGATCACCTTGTTTCAAACACAGCTGTTCACATAGCATATACTCCAGATCCATCCATGTAAGTAAATCCTCTATAAAAGCTCCCAGGAAATTTCAGAAAAATATAATCTTCTAATTTAAAAGTTGATCGATTTGCCAAATGATGCAGCCAGGTTTGCTTCTCTAAAAGCTTCTGATAAGGTCAGATGTGCATGACAGACTCTAGCTATATCTTCACAGGATGCTCCATATTCCAGTACAAGAGCAGCTTCATTTATCATTTCACCAGTACCTGGTCTTAGAATATGTGCTCCCAATACTCTGTCTGTTGATTTCTGCCCAAGCATCTTCACCATGCCATCTGTGTCAGCATTTGTCTTAGCTCTGCTGTTAGCAGCAAATGGGAATTTCCCAACTTTGTACTCAATACCCTCTTCTTTCAACTGCGCTTCTGATTTGCCAACCCAAGCAACTTCAGGGTGTTTGTAAATCACCAATGATACACAATTGTAGTCAATGTGCACAGCGCCACCAGCCATCCCTTCAACACAGATAATGCCTTCATCTTCTGCTTTGTGAGCCAGCATTGGACCAGCAGTCACATCGCTGATTGCACAGATATTTGGAATTTTAGTTTGGAATCTGGTATTTACTGGAATTCTACCTCTAGGATCCAGCTCAATTCCAAGCTCCTCTAGTCCCAAATTCTTAGTAAAGGGTCGTCGGCCAATGCAAACCAGGAGTACATCACAAGTGATAACTTCAGCTTTACCACCAGAAGCAGCTTCAGTAGAAACATCAATTTTTCCATCTGACTTCTTAGTAGCCCCAGTAACTTTGGTATTGAATTTAAATCGAAATCCTTGTTTTTGAAGGATGCGTTGAAAGTTTTTAGGTATCTCCATATCAATTCCAATTCCACCAACATGACCCCAAAGCTCAACTGCTGTCACGTCTGCACCAAGTCTTTGCCAAACTGAGCCTGATGCTACACCTATTACTCCTGCACCAATGACAACCATCGTTTCTGGAACTTTTTTTAAAGACAAAGCACCTGTAGATGACACTACTGTATCTTCATCAATCGTAATTCCAGGAAAAAGAGTGACTTCTGAACCTGTGGCTCTAAGAATGTTCTTTGTATCAATAACTTGAGTGCTGCCATCAGCTTTCGTAACGGTGACCTGATTTTTCCCAGTTATCTTTCCATATCCATTTACATGAGCAACCTTATTCTGTTTGAATAAGTGGGCAGTTCCACCCATTAAAGCTTTTACGACATTACTCTTCTGCTCCATCATCTTCTCTAAATTCAAATGAACTTCAGACATTTCAATTCCTCTAGATGCAAAATCTTTTCCATGGGCCATATTGTAATAATGAGAGTTATTCAATAAAGCCTTAGAAGGAATACAACCAACGTTCAAGCATGTTCCACCGAGTGTTTTCTCAACACAGACTGCCTTGAAGCCTAACTGGGCAGCTTTAATAGCAGCAACATATCCTCCAGGACCAGAACCTATCACTGTTACATCAGCATCTATTGGTGTATCTGCATAAGTTCTCAGTGGCACTGCAGAAACTCCTTGCAGACCATGAGATATTTGATTGAAATGGCCTCTCTTATATTCCTCAGTCAGAAGTCCAAAAATCAGTTTCGCAGGACTAAAAACATGGTGTCATCAGGGACGGTTCCTTCTTGAGGCTCTAGTGGACACTCCAGTTCCTTGCCTTTGCCAACTTCTAGAGGCTGCCCACATTCCTTGACTAGTGGCTCTCTCCTCCCATCTTCAATGCCGGCAATGTTGTGTCATCACGGCTTTTCCTCTGACTCTCCCTATAGTACTTTTTAATAATAATAAAGTTGATTGCAGAATGGAAATATTACAAGGAAAAGTAACATGCTATAATATAAACTCCTAATGATATGAATATTAAAATGCAATCAAATACATATTGAGGACATTTGCTCTATTGCACAAACACAGGCATCCAGAGTGATGTCTTCTCTCTATTGTTCTTGCTTTTATCTTTAGCCATGTGAGAAGATTTTCAAGGGTCCTATTTCATTTCTCAGAGTGACAGCCTCATCCTACAACAAGCAGAGTGACTGGCCAAAGCTAATGTCTTCCTTGAATAAATTCATTTTCTGGTGATTTGGGTTCCCCTCTTCACAAGACTTCCTGAGATACTGATCATGGAAGGGAATATTATCTCTTTAGTTCTGGGCACTCAGCACTCAGACCGCATTACTGGCTGCAGCCTGGAACATCACTTCCGGCTGGACTCACTTCTCCTTGCCCACCGAGGAGAGATCAGCCAATTCACTGCACTTTATTGATTGTGAGCTGCTGATTTATCCAGTCTTCTCATTTCACGTGTGAGGGACAGAGATTTGGAATGACTTCCCTCTGCTCACATAGCTGATGATAGAATGTGGGCTGGAATCCACATTTGACTCCCAGTCCAGAGCTCTTTCCATTCCCCAGTCCCTCACTTATTAATACATTCATCATATCTGTGTTAGATGCCTACATGCATGTAAGGAGCTCTGACTTAAGATACAGATCCTGCACTCAAGGCCTTTACCCTTCTCTATGTTTTTGATTTCCAGAGGGTCTGAGTTCCATTAGGAAAATGACTCTATGCCAGGGCAATCTCTCTACCCTGGATGGATTGGGCAATCACAACTTGTTACGTACAGCTCCATTTCTAGTACCCAAATGTATTGTTCATAAACAGCCTATTCTCTAGTCTTCTTTTTATTGGGGTTTCTCACCCAAACATGACATTATTGATAGATAATGTTTAAATGGGTGGGTTCTGAAGATCAAGCTATTAATACCTCAAGTAGTCTCCATTTTCTCCCTAGTAAAAGATAGCACGGATGTGTATGCATGTGTGTGTGTGCGTGTGTGCATTGGGTGTAGTGCACTGAAACACTCAGAAGAAAACCATTTGTTCATGAATGGGCCACAGTACAAGCTACAGATTTCTTCTGGGCCTCACATGGCTGCCACATACACCAGACTACCAATATCAGATAAGCAGATTTTTGTCAACTGGTAATTTTTAATAATTTAAGCATACTTTTCCCCATTATTTTAAGGACCCATTTTGGAGCTTCTTCATTTGAGCAGCAAGTATTTCCTGAGGGCCTGCTGTGTTCCCAGTCCTGTAAAGTTTGGGGCTATGGGAAACTGTGTCAGAGATCATGATCCTCAAGTCACTTTCATGCTTCTTGTGGCTGTCATTCTCGCTTCAGTTGATCCTGAAGTAAAAAGGACTCGTATGTCACAGAGGAGGTAGCTGAGGCCCCGAGAAGTTTAGTGACATGCCAAGATCCCCAATACTAGTAAGTGATAAAGCTGGGGCTAGATCTCTGATATTTTTGCCACTGGACAGTACTCTTTTTTTTTTTTTAACTACATCAGATTGCCTGCCAATATTTTTCAAAAACACGGGATATATTAGAGAAAGAATTCTTTGCAAACATATAATTGTGACCTCATGATAGAATAATAACAATGAAATGAAAATGTTAAGTTCATTTTAAATGCTACCTAAAACTAGGTCATGAATGTATCCCCTAGCCTTTCCTCCCCATGGGCATAAATGAGTTCCTTTCCCAAATGACTGGTTTGGTTTTTTACACCCATGTGAGTTACAAAGACCTTTTTATTACAGGGATCCCTGCTGAACTTCTCCTAGGGAATGACTGTGATGGGAGAAATACAAGTAGCAAGTTCACTGGGCATTTATAACTCGAGAGAAATCTCCTGCTAAAGCTTGAAGCTTACTGCTCATCCAACTGATTAACTTTGTCTGGGAGGTGGTCATTAGCCTCCCAAACCCCAGAGGTTTGGACTATTCAGTTACACTAAGCCCAGAAGCAGGGAGGGATTAGGACACAGCTTCCCTGGGTGAAAACGGGGAAAGCTAAACTGCTTTCAGATTGCAGTTCACTGTCCCTATACTGATTTCTGGAGGACTTGAGAAAGTCCTGAAGCAGAAGGGACCCATTGGCTTTGGAAGCAAGAGATGATGGAAATGCACAGTTCATCCACAAACCAGATGCTCTTAGCATCACTCCCTAGCTGGGTGACATTCATGGGACTCTTTCCCTTCAGTTTCCCCATTTGTCAAATGAGCAAGAAAAACATAAAGAATTACAGATTGACAGTTTGGTAAGTTTCCCTGATGGTCACCTTACTGTTACCTATTACGTGGGCTATGGTGTTGTGTAGCCTGGGAGAATCTAAAAATCTGGATTTGGGGGCTCTTGATTTATTTGATTTATTGTCAGCAGATGACATTAAAAGTAGCTTGCATTTGCTGAGCAAATCCAGATGGACAATGGTGGGTGGAAACAGGGAGTGGCCTGGATGGTGACCGGAATTAGAATAACAATCCCTTGCATTTTAGAGATTGCAAAGCACTTTCCCACACATTGTGTCATTGGATTCCTGCAAAGTCCTTCAAGGGCAGGTATTCCTATTGACAGATGAGACAAATGAGATTTGACAAATGAGAAAATTGATGTTCTAAAAGGTTAAGCAATGTCCAGAGCTCACACACAAAAACAGTGGTGGCAGTATAAAAAGTAGAATATAAGCCAAAGCCCTTGTTTCCTTATGCGACATACCAGAGAGTGATGAGAATCTACCACAAAGCTTTTTAGCTATGCTCAGATAATCAGCAACTGTTTATAGTATATTATTGACACAGGACTACAGTCTTCTATTCTTCCTGGACCTCTAGAACTTCTCTTGTTTTGACTTCTCTTCCCACCTCCTCTTGATCTATGTAGCTCCTTCAGCTTACCACTTAGACACCACTTCCTCCAAGAAGTCCCCAAGACTTTGTTAGGTGACCATTCTGTAGGCTTATGTGGTACCCAGTGATTACCACCACTTTATCCTTACCACTCTAATTAAATTACCCATATTGGAATATCACTGTCTAGGCACTAAAACTAGTTATTTACAAGTCATTCACTAGTGGTTATTTTTTCACCATTTAACCCCAACATATAAGATGATAAACTCTGTCTGGATAAATATTTCTTGAGCAAATGCTGCATAATCTACTGTAACCAAAAGGGAATTTTGCTTCCACATTACCCTTGGGGGTAGGAGAAGATGGAAAGCTCTTTTAAAGCCATCTAAAACAGTACCATTTCCAGGAGAGGCTCTCAGGAAACATAACTCTATAACCATTTGCTTAAAACATTAGGTTATTCCCAGAAGTAAGACTTGGAGTTGGGAAAGGACTAAAAGTGTGATAAGGATGGAAGTTAGTGTTTGTGTAACTCTATGGGGAAAGAGGTGAGAGTAGATATTTTTGGAGTTACTGGAAAACTTAGCCATGACACCCTGCCTGCTCATGTGTCTGGTGCTATTGCTGGGAATCAAGCTTCATACCAATCCTCTGTCAGATACCAGTTTCTGAGAAGGGACTTGAACTTGCTATGTGGTTATTTATAACCGTATCTTCCTATTTGGTGCCAGATTAGAAGACCCTACAATACCACTGATATATGTTATCAGAACCACATATCGACAGAGTATGATAATCATGGTAGATGATAAGCAAGGTGTAGGACTCACAAGTCATGTAAATACAGAACCCAGCACTTTAACCTAGAACCTGTATATCCCAAATCCTTTCAAGTATCTAGGAATTAATGAATGCATAATTATAATCATCACGTAAAATGAATTAGTGGAGTCCTGGCTGCAAGGCCATTTCTGCAATGGCAGAATCTTAAAGGACATGGAAAGCTTGACAAGGGTTGAGTATTACAGGCATTGTGCTGAACTGTCAGCAAAAGCAGTCCTAGGCAGTGTGTAAACAAATGGACATGGCTGTGCTTCAGTTAAACTTTATTTACAAAAATAGGCAGTAGGCTGTGTTTGGTTCCTCAGAGTTTCCTGATCCTGGTGTAAAGTATAGGTAGCAATTTGCAATTTTATTTCCTTCTGAAAATCCTTCCTTTGTTCTTCTTTGCCTACAAGCTGAAGCACAAATTCCTTAACTCTATTCCAATGTGAGCAGTACTTTCATACCACCTGAGAGCTTATGCTTTTTTTCTTCTCTTTGTGCTCAGTTCACATCATTCTCTTCTTAAGGCTTTCTGCTTAACCAAATCCTACCCATCCTTTGTGGAAAATGTTCTCAAATGGGGTAGAGGGGTTATATCAGAATCATCTATGGAGCCTTTTGACATTAAACATAGTGCTTGTCAACCACCCTAAATTCTGATAGGCCCAGTGAGGAGGTGGGGCAGGGCAGGGACTTCTATAGCTTGCAAATGTTCCTAAGCTTATTCAGGTGATAGACACTCTCCCACCAAACCAGTGCTCTATGGCATTGCTAAAGTCCCACTTCCTCCAAGAAACCTTTCCTAACCACATTAACCCATACTCAGCTTTCTTCCTTTGGACCCCATTAGTCCTCTTTGGCCACAAAATTCATTTTTAGCACATACTGTAATTTTTTTTTGGTTTTTTAAGTGTTTCATGTATCTGCCATTGTTGTCCTAGGTGCTGGGGACTCAGCAGTGAACAGGATAGTAAAGACCCTTCTCTCTGAAGATTACATTCTAGTGACAGAGAGAGACAGGCAATAAGCATGTGCCCAAAGGAATGGAGGAGATAATTTCAGATAATGAAAAAAAAAAACCAAGTTAATGGGATAAGGGGTGACCAGAGAAGGGAGCTGGAAGGATAAGAAGGTGCTGTTTTGGATAGGAGAATCAAAAGGGTTTTATGGCATCTATAACTGAGCTAAAAGCTGAGTGCAGAGATCTAGGGGAAAGGAATTACAAGCTGAGGGAACAGCACAGTTTTATCTTTCCTTTCTCTGAAAATGCTGTTGAATGTAGAATATTGGAGTAGTCAGCCTCAGAGATGATTATCAACAGTTCCCTTATTGAGGTCTGCCAAATAAAATGCAGGATGCCCAGTAAATTTGAATTTCAGATAAATAACAAATAATTTTTTAGTATAAGGACAGATTATAGTATAAGGACAGATTATAGTATAAGAACTAAAAAAATATATTATTTATCTGAAATTGAAATTTAACTGGCTGTCTTTGTTTGTCTTCATTTTGTTTGTTTTTTGGCTAAATTGGACAACTCTGCAGTTACTCATAAGAAAAGTAACCCAGGGCAATTTATGTTTGATACCATCCAGTTACTTGGAGCTGAGTTGGAACAAAATCTGAATCTAAAGCAGAGGCAATTCAATTTGGTGCTGATATGTTAGAATATCTTACATTGTTTTCTAACTGTCTCCTTGGGTGGTGATTTGTCTCCCCAACAACTCCTTACAGTCATATTTCCTGTGACTTTTATTTTTTTGTCATACACAAGGTACAATATGAAATACTAAATTCATTCTTTTATCCCCTTTCTATTATAAGCCTACAGTAGAAGTACTGATCTGGGTACAAAGGGGACATGGCCTCTGTCCTTCAGATAATGAAAAATGAGTATATATAAATCACTTTAAATCAGCTAAGGGCATGATAAAGTGTCACTGCAGAAGAGCATGATGGCACTGGTGTTCAGAGCAGGGACAGATGGCTTCCAGCCGTAGGATTCAAGGAAGACATCAAGTAGAAGTTCCATCTGACTTGGGACTTGATTGATGGCAAGGATTTCAATAAAGGATTACAGAGAACATCATCCATGCAGAGAAAATAGCACAAACCAGGAGAGTGTGGTGAAAATAACAGGACTTACTTGGGGAACAAATCCATCCCTGTGTTTGCAGCTGAGATTTAAGTAAAGGAGAAGAGTACATGATGTTAGACCTGGGTTAGAAAGAACCCTGAACACCAAATAAAGGTATTTGGATGTATTAGAAAGGTCATGGGGGTGATTAAAGATTTTTGAGCTGGCACTTGATGTAATGAGTCACGTATGAAGAAAATCAATCTTTTGATGGCATAAAACATGGAGACCAGTGAGAAAGTGACTGCAAAAGCCCTGGTTGGTTAAATGAGGGCTTGACTATAATTTATAATGAGAGAAAGGGAAAGATGGGACTGGATGCAATCGATATTTTTGAGGTAGAATCCACTGAGCCTGCCAAATGGTAGGTTGTAGAAACTGAGAAAAAAAGGAGTCATGGAAGATAAAGCAGAGATTTTAAGTTTAGATAACTATGGGAATGTGGATACCATTAATAAAAATATGGAAGTCAGGGAAAAGGGCAGATTGTAGGTAGGAAGAAGATAATGGCTTTATCTTTTTAAACATAGCATTATAGAATTTCACAGCTATTAAAGTCATTATGATTATGCCCAATCCCTTTGTTTCATGTAGAAGAAAATCCAGTGAGAGTAAATGACTTGTCTATGATCACTCTGCAAGTTAGTGGAATAGCCAGTTGGGGAAATCAGATGCCTTGAACAATGTTTATTCCATAAAATGATCTATTTTATGATGAGTTTGAATTTGTAGAAGTAGAATAATGATGTGGTAAGATGCATTAGTCAGCTGGAAACGTAGATGTGGCATTTCAGTAACAGATCAGGGACAATGATTTGGGAGCTATCAAAATGAAAATAACATTTAAAGACATGGAAGTAAATGAAATTGCCAAAGGAGAGATTAGAGTCACTAAGTCAAGTGTGACAGATGTCCATGGATACTAAGAAGTGCCCACTAAAAAATAAAATAAAATAAATAGGAAGTGCCCACTAAATTTCACATTCAGGAGGCCCCTGGGTTTTGAGAGAAAGAGAGAGAGAGAAAGCAGTTGCCATTGAATGGAGGGAGCAGAAGCAAGACTACAAACATTGAAGGTTGATGGGCTGGTGAAGAAGTGGAACTAGAATTTAAAATTATTTCTCTGGAAGGTGGCAATAAAAGAAGAATGATGTGATAATGTTGAAGCAGGGCCTAAAGAAAAGCTTTTAGGTGTTGTAAGATGGGAAAAAAATGAGTGTATAGGTAGAAACAGTGAAGGTCATGGAGAACAAGTGGTTAAAGGTGTAAATGAGTGAGGGTATAACTGAAATTATCAAGGTCTTTAAAAAAAAAAACTAGAGTGGAGGAGAAAAAAACAAAACAAAATGAGGAGAGACACTAAAATGGATGGTAAAAGTGGAGGCAAAGAAGCCTCCTGAGGCACGAAAGGGGTGAAGTTGGTAGAATTCAAATTGACCTTTATCTTACCAGTGAAGTAGGAAATTGGATCTTTGGTAAAAGTGAGAGGATAGACATGGAAATGGGAATTTGTGAGCAGTGGGAATGTTTTCATATACACTTATGAGGAATCAGTAGCGAGAAGATAAAACTGCACTAAGAGCCCTGCTGAGGTTAGACTCGGGCATTTGTGGTAGATGTAATTAACCTAGTATTGATGCTTTTCAACTATGGCAGCAGAAGAGAAAATATGGACAATGGGGGTTTCCCAGGAATTCCCAGGTAGTGGGGAATATTATTGTTTTATATACTAGTGTTGATGGGATTCATGTTAGATGAAGATCCAAGCAGAATGGGCAATGTGGGGGGAGTTAAGGGCAAAAGTCAGATTTCCAAGAGTACCTTTATGCTAGGATTTCTGATGGCATTTGCACACATTGTTTCATGCAATCTTCATGACGAGCAATCATAACCTTACGAAGCAGCCATTATGACCCCAGTTACACAGGTAGAGACCCTCAAAGTCACATTGAACAAGCAATTGCTTAAGGACTCACACCTGTAAATGGTAGAACCTTTTCTTCTTTAAACTACGTTGGCTCTGCCCTCCAGTAGCCATGAAAAAATTACAAAATTAGGCAGGTAAGAAGGTTGAGCTTAGTAGAGGTATTTCAGAGTTAAAGGTGGAATACTTCCCACTGAGACGCTCCAAAGGGAAACACAAGTGACAAGATGCTAGTTACAGATGTCAAGGCCCAAGAAGCTAGAGTTAATTGATTTTTTTCCAGAAACATTTTATTGAAATATAACGTGCAGAGAGAAAAGTACACAAATCACAAGTGTAGAAGTCAGTGAATTTTTATAAAACGAACACAACCACGTAGTCAGAACCTGAAACAAGAAATACATCATTGCCAGCCCCATGAAAGCCCCCCTCAAGTCCCCTCCCAGCCACAATCCCCCTCAAGGTAACCACTCTCTTGACCTCTAACATCATAGATTCATTTCTGCCTCTTCTGAACTTTATATAAATTGAATCATATTTTTATGTGCTTTTTAATATTTGATTTCTTTTGCTCGACATTTAAGTTTATGAGATTCATCCCTGTTGTTTCATGTGGCAATTGCTCTGATTGATTTAACCACCACACAACCTTGCAAATAGTACCACCTTCTCCAGTGGTAAGAGAGTCTGACTATGTGAGACAGAGAAACAAAAGATTATTTAAATTTCTTTTCTATGTGCTTTCTTTGGGTATATAGTTGGGAAGACTTGATGGATATGTTTCTGATGTATACAAAGCTATGTTAAAATTGCATTTAGACACAGTTTGTAGAAAATGTATAAGAAAGTTCTTCATGATCTACTTCATAGTACTACATACAGCCTTACACTCAGAAAAGAAGGTTCAAAATGTTCTGTGAAGTTTACATAAACACTGTCAACTCAGTAAAGAGGATGGGGTTCAATGAATGTACTGGCATTTTTAAAGAAAAAAAATTGTATTATTGTGAGGGTTTGGAACTTTAGCATTCACTGAACTATTCTTAGTTATTTGGGAATCACTTACACTGAGTCCTGGAAGAAGATTTAAGGAAACACCAGGTGCCATTTGGTAATATCTTTTTGGGAAGGCCCTATGTTAGCCATGCTGCAATGCAAATATAAATAACCGGATACATTTTAAGACACATGACACAATGTTCTGAAAATTAATGTCGCAGAGTGGTCAGAAATTTAGATGAGTACATGATTAGCATGGCAAGAGGGTTTAAGAAACCTCCAGGTTACTCACTTCCCTTGATACTCAGTTTCTTCTTCTATAAAATAGAAATAATGCTCCATCTCGCTCTCTGGCTGACATGAGAATCAGATGATGGATTTATGAGAAAGCACTTTGCAAACTGGAAGGTAAGATTATGGTATGATTCGTATCGGCCATTTTACCTCCTTTTCAGTTGCTCATGGCAGGTTAAAGTGAAGGAAGGATACCCGGATTGGAAGCATCGCCAATTGTAGCAAAATTGAGCAGGAGGATGAAGTTAGGATTACGGTTAGGGTTAGGATGAGGGTTAGGATGAGGCCTGGCTGGGAGTACAGGCTCTGCCCCAGACTGGTGGCTGTGTGGCTTCAGGCAGGTTATTTAACCTTCTCCAGCCACAGATTCATCTCTAGAGTAGAGACAGTTACACTGCTTACATATGGCAAGAGGAGGAGGTAATTGTCAGCAAAGCACCCCTCATGGCACCTTGTGAATAGAATGCGCCCAGTAAATAGTTTTAATTACCATAATTCTATAACAACAATGATAATAATGGTATAATAGCTTCAAGTAGCCACTTAGTGCTGTGGATGTGCAAGGCATCTGAAAAACACTGACCTCTTGGGGGTACCAGTCAATGGTTTCATGATTTAGGGGATCCCTTGCAAGTCTGAGAGTGGAAAACAGGTGGAGACTCTGGCAGCTCACACCATATGGCTGCTGGGCACCTGCAGGATTGGGGTGCCAAAGGCACCTCCTGTGGGATGGCTTCTGATGAGGTGAACTACTCTCTCCCTTTCCAGTCCGCTGTGACAGGTAAGCTCTTTTCCTCTACTTCCTTAACGAAACAGAATAATAAAATATCAGAGCTTTTAGCTCTAGACATTATCTGTTCCAACACTGGATTTCAAAGCTGCAGAAATGGAACTGAGAGGCTGAGGGGCTTGCTGGGTGAACTGGTGGTAAAACTGGGACTGGAGTCCAGATCTCCCAGCTCCCAGTTCAGAACTTTTCCTTCTACCCCACAGTGACCTTAGAGGATGGCTTCACCTCTACTCTCTCAGTGCAAATACAGGATTATCTCCTTAAGAGTTGGGCCTGAATCTGATTCCTCGTGGAATCCCCTGGGCAATGCTTTGCACCTAATAGTTACTCAGAAAAATATTTTTAAATGGCATCAGATTTGTGGGATACTCTCTTCTCATGTTCAGTTTTTAGAATCAGGGGTCAAACTTAAAGATCATCTTTAAATGACCTGGTTCATTCCTCTCTGCTGCATTATATGCACATGTCCCACTCTCTAAGGGCGGTCAACCCATCTTTTATTCTGCTTCTCTAATTCTGCTGGACGGTCAACCCATCTTTTCCCTGCTCTTTCACTGCCCCGGTGTAGAGCTCTGTGCTAGTGCTTATGGTGACATAGCACCGTAGAGTGGCTGAGAGTGTGAGATGAAGAATCAGGAGAGAATGGGGATCCTGGCTGCAACTTACGAGATACTTAATGACTCTAAAGCTACATTTCCTTACCTGTAAAGTGGGGAAGATGACACCTACATCATAAGATGTTGAACGTTAGTCGTACAGTGCACAGCACATAGAGTACTCAGTAAATGTCTTAGTCTTAGGTTGTATGATAGTTTGCACATTGACATGTCTGGCTCCCCTGCCAAACTATGATCTTCCTCAGGTCCAGAACCTTCTTAGTTAACTTTATATCTGTGGGACCTTGAACAGTGTTGTCTGATACATAGTAGATACTCAGTGTTTCCAGAAGGGAGGGACGAAGAGAAGGTAGGAAAGGAGGAGAAGTTGTAAGATGCAGATGAACTCCCAATCTAAGACACCAAAGACCTGGGTTCAGGCCCAGCTCTTCCAGTTGCGAGCTGTGGAGTGTTAATCTAGTCACTTAATGCCTATGAAACTCATTCTCCTTCTCAGCAAAATAGGTTTGCTAATACTGCCTTCCTAGAAGCCTTAGGAGGATCATTTGAGACAGTGTATGTGAGGATATTTTGTACATTGAAATGTACTTTCCAAATTTATTGTGAGGACTGTTATTGTTATGACAAGATCTGCCTTCACCGTCTCCTCGATTTTACTAATAATCAGTTAGCCACTGGGCAGTGACGCCTGGCTCTGGAGTGGAAGGCACTGCGTTAGCTGCTGTAAGGAAGTCTTTGCTTTCAGGATGTTTACAGTGTGGAAGAGAGGTTGGAACCCATGGCCTCCGCCTCTGGCCACGGAAGGTAGTTTGAGAGGACTCTTGGGCAGAGGCCCTTGACCTCAACCGACCTACCTCTGTGAGTGCCCGGCGGCGGTGGCTGTCTCTGAAATGACCCCTAACAGCATGTGCCTGCCAGGACTGCCCAAGCTCGTCTTTGCAATGCTGCCTCCTTTGTCAAATGCCACCAGCTTTACGTTCTCATTTCCCTCGTAACACACATGTTAGGGCAGCTAAGTGTATTCCCTGTGATGTAAATGTTACAGTGGCACAGCAGAGAGCAGAGGGTAGCCTGCTGCGGCCTGAAGAGAAAGTCAGGCGCTGATGTCTGACGGCCCACTTCCCCACTCTGAGCCTGCCTACGGGACCTGCTCTGGGACTTTCACCTGCACCCTCACGCACACAGTTCTCTAAATCCCCAAGTGGATAGGTCTGGGAGCCCCCTGAGAAACACACATCATGGGAAAGTTTGTTTCAGTGCCTCCTCGGCTCCATCAGGGACCTGTAAAGCCTGTTCAGTGTAAAAGCAGCTCCTGATTCTAGACACTCCCTGAAGCATGGCCTAATTTCTCCACATCCAAATCCAGATTTTTTAACCTACCCTTTGGATTTAAATGAGGCACTTAAATGGATGTTAAACCTGAGTTCTTTACTCTGGAGGCTGGAGAGTTCGCCATGGTGTTTAGAAGGTTTAGCTCACGTGAGCATTGTATTAGTTATCTATGGCCCTTGTACGGAATTCCACAAACTTTGTGGCTTAAAACAACACAGATCAAGGTTTTGGCAAGGCTGTGTTCCCTTCTGGAGTCTCTAGGGGAAAATCCATTTTCTTGCATTTTCCAGCTTCTAGAGGCTGCCTGCCTTCCTTGGCTCCAGGCCATCTTCCACATTCAAAGGCAGCAATAGTCCATTGAATATTTCTCACATTCTGTCACTTGGACACTGACTCATCTGTCTTCCACTTCCACATTTAAGGACCCTTGTACATAGGGCCCACCTAGAGCATCTAAAATAATATTTTTATTTTAAGATTAGCTCATTAGCAGCCATATTCCCATCTACTACCTTATTCCTCCTTGGCCAAGTAGCATAATATATTCACAGGTTGCAAGGATTAGGATGTAGACCTCTTTGGGAAGCCTTTGTCCTGTCTACCACAGGTATTGAGAGTGATGTCAGGATCTCAGGATGTCTCTGTAGTAGTGATTGGCAAACATGGCCCTCGGGCCGTACACTTTTTGAAAATAAAGGTTCATTGGAACACAGTCACTTGCATTTGTTTCTGTATTATCTGTGACTGTTTTCATGCTTAAATGGCAGAGTTGAATATTTGCAACTCAGACCATGTGGCTCACAAGCCTAGAATAATTACTATCTGGTCTTTTTAAAAAAGTTTACTGACTTTTGCTCTCTAACTCTCTATATATTTCTGATTATAACTATAACTCTAAGGAATATCACTTAGGGACTTTGTGGATGTCTTCCTCATGTTCTTCACTCCCCCACCCCCAACACACATACTTTTAAAATTCCTAACAGTGCTCTGTCTGCCTCTCCTGCTGTTTTTTCTCTACCTTCAAGTGCCATGAAACTACTAAACCCTTAATAGTAACACCAAGCATTATACTGTATCACCTCTTTACTTTGATACACACTGTTCCCTTTGCTTATAAAATACTTTTACCTTCTTTTCCTATTTCTTGCTGAGAAAACTCCTACTCATCCTTTAAAACCCTGCCAAGGCATAACTTCCTCCAGGAAGCCTTCCCTATCACTCCTACCCAAGGAAAAGCAATTACTCCTATTCTCAAACAGTCTTTTCTGGACTGTGAGTGCCTCAACGGCAGTGATTGCTCTATTTACCCTTCTGGTATCCTCTGTGTCTAGCAGGGAGACTGACACCTATTATGTGTCCACAAATACTAGTTTAATTGAATGGTACTTTAAATGTTGCCAGTCAGAGTTGAGGCACAGTGAAGTGGCAACAACACGTTCTGTAAAAATTCAAAACTGGTTCCTGCTGTTTCACGGAGGGAATGGCTGTATGATCTTGGAGATGTCCATTCCTTTCTCCTGGCCTCAGTCTTATCACCTATGAACCAAGCAGTTGGTTTAAATATGATTGGTCTCTTGGGCCGCTTCCAGCTTTAGGGGTCCTTTCCACAGAGGATTTGGCCTTGTACCTTGCAGATGCTGAGAAGAGAGAAATCTCTTGCATTGGGCTTGTGCCCTGCAGAGCTGGAAATCACTCAAGTTGGTGAGATAATGTGTGGGCCGTGGGTGGGATCTTGTATTTGTTATTGACCTTTCTCTAGGAACCAATTAGAAGGTAAACACATGCCCTGGAGAGTCATGGCCAGGCAGTGTGTGCTCACGATCCCCAGCTCATAATCCTCAGCAGCAATCCATGCCTGGAGCACAGTCCACTTACTAGAGACCCACCCCAAGTCCTTGTAACCATATGGGAATCACACCAAACTCCAGGGAGTCCAAATTATTGTTTCCCCCTCCTCCCCCAATTCCTTCATATCTGTCAGTGGTCCTGCTCTGTCCACTCCAAGGCTAGAAACTGTGGTGACAGTTTTGCACACCTTCCTCTCCCTGGTCATCTCTTACGGAGAATGGTATATTTTTTGCCCTGTCATGAATTGGTATATATTTGTTTCCTTCCAGACCTTATTTAGAACTTCTCTCTTTCATCCTATTGTCACCACCCATTCTAGCCTGCATTGTTTTCAGCTTAGATCCCCACAGTTGGGTCTTCCTGGGACCCCTAACTCTAGCTGTTTCCCATTGAGAGGCATCTTACACACTCCTGTTGGCTGCATTGTCCTAAATTCCCTCTTTCCTCATGCCTTGCCCCTCGACCAGAACCTCCAGTAGCTCCTTGCTACTCGGACGTACATCAAGTCCAGACTCCTACACTTCACAATCTGGCCCCGCTCTGACTCTCTAACCACTTTTCTTCAACAGTCTCTGTTCAGTAAGACTTATCTCCCTGCTGCTTTGCATTTCATTTTGGATTCCACGTTTTTCCACCTAGATTACCGTTATTTGGTTCTTAATTCAATTAAGTTCAGTGCACTTCCACAAGCATGTATTAATAAGCACCTGCTCTGTTCAAAGCACAAGCATGCCTTTGCTGCCCCCAGTCCTTGGATAATCCAGCCCACAGCCCACAGTGTGCCCTTGCTGTTTGCCTTCTGTGCCTGAGCATTCCTGCTCCCCTCTCGGATCACACATTCCTAGAGTAGAGGACAGCAATGACTTGTCTTTTGCTTCTTTTGTATCCCAGACTGGGGGCTGCTATTGAGCCCAGACACCCAGGCCACCTTTCCAGCCTCATTTACCATTTCCTTTCCCACCTGTTCTGTCATCTATACGTTAATGATAATGCAGCCTACCTCACGAGGTTGTCTCGAAGATTAGAGAGATTTTGTTCAGGCAGACTCTCAATTAATGGTTGCTTTGACTAACATTATCCTTATCCATCCTTCCCATGGTCCTTCAGTTTTTGATGCATAAGCATTTGAGCATTTGGAGTCAGAGAAAGTAACCAAAGGTATTTTATCATGACGACTAGACATAGAAATTGTTCTTGCTCCTAAATCTTGATCAGAACATTCCACACTGAACCCATAAGTTATAGCAGGTTATTGGGTTTCATTTTACTTGTTTATAAGGTAAGTATTTATTAAGTGCTTGCTGTTTACCAGGCACTGTTCAGGGTTTGCCATTAGCAATCTCAGTGGCCTCTTTTGTAGATGAGTCATTCCCTCTCCCTCGTCTCAGACCCAGCCCTCTGTACTAAGAGGAAGTGTGGTATAGGAACTGCAGTTTAAAGTTTTTACTGAGGGATTGGTCCTGAGCTTTGGCCACGTGAAACTCACTCAGTCTCCTCCCTCTCCAGTCTTCCTCCTGAGGCTGTGGCTGCCAGGTGTCAGCTGGGGCCTTCTGTCTGCTGGCTGCCCAGGCTATTCAGTTTCAGAGAAATAATTTCGAATCCAAACTACAACTATTTGAAATTCATTCAAAGTGTAGCAGTATTTCATTCATTCAATAAATTCAATTAGTGAATAAATTCAATTCAGTAAATGTTTGCTAAATTAAAGCAATCACTCAAACAAGACTGACTTAATCTCAAGATGTCTGTTGATGCTTCTGCAAATAAGTTTTGTAGTATAATCTGCTTTGGAAAAGATCAGTATTCCCTTGTTTACTATTTCAAATAATATTAACTCTCATAATTCAAGGCAACCTCTTAAACAAATTACGTGACAGTGTGTGATAAATGCTAGAAGAACCACCAGAGCAGAAACAAAACAAGCAACAACAAACCTCAGCTAATAAGAAAACAACTTTAAAAATGACTATTGGAGTCTATTATCTAGATTATTCCAGTTTAAGACAGTTCGGAATCTGTGTTAAATGGATACATATGTGAAACTGGCAAAAAAAGAGGCCAGAAATGTCAGAAGTGACATGCAAAACATTTACAGTTCTTGTTTGTATGTGTGTGTCCAGGGGAGATTGAGCCAATATTTTCTACCTCGCCTGCACATTTATGTTGGCGGGATTTCCCTGGTAAATATTGGTTTTTACCAAACACTGAAATCTTTAATCACATTTAACAGACACTGCATTATACTGTGTTAGACACTCCATTAGAAAAGGAGAAACAGGGAAACACAACTGATAGCTACGATCTTTCAAGGGTGAAAAGGAAAAATCAGAATCAAGTAAAATTCTTTAGAGGCAGAAATGCCAAGAAAACCATTGCTGAAATACAAAATTTTGTTTTTCTAAAGTCTGGAGCTGAGTTCAGTTAAATGACGTAGTTTACAAACCAGGGGAAATTAGGGCAGGAACGGAAGTACTGCTAAATTAGGAGAAATTGGTCAAAGGAAGGCAAGCTAGCTGTGACATACACAATGTTGGCTTCTTTCTCAGATTCTCAAACAATTCTTGTTTGCTACTGTGTTGAGTTGGGTTGCCATGAAACCTAGGACCTAATTTTATATTTGTGTGCTAGTCAGAAGTTCTGAATCTGTCACATAAAGCAATTGCTTGTCTATGTGCAAACAAGGCTGCCAAAAACATAACCTCCCTACCACATGTGCACGTGAGTGCACGCTCGTGCACGTGGGGACACACACACACACACACACACACAACCCCACCCCCAAGAGTCACTATGTTTTATTCATTCTGCGCCTTAATTCACATCCAGTGGTTCTTAGTGAATCATCCAGGACCCCATAAATCACCTTGAGAGCCTGTGGGTCTACCGCTACGTTCCTTCCTCCCATCCCACCTCTACACTCCCTAAATCCCTGCCTCTCTCATCTCAGACACAGCCCTGGACTGCTTAGATGTTTCTAAGGATGTCTTCAGGAGGACTGGCTGTTTTATCTCTGAAGCCTATGATTATCTCTGCTTAATTAAAGCATTTCAGCCCACATTTTAGGGCAGATGATGATAAGATTTGAAAGAAGCAGGGACACTGCTGAGATGAATGGTCAGCCCCACTGAAGCTGCCTAAGGGAAATACTGTTTTTGTTTGTTTCTTTCCTTTTCCTTTTTTTTTTCTTTTCAATTTTTCATCAGCTCCCAGGAGAGACTGAAGAGGTGGGACTCCCAGGAAAATGAAAGACTCAGAGAGGGTGGTTATCGCCAGACTTTTGGCTGAGGATGAGGGTCACCCAAAGCAATTCTAAGAAGAACAAATTCCCAGAGCCCACCCCAGAGAGACTGCTTCAGTACCTTGGGGCTTGCCTGGGAAGCACCCCCAGGAGATTCAGGTGTAACTCTTTCACAGACCAGCATAGTGATGGAGTATCAACTTTAGATTCAGGCCGGATTATAAACTGAGTTCCACCATGTACCTAGTGTGACTTTGGGCAGGTTGTGCAATCACTCCAAGCCTCAGTTTACTCACCTATAAAATAGGAATAATAACTACTTAATGGAGTTGTTGCAAAGATTAAATGAGATAATATCTAAAGTCTCTCACATGCTGCCTGAGTTATAGTAGGTCAACAATAAAGTGAAATCAATCCAAATGTCTCCTTGGGACTTAACCCAACAGAGGCAGCCACTAAAGCCTTCCTAATGGCACTGGAGGCAGACTGGCTAAGTCTGAATTCTGACGCCACTAAATCTGTGGCTCTCAGAGAGCTCCTGTATTTCTCTGTTTCTCATCTGCAAAATAAAATGATCTACTATATATAAAATAATACTCAGGTCATGAAATTTTGATGAAGATTAAATTAGTTCATGCATGTAAAGTGCTTAGAAACTTTGGTAATGGATAAATAATAACTCCAGTTACTATCCTTATTACCACCTCTTCTAAAGTGAGTGTGTGGGGGGAATGAATGTTGGCTTTGGAGTATTCACGTCAATAGCAATAGCTTTATGGTCTAGAACAGTGTTGTCCAATTGTCATGTAATGCAAAACTCATAGGAAATTTAAAATTTTCTAGTAAACACATAAAAAGAAACAGGTGCGATTTGTTTTAATAATGTATTTTACTCAGTTCACTATATCCAAAATATTATAATTTCAACATGTCAAATGTAAAACTTTTCACAGATATTTTACATCATTTGTCTATATAAAATCTGTGAAATCCAGTGTGTATGTTACACCTGCAGCACATCTCAAACCACATTTTAACTGCTCAATAGCCACACATGATTAATAACTATCATACTGGACAATGCAGAAATTCCAGATTCTAAAGAAAGTCCCCTTACCTTGACGAGCCTCAATGATCTCATTTATAAAAATGGAGAGAAGGTTCATGGCTTTGTTTGTAGAAGAAAATGAGCACAGTTGAAAATGCTTTGTCAACTGGAAAAGACTGTATGTAGTAGTTCTGGCTCTTGGCAAACTCTCTTTTTTTTTTTTTTTTTTTTTGCGGTACGCGGGCCTCTCACTGTTGTGGCCTCTCCCGTTGCGGAGCACAAGCTCCGGATGCGCAGGCTCAGTGGCCATGGCTCACAGGCCCAGCCGCTCTGCAGCATGTGGGATCTTCCCGGACCGGGGCATGAACCCGTATCCCCTGCATCGGCAGGCAGACTCTCAACCACTGTGCCACCAGGGAAGCCCTTGGCAAACTCTTGACTGTCAAATGCAATGACGTTCTCACATGGTGAAGTACTCCAAGTCCTGTGTGATCAGAGACATCACCCAGGAGAGCACTAGGTAGAGGCACTTTCCTGTAGGTAAATGAGAGATTTCAGCCCATAACGTTTTGAGTGACAGGAAATTTCTACCCCTCTTCTCCCCACTTACCATGTTCATTCCCAACGGCAAACACCTTTTCTTCTGCTCTCCATTGATTCTTGAAATTCCTTTGACAACTTTCACTCTACAAGTAAAGAGAAATTTAAGGTATAAATAACCCTTCAATTCCCCCTGATCCCACGCAGTTTGGGACCTCATTACTTCTTAGCAGCTAACTTTTTCTGCAAATAATAATCCCCGAAAATAATAATTTACCAGGTGCGTATTTTCTACTCCATTCTATTATCCTTACATCTTACATCTATCAGATCAATTATTCATCTTATAGGCTTCACTGTAATAGCAAGAGCATGGAACTTGAGGCAGAAAGCCCAGTCTCAGGTCTCCGGGTTCTGCATTTATCAGTTATGGGATTTGGGGTGAGATGCTTAAACTCCCTAAACTTCAGTCTCTTCCTGTATAAAATAGAGACAGTAAAACATTTCTCACAAGGCACGATGAGGATTTTAAAAGATTATACATATGAAAGAGATCTGTAACTGCAAAACATTAAACAACTGTATAACAATATTAAGATATTTATAAACCGCTGTGTGTGCCATCCTTCTGTTGAACAGTTTTCAATGGCTCCCCACTGTCTGCCAAATAAAGTCAGATTCCTTGGTCTAGCATAAAACAGTCTCCAGTATCGGGCCCTGACCATGCTACTTTTGCAAAAGTATTCCAATCTGCACCCTTGCTGACACCCAGTGTTCTAATCAAATAGGACTATTTTGCTTATTCTCCCAAACAGGACTGAATGGTGTGGCGTGTTTCCAATTTCATACCTTTATTCATGCTGCTCATTGCCTTACCTCAGTTTTTCCATCTCTCAAAATTCCACCCATTCTTCTTTACGTGGCCTCCAAGTCTCTCCTATCGCCCTTTCCCTCATGTCTTTAAGATCTGTCTGTGCTGCCTCTGAACTTTACTTGTATCTTTTGTATGACAACTGTCAAAATCAATTTGGAATTCTAGTATTGCTTAGTGCACAGACACCTGCAGCTATTCTGTGAGAGTTAAATAACAAAGTCTGCGTGTGATTTTGCAAAAGTCCCCTTTGGAGACAGAATATCCCCTATGTTAAAATAAGCCAGCTAGAGGGCTTCCCTGGTGGCGCAGTGGTTGAGAGTCCACCTGCTGATGCAGGGGACACGGGTTCGTGCCCCGGTCCAGGAAGATCCCACATGCCGTGGAGCGGCTGGGCCCGTGAGCCATGGCCACTGGGCCTCGCGTCCGGAGCCTGTGCTCCACAATGGGAGAGGCCACAACAGTGAGAGACCCGCGTACTGCAAAAAAAAAAAAAAAAAAAGAGCCAGCTAGAAATCTAATCAATACATGAATGCAAAAGAAATAGAGAGCTTATTAATTGTGGTAACATTGAATAAGTCAGCAAAAAGAAGGTGGTTTATTTGGAGACTAGTAAAAAAAGAACCAAGAACAGGAATTCCTGATATTGCTTCTCCAATACTGTTCAGTAGCCAAGACACCATCCTTTGGGTAGTGGATATCCCATCTACTGATATGCTGGGCAAGTCAGCAGTTGAAAGAATATTTTTTTGAGCTTCTACTAGGTAAGTAGATACTGTGCTACATTAAAGACCAGCCAAAAAGATATGTTCCTTGCTCTCAAGAAGTCATGGGTAAAATAAACGAAGAGAAAGAATTCCAGTGACATGGTCAGTTGGAAATAAGAGGCCTGAACACAGTTGTTGTGGGAGCTGAGAGGAAGGGAGCTTAATCCAACCTCAGAATATTTGGAAAGCTTTGTAAGGAGATAACTCTAGGCTGAATCCTAAAAGATAAGAGTTAGCCAGGTGAACAAAGTTGGGAAGGGCATTTCAGGCCAATGGAAACACTTGAGCTAAGTGTATCAGGCTTGAGTAAAGCAGATTAAAACCATCCAACTAAGTCCCCTGCTCTGATTTGATGCTTGCCAAGCAATCTTATGATAAGAATTTGGTCTCCCATGTTGAGGAACGTGTAATGACTAGATGACATGAAAATCTTACCATAAATTATTGCTCTTGTAAATTAATTCATTGGTCTCTGATTTCTCATTGCACTCTTATGAGCTGGACTAGTACTGTAAGTGGAATGAAGTTAAAGCACACTGACAGAAATCACATTCTGACCTGAAAAGCTGAGATGACTGAGAGTTTTGGTCACCAGCCAAATACCACTGTCCTAGGGATGATAAGGTTTCAACTCATAAATATCTCAAATGCATTTACCTCTCTCCATCCGCATTGCTACAACGTAATTCTAGCCATCACTACTTCCTGCATAGGTTAAAGCAATAAAATAAGTAATGCTGCTAGCAACTGGCATGAATACTTACTAGGTGCTGGGTACTGGGCTAAGTACTTTTATGTGGATTACTTCACTTAATTCTCATAACAACCCCACCAGAAAAATATATATCCCCTAATTTTAGAAATGAGGAAATTAAGACTTAGAGAAAATTAAGTAACTTGCCCAAGTTTGCACTGCTAATAAAATAAATGACAGAGCGAGAAATCAAACTTATCTGTCTTCCTCCATATCCTGAGTTTTTAAATACTATTTAGCTAGCCTCCTTGCAGCCATTCCCGTCTTCAAGTTCATTCTCTAGATCGCATGGAGAGTGATCTTTTTTTTTTAAGATTTTTATTTATTTATTAATATTTATTTATCTATTCATTTATTTGGCTGCCCTGGGTCTTAGTTGCAGCACGTGCGATCTTCGTTGCAGCATGCAGGATTTTTAGTTGCAGCATGCGGGGTCTTTAGTTGGCATGTGGGATCTGTTTCCCTGACCAGGGATGGAACCCAGGCCCCCTGCATTGGGAGCACGGAGTCTTAGCCACTGGACCACCAGGGAGCGTGATCTTTTTTAAATGCAGATTTGGCTAGGCCACTCCAAGCTTCTCTCCATGGCCTTCCATAGCTGTGTAGGGCCTGATCTGAACTTCTCACACCAGTCTTTTTCTCTCGGTGTGTTCCTGACACATGGACAGATCTTAGTCCATGGAATGCACCCTGATGTTCTTCCTGTCTGGTATGCTTTCCTCCCTCTTTGCACCTAATTCTCATTCCGCCAAATCTCATAACTTTCCAAGTTAGGCCTTCCCTGACCTTTTTATCACATCCCACTTCTTAGACTTTTGAGTCCTCTGTTATCCCTGTTATAAATTCTTAGGACACTCTAAAATTAGTAGCAGCTCCTTCTCCAATTGTAATTAAATAAGTTTTTGTATAATTATTTGTCTTTTCCTACTAGAATATAGGCTTTAAGTAAGCAAAAACTATGTCCATAGAATTTACCATTATACCCTTGGCATTTCATGCTAAGCCTACAATATAATAGGCACTCAAAAAAAAATCCACTCATTAAATAAATATTTGTTGTCTCATATTCAACAAACAATAGCCAACATTTATCTGGCACTTATATTATACCATGGACTGTCTTAAGCATTTTACATTTATTCATTAAGACTACAACCCATTATATAGATACCATTATTATTCTCATTACATGGGTGAGGAAACTGAGGCAGAGAGAAGTTAAGTAACTTCTCTAAGATTAGACAATGGAATATGAACCCAGACAGTGTAGTTCCAGAGACCAAGCTTTTAACCACTACTCTATATTCTTCATAAATATTTCTTGTATATATTTAATGTATTAGAAAAATAACTGGACACCGACTGACCTCCATGTCTGATTGCTTTCTTGTGGCATTGCCCTGTAACACCAACACAGGTGGATAATTAAGTTCCTTGGGCACCCTTTCACATTTGTGGTACATGTTATTAACTGAATGAGTACAGACTCTCATTAGTAAGTAAAGCCAAAGTCAGAGTCCTTCTGGAGAGCAGAGTTTGGCAAGGGTAAGGACACTGAAAGGGAATAGGGCTATGAGGCTGGCACATCAAAGACAGTTTCACCTTGTCCAATCTTGCCTGGGTGAAACAAAGAGAAAGTTGGACCATTTGTTTATAACAGGCCCCACGGCTTAGCAAAAAAGATCATGGAATTCAGAATCAGAGAACTTTGGTTCTTCTCCCTCCTCTCTTTCTTCCTTCCCTCTCTCTCCCTCCCTCCTCTGCATCTCTCCTCTCTCTCTCTCTCTGTCTCTCATCAGATGACTCTGAGCAAATCATTAAACATCTCTAGGCCTCAAATTTCTAACATGCATAATGGAAAATATATGTCATAATAATAATAATTTCTATCTCATGGGGTTTATTTTTCAAGGAAAAAATGAGATCCACAAGTGAAAGTGCTTGGTAAACTGTCAAGTTGTATATACCAAAGCTAGCTGTGATTGGAGTTTTTTTTAACTTGTAGTCTTACAGGAGTTTGCTAAGGAGATCAGCATCAAAATGACCTACTTTCACTGTTATTTCCCTTGAGGGCAGTGAACCTCTTCTTCCGTGAATCCACCCAGAGTGAAATCCCTGTCATGTGCAATTGCAAAGTTCCTCATATTTATAAAGACACATTAACAAAGTCCTGCCTGAAGAAAGGCCATTTGGGGCTTACAGATGGCCTTTGGAAGAACTGTGTTACAGAGTGTATGAGTGTTCTCCAGTTCCTGGGATTTGTTCTAAGAATGTTTTACTCAAGGTTAAAACAACAGCCTTCTGGAAAAGTTGCACTCTAACACAAGTGCATTTCATTTACCAAAGAGTGATCAAAAGAAAATATATACCTTTGGACTTAATAACTTACAACAAAAAGAAAAGCTATTGCTAACTGTCAGGGAAAAAACATCATAACCAAGATCACTAAATAAATAAGCTCACAGCCCCAACCTAACTCCTTTAAATAAAGAGAGGCTGATTTCCATAGGTATGAAATAATTTTACATTTTAACAAATACTTATTGCACTTTGAGGAGGAACCAAGGAGTGAAATAAGCCTGCTAACCTCAAGGCCCACTGAATCTAGGGAGGACATCTACAGGGCTAGAAGCTTGTGGAAAAAGCTGGTTATTAGCTGGATATAGAGTCCAATTACTTCCAAGAATCAGAAGAGTGTTTTTTCAATTTTCTCCATCAAGATTTCCTTTAATATTTTCCCCAAGGGAGCCCTTGCTTTAGAAATTGAGTCTACAAAAACAAAAACTTCATTTAAAGATAACAATTAGTCTACCAAATAAAATTATTTTGTTATTTTATGGAGGTTTATTTAATGTTATTTCAGTTATTTGATGATATTCACAAATTAAGAGCTAGGAAAGGTCTTGGGATGCTTTCCTTTCAACATCAACAGTTTACTTTATTTTGAGGCTAAAAGTGCAGGTTTTGCTGTGACCAGGCGAAGCTTCATGCTAGGTTGCCCCGACTGTGCCATGTGCCACTGGGCCATTGCAAAAGGTCATTGTGTAGTTTGGGTACTGATCAAAGGTACTTAGCCAGATGGTGAGGGGAGCTGAAATTCAACCCTTGAGTCACTTCCCAAGCTTTCTGTCCAAGGGCTATGTCTGCCAAGAGACAGCACATTTTCCTAATTTTCCCAAAGGTACTGTATAAGCTTGGAATGGGGAGCAAGGCAGGGGAGGAAGATGATAAGGCACCCAGCTTCACAGACTGACCATTTTGAAGATGGGAAAGGGGTTTCCCATGTAATCATTCAGTTCAGTGGACCGAGTCTTCTTCGTTGCTGTGGTCCCAGCACCTGGCAGCAGCAGGCTTGGCACGTAGTAGACACTCAACGTATATCTTGTGGAATAAATGAATGCACAAATGGCTTTCTTATACAGTTCTCCATGTCTAAACGTCCACTGATCTGTTGTGTCAATATGCATTGGGTAAAAGCAGAATGATACATCAGGCAAGTTCTATATTTTAGAAGTGAAAACCAACAAACTCTAACCTAACCAAGAGCCAAGTCCCTATCTGAGGTCATGCAGCCAGAGGCACACTGTAGGATTTCGTGGCCACTTTATATGTGACCCCCCCCCCCCACACCTCCAATGCCCAGGGCCAGAGCACAACTCTACCAACTCAACCACCAAACATATGGCTATCTACCCTCAGGAAAGTGTCCAGGACCAGGGAGAGGCTTGTAGGGGGTGGGGTGGAGGAAAAAGTTCCTGACAGGTACTAAGCTCTGTATCAAAGCCCTGGCATGCCTTCCTTCACTTAATTCTCATAGCTAGTTTATGCTCTCTTCCTGTTTTACTGGTAAAGACACAGAGACACAATCAGGCTCCTTACCCTAAGGTCACAGTGCTAATAAACAAATGGCAGAGTCAGGATGTGTAAACAGCTGGGCCAGACACCAATATGTTCCACTGAATTTTGAGTTAGTAGGAGCATCCTGGTCTATGCAATGGCAAAACCAACATCCTTTTTCAGCTGTGTGTGATTTATTCAACTCTATTTGTTTGTTTGCCTTTTTTGTATGTTAATCTCAACCTGCTAATTTCTGCCTGCCCCCATCTTTCCCCTTGATAACCATAAGTTTCTTATTTTGTTTTTATTTATTTTTATTTTTGGCTGTGTTAGGTCTTCATTGCTGCGTACGGGGGCTACTCTTCGTTGTGGTGCGTGGGCTTTGCTGCTCTGCGGCATGTGGGATCTTCCCGGACCAGGGATGGAACCCATGTCCCCTGCTTTGGCAGGTGGATTCTTTTTTTTTTTTTTTTTTTTTTTTTTTTTTTTGCTGTACGCGGGCCTCTCACTGCTGTGGCCTCTCCCGTTGCGGAGCACAGGCTCCGGACACACAGGCTCCGCGGCCATGGCTCGCGGGCCCAGCCGCTCCGCGGCATGTGGGATCTTCCGGGATAGGGGCACGAACCCGTGTCCCCTGCATCGGCAGGCGGACTCTCAACCACTGCGCCACCAGGGAAGCCCTGGCAGGTGGATTCTTAACCACTAGGCCACCAAGGAAGCCCTCAAGCTCTTTTGAAACCCATTGCTACAGTTCAACGAAAGGAAAGGAAACATGTTTTTAGAAACCCTGTTTCTTGTTTCTTTTCTTTCTTTCTTTCTTTTTTTTTTTTTTAAACTGGGGTTTTGGGACTTCCCTGGTAGCACAGTGGTTAAGAATCTGCCTGCCATTGACATATATACACTACCAAATGTACAATAGATAACTAGTGGGAAGCAGCCACATAGCACAGGGAGATCAGCGCGGTGCTTTGTGACCACCTAGAGGGGTGGGATAGGGAGAGTGGGAGGGAGATGCAAGAGGGAGGGGGATATGGGGATATATGTATATGTATAGCTGATTCACTTTGTTATACAGCACAAACTAACACGACAATGTAAAGCAATTATACTCCAATGAAGATGTTAAAAAAAAAGAAGCTGATGTGATCAACAACAATTTTATCATATTATACATTATATTATGATGTACAAATCAATAACTTAATTAAAGAGTGATATAATTAAAATTTTTTAAAAAATGTATCTGCCTGCCAATTCAGGGGACACGGGTTCGATCCCTGGTCAGGGAAGATCCCACATGCCGCGGAGAAACTAAGCCCGGGCACCACAACTACTGAGCCTGCAAGCCACAACTACTGAAGCCTGCATGCCTAGAGCCCGTGCTCCGCAACAAGAGAAGCCACCCAATGAGAAGCCCACGCACCGCAACAAAGAGTAGCCCCTGCTCACCGCAAATAGAGAAAGCCCGTGCACAGCAACAAAGACCCAATGCAGCCAAAAATAAAATAAATAAAAATAAATAATAATAAACAAAAATTAGGCTTTCCCTAGGTTGGTCTCTCTGTTGAAAGCATGCACAGAAAATCAGGAAGACAGAGAAAAGTGCACAAATCATAGGTGTAGAAGTCAGTGAATTTTCATAAAATGAACAGACCCATGTAACCTGTACCCAGACCAAGAAGTACATCACTGTCGGCCCCATGGAAGTCCCCCTCCAGTTCTTGCCCGGTTGCTAACACTCCAAGTTAACCACTATCTTGACTTCTAACATCATAGGTTTATTTTTGCCTCTTCTGAACTTTATATATATATAAATTACATCATATTTTTATGTGCTTTTTAATCTCTGGTTTCTTTTGCTTGACATTAACGTTTATGAGATTCTTCCCTGTTGTTGCCTGTGGCAATTGTTCTGATTGATTTAACCACCATAAAATCTTGCAAATAGTACCACCTTCTCTAATGAAAAGAGTCTGATTATGTGAGGCAGATAAACAAAATAATAAATAATAAATAACAAAAGGTTATTTACATTTCCTTTCTATGCACTGTATTGGGGTAGAAAGTCTTGGGATTTTGAGAAAGACATTTCTGATATATACAGAGCTGTGTTAAAATTACATTTAGAATGATCCCTTATATTAGGAATCTAAAATACTCAAACTCATAGAAGCTGAGAGTAGAACGGTAGTTACCAGGGGTTGGGTGAAGGGGGATTGGGTAGGTGTTGATCAAAAAGTACATAGTTTCAGATCCCCAAGGTGACTAAGTCCTAGAGACCTGCTGTACAGCATGGTACCTATGGCTAATCATACTGTATAATATATGTAAAAATTTAAGGTAGATTTTATTTAAATGTTCTTATCACACACACACACACTCAGAGGGAGGGAGGAAACTTTTAGAGGCGATGGCTAAGTTTATGAGATTATTTATGATGACAGTTTCACAGGTGTATACTTATCTTCAAACTCATCAAGGTGTATACATGAAACATGCCCAGCTTTTTTGTATGTCAATCATATCTCAATAAAAAATTGCATTTAGATATAGTTTGTAGAAAATTTATATTTGGGGTATATTGTGATGCTTTCACTTGCTAATAATAGGGATTTAGGACCTGTCTGAACCCCAGTTTTTCTCCTCTATATTGAGAAACCCTCATACTGAGGGCTTCAAAGTCAAACGATATAAGTACATGAAGGGCCCTCCGTCCTGATTTTTCCCAGAGATCAGTAATAAGATCATGCTTTCCTGCACAGAGCTTGGGGCCAACTTTTAGGGCACCTGAGGTCTCTTACCAGCTGGGCCACTGACTTCATCACTGCTAAAATCTGTTTCCACGCTTTCCAGCTCTGAGCAGCTCGCTATTCGTGGCAAGGCTGAGGTTTCCCATTGCCCTTTCCTGTTGCCCTGCCCTTCTCTGCTGCCCTGCCCTTCTCTGCATCTCTCCTGCCCAACACCTTTCTGCTAAAACACACATGCGCACAAACACACACACACACACTCTACTGAATTTGCATGAAAAAAATGGGAATATTGAAATGTGAGCTAAATATTAGCTGAGCCTGAAAATTATTAAAGCAGAAGAGGGGAGATCATTGACTGAAAAAAAAAAGAATGTTACTCAACAGTTTGTACAGTGTTGTCTATTCTTTTCTCTTTTTTTTTGGCCGCACTGGGCATCTTGTAGGATCTTAGTTCCCCAACAAGGGATCAAACCCAGACCCTCATTAGTGAAAGCACAGAGTCCTAACCAGTGGACCATCAGGGAATTACGAGTGTTGTCTAGTTTTGATTATATACATGCATACATGAAAGGATATGCACAAGGTGGGTAGCAATGGTGATTTCTACTTGGTAAAATGTGACATTTTTATCATTTCAAATTTTTTGCTTCTCTGTAATTTTCTTGTTGTCTACAATGTCTACAATGCACCTATATCCTGTCTGTAATAATAAATGTGATATTTGCAAAATGTGCGTTATACTTAAAGGTTAAGAGTCTGGTTTTGTGTATATTCTCCTATTCTATCTTCCTTGTGAGAACAGAGTAAGTATTTTTCGTATGTTCATTTTTCAGATAAAGAAATGTAGCCTCAGCAAAGTTAAGTAACTTGCCTGAGGTTACTCTAGGAAACAAGAGGCGGGACCGGAACCAATCCAGGTCTTCTGAGTAAATACTGCACAGTAAATATTGGGCTAATGGCTGTGTTAGGTGGATCAGAAAAGGGAAGAGGAGACTCAAGAAATGACAACATTTAGGAAAGCAGTTACACAATTTTAAATAGAAAACATCCAAGGGTAAGATGCCACTTTAAATGCAGCAATTTCAGGAATGCATGCATTTTCAGCCCTGAGGTGAATCCTCCATTTTATTGACCAAGATAGGGTCTTGCCCGGAATCTTGCTCTGTTTAACCTCTGATTTAGCTTGTGCCTTAAGGTGAATTAGAGATAATCATATCTCCTCGGTGTTTATGGCACAGAGATGTTGCAAGGATTAATGGGTAGTGTGCTTGGTGCTCCTTTGAGAAAAGAGCTATATGAATGTCACGTATTATTACCAGATTAATACTAATTATAATTGAACAATTATAATTATTCAATGCAATACTTACCAGACCTGCAGAAGGAAGTAAATCTTCCTTTGTCACTCTTGTTGAAGTGAAAGAACAAAAGAAGGGGAGAATAGAAGGGAGGTTCTCCCTGCTCCTTCTTCTCTGGAAATTCTTGACAAGTAGGGTCACCCCATGGCCACAGATGGCCCCAATACCACCCCTTATCCCCTTGAGACTTGCTTCTGGGGTGCCAAGCATCGTTCCTTCTCAGAGTCATTTTTGTAAGAAAAGGAACAAAACCAGCTTCATGGGCATGTAACCTGTGCCCTCACTCAAGGGCCCCATAGTTAGCCTTGAAACTCATAATATTATTATCTTTGTGTTTTGTAAGTAAAGTTGGATGGGAAAATGGAGCATATACTCCGTGGCTTGAAGCCTCGGCTCACGTACTGCCCCATCCCCTGCCACCTACCTGCTTCCCCTGGACGTGTTCTCAGCCACCTGTTTCCCTGATCCTTGGCACCCCGGGGCTCATCCAGCATCCATGTCCCTACCCCTACCCCATGACCACGGCTGCTGTCCACTCCCAGCGGGGGCCTGGGTGCAGGTGCAGAGAGGATCTGAGCTGGACATGGGTGACTTGCAAAGTCTCAGGTGGGGCATGGGGGCAGCCGTCCTTGCCCTGGGCCGGCATGGCTGTACCATGGTAGACAGAGGCCACGTCTTGGTGGGGGTGATCCTCTTGTCCACCCTGATCCAGGTATCGAGCACATCCTGGTGCAGAAGTTGTAGCACCCTTAAGGGTCACCTGTCTGCTGTGGGTTGGGGCATTGGTACCATGGTGAAGGGAAATGTCTGTCTTTCTCAGAGTCTGCCCTGGGCCGGGGCATAGCACTCAGTTTGGAACTTGGCAGGTTCGGGCACCCCAGCAACTGGTAAGCTGTGCATGTGCCCTAAGTCAGAGGCCGCAGGGCCTCTGGGGTCCTATAAGGGTCTGCGCTCTCCTCCTGGTATCCCTCTGCCTGAAGTAACACAATTTTAAAGAGTAAATAAAACACACCATGCTATTCATTAATTGTGACAAATGTGCCATTTTAAGATGTTAGCTATCGGGAAACCTGGATGTGGGGTATATGGAAACTCTCTGTGTTAGCTCTGCAACTTTTCTGTAAATCTAGAACTATTTTTTAAAAGTTTATTTAAAAAATACAATACCAGGCTTCCCTGGTGGCGCAGTGGTTGAGAGTCCACCTGCCGATGCAGGGGACACGGGTTCGTGCCCCGGTCCGGGAAGATCCCACATGCTGTGGAGCGGCTGGGCCTGTGAGCCATGGCCGCTGAGCCTGCGCATCCGGAGCCTGTGCTCCGCAACGGGAGAGGCCACAACAGTGAGAGGCCCGTGTACCACAAAAAAAAAAAAAAAAAAAAAAAAAAAATACATACCACCATGACAGGCCGAGGGAGAGCAACTTCAGAAGAAAGGAAAAAGCTTCATATTTTAAGACCTTTCACAACACTTTTTCCTGCTTTTTGAAAAGGGACTATGCATTTCATTTTGCACTGGACCCTGCGAATTACGGAACTGATCCTGACTATAAAACCCCTTGTTGAATATGCAGTTCTTCTATCTCCCTTCCTATTCCTCTCCCCACACATACCAGGTTTGGGGGTTACTTTTACTGCCGTTAATAATTATACTCCTGTGTGCTGATCACCTACTAAGAACTGGTTACCATACTTTCTATACTTTTTTTCATTGAACCCCTTTATAACTTTATAAGATAAATATTCTTCTCCTTATTTTAAGATGTGGGAAATGGAGGTCCAGGATCACACAGTAAGTGGTAGGAGAGAAAGTCAAAATGCCTGAGTCTCAATCCAAAGCTGATGCTCTTTTCACAGTGCTACAGATGTATCCTCAGCCTCTAGATAGCCAAGTATCAATATTTTCAGGCTGCTTGGGCCGGCACTGTGGTTTCCATTCCTCTGAGTATTTACTGAGTATCTACTAGGTACCAAGCACCGGATCTTGTGTTAGAGCTACAAAGTTCTAGTGCGGAAGCCAGTTTGAGCTGCACTGGTCCTTTCCTTTGGCAGTACCAGTAAGTAGCTGGGGTTTGATGCTCCCATCCTTAGCCCACTCTGACATCTGTGCCTCCTGCCTCAGTTACTGTGATAAGAAGGCTCTAAAATGGCACATAAAGAAAGGTTTGACCATGGATTAAGAATCTGGGAAGAGACAAGTTTTCATTAACTTCAAATTTTAACTTTTTACCTAAAAATTATTGTGGCTGACCAGAATCAGAGAGGGCAGTGAAATAAGTTCCTGCCATATCCACTGGCCAGTTACTGGCATCTCACTATTGTCCCAACTCTAGGAGCATGCGTGTGTTCATTCTGTGTAATAGACAAGGAATGAGTTGTGGCAATGGCACTTAACTGGAAGATCATTGAAGAGTTCTCCTTCTTCAGTGCTTCACTGCTATAATTACCATATTTTCTTTGTGGGTGGAGATCAGATCCCTTTTCTCCTCTTCCGGGAGGAGAAGTGTAATATATCATCTCGCAGTCAGTTCAAAATGCTCCAAGTAAGTTACTTACTCCCCACCACCATGGTGAATGTCTGATCTTGAGCACCACAGGTTGTGATATGGAAGACACCAGGGTCGTGAAGCACGAGTAACTGGGAAGTGGTTGGACTTTTTCTTTTATGAGAGGCCAGGAGGGAGAACGGGAGGATTCTGTCACTTCAGGAAAAGCTTCCTTGGATGAAGCACTCTTCTGGAAGGGCATAGAGGCAAGGGGGTGTTTCAGACTCACAAGAGAGTCAGTGAGGAGATTCTTCGTGTTGAAGCAGCATGGCAAAACTGAGGAAGAAAGGAGGGAAGGTATGTGCAAGTCTGGCTTGAAATGAGTTTCACTAAAAACACTTCAATTCTTGTCTGCACATTTTTGAGGCGTGTGAAAAGAAAAATGGGGGAAGTCACCTTCAGTGGTTTTGTGGCTTTTTAAGTATGACATACAGGATGTTGAACTTTAACCCCTGCTTATCCTGAAGGGTAGGCATATGTGGGGGATGAACAAGACACCTATTCTTTGAAATGTGCATCGGTGTCAAGTGGCTCCTTGTCACTTGGAATCTCTCTTCTGTTTATTCCCTTTTCTGCTTAAGTGTGAGTGCCACGCACATAAAAGTATTCAAATAATAATAAAAAAGCTATGTCATCTCCCTAGGACTTCTTCATGAACATATGAAAAATGTATTCTAAATATGACAGGAATGTGTGAGTCTTTTTCTTATAATAGAATTTCATGTGAGATTTTTAATTTTATTAGCGCCTATTGTGTGCTTGCATTCCAGAAAGCTTGGTAGAGTTAATGGATGGTGTTCCCTTCAAAAATCAGTCATGTATGCAGGAGAGTCTGACTGGTTTTTATAACTGTCTGTAGCATCATTGGTTCATCTAGCATTTATAAAATTAATTTCAGTGTTTATTAACATAGGGTTCTTAAGTCAATAATCTTAAGTATTAGCTTAGACTCACGAAATTTTGGGTATGAAATGACGTATTGTGAACACTTAAAAAGAGTTTCATTACCCAGCAAAAATATGATCTTAAAAGCAATAATTTTTGAATGGGCCACTGAGACATATTTACAGAAAGTCTGGATTCCTACAGTGACAAATCCGAGGCCCTGGCTTTAATCAGAAAATCTGCAGTGTTCACATCTGGCTCCACCTGAAAGTCTGGTTCAGAATTTCCCTGTGATCCTGGCAGTTGCAGAAGAGAAGTTTTAGCTTTGTTTAGTATAACAAGAACTGCCCAACTCCCCAGCCAATAAATGTGTTCATGTAAAACTCCAGACAGTTTCTCTGAGACTGCACTCTTATCAGGGAGACCTCATTTTGCCTCTACTTAAAAGGGAGACTCGCAAGAGAGGGAGACTTGTGCTGGTCAGTGTTTGTTGAATTGAAAGTTATTCCAACATTTGCACATTCCCCAGAATGAATGACTGCTTAGCCTTCCAACAACGTAACTGTCAGTTTCCCCCTCCAGTTTTCGATTGTACGTTTCATTTAGAAGAAAAGCCAAATGAGAAAATGCTTTCCTCATTTCTCCTCTAGACTGCAAACACTCAGAAATGACATCACGCACCCTAAAGAGCCCCAAGATGACGAAGGCAGAGAGAGCCTGAGAAAACTGACTGCTTCTGCCTTGAGTTTTAGGACTCATGTATGCAGATGAGCTTTTAAGAGCCGGTTCCCCGCCTTCTTCCTCAGAGGAAGTTTCTTGGTAGATCGCAGACACCTCATCCAGCCTGGGGGCGGGGGGTGAAAACTTGGCACGAGCCATCCCGGGCAGAGCACCACGGTGATTTGTTCTCCTGGTGGAGAGAGCTGGAAGGAAGGAGTCGGCGTGCAAATAATGAAGGAGCACGGGGCCACCTTCAGTAGCGCCGGGATCAGCGGCGGCAGCGGTGACTCGGCTATGGACAGCCTGCAGCAGCTCCAGCCTAACTACATGTCTGTGTGTTTGTTTGCAGAAGAATCTTATCAAAAATTAGCAATGGAAACGCTGGAGGAATTGGACTGGTGCTTAGACCAGCTAGAGACCATACAGACCTACCGCTCTGTCAGCGAGATGGCGTCTAACAAGGTAAGAGATGACAGTTTTATTCATTAAAGTGTGACCGCGCGGGGAGCTCCGGGCTGCCCTGGCCTCCGCCAGCAGCAGAGGTGCATGGGGACGCCACTGTCAGCTTTGTTGATATGCCTCCGATGATTCTGTTCCAAAGTGCTCCACTTTGCTTGCGTCGTGATGCTACAGCAAAAGTTTAAATTCCTCAGCAGGCTTTAATTCCGAGAACTTCTTTCTTATTGATGCCGTGCGGAATGTGTTTAAGGTGAGGGGTGTTTATGAAGTGTACCAATCACCATACAAGTGAAAATGCTTTTTTATTGTTTTGTAAATAGTTAGCAGGAAGATAAAATCTGAATGAATCCATAGGGTAAAATGTTGCGTTGCAATCAGGTGTTACATATGTGTGTCTGAACAAGAAAATAATGTGATTTCTGTATATCGATGGTGAGAATGGTTTGCCCTGAAGTTTCATAAATTCTGAAATTCTCCTCAGAAGGGTGTTCTGATATTCTCCAACATTTCTTTTGTGATGTTGGTATGACCTAAGATTAAAAAAAGAAACAATATACTTTGCCTCCAAAAAAGAAAGTTATTTTTTTAAAGTTTGCTGCTTTGCAAAGTGGAATCATATGAAATGAAGTTCCACTCACACTGCAAAGAAATGATTTTATGTACCGTGCCCAGGCAAAACTTAGTGTTGAAGAGCTTTAATTATCTACCATTATATCATTTGTTTAAGTAACACCTGGATTTAGAGTGCTAATTTATGTAGTGAGAGTTGTTGCTTTTTGTTTGTATTTTTCTCTTGGAGACTGTTAATTTTATATCTATCTATCTATCTATCTATCTATCATCTATCTATCTATATGCACATATATGTGTGTCTGTGTATGTATTATTTTAATTGAAAGCCTTAACACTGCACCCTCATAAATACACATTTCAAAATCCCAATCATCCTAGCCTGAGGTATTATCTTATTGTCTTAAGGTTCTGGGGCTGGGAAGAGATTTTGCTCCACACCTGCCAACACCTGCTCCACACCTTTCCAGCCCTGCATGTGTGTTCCTCCTCCCTTTTTCCTGGGGTTAAAAGTATCACCTTCCCTTCAAGACTTGCTGGCTCCTGCTCAGAGGATCTAAGTAGAGGAAGCATCATGTCCTGAAGGTTGGCGGGGTACGGGGTTGTGGTATAGAGAGATTTTTCTTACTCTTGTTTATTGGTTAATGAAAGGGCAAAAAAAAAAATAAGCCTCTCTCAAATTTTAGTTCAGATTCAAATTGGAAAAAAAAAAGTTTGAGGTTTAACTATTGACTGACTTTTCTCTGAAGTTGTCAATTGAAGCTAAATTCTGGGTTTTTCCAGGCTGTTGTAAATCTCAACCAGCTGCTTCCCCATGAGGAGGGCGTAACTACATAACTTCTCCAAACCACACTGGAGTTCATGTAGGAGGATTTTCACACAGGCTTTAGACTCCTGTGAAACATTCACAGATACTCTGTTCTTTGCATTTTGTGATCATTGATACACATGCAAGATGTAGATCTGGTATTTAGGGGTAGTTTTTTAGCAGGTTTCACCATAAAGGACACCCTGAACTTTCTTCTGGAGTCACTAAGATAAAGTGGGCAACTTTCTCCCATCTGGAGAGAAAGATTACTCATTGAGAAACTGCAAATTGCCATTAGTTTTCATTTCGACTGTTGATGCCTTGTAGATTCTAACCAGGTTTGTGTCTGGACTGCTGAAATTAGACATTGTCTGTCTTGCAGATTTATTACAAATAATCTCACATTCAGTGTATAGTTGATGAGGCTCTGACACCAGGGACTGTGTAGGACCTAGTGAGAATTCCAATCGCTTCAGGCTTCCGCTCCTCCTTTATGGTGTCCTGTGCAGGAAGCAATGAAAGTTGAATAGAGCTAACCCTAAAGAAAGGGCTAAACCTTAATGCTGACACAGTTAGCTTAAGTAGAAGGCTTGCAGCTTCACCTATTTCTAGAGCTACAGTGGAGAGGTTGTAGGGCAAAGCAATTACCCAGTGGATGAATAATGCCCAGATGACAGCTGAAGTCAGTTTCAATTTTTAAAAAGATCTCTCTCTCTTTACTTAGCTCTCTTTTTACCTACTCCCAATCTTGAAGTCTTGATTATCCAGATAATCATCTCAGGGTTAATCCATGGCACATATGATAAAATATAATGTGAATATTATTGTGGCCACCAAAAAGAAATTGATCTATACCAGTTTAGGGGGAACTGAATTATCTGTGGTAAAACTAAAATTCACATTTGATTTTAAATATCCTCAAAATAATTTGAGTGTTCCATCTGAGCTGCTGTTTAAAAATATCATCATCGTCATCATCGTCATTATCATCATTACTGTGTAGTCTTTTTCGATCATCTTCTGCTTACTCTCACTGAACACAGGAGCTGTGGCAAATCTCTGAGTTACAGACTTGGAAGTAAGTGTGAAGATGTTCTATACAGGAAGTTTGTGAAAAGCATGGGCTTTGGAGTCCACAGATCATGGTTCAGATCCTGTTTCTATCATTTACTAGCTACTTGACCTTGGCCAACTTACTTAGCTGCTCTAAGACTCAACTTTCTCATCTGTAAAACAGGGATGAATGTGGTCCCTACCTTACTGGGGTTGCTGTGAAGATTGAGATAATGCGTTCTAAAGCACTCAGCAAGGCCCCTGATGTGTAGCAAAAGTTCAATGAGTGATAACTTATTAATAGCATCTGCTACATCTTTGCACAAAACTATCTGTCTCTAGTTCTGATCAGCTAAGTGACTGCTGAGTTTTGTTTGCAGCCTCTGAACTTGCATGAGAGTGGTGATGGGAGAGCCTGTGTTTTGCTTAGGGGTTTGGAGATTACATGTATGCCAGTCTACATGCAAATGGTAGAACGTCGACTGTGTCTAGTAGAGGAAAACAAGTAGTCTTTATATTCACTTCATCGGGGTAGGGATGGATTTGTTTGTTGCTTTTTCTTAACCCTTTTGAAGAAAACCGTGACTCAAAGATTGCAACCATCCCAAGTGTGCTTCAGAGCCCAGAGAGTAAGATGAGGAACTGTTTCTGTGACTTACAAAAACATAGTCTTTTCCTTGGCTCAAATTTCCCTCATTCCTTAATGCTGGCCACAGGCCAAATAGAATTCCAGAATTACAGAGAAAGATGCAGCCAGGTGGGTCAGGATTGTAGATTATTTTTCCCCAAGAATTACAACAAGATGGAATAAATTAAGTAGGAGTTTTACAGGGCAACGATATTGTCTTTCAAGATGAAAAGGATGTCTAGTGAACCTTCTGCCAGAAGCTAGACGCGTGAGAGCTGTTTTCTGTAATCACAGATTGCCTTCTTAGATTTGTTCATTAATTTTTTGTTTCAACTTTTATCACCTCCTGAATTAGAAGAATTGTCTTACACTTCAGCGAAATGCATCAGAGCATGAGTTCCTCAGTGGCAAAACAGTCAGATGTTTTGAAAACAGGATGCTTTGGCTGCGCATTATAAAAAGAGGAACGGAAAGAGAAACAGTATAGAAAGGAAGAAAGCAAATAGCCTCAGCAGGGTCCCCAGCCCAACAGCGGCATAAACACTGACCTATCTTCCTGACCTTCACTGTAGCTCAGTTCCTGACCTCGTGTCACCAAAGCCAACCGACGTCATTGGAGGAGGAGAGGAGGAATGGCGCAGCTGCTGTGAGGGTGACTAGAATTTCCTGTCTCCTTCCTGACAGACGCAGGCAGAAAAGTACAGAGTTACAACAACAGTGGCTGAGGAAGGACCGACACAGAACAATCCCAGTGAGGTGGCGTTGTGACTGAGGGCAAAGAGGGAGCTTTGACTGAGAAACAGTGTCTCTGGCCTAAAATTTTCAGGTGAAAAATGTCAAAGGGGTTATTCGTACCCGGCATGTTGAATGTCTTTCAAAAGATGTAATACCCAGGGGCTTTCCTGGTGGCGCAGTGGTTGAGAGTCCGCCTGCCGATGCAGGAGACACGGGTGCATGCCCCGGTCCGGGAGGATCCCGCATGCCGCGGAGCGGCTGGGCCCGTGAGCCATGGCTTCTGAGCACAGGGTCCGTAGCCTGTGCTCCACAACGGGAGAGACCACAACAGTGAGAGGCCCGCGTACCGAAAAAAAAAAAAAAGATGTAATACCCAGTAAGGAGCTATCTTCAAGCAGCTGTTCACTGACCTAACTTTCCCCCCAAAGTCCCCCACTACACTTTTCTTTCTCAACTAGCTTTGCCCTGGGACTATTTTATGTGTAGTACAAAGGTTTGGGCCTTATCGATGAAAATGGATGTTCTATTGTTGAGAAGAGCAGTCCTGAATAATATCAGTACTCTCTTGAGAATGGAGCACCAGGACCCAGCATTTCAGTAAATGTTTGCTAAGGAAGGCTATAAGATGGGAACGGGAGAGAGACGGACCGTTTTCTCTAAAGGGCATCAGAAAGTCCGCTACAGATACCATGACAGGGGAAATGAGTCCTCTCAGCTCTACAGGTTTATTTTTCCAATTCTTCAGGTGTAGCCTTACTAGAGTACCAAACGTGAAGCCAACTAATTGCCTGTGCTCTTGGGTGGGAGGGAATTAAGTCATCGAATTCTACCAGCCTGGAGCCTCCTGGGACCCAAGCTGCATGTCACTGGAATGTGACCATGACAGGTTGATTCCCTTACAGTTAGTGAGTCATTCTCTATCCAATTGTATAATTTGTAAGGATGGGAAATGTTGGATCCAGCAGAACTGAAAGGAAATAGATCTTATTGATCAATGGATTCATCTTAGAACCCTGTTGGGAAGATGATAGACAGGTAACCAATTATTGAAATGGATTAATTCCACTTTGGCGCAAAATTGAATGACGTGATTAGAGCAGTGCCCCCCATGGGGCAGAAGGACCCCTCTTCCTGGGCACTGTGCTTATAGAGAGCCTAGCCTAGTCTGCATGCAGCTGTATCCTGCTCCAGGATGTGGGGAGGCTGCTGGGTCGAGGGAGCATCTGTGCTCCCCCTTTCATACTGCGTCCACCCTCACACTGTCTGCTCAAATGGCTTGGAACTCACTTCCAGGGCCTATGCAGGCCTCTTTCCTGGGTGTGCTGCAGGAAAGCATACCTTAAGCCCAAGGAGTAGCCAAGAGGCAGCAATTTGGCTTGAGACAGTAGTGTGGGAGAAGCTTGGACATGCAGGCTGTCTAAGCAGAGGGTGTACTTATGGGACCCACATACAAGGTCCCTGTTGGTGCTAGGACATGGGGAAAGAATAGGGCAGGGTGTGGTCCACGAACTAGATCCCCCTGCACTACCATATCCAAGGTGTTCAAGTTTTCTAAATTCAATCTGGCCTTCCATAGGAAGGGATGTCTGTCAAAGTAGGAGTATTGGAGGTAGCTCAATTTATATCCTTATACGATTAGACTTATGATATGTGGCTCCACAAATGTTGGAGGTGACCTCGGATTAGAGGGCAGAATAGAATAAAAATCAGTTCTGATGGCCAAGAGGGGGAATCATACAGTGTTTTGATCCAATTTTTCTTTCTCTACTGCTCAGATATGTATGGTACTAGAGACAGCAAAGTGGAAAGAGCCTGGGAATAAGCCATGAGTTTGAGTTCTAGCTCTGCCTTTATTGAGGTGTTTTATCTTAAACAATTAAATCATTTTGAATCTTTGCCTTTTCTTAACTACAAAAAACAAACAAACAAAAAAAAACTGTTGGAGAGGACTGTCTCCATGGTCTACTTCAGCTCTTGTATTTATCGATAGAACAAAAATAGTGAACAACCAATCTATTTTTGCAGGTGTATACTTTGTGTGCAGATATTGTGCTAAGCTCCTGATCTACATTCTGTCATTAATACTCACAGAAACTCCTTGGATAGGTACTATTATTATCCCCATTTTACAGATGAGTAGAGTGTGGCTTAGAGAGTTGAAATAAATTGCCTAAGGTAAAGATGAGAGCCAGGATTCATACCCAGGGCCATCTGACTCACCATCAGTGACCCCAATGGGACAGATAAATATAGAAATAAAGAGATAGTTAATCATTCTTATAAGGGAATTTTGTTGTGATTTCTGGGAAGTCTTATTCTTCTAACTCTGGCTATCACCAATGGGTAGGTCTGGTTCAGAATCCTAATCTGCAATTACCATATTCTGGGCCTCTAGATTGGCCATTAATAACCTCCAGCTCAGTCTTTGTGGCTGGGAAGCAGTGTCCATTAACATAGAAGAGGGGGAAGAATAACCATAGTTATAGAAAATGGTTCTAAAGCATCCATAAAACTGTAAATAATGATATTAAACTAATCCACTGTATCAGTTTGCTAAATTCAAGATCTATTTTTTCCCCAAAGTCTTCTCTAACATGACCTAAAATAAGATAGTAAGTTTTGTTTAAAGGACTTTAGCCTACCCTCTAATTTCCCTTTTACCTACCCCCCCAACCCCCAAAATAAAAAGAAAACAGAGAGAGGCTGTTCCTGTTATTTTTTCATTTTATTATGATTAAAATAATTGCGGCAATTTCATCATATACTATGTCCTTTCCAATGCATGCACTATGACCATAAAACAGAGGAGCGATGTTTCTGTAGCAGTAGTCAATATAGGGAAATTTCCTAGAAGTAACATGGAGACTGTCTCCCTTAGATTTGTCTTCATGCAGAGATGAAATAGAAAATTAAGTTGTTTATTCTTTATCCAGCATTATTTCAGTTACTCTTTCTGACAAAATAGAGTTGTATTATTGAGTGTAAGTCAGTATTCCACATTCTATTCTTATCAAAACCTAAATTGAAGATTTTGAAATTTGTTTAGTGCTTTGTAGTAAATTTGATCTGTAATCTGTTTTGCTTAATTGAAATACTTTTGCATTGGTATTTACAGAACCATTTTCTCCACTGAATTCTAATCGATTTAGCCCACTTAACTCACTTGAAAGTACCCAAGTGAACAAATCTCTAAAAAACAAGAAGGAATGAAGTGAAGGAACATTACCGTTGATTGGTGCACCTCTGGCTAGCTGATAAGAGCTGATAGTCTCAAAATAGAATAAATAAGTCATTTTAATGGGAGCCTTTCTCTCCACATTAAAAAAATCAGGTAATTATGTTTAGAGTGCAAGTATAAATCTAGAACACTAGTTTTGAAAAATAGAATTACACTATGTCAATGGAATAAAAGTTTGTTTTACATCTTTTTATACTTCTTTCTCATTGTTTTTTTTCTTTTAGAGTATGCCCCAGTCTAGAAGCCTCCCCAGATCCATGCCATTGTTATCTATGAAAGAAAAGGCCAAGGGTGGAGCTTGTTCTTGTGCTATTCTTCCAGCACATCTTACTTCTAAGTAAATGTGTGCTCAGCAAGTAGAGATAGCTCAGATCTGGAAGCCAGGACTTACCAAACCAGAAGATACCAGGGCAAACTTGTGTCACGGTCAATAGATTTCACACTCTAGAAGGCTCTGTGCCAGTTGTCACTGTGCATCTCTGCACATCCCTCCACTTTAGCATTTTTCAGGGATCTGCCAACCCCTCTCTGTCTTGCCCAGTTGTACGTGATGTTTCCCTCAACTGGTGCCAAACTGTTTAGTCTCTTGGATATTTTACTGTAACTTCCTTTGTTTGATTTACTTTAAAGTAGCCAAGTGTTTCCACAAAGAAAGGACTGTTAAGTTATTTAGAAATGAAGAAGACAGTAAAACTCCTGTTTCTTTTGTTTCTGTTGTGGGAAGTCACTGATAATCTTTTTCTCTTTAAAAAGTGCCTGATACTTTTTTCTCTTTATGGAGTAGAGTTTAAAAGCTATAAATCATGCAATTCTGCTCATGAGTCACATGTTTCTTCAGCTAATTACTTGCCATTTAAAAACCTTCAGAGATTGAAGTTTAGTGAACTTATTGAAAAGAAAATTCATCTTCATGGCTCAATTTCATCTCTTTTTTCTTTCTTTAGCTATTCAGAATATGGTCATCTTAAAGATAGTCATTTTAAAACTCTAAATGGCCCAGTTCCCTTTATTCTTTGCTAAAGCATAGTGCATAATGTTATAACCCTCAGCAAATTATAAAAATGAAATTTGAGTACAGATACCAGAAGGTAAAAGTGACTTATCCAGTTTTAAAAATGTGCATTTAAGGGCTTCTCTGGTGGCTCAGTGGTTGGGAGTCCGCCTGCCAATGCAGGGGACACGGGTTGGTGCCCCAGTCCGGGAAGATCCCACATGCCGCGGAGCGGCTGGGCCCGTGAGCCATGGCCCCTGAGCCTGCGCGTCTGGAGCCTGTGCTCTGCAACGGGAGAGGCCACAGCAGTGAGAGGCCCGCCTACGGCAAAAAAAAAAAAAAAATTGCATTTAAGACAAGAGGTCTTGGCATTTTATATTTGAAAATTTTGAACAGTTATTTTGAAAAGAAAACAGTAAGAAGGGCTGTCATCATTAAATAAAAATATCTGTCCAACTCAACCACATAGGCTGTGTGCTAAAGCTAATCAAATGGGGCAAAGTAGAGTGATAATTTGGCATCTATCTAATGTCTTTGGTCAGTATGGATGGTAAAAGTTGATAAACCTAACCAAAAGAGACCTGAATGTATTCTTTCTAGCTATAGTCTTATGCGGTTGCATTAGACAAAATTCCAGAACTTTGAGCCCATAAGGGAGCCATAGTATTACCTATTTTAAGACTTCGTTTTATAGATGAGGATTATAAAAACTGAGGGTTAAATATCTAATATGCTCCAAAGATCTTTGTAAAATATAAAAAAGCAATCTAAATGAAAAGTAATTTTATTATGACATGACTTCTCCAGAGTCATCAGGTTAATTAGTGGAAGATTAAGGTACTAAAATCCAGCTTGCTCTTCATCTTCAGCAAAAAGCTGATTAAGCTTAAGAAAGACGTGGGACATTCCCTCTTTAGCTTGCATTGATTTTTAACCTTCTCATTACTCTTCATGAATAAAAGCTCTACATGTCTTAATCATTTCAAGTAAAGAGAACTAAGTTAGTATTCCTGAAAATTTTGTGATCAAAATCTAGCAGGAAATAGTTGGAACAAGTTACTTTAAATGTCCCTGGCATTGGTTGTTTTGTTTTTCTTCTCTTTGCTTTTTGTTGTTTCAATTTCTGAATAAATACACATATTAATGTATCTGAATTAATACATATTAATATAAGACATATATATACATACATATATCATCAGATAAAAAATCTCATTAAGGCAACCAGGATTAACATTTTCATCCGCACATAATTGAAATGCTACCCTACAGATAATTTATTTCCAACTTTTTCAGTTAACATAATAGCCTATTTCTTCATTCTTTTCTTAGGTTAGATTTCCATAAATGGAATTAATGGATTAAAAGACAACATTTTTAAGGCTTTGATACTTATTTGCTGATTCTTGAGTTGTGTTATCAACATCTTGGTGGAGTTGGGTTCAACAGTGTGGGCAGCTACACATTTAGAAATAATATTGATGTAATTAATGCCTTGTCAACATTTTAAATCAAATAAACCTCATTTACAGTAGATAGAGATACATTTTGATGTGTTTAGGTAGCTCAAGATGAGTTTTGATGTTTAACTCAGATGTCTGAGTTATTAAGCACATGTTGCGAATATCTTGCCATAAAACATTGACAAACTTTAAACTATTAACCTAACTACTTAAAATGAGCAGATGCAGGAAAAAATAAAGGGAAAATGACTTGGGAAGAACGGATCATCTCGTTTATAGTAGTCCCTCCCCCTTATCTGTGGTTTTGCTTTCCACCATTTCAGTAACCCGTGGTCAACTGCAGTCCAAAAATATTTAATGGAAAATTCCAGAAGTAAACAATTTCTAAGTTTTAAATTGCGCGCTGTTCTGATTAGTGTGATGAAATCACACACCATCCCACTTCACCCACCCGGAGGCACGTGATTCACCTCTTTGTCCAGCATATCCTGCCCAATAGTCACTTAGTAGGCAACGGGGTTATCAGATCAACTGTCCTGGTATCTCAGTGCTTGTGTTCAAGTGACCCTTACTTTACATTTTACATAACAATGGCCCCAAAGCAGTAGAGTAGTGCTGCTGGCCATTCAGATATGCCAAAGAGAAGTTATAAAGTGCTTCCTTTAAGTGAAAAGGTAAAAGTTCTTAACTTAATAAGGAAAGAAAAAAATCATATGCTGAGGTTGCTAAGATCTATGCTAAGAATAAATCTTCTATTGGTGAAATTGTGAAAAAGAAAAAAGAAATTTGTGCCAGTTTTGTGCCTCAAGCTGCAAAAGTCATGGCCACACTGTGTGATAAGTACTTAATTGAGATGGAAAAAGCATTAAATTTGTACAATAAGATATTTCGAGAGAGAGGCCACATTCCTGTAACTTTTATTACAGTATATTGTTATAATTGTTCTATTTTAGTATTCGTTATTTTTGTTAATCTCTTACTGTGCCTAATTTGTAAATTAAACTTTATCATAGGTCTGAATGTATAGGAAAAAACATTGTATATATAGAGTGCAGTGCTATCTTCAGTTTCATGCATCCACTGGGGGTGGAACATATCCTCCACCAATAAAAAGGGACTAGTGGATAATGTTTATTAAGGGAAATCATTCCATGCCAAACTATCCTTGATAGTCTAACTTTAGCTCTTTTGCTATTTACCCATTGCTAATCATTACTTATTTTATCAAGTAGGACAAAGTTAGAAATTTTCTTAGCATATAATGTAGGAAATGAAAAGAAAATTTTCAACTCCTGGATGGATAAGAAAACTTAGTTTTTTAGCCATTATGATACGATACAGAAGACTTGATTTTAAAAGTTAAAATATGTAAAAGGAGATTTCACTGCTGAGGGTGAAAGGGGGGAAGAGGAGATTATTTAATAACCAGGATAATCAGCTGAGTATAGGAAAAGAACTGACAGAGTTGAAAAAAAAGACTAAAATTTTAGTAGCTCTGGTTGTTCCCAACAGTGGACTTCCAACTTCCTCTCTACCCTCGATATCAGAAGATCTATTGAAAACAAGGAAGAGTTTTATTATAACCTGAGAATGAAGAAATGTTGGCTCTACCCCTCTCTTGGTATCCTGTTGCCTAGAAAACCTCCCTTTGGCTCAAATACATCATCAGGCCCTGTACTATGAACCTACTTCTGGTCTGCTAGACTTCTTGGCTTTCTTTTTATGAAACTCTGTCTTAGCTACCCTGACTTGGATCAGATTTTCATAGACCATCCTCTTAGCTATCTTACTGGTTAATCTCATAGCTAACGTTTTCATTATCTGGGGTTTTATTTATGTCTGATCCAGTTTGCAAGCTCTTGAGCCCTGAAATTCTGCTTTGCATTTTTGAGGCTCCACATTTGCTTATAGTGGTAGTCGGGCTAAAAATTATCAAGGAGGCATAGCTCTACTTCTGTCTGTCAGGAGGGAAGTGAAAAGCAGATGAAGGCTTTTGTCAGTTGGTGGTAATTGATTTTGGTTTTGTTTTATTTGGAAAAGCTCTCTGCAGTTCTACTTGGTCATTTAGGAAATTTGTTCGCATTGGGAGTTTTGATAGCTTATCCTGGTTTTGACCAATGCTAGGACAGGTAATGACCTCACCGGTGGGCACAGCACTGTTTAAAGATGGAAAATTTTTTTTGCATTTTCAAAAACTTTAAATTCATGCAATATGCTTAAACTATCCAGGGGTAATGTGCATTTCCAGTATCCTTTTGCACACCCATTTGCCTGTGAGAAGCTAGAGACTTTCTGATGGGTCACTAATGAGATGGACTCCAACTCCTGCTGTAGATAGCCCAGAAGGGTCAGTTTCACTGGCCAGATGTTACCCATCCACCAAGATGAAAGGGCACAGTGCCCTCCCTGCCTTAGTCCCTGTCCATTGTGATCACTACTCCTAGCTCCATTCTGTAATTGAGTCAGAATGATTTAGCTAGATCTGCGTTTATTGATGCAATGGGTATGTTTTTCTTGGCCAGGGCCAGTACATTACTTGTGTTCTTGACAGGATGAGCTGCCACTGAATTTTTCCCTGCTGTATTTTAACACACTTAAGATCTAGTTGCACCACATTTATTTGCATCTGTTTTACCAATTGCATGGGAGCGTCCCTGATAATATCTCAACATTTATCAGTATTATTTTTTAAACACTTTAAAATCAGTATAATTTAATTTCAGTACGTTCATTTTATTTTGCTTGCAATAATTAAAAATACTCCTTTACTAATAATCTTTTTTTGTATGTTTGAGGCATTAAGGTAAGGTCATTGTTGAATGCTGCATAGTAAAATAGTAAAATTTCTAACTGAGAAAGGTCATAGATTGCTTTTCAAAAAAAGACTTTTCAGGGCCCTTGATAAATCCTAAAATAGGAGAACTTTGCCAAAATAAACAAACAAAAACATGAACCCCTGGGCAAGACTGGATTCTCTTGTTTTGAAAGTAAGATAAATATATTGAGTTAAAATGAGTAAAAAATGAGCTTTTTGGTAAAGGTAATGAAGAAGGAGGAGATACTGGTAAGAAATAATTCAGGAGAGATTTTTCTTCTTTGAACACTTTTCAAATCTAACTACATTAGCCAGGACTGCACTTTCCCAGGGACTCTGGTTCTGCCTGAGGGAACATTAATTATGGGGCAGTGTAGAGATTTTTAAGGCCCATTTCTTCACTTACAGCTTATTTGCTCTCAAAGCTTCCTGCGGTACAAAGGTAGAGCATTACATAAAGGGCCACTCTCTTTAAGTGTGTAGCTGTTTGTTATTTTTGTGTTGCCAGATCCAAGATAGCATGGTAAGGAAACCTATCTGAAGAGCCCTTTGCTCTACACACAGCACTCTCACCTATGTTATCTCATCTGATGCTCACCAAGAGGAAAGTATTATTATATCTCCATATTCAATGTGAAACCAAGCTGCAAGCTCTGTCCAAGACCCTCAGCCACTAAATCATGATGCTTAGAATCAAATCTGTTCTCTTGGCTTCAAAGTCAAATGACTTAAAAATAATAATTAAAAGGAAAACCAAAAGATTAATAGGATGTATGTTTACATTTTTATAAAAGAACAACAGCAGGAAAAACTAATATTTTTTATCAGGATGTTACCTTTGAAATGCAGTGGTTAATGATTGGAAGAGAGCAAAATGGACTTTTTTTGCTGGTAATATTCTCCTTTCCCACCTGAGTGCTTGTTAAATAAGTATGGTCATTTTGTACACTATTTTGTGTATATTTTGCACACCAATAAAAGTTTCAAAAATAATGATAATAATTAAAAAGAAATCCACAGGGTAATTTATTATATTCTTCTATGACTTGCCAACAAAACATATAATCATAGAATTTTGAAGCTAGAGCTCGACCTTCTTATTTTTCAGACCTCAGCTTAGATGTTATGTCTTTGGAGAGGTCTTCTCTAATTATCCTAAGTCAGTAGCTTATTTGTTTTACAATTTGCTGTCACAATTTATGATTTTTGACTTTTTTTGTTGTTTTTGCTGTAGAACTTGGTTTTTACTAATCTCCTCCCTTTGACTGTAAGGTTATTGGTGACATGAATTGTGTCTACCTTGTTCATTATTGTAGTTCTGGCGTTTAGAATAGCTCTAGGCATTCAAATAGATATTTGTTGGATCATGTGCATGATGGCTCAGAAACTTAATTTATTGAGGACCAACTATATTGTTAGTGGCAAATCTATTAGAACCCAAGAATCCTGTTTCCTGTTGCACTGTACCATGCTACACATAGGTGCTTCCCATGACCAATTCTAGTTTTTCTAATTGTTAGCTTTGATGAGAAATTCCCATCTGGTTCAGAGTGGCTCTTCAAAGTACCCTCAGAAGCAGCAAAAGCTTGCACCAGAGCCTTCCCCAAATGCAATCAGATAACAGAGAATGAAGTCTTGGGGACAAATGTTCTTTCCTTGTGAGCAGAAATATGAAGCACATTTTTGTTGTTGTTTGGTTCGACATTGGGGTATTCAGCTTACCTTTCTCTTGAAAAGTCTGCATCCTGTGGACAAGAATCTAAGCTCTACAGAGACTGACAATAGCCACTGCACACTCAGCTGGGAGCATATCTGTGAATACATGTTGTGTCTAAAACTCAGCCATTTGCCATATCTGTTGTGTCTGGGGCATAGGAGCTTAGTCATTATGCCATTGTTTGGTTGTATTTTTCATTCCTGACATATTGCTGGTACTCCTCTCATCCCCACTTTGGCCACATATTCAGTTAATTCAGATATGCTGCTAGATTGACCTGAACTGTGGAAATCTGAGTAAAATACATACTTGGTACAGTTGTCCTTATGTCAGGCAATCTGTGGCCATTCATGGCTTCTGGTTAATACATAAAGAGTTCTGAAGTCTCTTAATTTGAGGAAATTGGCTAAGTTATGAAATCATGAAAGGCTAGATTTGAAACAGCTGAACATCTCCAAAATAAACTTTTTAAAGGTATGGCTTTAACACAAGGCCATTTTGAGTTACGGCTTTATCTGACAGGTTTCATCTATCTTTCTGGCAATTCTGGTTTACACTCCTTAGACTGATGAATAATCTAAATGTCAACCAGCGAGCCAGAACTTCTATGAGTAACTTGTGTCACGTAATCTATATGACATAGCACTGCATCACACCTGTAGCAGCATATCAGGGGAATTCTCCAGTTAATTTCTTGTCAACAATGAAAAGAAAAGAGTTTAGGTGCTAAAGAGCCAATGAAAACCTCCACCCAGATGCAAACCAAGTGAAAAAGGTGCCAAGAGCTCAGATTCTTTGAAAATTTAGAGAAAAACACAGTTTTAAGTACAACTTCTACAGCAGTCTCAGACACCTTACCAACCACTGTATATATATTGTTTCTAACCTTCCCATTTTAAAGATAGAAAAACTTAGTCTCCAAGAAACTCAACAACTTGCCAAGTTTCTCAGTCTAAGTTACAATACAGGACTTTATTTTCAGACCCAGTTGTATACTCAGCTGATCCTATGTCATGTTATTATGATGTTGGGTCTGCTGTTAGAGTCTTATTTATGCTGTTAGACCCCACTGGTAAGGCCATCCTGTAGTCAGAACCCCTTCTACTTCATGTATAACCTATGCATCTAACTCTGAAACTACTTTTATAAGTAGTTTCATGCACCCAACAAACCTGTACATCTGGGGGTGCACTGTTCTGCAAAGCATCCATCCATCTCTTCTAAACTTTGGTAGCTAATAATAGGAAAAACAAAATGCAAAACAAGTATAACTGTCTTTTTTGAGGATAAAATTACTTAAGACTACTGTATTCATCCTATATGATTTAAAAATATGTTCAAATCTCTAACCTATGGTAGATTCTTCTCAATTTGCAAGGACGTATTCTAGCGTAGGGATTACCAAAATACCAACAGATAACATATATTTATTCAGGGAAGAAAAGAATATTTCTATGTAACCCAGGGATTTTCTTTATTTAGTTGATGGTCCCTAGAGTTGATCTTGAACATTTCCAGACTAAGGGGCTGTCCCAACCCTGGGAAACTGCTAATCCAGAAGCAGCAATTCCCAGGGGAGGTTTTGAAGCATCCCACTGTCTTTTATCTCAAAGGGTATGTGAAAGTTGCTAGCTGAAATCAATATAATTAATATTAAACACAAGATATGCCGCATAATGTGTTTAAAAGGGGTATAGTAGTAATCTAAAAAATCAGCTATGGTAGATTTTTATGGCTGCAAAAATATTGGAAATTTTAATAAGGCAGGATTTTAATGCAACCCAGGAGATGTTATAGGATAAAATTGGAAATCAGTTCTTAAAGAGAATCATGACCAATTTTTATGGGGTTATGAAAAGAACGTAGAATGTTTGGGGGATGATTTTCCTGTTCTGTGACATTGCTTTCAAGTTAAATATGAAGGCCTTGAAGCATAGGTCGTGTTTTCCGCTGGTCAGGAGAGGACACTAAACTGAAAGGACCGTGGGTCTGATCCATGATAAGATTTCTAATTTTAAAAATGTAACAAGTTGTAGAACCTCTGGCTATGAAATCATTCAAAAGAAACCTTAGTCTTCTGCTTTGGAATCGCATTAACGTCCCATGGCCCTGGAACTGGCTTTAGAAGCTTGAGGTTAAATATTAGCCATCGTGCACAGAAAAAGTTGTAGAAGGCTTAAATGGAAAAACAAAAGAGTAACTAAATAGTTTACCTTGATTCCTTGATTTTTCTCATTGCTACTGTGATTTTTGTCATCTGTAGAAAAATAAAGCCTCTGCTGTGTGTAATTATCAGGCCAGCATCCTCAGTCTGTCATAGTACCTTTTTTGGGGTCTGTCACTATTAACAACCATATTAAAAGGGAAAGGTCAGGTACATAAAATGAAACTGTGAAGCTTCAATAACAGTTGCAGGTGTTTTTCATCAGAAGGAAAGACTTCTGTCAAAAAGAACAAGTTTGAATATTTTAAATTATCTAAAAATATACAGTACCTCTAAACCTTACACATTATGAGTGTATGACTTTGAAATCCAGTCTCTTTAAGGGATATTTAGGACATGTAATATCTGGGACACATTTATACTAAAAAGAAACATTTGTTGTTTATCTGAAATTTAAATTTAACTGGGTATCCTGAACTTTTATTTACTAAATCTAGAAACCCTACATATGTGAAAACATATATATACTAACGCACTATATTTATAAATCATAGCTTATACATATATATACATATATATGTATATATAGTTAAAAATGCATAGTGAAAATATGTCTTTGGGTATAAATATAGTGTCTTTTGTCTATTAAATTGTGTCACTGCAGCAACTCTCAGAGTTAGGGGAATGTTAGTTCATGACAAATTTCTCTAAATATTTTTATGGGGATTACTTTGGGTCTAGGTAAAATCCATTTTTTTAGCATCCCAATAATGTGTGCCATATCTCCTCTTGAAAAGTTTCCAGAAATTCTGAGAAAAAGAGACAGCAGCAAAGAGTATAGATAGACAGTTGGATAAGAAGAAACAAAGATGGTAATAATTTTGAGAACTGTTCAAGACCTAGTATCAAGTTGTAGGGAAGTTATATTCAAAGTTATATTTAAATTCTTTTGATTTTTTTTCAGTTCTCTCTATGAAAGCACTAATGGTTTGTCCCTACGTTGACTTTTAAAATGTCTCTTGAACAGATACTAGTCCTCTAACCAGCAAATGGAATTTACTCTCTTTTAGCTTCATCATAAATGCCAATGTTTTGTTACAGAACTATGGTAGAGATGTCCATGATTGTTTTTCATTACATATTTATTGTGGATTATTACATCACTGGACAGTTAAGAAGAGAATCACTCAATTCTAATACGTTTCGATGCATTTCTTTCTGATCTGGCACATAGACAGTTAGAACGACTTAACTATATTCCTTGGAGCACCAGGGGTTTTTCTCCAGTAATAGAGCAGAACTTTTCTGCTACAATGCCCCATCATGGAACTATATAGTCTCCAGTTAAGTAGATATTAATGGACAATGGCAAGTTATTCCTTTCTTAACCCCATTACCAACTCAGTTCAATTTCATTTGCCTCTCAAATAAGACAAATATATCATTAAAGAAATTGGACATCAAGTTTCAAATAGATGGTAGAGTTCATAGGGAAAGAAAAAGGAGACAGGAGATGAGATGCGTTGTCAGATAACCTGAAATGTTAAGAATTGTGGGAATTGTGAGTGTGATAAAGGGGTTTAGGAAAAGTTCACTATATTCCCATTGTTGTTGTTTAAATCAGATTTTGCAAAGGAAAGTGTAGGTGTTTAGGAATTCGAGTCCTTCACTTCTTTGGGTCTTCGTTACTTCATATGTAAAATTAGGTATATGGAAGAAGCATTTTTTTTCAAAATGAGAAAGAACCTGATAAATTTGCCATTTTACAACCACAGAAACTGGGCCCCAAGAAGGTCATTCATCTTACCCAAGATCACACATCAGGTGAGTGCCAGAACTAAGAGACGAGCTTGCCTTACTTCCATTTCTCACTAAACTGGGCCGGCCACTGCAGTTTCAACTTCCTTCTACCACTACTAGCATTCTGTGATTCCAGGCAGAGTTTTCAGCCCCTTCACTTTTTCTTACGCCCGGGAATTCTTATTAAGTTATGACTAACAAAGTGTAAAATCTGAGTCAAAATTTAGTCCCTAATAAAGTCATTGTGACTTTAATGACTTTGGCGGTTGTTTCATACTGCAAAAACAGGAAGATCTCACACAATAAGGCGCCTGTCTCACAGATGGGCTTCTGCGCAGACGGCCACCCACAAGGGTGACTCCTGAGGCTGTCTTCCTCTCAGGGGCACCTTTTTTTCATCTGCAGTTTTCATCTGCTTTCTTCATCTTAAGGTTATCAATGAGAGGAAAGTGCCTGCTTTATCTAGCCTTTGATAGGCTGAAGAATATTTTTGATCACTAAAGATTCACTCTTAAGTGATTTCCAGGTCACCCCCTAACAAGCCCAGATTAGTCTTAAAAGTGGGTCTTTTATGTGCTTGATACTAGTCCCTTGTATTATTACTCTTCTAGACGGTTTTATTCTTAGAAAGATAGAATCACCAAGTTTTAGAACCAGGATGAATTTCTGAGATCATTCTAGTCCAGCCTTCCTGTGTGCTTGATTTAACACGAACTTTTCAAGAGAGTTTCTAGCTTTACTGTGGATCTTTGCACAAAGCCCAAACTAGTCCTCTGATGAGAAATATAGAAAAATGATGAAGTGTTCCATCCCTTCAGGAGAAATTGGCTCAGAAGAAAATATTCTCTGTATGTAGCATTGAAGCCAAAGAAAAATTGAAGCCATAAAACAAAATGTTTATATTCAATTTCAGCTTTTGCTATTCTATATATTTTAAGTAACTTCCCACTATTAAAGGTAGCCTATTCGAAAAAGTCCACATATGATTTTATAGAGAAGATATATGCTAGGCAAACAATATAGAATTATTTAAGTAGAGAATGATATCTTTTTCCCTTTTCAGAAAATAACTAACTTCTGGCCGCGTTCATGAATCTAGTGTTGGGCATAAGCTTAAGGAAGCATTGGAGGAATTTGTATTACTAAGGGTTCATTCACAAACTTTGCTTGTCTGTGTTGAAAAGGGGCTTTGGCCATTTCCTCTGGGGACATTATTTCTAGGTAAGCTCTAACAGGGTTTTCTTGTGAAGGCAGCTTCTTAACAGAAAAATAGGATATGTGTACCTTAGGTTGTAGAGACACATTTATCTTTAAAATAGTGTGCTCCTGTTTGTGGATTTCTCTACTGCATTTGATAAAGTAAATAATGTCTATTCCCTTTCAATCCCGTAACTCCTGGGGCCACAGTTAACCTCAGGAGCTGTTTAATTTTCTTATCTGGACTGAATACCCAACTTGATAAGGAGACAGGGAGACCCCAAGGGTCTTAGAATATAAAACTCTGGAGGGATGATAACCACTTCTCTTCCTTTGTTGGTGACCTATTCTTTTGGACTGAAGCATTTCCGATTTGGGTTGTTTTTCTCTGTAGTGTTAAGACAGTTTTGTTTTCTGGGAAATTTTGGTTGCCGGTAAATAATATGTCCAGACTGTAGGAGGCTGCCACAAAATTTATCATAGAATCTTGACAGGTTTGGGCTGAGATCCTAAAATCATGCATCACTCTCATTTTGCATATGAGAGCTAAGGTGACTTCACCAGACTGTTACCTGGTATCGAGAGCTGAGAATGAAAGTCTAGATTCGTCTACTACATCGTAGCTACCTCTGGTTCAACAGAAACAACTCCCATATGGGAATCAGACACTGAAAACCCCACTAAGGCAAGCTTTCCCACTGTCTCCGTGGCCTTAACCTCAAACACAACCTATTCCATTCTGTGACGTGTCTCATCACACAGGCCAGCACTAATCATACTAATTGGACTCTGCATTACTAGAATGTAAAAGATACCCCCTGTCTGCTCCTCCAAGGCCATGTCTGCCTTGCTTAGTTTGTACAGAGCCCAATATATGTGGGCCCTTCATAAATGCTGTATGATGAGAGCAGTGATTGCCTTAGTCAATGTGGTTGGACCCTCCCTTACGGAGGAGGAAAACCAAAGGCTGTTGCTAAGCAACATTTAAAGGACTGGGTCAGTTTCTGACACTGAGTGACCTCCATCTGCGTACTTCATCATGTTGTGTGTTTTATGGTTGCCTTAAAATGACTTTGGGTTTTGGTGGCATTGTCATGCCGTTAGCAAAAGGCTCATAGGAGAACTAATTTAGGCATGAGAAGGAGAGAGGTGGTTTTCAGCTGTTAACTACGTACATGAGTTCACTAACCCATCTGTGAGCTCTGCGGGAAAGGTGAGGAGTTTGCTTTGTTCTCAGCCCTGTAGCTTAGAGCCACCTCCCTGTGCCCACGTTGGGACTGATTGACAATGTATACCAACAGGATCCTGTGGCAATGGAAGGTGATAGAAAAAAAGTAAGAAGGAAAGTCTTTCCTAGTCTTTTATGATTGAATTTCTAGCTGCTCCTATATTCTGAGCTGAAGGGTCAATACAGCTAATAAAGGGTTGGCCCCAGTCAGCAGACAGTTAGTAACTGTTGTGGTTAACGAACATGCCCTAATATATCTGACTATTTCTATTAGCATGAAAGCTTATTAAAAGCATGAAAAGTGTTTTTGTTTGTTTGGGGGAGTTTTTTGTTTTTGTTTTTTTACTGCTATATCCTTAATGCATTGCTTGGCACATTTTGGGGTTCAGTAAATATTTACCAAATACAAGAGATGAAATGGCATTATTCAACTAGTACAAACCTGATTGACTCCAAAATCTTCCTAAGTATTTCCAAGAGACCAAAGGAACCAAAATTAGGATGATTGCTTGAATGTTACATTTGGCTAAGTCTAGTGCGGAGACATAATTAAAAAAACCATCTGTCTCTATGCTTTCTACAAGACATTTTTTTGCAATGCTCCGAGTAAAGTTTGCTTCTTTGCCAAAATTCAGCTGATCCATCAGAGCACAGAAACCTGTCTTTTTCAGCTTCTAAGTCTTTAATGTAAGTGCCTGTCTTTTGAGAACTGAAAATGAGAGGCTATTATGGCAGCAGTTTTGTCTTAAAAAAATAAACAACTTAGAACTTGCATGATTCACCTGGAGTTCAAATTGCAGAGCAGTTCGATAAGTAAAACACACTAGCTGAGACGATTAATTCAGAGATTTCTGGTGACTGTTACTAACATATTATATCATGGGAAGACCCACACGTACACCAGCAGAGTTCCCCAGAAAGAGGGTGATTGTGCATGCCTCTTTGAGGACAATGCATAGAGCAGTGAGCCAAAGGACAGCAATTGCTGTCTTGCTGACTTGCATTGGCTTCACCTCAAAAGGCCTAGTCTCCTGGGCACAGGCAGTGGCATGAAGGGGGCCTGGACGCCTGAAGTGAAGCCATTGTCTGTGCAGGATGCTGAGTTGAAAGGGGAGTGCCTCACAGGAAAGAGAGCCAATTGCGTGTGGAGACTGTTGCCATGGTGCTTCGCTATTTCTTTAACGTGCTGTACTTGAACTCCTGGGAGTCCAGGGGTGGGGTAATGGAGGAGGGAGAAGGAGAGGAGTGGGATGGGCCTGGGTAGGGAATCCCACTGCAGGGCTCTAGTCTCAGACTCTCTTCTTGCTTGTGATCTTTCTAAAGCTGACAAGGTGAAAGAGAGAGAAAGAGAGAGAGAGAGAGAGAGACTATAGGAAAGACTTCCTCAGCATGCTCCAGATTGCAAAAACAAAATAAAAATTAATTTAATTCTTAAATATTTCTAGCATGAATTAGAAGATGTAACACTGAAATACCAAAACAGCACAGTCTTTCATAACCCCGAATAATTCTCCATTCATGCAGCAAACGATAGCTCGTATTTCCTAACTCACTCCAGATCCTAGATGGAAAGGTTAGATGTGTTTAATTCATTTGTCGAATGCAGTCTCATGTGCATATTAATGAGCTGATGGAGGGCAGAAAATTACATTCTGCGTACGAAGTACTTTTAAAACGAAATCCATTAATTCTATTCCCATTCGTTTCATTGTGAAAGAAGTCTAAATGCACTGGCACGCAGTTGGTGTGCAAAAAATCTCCCCAAAAGCTAGCTTAAAAAATATTCTTGTATACTGAAAGCCTAGTTTGAAAAGAGCCACAGTTCTCGCTTTTTCAATGTTGTTTTTTTTTAATGTTCGAAAAGTACATTAATCAAACAAACCATCACTTCAAAACCCTTAGAGCGGCTGAGCTCTGTACGGAGGCTGCGTCTGCAGTGTCCTGGTCTCCGCAGTGGAGAGAGGGTGAAGAACACCTAGATGAAATGGGGGAGGGTACCGACTTCGGATTGCCTTAAATATTCATGGGGCTTCCTCCATTTTAATCTTCTCCTTTTAAAAAGATGGCTGTGTTTCCTAGTCTGGCACCCCCTCGGGAAAGAAGAATTGCTCCTTCTTTGCAGAGTTCAGCTGAGCAGGACTAATCTAGAGTGGAAACCCCTTCGGCCACCAGGACTATTCATAATTCATAAGTGCTGCAAACCAGCCAGCTGAATGTATTTGGACAGGCTTTTGCTCCTTCGTGCACGTCCTGATTTCATTACTCTCTCTGCCAGAGAAGAAGCAGGGAACATAGGCTTCTTGCAAGAATGGAGTGCGAAGATGGGCTTTGTTTGGATTAGAAAATGTCCTAAATTTTGGAGGCTTGGTCTATCATAAGTTTTGATTATTTTACCACTGAATCTGCAAGGCTTTCCTGATCCTTTTGGGACTGCTCTCTCAGAACTGTGAATTCTTTCAAAGGGATTTGTGGATTGTGGCAAGGAGTGCATTCCAAAATGCCTGAGGCAAACTATTTGTTATCTGTATCTTGGGGTTACATCAAGGTGGGTTAATTTGATTCCATTATGTGTCTTTGATAGAATGTGAAACATTTCCATGTGTATGTTTTCTGTGAAGTAGAAAACCTCTGTAATGATTTAATTGTGTTATCACTTAGCCCACAGAGGCTGCTTATGGTGAAATAGGGGCATGTTATATTACATTGTATTTAAATAGACTGTGTTGTATTTTAACCCTATTCTTTTTACACATGTCTATTTTTAAAGGATGCTTATCTTTTCTTTTGTTTTCCCTTAAACTTTTCACATTTAATCACCTCTCACTGTATAGGTTATTAACTCAAATTATATTTCAGAGTTAATTTCCAATAAACGTATTTTAAAATGTGGTTACATTTTTAAGTGAATGATCTTGACCTCTGTTAAAATTCCTTTTCCTATGTTTGCATTTTCAAAAGAAATCAGATGTTAATTCTAAGAAATCTTAAGAAAACCTTTTTTTCCCTAAGGTGACGTTGGAATAATTTCACATTATTGTATTTTGTAGAAGCAGTATCATTTATCTAATGATGTCTGCTCACTCGGTCTCTTGGTTCGTAATAAAGTTGGAAACATCTAAAATGATAATCTGCTATTTTTTAGGTGGTTAATACGTTTTTGTTCTTTATAAACAGTTCAAAAGAATGCTGAACCGGGAGCTGACACACCTTTCAGAAATGAGCCGATCGGGGAACCAGGTGTCTGAATACATTTCAAATACTTTCTTAGGTAAGATATTCACTGGGAAACTTATTCCATAACTGAGATTTTTTTTTAATATTAATTTCTGCAACCTGTCAGGAACACCACTCTGTGAGTTTGGAATGGGGTTAAGTGACAGAAAAACAAATCCATTTAAAATAAGAACTAAAGACAATCTTTAATGTAAAAAAAAAAAAAAGCTATAAGGTGTTGTGAAAAAAATGAATGAAAATACCCATCAAAGAGAGAAGTTTATTATGGGCTAATTAAATTTATATAGACCTCAGGTCACTCCTTATCTACCCACCCACTTCTATCTCTGTCAAGACCTCTGAAGGGGGAGGTGATGGAGGTTCCAATCATCCAAGCCTTAGGGACAACTCCAATTGGCTCCTCTGACATGGTATTCTTTAAATTCTTCCAGTAACTGGGCTTTGAGCAAAAGGTTTCCTTTTAGATGCTTTGCGAGAGATGGCTGGAGAACTGTATGGTGATTTGACCCATGATAATAAGCTTTGGAAATAATTCAACTGTTGCTTTGCTAAGGTATTTCTTAATGATACATGGGGGGAGGGCAGAAAGAATCTCCACCTCTCTGAAGGAGTTAGGCTTCTGCAAGCAGCATCATTATCTTCCTAATTTGATACTTACCTATCAATCTCTGCTTTCACATTGCTAGTCTTTAACACATGTCACTGACAGGAAAGGTTTGCATCAGTGCCTCTCAACTACTGTCATGCATCCTGTTTGATTACTAGGAATTTCTGATCTCATGTTTAAAGCCATTCTGTTGTGTATTTTTCTTGAATAAGGCCTGCAGAACCTGCAAATCTGAACTTCAGAGTGAATGGGTAGCCTTTAGACTCTGATTCTGTTGGCTTTCAATTACCACTGAATTATGCTTATTTAGCAGAACTCCACTTTCCAGGGAAATGACCTATTCTTACAGCTGAACATTACACCTCCCTTCCTTTTGGTGTTGCTGCATATCCTTAAATCAATGAGCATTTGCCTCGATGTCTTATGGAAACACATACCTCTTCTAGTTTTATTTAAAAATAATCAATTCTATTTCTCTAATACCAAAGCAGTTCCTGCTATCAGCAGATCAATCTTTGATCAGCCTAGTGGAAAGCTCATGGCACTACTCTGTGGCCAGTGGGCACTGGCATGATTGACAAGTGCCTTTCCAACTGTTTCCAGTATGTGGGTGTCTGCAGCACCTGGTTTTCTCCAGCGGCAGTTGTGGCGACCTTTGTCAGAGAACAAAGACATTTTTTTCATACATCCTAGCTCCAAGAGGAGCTAGAATCTAATTGAACAGAAATGTTGTGTACTGATCCTTTTCTTCTCCATTATCCCCCTTTAGTCTTTTGAAGGCAGACATCTTCTCCTGTCCATCTGTGCGTCACCCAATTATTTTTCATAAGCTAGGGACTGTTTTAGGGACAGTCTCAGGTTAATGACTGTGGGAAAGAAGAATAAAATCAGTAAGTGCAAGAACTCATTTTTGTTTTCATAAACATTGCATGTTAAGATATCAGGGCTTGTCTGTCGTCTCAGAAGAGACTCTGACCACTGGAGTAAAGCTGCAGGAAGTCTCTGAGCCCTTCATCATCCAAGGTTGTACCTAAGCAGTCCTCTTGGCTTGTAGCCTCTTTCACTATCTGCTTGCCAAGGACCATGAGAATAGTTTAGTATACCAATTATTCTTATTTTAACATCAAAGGCTATCAAGTGAGGAGGCTGAGAAGATAATAAAAATGAGTTCTCAGTCTCAACACTTTGCATCTCAAGAACGGGTAACTGTCAACTCTGTTGAATATTCCATTTGCTATGGAGGCATATCTCTTGAGGAAAACCATTGTTTGGCTTCTCATTATTCCAAAAAAATTAAATTATCAACAACAAGTGGTTTGAGGTAGGTTGTTAGAACCTCAGTCTTTACACACTCAACATTAGGAGGGTGGTGAGCCTGAGTGTGTGTTTGTGTGTGTGCATTTGCATGCACATGCATGTGCACACACAAGGTAGACCTGATCAAACAGACTAGACAGACAGATTATCTTCTTGAGAAAATTTAGGGAGAAAAAAAATCCATCATATAAACAAAAGATTCATCAGCTACTTCAACTGTAAAATGGGAACACTGGAGTAGATGACACCCTCTGTCCATTTCAGCTCTAACTTTCTGTATGGATGGAGTTTATCAGTCTTTCTAAGACATACCTGGCAACCTGGATTTTCTGGAATAGCCTGTAGGCTTACAATTTGACAATCTTAAAAAGCAAACAAACAAAGCTTGTTTCCAAACTGCAAATGCAGGACATGGAACTCTACGTCCTGTCTTGTGAGCATGGCGAGTATTCCTGGAGGGCCATGAAGGCTTCTTCACAAAATGTCAGATCTGAAAGGGACCTTAATGGCCTCCTCCAGTTCCCTCATTTTCCAAGAAAGAAAACTGAGGCCCAGAAGGGTATGTAACTTTCCCAAGATTACTTGGCTAAAATGTTCCTGAGCCAGAACTATGACTTCACTCTCTTGACTCCTAGATCAAAATACCTGTCACTTCTTTAACTAGGAAAGGTTATTAGGCTGTCAGAAGAAAATCACCCTTCAGTAATAGATGTAATCTATGGAGAAAAGTCTTTAGAATCAGGATTGTTGGACTTAAAAATGTGTTTGTCAACAGCTTCCAGTAATATAAGAGCCTCTTGTCAGAGCACAGCAACCATCTCCAAGAGCACAAAATGGGAAGACCTTATTGATTTCAGTTAAACTTGAAGAGCAGTATCTCAATAAGAGTCATTGAAAGTTAAAATATGTCATCCAGGAAGGAGGGAAATCCCTCACTGCAGGGAATGTGTGAAACCTGTGTTGTTTCCATTTAAAAGGATGGCATCCAGATGGACAGGCTGACATGCAGGCAAGAGACCGTCAGTGCAGGCATTCTGTGATGCTCATACAGGATTATGGGCTTGGATTGCTGGTACAGAAGGAAGTAAAAGACCCAGGGGGAGGGAACACAGATTAGAGCAAGATATTTAGATGTGATATTACAAGTTAGTTAATATTTTTTCAAACAGAGAAGAATCACCCCTTTAAATCCCTGACTTACTGTCTCCAAAGCTGGAACACAGACTTCTCAAGACACAGGGAAGAGAACTCAGGAATTTTGCATGATTAAGTGCTGTAAGGTAGCAAGAAAAGCACCTCCAATGACGCCATTATCAGAGTTTTGATGTGACGTTTTTTGCATCTGTTTATTTATTTATTTATTTGCTACTGTTGCACTCTTTCCCCACTGTAGTCTGACCATTCTGTAAATGTGAACTCACAAAGCATGTAGTATGATTCTTTGAGTGTGTGTTTCAGGTTATTTCCGCATGGGGCTGGCTAAACATTTAGCAGAGGAAATTCAGAATAGGGAAACCCATCAGTTGTTCCAATGCCTGCATAGGGAAACACCCATTAATGTCAAAACGGCACTCTCTGTGGATAATGGCTTTCTTCTTTATCGTAATGTTCCAGACACAGTAGTGGTTCAGCTCAATTTCTCGCTGTCGCAGGGAATCTTTAATTAAACAAAGGGAAAAAGCTGCTAGTCCCACTAGAGGTTTTATATTTGCATTGGCACAGAAGAATCTAACAGTTTTGTTAACCAGGCATGAAGAATGGTGAAGAATGATGGTTAGGAAACACAGGGGCTATTGTGGCCTTTTATTTTAGCAAAAGTAGTCATTATTAGGAGTGAAGTGACAGAGAGAAAAGTAATTTCAAAAGTAATGTCATATATAGTTTTTATGCTAAAGGTTGAGAGACCAGAAAGAGATTTTAACGGGAACCTGAAGGCCTGGGTTCTAAGCTATTAAATCACTGTGTCTGGAACAAAGTGATTGCAAAATAAATATCTGTTGAATGAATTGCCCTTGGAGCTTGGGAAAGTTGCTGACTTCATCTGGAACGTGAACATGTGGGATTATTATTGGTTCCCAAACCTGACTCTGATCATCAAAGTCACTTGGGAAGATTTTTAAAAAACACTGATTCAGTAGGACTGGGTGGGGCTCATAAATCTGTATTTTTCAAAAGTTCCCTGGGTGCTTCTGATGCTGAACTAGGTTGGAAACCCCTGAACTAACTGGGATGACCACTAAAATTCCTCCCTAAGGCAGAGTCATAGGCTGATGAATCTAGGAACTTGGGGGCACCCAGAGACAGCACTGAGATGCTAGGGATAGAGAAATCTCTTGCTCCAGCCCTACAGCCAGATGCCAAGGGTCCAGGATGGCTGCTTCCACCTCACTGTGCTCACTTTGCTTTGATGAGTTGTCCACAGGGCTCTGTGAGCAGGCGGAGGTCTCCAGGGAGAACGTGTGACTATGCCATCAGCTGCAAGAGTTGAAAGCAAATCATCTAGATCCCAGCAGGCCATCTGGAAATGTGTCATTTTCAAATAGAGAAGTTGTCTTTGGACTCATTTTCGCTGAAACAAGTAGAGATAAATGTAGGAACTTTTGAAAGCTGCATTAACTCTTTCAGCCACAGGGTGTCATTTAGTTCAATGAAGTAGCTGTAGAGCACCTCAATAAATGATTGCCTCAGTGCATTCACAGTCATCCCTGTGGCCTGAGAGAGTTAATGCATTTTTCAGAAGGACTCGGGATCCATTCATCTCCCTATGAAGTGAAATAGAATATTTGTTTGCTGATATTTTTAATAGCATGATATAGAAGAAAGAACTTCTGTGAGCAGGTAGATATGTTTTTCTCACTAACCCTAGCTCTCCTTTTATCTTGTTGTAGCAGAATTTTTTAAAAAATTAAATGAGATGATTATAAATATTTAATAAGCACAAATACATTAATAAATGTAATGCCTGTTATGAATGAGAGGCATTGTTATTATTTACTAGCAGAATTCATAGACACAAGGCATGAAATAAAACTTAAGTTACAGTCTTCCTCTTAACCTCAAATCGTCATAAGCCAAGGCTTTAGAGTCATCATTTGAAGATTAGAAGCCATTTATTTCTCTAACATATATACTACTCATCTAAACTGAACCCAGCTAGTGTTACATGGATCTTTTAAATTAAACAATAATTACAAACATAATAAAGTGAGCAAAACATAAAGCCTGTTTTTTATTAACCTGGGCTTGGCTACATGAGCCTTTTCTATTTTTACAAACATACAAGTTATTCACTTTAATAAGAAATTTGCATATAAATATTGATGCCTCCCCTTGAAAATGTATGAGTGTAATTGTCCCAAATCACCCTACAAACAGAAGACATGAGATTGAGTTCTACCTCTGCCACTTCTTGAACAACTTATTTAGCTCCTCTGGACGTCAGTTTGCTGCTTTAGCAATAAAATCATGTATCACCGGATTGTCCTGGAGATCAAGTGAGATAACGCTATGACAGACCTTCATAAGATGAGCCATCCATTATAGACCGTTAGAAGTTGTTTTTGAATATTGCAGTGGGTTCTCATTGGCACACAGGGACTGGAAAACCTATTTTTGTGTTGTTGCAGACAAGCAGAATGATGTGGAGATTCCATCTCCCACCCAGAAAGACAGGGAGAAAAAGAAAAAGCAACAGCTCATGACACAGATAAGCGGAGTGAAAAAACTGATGCATAGTTCAAGCTTAAATAATACAAGTATCTCACGCTTTGGAGTCAACACGGAAAATGAAGATCATCTAGCCAAGGTGTGTATGAGCTGGGTGTGTGCTCATGTAGCTCTGCTTTATAGCAGGCAGATGTCTAAAACCTCCTACTAGAAAACAGTGATCGCTTTTGCTTTATTATTAAATAGCATGATGAGGCTGATGTAGCCCATTGTCCATTGTTGAACACCTAGTTAAAGGCCCTTTTTCTATACCAAAGGACCATATTTTGTCTTGAGTTGGGTCCATTAACCCATGAATGGAGAATCCTGTTGAACACATATTGGGAGAATCCAAGGTGAGGGCAATAGGCAGGGCTGAATTACCGCAGAGGATATTTCAGAGACTGTATGCCAAGGACCAATGAGAAAATCTGCACTGATTGGCAGAGCTGAAGAAGAAATGAGAGAACCTGACAGCCTTGACCCTTGAGCCCAAACCCTAGTAGTGGAGGAAGGCTCAGAAAACATTCATACCTCCTCTTGGAGGCTGTGCAAGGTGACTGCTGAGGTTCTTTCAGCCTTGTGAGAATATGAAATGAGAACAAATGAACATTCAGTGAGGGTGCGTCTGAAAGATGTCATTAGAAGGTTGATTACACATTGGGCTAAGCCTCTGGGGAGAGCCTGGATCCCTTACTCTGGGCAGTAATTAATAATGGAATAAATTGCTCCTTTAATCAGATAATCTTGGAATAATCCTACAACACAGGATGGAATGATGTTTCTTTCAGGTCTTTCTGTGGCCCAGGAGCTCTAGGATGTAATGGATCACTAGCATCTTCATGACCTTTTACACTAAATCAGGGTTGACTTACACACATTCTAGCAGCTGAGTCTCCTTAACATGGCTCTCAGTGATAATAGTCAAAGGGCAGAGGAGTTTCCCTGAGATTGTTTTCTAGCTGTTACTCATGGACCAGTGAGCAGAGAAGGGGAGAGACAGGGAAATGGGGCTAGAATGATCTCTAATCACTTGCACCTACTTCTGAAAGCAACATTGGTTGAGGACTGACATATGGCAAAAAATTAGAGGTCAGCATCAAAATTTATCAATAAACACACATTCTCCCTTTTCTGAAAAATATATACAGAAACTTCTAACCAGCATGAAGAGGATACTCAGCTTCCCAGATCATACCATTTTCAAATGTTCATGCAACCAGAACACTCTAAATAGATACTCTAAAGATTTAGCCAACCCCTGTCCGCAGAATAAATAAAAATAATGAGGCATGTAAACAAAACTGTACTTATTTCTAAATTTCTCTAATTTTGATGATAGGAGCTGGAAGACCTGAACAAATGGGGCCTTAACATCTTCAATGTGGCTGGATATTCACACAATAGGCCCCTAACATGCATCATGTATGCCATATTCCAGGTGAGTAAACAGGAGTGAATGTTGGTTATCCAATTAGATGCTCTTTATGATTTTTTTCCATCCCAGTTTACTTTTTTGATTTGGCTTTTCTTCATTTGTGGACATCCACTTATTTATTTTCTAATCCTTTTTGCGGCATAGGAAAGAGACCTCCTCAAGACATTCAAAATTTCATCTGACACCTTTGTTACCTACATGATGACTTTAGAAGACCATTACCATGCTGATGTGGCATATCATAACAGTCTACATGCTGCTGATGTAGCCCAGTCAACCCATGTTCTTCTTTCTACGCCAGCATTAGATGTGAGTAGTTATGATCTGTTTTGCATACCTGCTCATCCTCTTTAAAAAGTGCCATACAACATGTGATATATTTATAGAAATAATGTAATTAGATGTTTGTGCATGCTGGAACTGGCTCTTTATTATGTAGAGCATGTATCAATTGGGTTATTAATATAAATGGATGACATTTCTACTTGCTTTCTCATATCAGAGTGACCTTTTCTTTACCTCTGTTACAATTGAAAAATTATTTAATTATCAAGCAGTTAATAGGGTGCTCTATTTGTCATTGTATCTCTAGTACCTAATAAGTGTCTAGTTCAGCATTTAGTATATAGTATATCCTCAGTATGCATGTGCTGATCTGAGCTGCCTACACCATCCCAGGTACTCTGAGGGATAGCACAGAAATATAATATAAAATGTTCTATTTAGTTCCTGTTAGGAATAAGCATCCATAGGCTTATTTGCCTAAGAATTCATAAAACTGGTTCTATGGCTTGAAGGAAAAGTAACTGAAAAATCTAGAACTGAGGAATTAACAATGCTGAAGGAAAGAGGGACAGCTTTCCAACTTGTTAGACATCTCTCTAGAAGGTGGCTGTGACTGCTTCTCTCACAGATTAATGCATTTGTATATATCACTATAAGCAGCCCAGTGGGTACAGCAGTCCATGCTCTTCCTTGACAGATGGCAGTGGTGGTCAGGTATTTCCAAAATGTGTAGGCTCACTGTGGGAAGGGACTGGCCAAGCCAAGCCCACCTCTGCAGATTCAGCGTGGAAGGTGAAGAAAGATTAAACTGACCCCCCACTCTATTGCTTGGGTTCCATATATTCTGAGAAATGAAATCCAAGAAGCTAAGACTGTTTTATGGCCCTGAAGGAAAAAAACAAAACAGTGTTATTTTTATGTTCTGTGTCAGTATCACACGTTGGGCCAACACTGTTTATCAACTGTCTGCTGCTGTTACCTACTGTGTGGCTAGAAATTGAGCATGAGCACCACAGATGTTTAGAGAAGGGAGAGTTCAATGTGTCCTTGCATAATTAGATTGAATTGAAGGATCAGAAGATTTAAGTAACCACAGAGAATGATGAAAGACATTTCAACCAGAAGCAATTTATACTTAAATAAATACTAGGTTTAAGTCATTGCATACAGGTAGGGCAGAGGAAGGAGGCTTCACGGGATGGCATGAAGGAGTTGAGCAGTGGGCATTAGGTCTCATTTCTCAGAAATGTCCTCAAATCTTGTCCCTACTAATCACTGAGTGTATAGGTATTGACTGAATGGATGAATTAATAAATGTGTGAAAGCTCTGACCATGCTACACATTTAGCTTTAAGAAATAACTTATTGGCAGGCTTATAAATCTGGAATTTGGCCTTAGTTCTTCAGCCTGAAAGTAAATGAAGCTTTTTATATCAGAGCAGAGCCAGTCTGACATGCTTCTTTGACCAGTATATGTGCTTGTGTTGCATAAGCACCATCCTGTCATTACCACTTATCCAAGAAACAAATATCAGGTACCACCTGATCTCTTACCATGAGCATTGTGCTAATGCCTTTCCTGAGCCTCAGCCTGCAGGCTCGATGTGGGCATGGGCTCTGACCATCATTCCTCTCACATAAGAGACCTTATGATGATGGACAGAATCTACATTTAATTAAAATAGTATATTGAGACACTGTATAAATCAACAAACCATCTTTCTCCCAACAAGAATGAGATGGGGTACCTTAGTATGAAACTAATTAAGCAGGATAGGCAAATGGAACGTGGAGTTCAGTGCACTCATTTTGCCCTGCAGGCCGTCTTCACAGATTTGGAAATCCTGGCCGCCATTTTTGCAGCTGCTATTCACGACGTTGATCATCCTGGAGTCTCCAATCAGTTTCTCATCAACACAAGTGAGTTCGCCACTAGAACAGTCATTTGAGATAATTGTATGAGTCACTGCTTCATTTTTTTCCTCCTGATGTTTTCATTATGGATAATAATAAGGGTAATAATGAGGTAATCCTCCCATTCCACTCAAACTGGTCAGACCTTTCCTGGATACTGTGTCCAGTCTAGCAACATCATTTTGAGCTGCATGGAGAACTTGGAAAGGGTCAGAGGGGAGCCATAAAAAGTACTCAGTGTTTGGAAAATGCAGTATGTGAGGAAAGAGTAACACATGTGGAATTATCTAGTAAGGATACAGAAAGGCTTGGGAATAATGTGGTAATGATTTTCCAGGATTATGCAGGGCTCTCACACAGAGCATCGTGACCCATTAGTGTCCCTCTCTACTGAGGAAGCAGGTCCGAATGTTGTATCTGAGCATGGGAGCCTCCATATAGAAATAAGACTCCAAGAAAAAGCTTCCACAATTCAGGATGGCGTGTCGGGTCATTAAAAGTCTCACACACTCTCTTCCAACTTCATAGGTTTGATTATGCACTGGTCTGTAGTATGGATTGGTCTGACTTCAGTGACCTTCAAGGGCTGGCCCATCCTTAGGCCAAAGCTTTTGTCATGCTCGAAATATTAATATCCATGCTAATGAAAATCCATGATTTTTCCCAGTTAATGTACCATTTCTAAATGCTGAAAAGCTAAGTACTTTTTTCTTCTGAGAATACTGGTTATCTTGTTGTGGTCAAGATTAACATCAAGTGCTGACAGTTTTAAGAAATATTGGAGCTACTTGCTGTGAAAGAGCCCTTATCATACTTTATGATCAGGATATTTGAATGACTAAGTGTGAGGTACCTTGGTTTTTCTTACCTTGTTTTTCTATTGAAATAACGTAAACTTTGCTTGTCTGTGTGGGTTATATCAGCTGGTGTACTGTGGTGTCATGAACCATTCCATATATAGGCCAGTTAGCTTCACACAGAAAAATGGTCTTTCTGCCAAAGTCACGTCCCATAAAAAGCCAGCTTGCAGAGCTATGCCCTTTATCGCAGGATGAACAAGGCAAGAGTGCTGAAACGTCATCACATATCCCACTACCTTTCCTGAAGATGTAACTCAAAGCACACTATGAAAGCAATGGTTTATGAGTAACAACACCTACAATTAGTAACATATTATCATCACTTGGCTATCATTTTGGTTAAGAGAAAATGTGGCTTCATGAGTTTGATGACCATGTTCTCAATTGCAGACCATGGCGCTGCCTAACAAAGGATGTCTGTGATTCTTCTGTGTGAAAGGCAGGCTAGAAGCTGTAGTTTAGGTATCTAGATAATGCAGTTTCTGTTGTATAGGGCCATAGGGCAGAAACTGAGATATCAAGATTGTTGTAAAAAATTCTTGTTTTTTTACCATATTTATAGAAAGCTCCAAAGAGCTACATTATTTGGATAAAGTGAAATTTTACACTCACACCATTATCTTCTTTGAAAATCCAAAACTCCCAGTTGATGGAGCTGGGAAACATATCAAAAAGTGAAATAATGTGAAAATTTTTAATACCTTGGGTGAAGTTTAGTGGCATTTTCGGTCTGTTCTTTTTCCAAAGCACGCATTTGTGAAGACATAAGGGAAGTTACAAACTGAGATAAAAATAGGATTAATTGCTTGGGAATGCCCTTACCTAAAATGTCAAATTCTTCATCTGAAGTGAAAAGGAGAAAAAGGATTTTAAAAATACTGTGACTTTTAATCAAAGAGAAAGTTTATGAGCTAATATCTACTGGAAACTTTTTTTTTTTTTAACTTGGGAACTGACTATTTCTCTTTCTAGAGGGAGACTCTGTCTCTAATAGAAAATAACATATGGGGTGTTGGTTCTTGAAATCATATGGAGAGAACTAGATCTGATTTCACACTGAGGTAATTCCACAGTTTGAATTGTATCCCTTTTTATTAAATCATCATTTTTCCTCGTTTATTAGATTCAGAACTTGCTTTGATGTATAATGATGAATCTGTGTTGGAAAACCATCACCTTGCCGTGGGTTTCAAACTGCTCCAGGAAGAACACTGTGACATCTTCCAGAATCTCACCAAGAAGCAGCGTCAGACACTCAGGAAGATGGTTATTGACATGGTAAGGCTTTGGCCTCCCTGTGCTCCTCATTTACTTTTGTGGGAAGAGAAAATCCATTTCCTTGATAAACTGAGTTTATTGAGAGTTTCCTTTTTTTTTTTTTTTTTAACCTCAGGTCTTAGCAACTGATATGTCCAAACACATGAGCCTGCTGGCAGACCTGAAGACAATGGTAGAAACAAAGAAAGTTACAAGTTCCGGTGTTCTTCTCCTGGACAACTATACTGATCGTATACAGGTATTTGACAGAAGCCTTTGATTTAACACAAAGACACACCAAATTAATGAAACAACAGTTAGAAAAAGAAAAGCAAGTTTACTTAGTTGCATGTCCTAGGTTACTACTACGGCTTTGGGTTTATTTTAAGAATGAGCAAAGGAAAATGGACATTCAAGTTGATTCTCTAATTTACGAAGAAAAACAGAACCCTATTTATTGAATTGCTTAATTCTAAAAATAAACAGCAAAATCTCTTTGTAATAGGGTATATGTGACTGCTGATCCCAAAAGCTCATGTTTGGATATAAATCCCACTGACTTGAACTTTGTTAGGTCTGTTTTGGTTATACAAATTGCCCTCAGTTGGTCTCCTCTTTCCACAAGTGGAAAATATGAAGACATCTACTTTGAGTAATTCTTTGCATTTTTTCCGAACTGAGGAGGAGAAACCATGGCAGCATCTGACCTCTAATGTCCCTTCCAGTTTTTAAATTCAATGACTGTCAATCAGAGAAGACACATTTTCCCTTTGGGGACTCTTGTAATGATAAATAACCAGCTCTGGCCAGCACCATTGTAATCCTGCTTTTTTGGCGCAAGCACCATAATTATAATGCAACTAAAATGTTCTTGGGTCTGGTACCAAGTGTACTAGTCCGAGAGGGATGCGATGTTCTGGTAGTATTTATACCTCATTTTATGGGATTTCCAAAATTTGATGATTTCAGGTCCTTCGCAACATGGTACACTGTGCAGACCTGAGCAACCCCACCAAGTCCCTGGAATTGTATCGGCAATGGACAGATCGCATCATGGAGGAATTTTTCCAGCAGGGAGACAAAGAGCGGGAGAGGGGAATGGAGATTAGCCCCATGTGTGATAAGCACACAGCTTCCGTGGAAAAATCCCAGGTATCTAATATAAGGTTTCAAAGTTTCTGTGAGCTCTGCTGATGGTTGAACAGAGGGCTTTTTCTAGCTATTTTCTTCTAAATATATATATATATATATATATGTGTGTGTATGTGTGTATGTGTGTGTGTGTGTGTGTGTGTGTGAAATTATAAGGAAGCAACTACTTATTTAGTTCCATTATGCTCATGACTCATTCGCCTTCTCCATTACACTCAATTTCACAACGAGGAGATAAAGCAGTCTTCAGAAATCCATCAAAGTTTGGACTGTGTATTCTCAGTTTAGATCACTGTCTATGACCTTAGCAAATCCTGCTGATTTAACTGAATGCTGCCGTCTCCTTCAATCTCATCCCTCTAGGTTTCCCCCAGCTCTGTCTTTATCCAGGACTTCTGCTTTCCACCCTTGTTTCCTGTTTTCGTTGTCTCTCCATAATCATGCACACTGCTACCATCACCAGAGGCGACGAATCTCATTCCCACACATCTCTCTGCCTCATAGTTGAAGCGTTGTCCTGTGTCCCCTTCCAAGGTCGCATCTACACTTCTGAGAGCATGCTGACATCCTTTGGTTGTGTCCAAAGCTACAAACTCCCTGTGTGCTAAGGACTGGGGGGACATTACACTGTAGGCAGGGAGATGCAGAAATGCCCCAGATGCGGCTAGCTGCAAAATATGTAGCACTAGATGGTATCGATATTCTTACAAAGGCTTCAGGGCCGGCTGAGGTGCTATTTTTTTCAGGAAAACAAACAACCTGAGCCAGGCAGTCATGATTAAGACTGTGTCTCGGGCTTCCCTGGTGGCGCAGTGGTTGAGAGTCCACCTGCCGATGCAGGGGACACAGGTTCGTGCCCCGGTCCGGGAAGATCCCACATGCCGCGGAGTGGCTGGGACCGTGAGCCATGGCCGCCGAGCCTGCACGTCCGGAACCTGTGCTCCGCAACGGGAGAGGCCACAACAGTGAGAGGCCCGCGTAGTGCAAAAAAAAAAAAAAAAAAAAAAAAAAAGACTGTGTCTCTAGGCTACCCAAGGCCTTTATCACAAAAGCATTCAGAGTATTTTTTGTTAGTGTTTATCCTCTTTCCCCACTACCTTCTACTCCCAAATTTACATGTAGTTATAATATCAATGTATAGTTCCTTTGCAATTATTGTTGTGTTGCTTTTTAAAGAAACCCAATCAAATGAGTTTAAAATCTGTGAAAGTGCTCTGAAGGTCAAATATGCCATAAAAACACATGATAACATTAAGTTAGAGCCAATTCAAATACCCTAATGCCTTAATTAGAACAAGATATTCATGAATTAGTTAATTAAATAGCATATTGCCCTTTTGTTAGCAACAGTGGTGTTTTGTATGTATATGATGTTCTGTGTGGTTTTCCACACATTTCACATACATTATCCCATTTGAACCTCCAAACAGCCTTGTGACATAGACATAGCAGGTATTTCCCCAGTGTGTCAGGTGAAGAAGCTGTCCTCTTGGTCCAGTTCACCCAGCTACCCTCCACCCAAAACTCTTCACTGTCCATCACTGAGAACAGGTCTCACTGTTTCCGTGATGTTGTGGTCCACCCTGGTATTTCCCACAGATGGGCTCTGGTGAGCATCGTCTGAGTAGTCTGGCAAGGAAGCCCTTGACTAGGTGCTGTTTGGATTTGTAGAGTTCTCTCGTCCCAGGGCCTAGGAAATAAGCAACTAAAGGCTGCCTTTCAAAAAAGTGCTGAACCTTTAGCAGAAGCAGAACAAATGAAGAAAGAAAATGGCTGCACTGTGTTCAGCTGATTGAATTTTCTCCATTGCCTTGAGCTTGTTTTTTTCAGGTCCCTGGAAAATACCTTGAAAATCGTCTCTAAAAACCACTAAACATACATAAAGAAGTAAAAGGGAGGAAAGAGGAGTGGGTGGAAGCAAGAGAAATATCTGAATCATCCACAGTCGAAGTTCTTGTAATCAGTGCAGATCAGAGATGCCCTGACTGTGGTATGAATTCTGTTTGTTAGGCTAGGGAAACACCAGAGAAAAGATAGATAGATAACAGATAGATAGATAGATAGATAGATAGATGATAGATAGATAGATAGATAGATGATAGATAAACAGATAGATAAAAGTCACATACGACTAAGGTTCTTTGATATGGTACGACTTTGATGTGTTAAATAACTGGCCCAAATCCAGAATGTTAATAAAGGGAAGTTTCCAGCAGTGTGGAAAGACAGCTATGTAATGCCCATGGGTGCACAGAAGTTGCCTTTGCTCATCTACCCCTGAATCCCGACCCAGCATCTCTCCAGCTCCCCAGACCATGACAGGGGAATTCCATTCCCTCATTCAACTAGGGCCTATTCTTTCTCTCAGCCTGTTCCCACCCCCAATGTTTCCTGTTTGTCCCACAGTGGAAAGGTCAGCATGAGGCCACAGAGCCAGCTCATGCAGGATGCATAGCCCCTGTGTAAACCATAACAGAACCATAAGCTTCATATTTCTTCACAGGAACACTAGCAAAGGAACTGCTTAATTGTCTTTATTTTTCCTTCTTTCTCCTGATGGAAATGACGGTATGCCCTCTGGATCTAAAACAATTGCAGACGTGTCTGCAGAGGGGATATTTGTTTGTTTAGGGGCTTGAAGTGTTTTCAAGTGTTTTACCTACGTCGTCTACAAACCAAAAACGTTCCACAGAACTTGAGACATATCAGAGTCATACGAGGCCGACTCCCTTTCATTTTAAAACCACGGCACATTTTAAAGTTATCAGGGAAGGAATGTTGAGTCAGAGCTCAGTAGACCTGGAGCTTCCTTCTTCAGAGAATGACTCACAGAATCCAAGGAGTGACAAAGTCATTCCCAGCCAGGGTTACATCCAGACTTCTTACCTGGCAGACGTCAGAGGAAAAGTAATCAGTTCTAGTGAGACCAACACAGGCTTTGGGATCAGACAAAGTTGGGACTGAGTCCCATCTCCACCACTTACTAGCTCTGTGATCTCTGACAAGATATTTCATCTCAACGAGTCACAGTTTCCTCCTTTGTGAAGGGTGAATAACCATACTTACTCTGTGTGATTAAGAATGATAATGTATATATTGCATTCAGTGCAGGTTGCACCATATAGTAGGTACTCAAATAACAGATTCCAGTATTATTGACCTCTCTTGGGTTGTTGTGGCTCTTTCTTTGCATGCAAACCAGGATGGCTTGTTTGGTGTTCCAGGGCCCATCACAATAACAGATGTGTAACCTTATTTTTCTCCAGGTGGGCTTCATCGACTACATTGTCCATCCGCTGTGGGAGACCTGGGCGGACCTGGTACAGCCTGATGCCCAGGACATTCTGGATACTTTAGAAGATAACAGGAACTGGTATCAGAGCATGATACCCCAGAGTCCCTCCCCACCACTGGATGAGCAGAACAGAGACTGCCAGGGTCTGATGGAGAAGTTTCAATTTGAACTGACCCTCGAAGAGGAGGATGCTGAAGGCCCCGAAAAAGAAGGAGAGGGCCACAACTATTTCAGCAACACAAAGACACTCTGTGTGATCGATCCGGAAAATAGGGATTCACTGGGAGAGACTGATGTAGACATCACAACAGAAGACAAGTCCCCGATTGACACATAATCTCCCTCTTCACATGGAGATGAACATTCCACCCTTGACAAGCATGCCAGCTGTATGGTAGGGCCAGCCCACCATGGGGGCCGAGGCCTGCACAGGACAAGGGCCTCCCGGCCTTTCCAGTTACTTGAGTTTGGAGCCAGAATGCAAGACCGGGAAGCACATCGCAGCTCAGGAAATTCCACAGTTGACTTGCCTTGCTTGCAAGCTTAGTGGAGAGCTGAAGCTTTCTGTGGTTCTGGAGGCCAAGTTCGCATCACAACCGAATGGCTTGAAAATGGAAGACACAAAACTGAGAGATTTTTCTGCACTAAGTTTTGGGAATCTGTCCCCTCTAGTGACTGAACTGACTGACTAATAATGTCATTTCTAAATCTGCTCACCTGTCCCCTTGTCTGCCAACCTGTGTGCCTTTTTTGTAAAACATTTTCACGTCTTTAAAATGCCTGTTGAATACCTAGAGTTTAGTATTAACTTCTACACAGATAAGCGTTCAAAGTTGACATAAACTTTTTTGACTCTGGGGGGAAAAAAAAGGAAAGAAAATGGTCTTCCTTCTTTCTTGGGCAATATCTTTCACTTGACTGTAGTTACTTTTGCAAATAGAAAGGCTACGCTTCTAACCCCATTCAACTTCCTTCTCCTATGGTCCCAAACAACTCCTCAGTTGCCCTTATAACGTATCTCTGTTTGCCTGCTTCCAACAGTATTTTTTCTCCTCTAGAGTTGCACTTTCTTGCTGTCAACAGAATCAAGTTGAACAAACTAAGGGGTAGTCATGTTGTTCACAGTAACAGTCTGTGTAGAATTCAGCTTCATGAGCAGTTGCCCTGTCGGGTCCCGAACCCCTGTGCCACTGGGGTCGCACAGTCCCCAGCCTGTTCTCTTGTGGCCCTCTTCACGCTAACACCAGTTACACCGTTTCCGGTTTAATGCCGCCGTCTTTCTCTTGCACTGCCTTCCGTGTTGTCACCTCCATTTCTGTGTATAACCATGTATTTATTACTTAATGTATATAATGTAATGTTTTGTAAGTTATTAATTTATATATCTAACATTGCCTGCCAACGGTGGTGTTCAATTTGTGTAGAAGACTCTGCCTAAGAGTTACAACTTTTCCTGTAACGTTTTCTATTGTGTATTATTATAGAGCCTGAACATCGCTGAAAGGAGACATACGGCCCCCTCCCCAGTTGGGTCTGCCCTTTTCCCGGTCTGAGTTGCTAATACTGCTCAACCCCTTCATGAACTGTTTTGGAAACAGGATTCTCACATTAGATACTAATGGTTTCTATTGAGCTTTTACTTTTGTATAGTTTGATAGGGGTAGGGGGCAGTGGGATGCGGTTTTTACCCCTGTTTTATCCAAATCTGTACACATGAGTTGAGTTTTAACTGGGTTCTACTCTAATTGTGGCTTCGGTTTAACAAAAAACACTACATTCAGTTTAACAAGCAACTCACAAATAGTTCTCCGGAGGGTCCCCAAACTACTGACTTTGAAGAGGAAGCCCCCTGCCTGCTGTTAAGCAGGAATGTCATGTTCCAATTAATTACAAAAGAAAACAATAAAACAATGTGAATTTTATAATAAAATGTGAACTGACGTAGTAAATTATGCAAATGTGAAGCTTCTGATAACACTTGTTAGGCCTCTGAGTGGCTTCAGTCTCTGTTGGTAAAATCCATTTCATGCTTTCAGTTCAGCATTGTGACTCAGTAGTTCAAGAAATGGCACAAATGTGCATGACCAATGGGTTTGTATGTCTATGAACACTGCTTATTTCAGGTGGACATTTTATTGTTTTCCAAAGTTTCTCACAATGTATGTTGTAGTATTATTATATATTGTGCTCAGATGCATTCTTAAGAGACTTTTATATGAGGTGAATAAACAAAAGCATGATTAGATTAGACTGTAGGCCCAATTATTTTGTGGTTAGTTCTGACGCATTGAAAGCAGATCTTTTTTTCTCTTCTCTCCTACCATACCCCACAGAGAAAACTACCCACTTTGCTTGGCCAGCATCACAACTAAAGTTTCATAATCTGTGTCCAAAAAGTCCCCTAGCTTGAAACACTTATTTTTTTAACAACTGTTCAGCTAGCTTAGTGGTACGAGAAGGGAGACAGTGAATTAAAAGAAACAAAGCCACTTTAAGAATCAATCTGAAGAGTTTAATCTACTGGAGGAATAAAGGGAATCTCTAACTTGGCTGGGTCCTCTAGAAAAATGAATCATAGACACACAGCACATTAACTTAATGTAGTCAGATGGTCCAACATTAGCTTAGTGTAGTCAGATTGTCCCATTGATTCATCTGACACATGAAGAATCTGAGGTCCAAAGAGTCACCTTAAAGCACAATGCAAGGAGTGCTGGCTGACACTCATAGTCATCTCAGTGATCCATGGAGTCTCCTGTTGATCATATGGTTATGCTTTTCTTTCTGGAAAGAACTGTGTAAATATCATAAACAAAATAATGCTTTGTTGAAAAAGTCAGCTTAAAAAAAATTTATCCTGAGAAAGGTGTGTGTGTATGTGTGTGTGTGTGTGTGTGTGTGTGTGTGTGTGTGTGTGTGTGTTGAGAAAGCCTGCAAATAAGAATCAGTGGATGGCCCATGATATTTTAACCACGGGGTAGTGGTTCGTGAAACAGGATGGGGTCTGCTCTAGAAAAATTCCACTAAATAAACTGAAATTACTGTATTTCTTTTTAAAGACAATTGAAGGTGAGCCACTGTTGCAGAACCAGCTTGCCTGCTGGTTCCAGAGCTAGTGTTTATAGCTCTTTGCCACCATCCCTGATTTCTGATTGCACCCCACTGTCTCTAAGCTTTTACAGATTGAGTGACAAAAGTGAATTGGTTAGAAGAGCCACAGGTGTGACTTTAAAAAATCTAGAGCTATAAATATTTATAACTATTTGCAGGTCTCTTCCTACAGAGTAGTTCTTACCTTTGGTGCAAAATTAGAATCATCTGGGGAATAAATATTTTTTAAAATACTGATGTTTGAATTCCATCCTCACTCCCAGATTTCTGTTTGAATTGGTCTTGGGTGGAGCCCTGGGCATCAGATTTTTAAAGTCTCCCCAGGTAATTCTAACGTGTAATCTGAGTGGAGAACCACTGCTCCAGAAGAGAGAAGCACACTTGTAGCTAAGGCTTTTGTCTTAGTCCATTCAGGCTGCTATAACAAAATTCCAGACTGTACAGCTTAAAAGCAGCAGAAATTTATTTCTCAAAGTTCTGGAGGCTGGGAATTCAAAGATTAAGATACTAGCATGATCACATTCTGGTGAGTGCCCACTTCCTGCTTCATAGCTGGTGCCTTCTCACTTGTATCCTCACCTGGTAGGAAGGGCTGGAGATCTCTCTGGACCCTCTTTAACAAGGGCACTAATCCCATTCAAGAGGGCTCCACCCTCATGACTAAAGTACCTTGCAAAGGTGACACTTCCTAATACATCATCTTTGGGGTTTTGGATTTCAACATACAAATTTTAGGGAAACATAAACATTCAGACTATAACAGCTTTCTTTCACCCCAGCTGTCTTCAGACATTGTACACCCATCATGGCCAGGCGCTGGTTCAAGTATAGAGACAAGTAGGGATCAGAAATGAGTAAGATGGAGCTCTGCACTCCAGGGGCTTACAATGTGCTGTTGTTGCTCACTACTTGCCTTCCAGATTGTAAAATCATAATCATGCTCTCAGGAAAACCACAGTGAAGATCAATCTAAAAGAAAGTTCATCTTCTGACTCCAAAACATAGGCCATAAGAGTAGTCATCCTCCCACCTGATGGTAGGGAACTACTGCAGAAGCAGAAGTTACTGCAGCATCTTTGCCAAGTCTGAGGGTGATAATTTGTGCTTAACAAAATGCATAGGAGCTAAAGGCTGATTTACAGACTCAGGAACTGTCAGAGTTGGAAAGAAACACACACACACACACACACACACACACACACACACACACATGCTGGATGGCATTTCCTTGACATATTCCTACAGGCTTATTTTGATATAAATAAGCTGGGGGTCATGGTAATTCTCAGTCCACTGAAGGAAGCCTAATGGAGTCCAAGTGAAGGGAGGTGGCTTATTGTACTGATTCAGGAGCCAAATGGCCCGGGTTCAAATCCTAACTCCTTCATTTACTACCTGTACAACTTTAAATAAGTCACTTACTCACTGGCCTGCAGTATAATGGGGATTATAAATCTGTCAGATGGGGATAATAAACCCAGGGCTTTTTCTACAATTTCATTGCTACCTCTCTGAGCTTCATAGCTTTTGAGAGTGATGAAATCAGCAATTGTATGAGCCTTAAAACCTGTGACCCACAATGGACTAAGATGTCTGGTAAATGCCATTTATCAACCCACAATTTGTGCAGCCTGTGCCCCTTACCAAGAATTCTCCAACCTGGTCATCTCTTACATCCCTCAAGACTCAGATCAGGTGACTTCCTACAAGAAGCTTCCCTGATCCCCAAGGTTGGGATAAGGACTCTTTTCTGGAAATCCCAGAACATCTCATGCTTTGACACTAATTAACTGTGTAACCTTCGGCAAGTCCCTTAACTCCCCTGTTCCTCAGTTTTATCATCTGTAAAATGGAGATAATTATAATGATACCTAGCTTATAGCAGGTTATGTGAGAATTACATGAACTGATATACATAAAGTTCTAAGAAATGTCATGACTATTAATAGCTACCACTATGTATTTAAGTTAGGTTTTTGTCTTTCCCAAAAGACTATAAATCATTGGAGTCAGAAGATGGATCTTATTTGCTATTGAACTTCCAGTACCAAATCCAATTTCTGAAATAAACATACATTTGTCAAACTGAATAGAACCAAGTAGTTTTGTGAAAGAGTGAAATACAACCCCATGTCTCAGGCTTTCCAAACCAAAAAGGTGTTTGTCTCAGAGCCCTGGAATGATAAGCCATACAATTCCAGAAACAAAATTTCCTCAGAGATCTTCCAGGCTATGCCTTTTGTTTTATAATTAAAGAAACTGAGGCCCAGAGGTGGCCAGCGACCTGCCTGAGATGATAGAGTATATTAGTGTCATAGGGCTGCCGTGACCAAGTACCAAAAACTGGGTAGTTTAAACAACCGAAATTTATTCTCACAGTCCTGGAGGCTAGAAGTCCAAGGTCATGGTGTCAGAGTGAATTCCTACTGAGGGCTGTGAAGGAGAATCTGTTCTTCCCTCTCCTCTAGCTTTTGGTGATTTGCTGGCAATCTCTGACATTCTTGGCTTGTATATGCAGCACCCCAATCTCTGCCTTCATGTTCACGTGATGTTCTCTCAGTGTGCATATCTGTGTCCAAACTTCCCCTTTTTATAAGAACACCAGTCATGGGTTAAGGGCCCACCGTAGTCCAGTAGCGCTTTAACTAGTTGCATCTGCAACAACACTATTTCCAAATAAAGTCACATTCTGAAGTACTAGGGGTTAGGACTTCAACATATAAATTTGAGGGGGATATAACTCAAACCATAACACACAGTTACTCACTAGAATATTTCCTGATTCCTTACACAGGGATTTTTCTGCAGCATCTTGGAATCTGGGAGCCTTAGACATCCATTCAACTTCTCTGCACCTTAATCTCAGCTATAAAATCAGAGGAATGGACTATATGTTTGAACAGGTACTATTCAGTTATAAAATGTGTAATACTTTATACCAAGGTGTTTTTGTTTTCTTAAGGTTTTTCTGAGCTCTTCAAACTAATTATTTCCTTGGTGTAGCTAGGTTCCACGTGGAGAGATCAGGGAGAAGAGGAAGCAGGGGGCTTCCATGGTGGCGCAGTGGTTGAGAATCTGCCTGCCAGTGCAGGGGACACGGGTTTGAGCCCTGGTCTGGGAAGATCCCACATGCCGCGGAGCAACTAGGCCTGTGAGCCACAACTACTGAGCCTGCGCGTCTGGAGCTTGTGCTCCGCAACAAGAGAGGCCACGATAGTGAGAGGCCCGCGCACCGCGATGAAGAGTGGTCCCCGCTTGCCACAACTAGGGGAAGCCCTTGCATAGAAACGGAGACCCAACACAGCAAAAATAAATAAATTAATTAATAAACTCCTACCCCCAACATCTTCTTTTAAAAAAAAAAAAAAAATAGAGGAAGCAGGACCTTGGGGTAGGAGGACAAACATAGCCCAGGAGTTAAGAGCTTAGGCTCTGAAGGTAAACTGATCCCAGTTCAAATCCCTGCTCATCTACTTCTTAGCTGTGTACTGTGGGCAAATACTTAACCTCTTCAAGCCACAGTTCCATCCTCATTAAAGTGAGGATTTTGTAAAGACTAGTGAATATTGCATCTAATGGGCATATGTTAGCCATTGTATCACAGATGTCAGCTAAGGCTCATTCCTTCCACAAATATTTATAGAGTGGCCAGTTGTGCGTCAGGCACTGTGTGATGAACAAAATAGACAAAAGGCCCTGGCCTTATGAAGTTTATATTTTAGAGGGGGAGAAAAAAAAACCCAATAAATGAAAAGATAAGTAATACAGTATCAGGTAGTATGACCTGTGCTATGGGGTTGGTGAGTGACAGTGGTTAAGAGCAATGGCTCTGGAGTTCAGCTACCTGGCCTGGAATCCCAGCTTCACCCATTATTAATGGTCCAGACTGGGGTACAGCAAATACAAAGACCCTGAAAATACAGTGTGCCTGTCCACTGAGAAGAGCAGCAACAAGACCAGGGAAGGCAGAGGAGTAGGAAAGAAAGTTGGTAACCAGGTCACAGAGAGTCCTCAGGCTATTTATTGTAAGGATATGGGGAAGTTGTTGGAGAGTTTCAAGCAGGGGACTGAGATGATCAGACCTACATTTCTAAAAGATCACTCTGTGAGGAGAATAACAATATTGAAGCACATGCAGAATCAGGGAGACCAGCCAGGAGGCTCCCACAAGGGTCTTCTGAAGTGACCGGAACTTGACAAGATTAGTGGTGGCAGAGGTGTTAAGAGTTGGAAGATTTGGGGTAGATTTTTATTTTAAAAAATTTTTTAATCATCCTCAGCCTGGTTTTATTATTTTTTTATTTTTTATTTTTCTTGGTCGCACTGCATGGCACGAGGGATCTTAGTTCTCCAACCAGGGATTGAACCCATGCTCCCCGCAGTGGAAGGGCAGAGTCCTAACCCCTGGGCCACCAGGGAATTCCCTGGGGTGGACTCTTAAAGCAGAGACAACAGTACTTGCTGATGGACTTGAAAATGAAACCACAGGAAAGGGTGTGAAAAAGATCCCGAAGAGGTAGCCTGAGCAGCCACTGAATGGTGGAAATATTTCCTGCGATGGGGAGCTTTGGAGAGGAACAGATTTTGGTGAGGGACTTTTGACATTTGAGGTGCTTTTTGTTCATCCAAGTGGAGATGCTGAGGAGGCAGTCAGATGTATGTGTCCGGAATTCAGGTCAGGGTTCCTGAGAGTCCCCAAGCTATCAGTGAGGAGACTCCCTATCCACTTGGCCCTGTGTCCACGTGGGCTAGCTCTGTTTTACCACAACTCATCCTTCACCCACACTGGGACCCCTTCAGTAGCTTCCTCAAGAAAGCTGTCCACACCCAGCATTTTGTAATTTTGTAGAATTTTTTAGAAACTACAGGGTGTCTGGGAGGTCAGTTGCAACAGCATGCCGCTTTCTGCCACCACAGAGCTGCCTCATTTCCTCTTTCTCCTTTTCACTCTTTCCTCCAACTCACTGAACCTCCTTCTCAGGAGGAGAACCAGTTATTTTCCCTGGCTTGTGCACCAGAGTCAGCATTCATCTTTTATGGGTGGAGCCTGATTTGGGGGCATCTTACCTTCCAAACCAGAGAGCTTCTCAATAGGTATTTTGTAAACATATACACATTGCTCTCCCAAGAGAAGTTCAAGTATAAGAACCTTTCTGCCTCTTGTTATATCTTCCCCCAGTAAAAATGGGGAGGCTCAGTCACAAACTTTCTGAGACATGTGTGAGCAGAAGACAAAACTCAAGAGTCTCCCAAGTCTCCCCACCTCAAGGCCCAACCCTGCCCACACCCTTGACCAGATTTGCACGGATGCTTGAGAATTGCCCTCTGCTTGGTAGTTGGGACTTGGAGGCTTGGGTAGTGATTTTTACCAGATCCTTCTGGTTTTTGTTTTTATTTTCCCCCTCAAATTTCACCCCATCCCAACAAGGACACAGATTCTTCTCCATATCTTTGATAGAACAATTCTACCAGGCCCTTTCATTGCTTGCAAATATTCTTTGGGTCTCCTGCTTTTCCTCAAGCAGCTCTCACAGCTCTCTGTAGTTTAGAGCCCTGAGTGCAGGCCCTCAGTGAGAGTAAGTGGAGACACATAAAAATACTACTCCCTCACTCTGTCTCAGTTCCTGCATTGTGCTTCCTGACTGTGATATTTAATATTCCAAGATATGATTTTATCATACAGCATGAGCCCTCAAAGCAAGCCTGCTGTCTGGTGCTTAGGTAAAAATAAAAACAAAGTAAAAAATGGTCTGTTATAACAGCAGGGGATTAAAAAAAAAAAAACACCTGGTTGTTCTGGATGATTAGTTATAGTATGTCATGTCTGATACAGCAATTTTCGACAGTAATCATGTTTATATTTATTTTTGTCTTTCTCACTAACAGCCAAGTAAGATGTGACTCCACAGTTTCTCTGTTTTCCTATATGGATACTCCAAGAAGAGCCAGGCCAGAACACATGAGATCAAGCAACTGGAACCTCTTTGAGGGCAGAAACCACATTTGGTGCTTTGCCCCCGGTTCCACAGTGCTTTGCATCATGCCTGGCACAGAGTTGATGCTCAAATATTTTTGAATAAATCTGATGATGAGGGCAGTAAACCCCCAGTTAATAGGAAGATGTACTGCAGACAAGTTGTCTCTCAGTTTTTCTCACTAGTTTGCAATGCCCTGTTTTCAGACTTGCCTCTCTATTCAGTACTGAGGCCCTCGAGATAGGACAATGTTTTTTGTTTGCTTGCTTAATCTTAGTATTCCTCCCCAACAATCATTATGCTGGCCCTTAATGAAAGGAGTGCCCTGTGATGTTCGTTGAGCAAATGACCCAAGAAACAAGGTAGAAAACTTTGTTGTTGAAATTACTTGGGAAATCTATTTATCCTTCTATCTGATTTTCTTAGGGAAGGAGTACAGCACGCTGGGGAAAGCAAGGTTTGACAAACCTGTGTTCCAGCCCTTGTTATGCTTGTCCTAGTTGTGGGAATTTGGGCAAATCACTTAAATTTTCCAAGCCTAAATTTTCTCATAATTAACAGGAACGAACAATAGGCAGTTAAAAATGGAATCCGATGTAACTTTACATATAGTAGGGGATCAACAAATCTTTACCATCTGGATGTGTGTTCTTATGGATGGAAGGATTAAAAATCACTTTCTCCTTTGAAAACAGAATGCAACAATACGTTTTGATTAATTTAAGGTTCTGTAAATTAAGTTCCAGTTAATCTAGATTTTTCCAAACACACCTTAAGACCCCAAGAGGATAAATGTTCTCACTTCAACCCACCAATATGGGATTATGCTGACACTGATAGACTCATTTTGAAATGGAAAGAAACATGTAATCATGTTAGTCCATGCTCTTCCAATGCTGTAGAATCCCTCAAAAATATGCCTGATTGAAAGCTTCCAGTGACAGAGAACTCAGCAAGATTCTTCTGAGATGAGGTAAATTGTTAAGTTTTTGAGATGGAATCAAATTGTACTCTTCTAGAGAACCCACTCTGTTTCTTTTTTTCTTCTGTAGCCAAATAGTTCCTCTCTAATTTCTTGCTCCAATTGAAAATAGGAGCCAACCTTTCAGAGTTTGTGACTATGTGACCTTGGGAAAGGTTATATAACCTCTCTGTGCCTCAGTTTCCTTATCTATAAAATAGAAGCAATAATAACAGAACCTATGTCAAAGATTATGGTGAGACTTAAATGAATTAAGGCTGTAAAATATTCAGGATAGTGTCTGTCTTACAGTAAACATTAACACATGCTAACTGTATATAGCTAGAGGTAGCATGGTTTCTATATTGTAGTTCCTTCAAGCACTTTCTATATGACTAAAATTCATCATTCTGGTCTAATTATCCTGGGTTTGCTCACATTGACAGTGTTTTCTTAGGATGAGTGTCCAAAAGCACCGTGTTTCAGTCACGGTGGAGCACAGTGTGACTCTTGCCCTTCTTTGTTCTGGGCACTGGTCCACAGCCCAGATCATACTCATTTTGTGAGAAGTCAGTGACTCACCCTGGTGATTCACAAGGTGCTTACAGGCAAAGAAGCCCTTCACACCTTTTCACATGAACCACTGTGAAACCGTGTCTCCACCTTTCTGTGCTTGTAGAATTGAGTTCCTACAACTCAGTGCATCATTTACACTTTACTGATATGTTTTATCTGAAAAACTAGTGGAGTATAGAAAAGAGGGTTTTTTTCTTTGGGTGTCAGACTGACCTGTGTGTCAATCTCAGCTCTAGGACTACCTTTAAGACATTAGAGAAGGCATTTAACTTGTTTGATTTTCAGTTTCCTTTTCTGTAAAATAGAGGCATGATATCCATATCAAAGCATGATTTAGAAAAACTAAGTGACATAACTAATGAAAAGAGTCTGGCACATTCAGACATATCATAAATGAGAATTATTAATAATATTAACACCCTACAATGATGGTTAAATGAGGCAGTATATGTGTGTGTGGGAAAATCTTCATGTTGTTTGTTTTAATCCTAAAACCAAATTACTTTTAGCCTAAAAATAATTTTGAATTCTGATTCTGATAATCTGTTACCTATGCACCCACCCCCACTGAGACATTTGTAATCTATATCTTTAATAAAAATGTATTCTATATTTTCATTTACATTTTTAGTAAAAATGTTAACAAAAAATGGAGGTGTGTTAAACCACCACCAGTCTTCCAGATCAGCATCGATCCATTTGTCAGTGTTTCATAGGTGGTCAGTCAATTATAAATTCAGCTTTGTATGCCATTCACCTATGTGCAAAAAACATATCAGAAAAAATGTGATCAAAGACTTTTCTGAAATTTAGACATATTGTGTCTAAAGCACTTCCCTCCTTAGTACAATCTACTAAACCCTAACTAGAGAAGTGACTATTATAGAATGACTTATCTAAGGGAACTCATGCTAGTTACTTTTCTCTCAATGACCCACACACCATACATTAATCTATTCTAGAATTCTTGATGATCTATTCTAGAATTTTTCGTACAACTGATGTCATGCTCAACATGTACTGATGGACTCTATCTTTCTTTCTAAAGATTGGGATAATATTTGTCTATCACATTCCCCCAGATGTATGACATATTATGTGTTCTCTCTGATTCCTCAAAGATCACCAATTATGAGGCAAAAAACACATCGGTTAAGTTCTTTTAACATCCTGGGAAATCATGTACCTAGAGACATGAAGCACTTAAAGAACAGAGGTGCTCTTCTAACACCTCTGTGCTTTTTTTTTTTTTTTTGCGGCACGTGGGCCTCTTACTGCCGTGGCCTTTCCCGTTGCGGAGCACAGGCTCTGGACGCGCAGGCTCAGCGACCATGGCTCACGGGCCCAGCCCTCTGCGGTACGTGGGATCCTCCCAGATCGGGGCACGAACCCGCGTCCCCTGCCTCGGCAGGTGGACTCTCAACCACTGCGCCACCAGGGAAGCCCCACCTCTGTGCTTTATTTGGCAAGTCTAGAAGAAGAGCATGGGGAAGAAGGGTAGGAAGGGCTGTATGCCAGGAGGAAGGAAGAACACAGGAAAAGAGTAGGGATATGAAAGGGTATCGTTGAGGCTCATCCATATACTCATTCATCTCACAAAAATTTATTGAGTGCATACTGTTGGGCCAGAAGCTATACTAGTCACTGGAGATACAGAGATATTTAAACAAATAAAAGACCTACTCCCATTAAATATTGTTATAGTTGAGAGACAGATAGTAATCAAATTTTTTAAATGTAAGTGTATTATTAGGAATTGATATCAGTTCTCCAAAGGATGGAAATACAGTTACATGAGAGTATCAAAAGAGATCACCTGGACCTATTTCTAAGGAAAGAGAGAGGGAAGATTTTCATGATTGTAAAAACAATTGGTGCCAAAGCTCTGTAGCAGGAGGGAGCAGAGGACCTGAAACAAGGCTGGTTCGACTTGAGATGGTGGCTGGTGAAGCAGGCACAGGCTATAACTCACAGGGCATTTTAAGGATTTTGCTCTTCCTTAAACAGGATGAGAACCTACTGAAAATTTGAGGCAGGGAGGTGATATGATCACACTTGAACTTTGGAAAGATTATTCTGACTATAGAGTGGAGGGCAGATCCTGAGAGGACAATAAAAAATGTGGGAGAAAAGTTAGCAGGTGATTTCAGTAGCCCAGCAAAAATGAAATGATATCTTGGACTAGGATGGGACAGTAGAGATGGAGAGAAATGCATGAATGTGGAGCAATTTAAGCCTTGCCTTTACAGATCTTGGTGATGGATGATATTAGAGAAGAAAGAGGGAGACAAGACTAAAGAATAAATCCCAAGTCTCTAGCTTATAAAACTGGAAAGGTAGTGAAGTTGTTTTCTGAAAAAAGGAACACTAGGGAAGAACTGTTGTGGGGAGGCATGATTCCAGTTTGGGGTGTGTTGATTTTTGGTTTGGTTGTCTTTGTGACATCCAAGTGGATGTGAAATAGTTTGAATATGACAGTTTGGAACTCAAAGAAGCCTGGGCTACGAGATACCCAAAGATCATACATATGGTTACTGAAGCCGTGGGACGTCCTGTGGAGACACTATATAGTGAGAAAAGAGGGTCAGGGGTAGGACTAATCTTTGAGGAACTCTGTTATTCAATGACAGAATATAAAAAGGATAGGTCTGTAAAGAAGAATGAGAAAGAGAAGGCAAAGAAGTGGGGAGTGTACCAAGAGAACCTGGTGTCTAAGAAGGATAAAGAAAAAGATTGCTTTAATAAAGAGTTGGTACCAAACATAAGGTAGATAGCTAGTGGGAAGCAGCCGCGTAGCACAGGAAGATCAGCTCGGTGCTTTGTGACCACCTAGAGGGGTGGGATAGGGAGGGTGGGAGGGAGACGCAAGAGGGAGGGGATATGGGAACATATGTAAATGTATCACTGATTCATTTTGTTATAAAGCAGAAACTAACACACCATTGTTAAGCAATTATACTCCAATAAAGATGTAAAAAAATAAAATAAGAAGTTGGTCTACAGTACTGAATTCTGCTGAGAGATGAAATAAGTAAGAAGGAAAAAATATTCATTTTATTTAGAATTATGGATATTACTGGTGAACTTAGATCATTTTCAGTGAAGCAATGGCTCAGTGGCCAGTTTTCACTGAATAAAGAGTAAGGGGGAAGTGAAAAACTGGAGGCAGTGAGACCAGACAAGAAGCTCAGTTATGAAGAGGAAGACTGAGAGGGACTGAGGGAAGGAAGATGGAGGGATCATTGATAATGTCTGCTTGGGAAAGCAGAGTGGTGTGGTCCAAAGCACTGGTGGAAGGATTAGTCTTAGAAGAAAAGCTACTTTCTCCAATATACCAGAAAACGAGGGGTATATGTATAAGTGGACTTGTGAGTTCAATGAAGGAAAGTTGAAAGAATTTCTTTCTCCTGGTATTTTTGATATTCTTTCAACAAAAGAACATGGGTCCTTTCGCACCAGCCATTTCTTTTAACCAAGAGGAACATTTGGTTAAAATCAAGTAAAAGCACTTTTGGAGGATAGTAAAGGAACTCAAGCATCCAACTGTTGGAGGAAAACTGAGTGTTCAGCCTGAAGAAATGATAACTCCACTTGGAGAAGGGAATAGAAGAAACGTTTAAATGTGTAATTCTTAAGTAAAAAGAAAATTAGTTTGTACTTAATTACAGTAAGGATGGGACCCAGGCCAAAGGAAGATATGGGCAGTCTTGTTTTGGCCCAGAATTATGACAAACTGGATTTTCTAATTGTTCTTATTGCTCAAAGATGGAATAATATGATCAAAGATGTGGTGAATTGAAGATATTAGAAGTGGTTGTTCAAGGAGACTTTTACGTTGGGGCTGATGCTAAAGGGAAAATTCAAGCATGAGATGGGAGGCTGGATGTTGGGAGTTTCTCTTTCTTTGACTGTTTTTCTCCCCTTTACACATGAAGACAATTTGTTCTCTCCTTCTTCAGCATGAAATTCATTCTCCCTGAGAAGATAGAAAGAGGGAAAGATAGGAAAGAAAGAGAAGATAGGATGTGAGGATTATTAGGCTAGAGTTTTCCTGTGAATTACATAACTTCTACACTATCTGCCAAGCTATAAGACTCCCTGTCCTTTGACTGTGTGTGTGTGTGTGTGTGTGTGTGTGTGTGTGTGTTGTTTGGCTTGATTTTCATCAGAGCTTTGAATACTCCCTCTATTGTCCTCAACAATTTTCCACCTAGCTTATTCTCATTGTTTTCTTGCTAAGCATATATTCATGTTCATCAAGTGGCTGTCTTGACTCTTATGGTCTCAAACTTTTATATTCATTCTGGAAAAGTTGTTTCTCTTCCTATCATTTTTTATACCTATTATACTACAAACTAAGCTCTTTAGAGAGCATCTTTGTGCAGTCACATGAGTTTTTCTTATTTCCTTTCTAAAATCCAGGAATAATGATCATTTGTATAGCACTTAATAAACATTATAGTATCCATTCATAGGCATCACTACATTTGATTATTACAAAGACTCCTTGAGATACAAGTTATGTGCCACCCAGCTACAACAGCATCACCACTACCATGATCACCATCATAATCATCTCCACCAACTCAGTTTTATAGAGGCCCAGAGAAGACTAAGAAAGTGCCTCAAGTCATTTCACTGGACCGATGAGAAGCAGAGACTCAAGGGGAGATCTTCATGATGTGAAACTCTAGGCTCTTTCTATATGTAAAGCTGCTGCCCCAAGACTTGTGTCCTCAGCTATTGTAAATTTAGAGTTGGCATGGTCGCTTTCTCCAAAACTGCCTGCTATTTCCTCTGTAATACGCTCTTCCTCTTTGTTTGAAATTACATGGAATTGCAGTTCCCTTCGTTACTTCTCTTAGTTACAAAGAATGCTTACTGAATTATTGAATAAACTTTCTGGGACACCCTCCTTTATGAAATTCTCTTGAATATTAATATTTCTTAGGTAGTCGGAGCCATCTTCTCTGAGTCAAATTATTCTGTCCCTTTTGAGCTCTCTGTGTCTAAATTGTCCCTCTTAGAGGCATAAAAACATCCACCTTGACAGTGTCTCTAATCTTTCAGTCTGTTGGTCATTCAGTCAATCAAAAACTATTTACTGAGTGCCTGACACATGCCTAGCACTGTTTGGGTTCTTAGGATAGATTGGTGAAAAACAAAAGAAATACATAAACCATATAGAGAAACATTAACCAAATAATTGCAAAAATATGTGTTAGTCAAGTGAGTATTTATTTTTCCTTTTTGTCCTTTGTTAGTTCTTTTATTCTTTCCTTTGTTAGGACTTTTGCAGTTAATATGACAAACCTACCCTAGAAAATTATGTCTTTAACATACTTTTTAACATACAACTTTCCCACAATGTCCCTTGCTCTCTTAGAAACCATCTTACCTATTTCACAGGGAGAAAGAACTTTAGTTAGAAGGGAACTTTGAAATTAGCCAGTCTGGTACTTCTCAAACTTGAATGTGCATACACATCAACTGGGAATCTTATTAAATGCAGATTCTGAATGAGTAGATCTTGGGTGAGGCATGAGATTCTGTACTTTTTACCAAGATCCCAGATGATGCTGATGCTGCTGGTACATGGATAGTACTTTGAATATCAAAGATCTAGTTCTCTGGTGTACAACAGGAGTACCCATCAGAATATCTAGTTTTGCAAAATACAAATTATGAATCAGACTTTTGCAGGAGCCAGGACATATGAAATTTTACAATGCAGTCTCAGACTCCACTTCCATTTAATATAAATTAACTGGGTTTACCATCCTGACTGAAACAACCAAAATAAAAAAAACTTGACAGTTTATGATGCAGTGGTTTTCAAAACCCTAGACATTAGTCAATGAAGGGGAGTGATTTCTGAGAAACAGAGAACAAGTGATGTGAGCTCAATAATCTCCCTTGAAAGAATTGCCAAGCCATGTAAACCAAGCAGAGCCCAGCTGACTCCCTGAGTTGAAGATAGAGCTGAGAGTCAGAGGAGAACAAGGGGGCTATAGTTCTCAGGATGGAGTATCAGGAAAGAGGGAGCTTAACAGAACCTCAGAGGTCTGCCGAAAGCCCTTCTCAAGTATATGGCAGAGTACTGATCATCACATACCTATGAGAAAACAACCCAAGTCAAAGGTAAGGATTATTGGAATGGATAAGAGATAACAGTCCCCTGTGCTCACATAGAGCTGGAAAGAGTACCTGTACCTTCCAGCCAGACTGGAAAATCTCATGATTCATGGGGCATTAGTTAGAGTACTGAGGATGAACTGCCTTGAGTAGGGAATAATTAATCTCGGATAAAGTACTGCTGGGCTCCCCTGGTGGCGCAGTGCTTGAGAGTCCACCTGCCGATGCAGGGGACACGGGTTCGTGCCCCGGTCCGGGAAGATCCCACATGCCGCAGAGCGGCTGGGCCCGTGAGCCATGGCCGCTAAGCCTGCGCGTCCGGTGCCTGTGCTCCGCAACGGGAGAGGCCACAACAGTGAGAGGCCTGCGTATGGCAAAAAAAAAAAAAAAAAAAAAAAAAAAAAGTAGAGATAGGACATAAACCCAGGAGTTCAGACCTGGAATTTGTAAGCTTGACCACTGCACATACTGCCCTCTCTTTTTGTTTGTTCATTTTTGTTTATTAGGGATTCTGCTTTTTAAAAATCTTCTCAGTTAACATTTGTTGACCTCACTTAGCACATCTAACATTGGGGGGCCTTGATTATTTCTCTCAAAATGTTATCTGGGGTTTGGGCTTAACTTATTCTTTCCATATATATATACACGTATATGTACATATATACATATATATATGTATATATACGTGTGTGTGTATAGTGCTGGGGAAATAGAGATTTAAAAGATAATCTTTGACTTCACTGAGCCCATAGTTAGTGCAGGTAAGAGGCAGGTAACAGAAGGTTTCCTTACTACGCAGTGGGGAAAGTACATCGTTAGTAGAAAACAGAGGGTGTTATGAAGTCACAGAGAGAAGGTTTTGTTGGTCTCCTTAGGGAGCTGGAAGAACTGTGGCAACTATTCTGGGAAGAGCTGATTAGAATTCTATAGTAGCTTCACAATTTAGTCTGTCTTTTAAGGTTGCTTTAAGTCATGCATGTCTGTGCTCGGTGAGCATGTGCACGTGTGTGTGAGGGCCACAGACTGCCTCACACAAGGGGCTGGCAAAGAGAAAGTACTCAAATATGTGATGAGTCAACTGAAATTTACACATACACACATGCCCATTTAACCCACCAGAAGCTGTCTTTAACTTTTCATTTTGCACCTCTGTTTCTCTCTACACACTTTGCAACACCTGCAGCTGCCCTGCCTTGGACCCGATGGTTGAGGTTTCTCTTCAGTATGACTTATAAACTTCTTCGCAACACACCTGCCTTTGGGGCTGTAATCATGTCCAAGGGCTACCATAACAAATGACCACGAGGTTGGTGGCTTGCACCAACAGAAATTTATTCTTTCATAGTCTGGATGCCAAGATTCTAAAATCAAGTCGTTGGAAGGACTGTGCTCTCTCCAAAGGCTCTCAGGAAGAATCCCCCTTGTGTCTTCCAGTTTCTGCCCTTGGTTTGTGGATTCATAACTCCAGTCTCTGCCTCTGTCTTTACATGGCCTCCTCTTCTGTGTCGCCTTCTCTTCTCTCTTATCAGGACACCTCTCATTGGATTTAGGGCCCACCCTGATAATGAGATCATCTTGAGATCCCTAATTATATCTGCAAAGGCCTTTTTTCCAGATAAGGTCATATTCACAGATGCTAGAGGCTAAATATGGGAATAGCTTTGGGGGTGTACCCACAATTCAACTCATTCCAGAGGCATTCCCAGCAGGGTCAGGACTGGGATGAGGAGAGTGAGGCACTCAACTCAGCTGCAAAACTGCAGGGGACACCAAAAAAAGCTCAGCAGTATAAATAAATTAATAATAGAAATAATTTTTTTTCTTTTCTTTCTTTTTTTTTTTTTTTCAGTACGTGGGCCTCTCACTGCTGTGGCCTTTCCCATTGCGGAGCACAGGCTCCGGACGTGCAGGCTCAGCGGCCATGGCTCACGGACCCAGCCGCTCTGCGGCATGTGGGATCTTCCCGGACCGGGGCACGAACCAGTGTCCCCTGCATCGGCAGGCGGACTCTCAACCACTGTGCCACCAGGGAAGCCCCCAGAAATAAATATTTTAATAAAATATTTCCCCAAATCAAAATGAGTGTCAAAAGTCAACAATTAAAAAAATATTGAAAAAGTAAATAAAGACAGAATCAGTGATTTTTTTTTTCCTTTCGGGTTTCTAATATGGCCTAGCTTGCCACTCACTTCCAGAAACAGCCAAGCTTCTCATCCATAATGAGCTGAGCCAGATCCCTGTCACAATTTGATCACCCTTCCCAGAAACAAGGCTCCCAGGAGTTTTACTCAGGAGACCAGGCCACCATGCACCAGGCTTCTCACTTCTAAAGAAGGCTTATTTGTCTCATGAATTGTGCAAACACCTTCTGAGAAGCTAATTAAAATGGAAGCCCATGCTGCCAAATCCGGGAAGCCTCCAAATAAGCATCGTGAGGCAGCCAGAAAGTGTTATTAATACACACACCCAACCTCTCACTGTGGCTTAAAGGGGCAGAGGACTTGGAAGGACAAACTCAGAAAGGTGACTTTAAGGTGGAAGGTGCTGAGCCCCACTGCCAAGAACAACATGGGACAAACGGAGGACACTCAGTATGTGCGGAAATGATTACTTGACTCTTGGTGGGTGGGGAGAGTTTAGGAACAGGAATAAAAGCAAATCCCCTGCTTCCTAGCACCAGTAAGAAAGAAGAAATGCTATCTCCGTGTGATTTGTATGCTATCACCTAAAGCTAAACGATTACTATTGATTATGTAATGCTAAATGAAAACAGTCATGTTTAATGCTAAATAATCAGCATGAAATAATAACCACAGACGAAATGTCATAAAAATATGATCACAGTTACAAGAGTATAGCAAAAATATTTTAAAATAGGTAGGAATAAACTTAAGAGGAAATAGGCAGGAACTATAGAAAGAAATTGGAACTTAAGGGCATAAAGGAAGGCTTTTCTAAGTGGCAATATATACTATATCCCTGAGTGGTAAACTCAGTGTCATAATAATCTAAATTCACCTCAGGTTTGCATATGAACTTAATGTAATTTCAAAAAAGAATCAATGGTAGTTTTTTGGAGAAATTTAACAAACTGATTTTAAAATTCATCTGAAAGATCAAAGCAGTGAGAATTGTTGAAGAACTGTTGAAAGAAAAAGTTATGGACAACATGAACTTCCAGGTAATTAAAATTATTATAAAACTATAATAATTAAGACAAGGGACAGTGCTACAGGATCAGAAAGTGGACATATACAACGGAAGAGAAAGTCTAGAAACTGAACTGTTTATATATAACTTCAAAATGTGATAGAGACTTCATATCAAATCATTTTTCAAAGGAAGTTGATTAAAATAGTTCAAACCTATAGCTATTTATTAATCATCAGAGAAAAATAGACTCAAATTTCATATTATATATGAACTAAATTTAAATTAGTTATAGAATTAAAGGTAGAAATGAATTATTAGAAATTATAGGATACTCTTTTATCTCAAGGTGGAGATAGGTTTTCCAAGCATAAAAACAAGGAAAGAAACTATAAAGGAAAAGATTGATCAATTCTTCTCCATAAAATTTAAAATATATGTGCTAAAATTTACTATAAACAAAAGTAAAGGAAACAATGAATATAGAAAATATATGTCACACATATGAAAGGCAAAGGATATAATTTTTTATGTAATAGGCTTCCCAAAGATCAATAAGGGATGATTTTTATACTCAAAATCAATAAACAGTTCTCAAAAATCAATAAAAAAGAAAAGATGAATACTCAAAAAGTGAGTAAAGCCCATAAATAGAGAATTCATTTTAAAAAGAAATCAAAATGGCCAGTTATTATGTGAAAAATATTATCCTTACAAATAACAATACAAATGCAAGTTACAGTAACAATGAGATACCATTTCTCAAATTGACAAAGTTATTTTAAAAAATCAAATCCAATACTGAGACCCAGTAAAATTAGTACTCACATTCTCACATACTCAGTTTGGGTAGAAGTATCAATCAATACAAGTCTTCTGAAAGGGATTTGGATACTAAAAATAATTCTAATCCTTTAACTTAGTAATTCTATTTTTAAGTGGAACTGACTAAGGAAATGATTTAGGTATACACATAGATTTATCGATATTTGCTCTATAATATCATATATAACATATTCACTAAAATATTATTAAATTGGAAAAAAAGCGTAAAACAGCCTCAACGTCCAACACCATGAAAACAAATAAATGATGGGATTCTATGATGCCATCAAACTAATATTTTTGAATAATATTTAATTATAAAATATATTTAGGTTAAATTTATTAAAAATTGTATAATAAATATATAAAACAAAAACCACATTAAACACACAAATGTATACTACAAGAAAAAGAATAATTAACACCAATACATTAAGTTTCTCTGAGGGATAAGATTTCGACTGTCTTCTGTTTTACACTTTTCTATGTTATCAGATTTTCTACAATTAGAATGCACTATTCTATAATCAGAAAAAAAAGAAGAAAAAGATTAAAAATATGTTTAAAGATCTTAATCACCAGCTCATAGGATGTCAGCACTTGAAAGAGCATTAGCAAGAACCTGACTCAATTCCCTCATTTTTCAGACAAAGAAACCAGAAAACCGATGATTGGAGAATCCAAGTATTCTTTGCAGGTGTAGAAGGTGTATCCCTCCAAAGCCCAGACTATTTTGGAGGGTCCCTGTGCAGTCATGGTGCTCTTGGGGACATGGAAGGCCAATGGCAATTTTCCCATTCATCTCAAGCTCTGGCCATTCCTGCTTGATAGCTTAAGACCAGAAAGTGGAGGGTATAACCACAACCCAGGGACTGTGGGAAATCAAAAGCAGGGGTGGGCAAGTGGGAAGGAGTAGGAAATGGACACAGCAAGGCCCAAGCCCTGACAGAGGATGAGCCACCACTGACCAAGTGGGGATAAGCTGACCCATGACGAGAATTAGAAGCACATCCTGGAAGACCACAGCCAGAGTCAACAAATGCCTCCAGCCTCAGGCCCAGGCCAGTTTGGACAGTCTCAGGAGGAGGGTCTGGATTGCCAAGACCATAATCCTGCCCTGGCTGTGCATTTTCTCCTTGTATGGCAGAGAGTGGACAGCTGACAGATCTATGGTTTCAAAAGAAAAAGGTGAAGCTGAGACTAAACCAAGAGAAGAAGTGGCAGAACCTTGCTGAGAAGAATTCTCAGCTATCAGGAAAATCTGCCAGAAAGGCTGCAAGGAGGCCTGGTCCACAGCTGCTTGGCTGAGAGCTGCCAGCTCAGTTCGTGGGTGTCAGAAAGGCTTGGGTGGTGGATAAGCTTGGGGCTGGAGGCCCATGTTCATGTCCCAACTCCACCACTTCCTAGTGATGATGAGCAAGTTACTTATCCTCTCCAAGCCTCCGTTTTCTCATACATAAAATGAGGATAATAATAATCCCTATCTTGTAGGGTTACGGAGAAGATAAAAGGATATATTGCATGGAGCATGAATAACACTGAGTTATTATTATCTTCTCTTTCTCTTTTCATCTTCCTGGGAGCCAGATCCATTATTTGCATTTATATTAGAAGAGAAGAGGAATGGAATAATAAGTAAACAGCTACTTATTGAGTCTCTGCCCCATGCTTTACACTAACTGTCCTCTTAATCTTCCCCAGGGCCCACGAGGAGGGCAGTAAGATCTTTCACTTGCAGAGAAGTCGTAACTCAGAGAAGCTAAGTCATTTGTGTAAGATCTAACTTGAAGCAGACAAAGAACCCTGTATTCTTCAAAAATTCCTGCCTGATCTGGCAGTCAGGCTTCCCCCAGCCCGTGCTGCCTTCCCAGGCCCAAATGCCCACAAACTCAGTGCCATGGCCCCTACACACCTGCTGCCATGGGAACCTGGCTCCTTGCCCCTCAGTCACGCAGACCTGGAACACTGCCCTGGTTTTACTAGCCAACCTGACCCAGGCCAGGACAGAGTCAGATCTGCCATTCCTGAGCTCAGGACTGCTGCGGGTCACAGGCACCCTATTGACAGAGAGACGCCACATGCAGAGTCCACGGCCTAGCAAAACATGGGAATTCAGAGGAAAACACTGATCAGAAAACTGTGTGTGTACTTCTATGGCACAGGGACTTTCTGGAGCTGAAGGAAGCCTGTGAGGGTAGAGAGAACCCAGAGGGATGAAGGGCTGGGAAAGATGTTAGTGAAGCGGGATCATGGGGGTGGAATCTGTGGTGGGGTGGAGAGTTGGGGGAGACTCTTTCATACTACATGGCCTATAAGACTCCCTAACATGGCTTAGCCCTTTCCCTCCACGAAGTAGGATACTGAGGCTCAGACGTGCCAGAGAGAGGCTGCTTCGCAGCACAGAAAGAGTTGGGCTTGTGATTCTCTGAGATCTTTGCTCCAATTCTAGTTTCTTTACTTACTTTACTGTGTGATCTAAGACAAGTGTAATAACACAACAACTACAGCTCACATTCATGAAGTGCTTAGTAAGGGAGAAGCCCTGTCCTAAGCTTTGAACAGTTATTACCCCACTGCATCCTCAGAGTAACCCTAGGAGATAGGATCCATTCTGTTCTCACTTTCACGGCTGTGACTGAGGCACTGAGCAGACTCCCACGTCTTCTTGGGGCTCAGAGTGCTCAGCATACATATGTCCTAAGGCCACCTTGGGCAGACCCTGTCCTTTATAGCCCAGGGAGACTCTGGCAATCAAAGGGCCAATGTCAGAATTTGTTTTTTTTCTATTAAAAGCACTTCTCTGGGTAAAGCTGTGTGAAGGAGGTTCCTAGAGTGACGTTCATGAAGTTTGTGAAAGGCAGTGTGGCTGGAGCCCTGTCTGCTAAATCTGATCACCAAGACTCCCTCCTATTCAGAGGAGCAGTGCTCCCCTCCCCCATGCTGGGCTCTGTATTTCCAGAACCTTGGGCTTTGCTCTCTAAGAGCCTCAGTTGTGTTGAAACTCTGTAGAATTCAGGGGAAATCTGTGCTGGGTCAGAGCCCATGTAGTTAGCCCTGTGGGAGTTTCCAGCTTTGTGTGGGTTCGATGTCAACAATTTGTATCCGAGAAACTCTAGAGCTGGTCAAGGGCCAAAATTCTCTTTACCCTTCCCAGGTTATTGGCAAGAAAACTCAAAGTTCACATTTTTATGAAGGAAAGAGATTTGATGGTAATGAGAGGAAAGAGCCAATGTTTCTCTGATGCCGGGTGTGTGCAGGGCTTTTACATTCGTCCTCTCACATGGCTCTCATGCTAGAGGGTGGGGTGGGGAACACGATCCCCATTTTATGTTATTTTATTATTTTATTTTTATTTTATGGCATGGCATGTGCTATCTTAGGTCCCCAACCAGGGATCGAACCTGCACCCCCTGCATTGGAAGCACAGAGTCTTAACCACTGGACCACCAGGGAAATCCCACAATCCCCATGTTACAGAATGGAGAACTGAGCTGGCCAGGTCACCCAGTGAATAGTAAAACTGGGAGATTTTTCTCTTTCCAAAGCTAATGATCTTCTCACTGCCTAGGATTCCTTGCTAAATTTCCAGCCAAGAGACAGTATCATGTAGTGGTCTAAGAGTATAAACCGGAGGCAGCTTCAAGATGGCAGAGGAGTGAGACGTGGAGATCGCCTTCCTCCCCACAAATACATTAGAAATACATCTACATGTGGAACAACTCCTACAGAACACCTACTGAACGCTGGCAGAAGACCTCAGACTTCCCAAAAGGCAAGAAACTCCCCACGTACCTGGGTAGGGCAAAAGAAAAAAGAATAAACAGAGACAAAAGAATAGGGACAGGACCTGCACCAGTGGCAGGGAGCTGTGAAGGAGGAAAGGTTTCTACACACTAGAAGCCCCTTCGCGGGCGGAGATGGAGGGTGGCAGAGGGGGGAGCTTTGGGGCCGCGGAGGAGAGCGCAGCAACAGGAGTGAGGAGGGGAAAGCGGAGAGATTCCTGCACAGAGGATCGGTGCTGACCGGCACTCACCAGCCTGAGAGGCGTGTCTGTTCACCCGCCAGGGCGGGTGGGGGCTGGGAGCTGAGGCTCAGGCTTCGGAGGTCGGATCCCCGGGAGAGGACTGGAGTTGGCTGGGTGAACACGGCCTGAAGGGGCTAGTGCACCACGGCTAGCCGGGAGGGCGTCCGGGAAAAAGTCTGGAGCTGCCGAAGAGACAAGAGACCATTGTTTTGGGGTGCATGAGGAGAGGGGATTCAGAGCACCACCTAAACAAGATCCAGAGACTGGCGCGAGCCGCGGCTATTAGCGCGGACCCCAGAGACGGGCATGGGACACTAAGGCTGCTCCTTCAGCCACCAAGAAGCCTGTGTGAGAGCACAGGTCACTATCCACACCTCCCCTCCCGGGAGACTGTGCAGCCCACCACTGCCAGGGTCCCGTTATCCAGGGACAACTTCCCCGGGAGAACGCACGGCGCGCCTCAGGCTGGTGCAATGTCATGCCGGCCTCTGCCGCCGCAGGCTCGCCCTGCATCCGTACCCCTCCCTACCCCCGCCTGAGTGAGCCAGAGCCCCCGAATCAGCTGCTCCTTTAACTCTGTCCTGTCTCGGTGAAAAATAGATGCCCTCAGGCGACCTACACGCAAAGGCAGGTCCAAATCCAAAGCTGAACCCTGGGAGCTGTGTGAACAAAGAACAGAAAGCGAAATCTCTCCCAGCAGCTTCAGGAGCAGCGGATTAAATCTCCACAATCAACTTGATGTACCCTGCATCTGTGGAATACTGGAATAGGCAATGAATTATACCAAAATTGATGCAGTGGACTTTGGGAGCAATGATATATATATATTTTTTCGTTTTACTCTTTTTGTGAGCAGGTATGTGTACGATTCTGTGTGTGATTTTGTCTGTATAGCTTTGCTTTTACAATTTCGCCTAGGTTTCTGTCTGTTTTTTTTTTTTTTTTTTTTTCTGTAGTATAGTTTTTAGTGCTTGTGTCATTAGAGGATTTGTTTTTGGTTTGGTGCTCTCTTCTTTCTTTTTTTTTCCTTTTTTAAATTACTTTAAAAATTTTTTATTTTTAATAATTATTTATTTTTATTCCAATTATTTTATTTTATTCTTTATTTATTTTCTTCTCCCTTTTCTTCTGAGCCATGTGGCTGACAGGGTCTTGGTGCTCTGACTGAGTATCAGGCATGTGCCTCTGAGTTGGAAGAGCCAAGTTCAGGACATAGGTCCACCAGAGACTTCCCGGCTACACGTAATATCAAATGGCAAAAGCTCTCCCAGAAATCTCCATCTCAACGATAAGACCCAGCTCCCCTCAATGATCAGCAAGGTACAGTGCTGGACACCCTATGCCAAACAACTAGCAAGACAGGAACACAACACACCCATTAGCAGAGAGGCTGATTAAAATCATAATAAGGTCACAGACACCCCAAAACACACTACCAGACACGGTTTGGCCCATCAGAAAGACAAGATCCAGCCTCATCCACCAGAACACAGGCACTAGTCCCCTCCACCAGGAAGCCTACACAACCCACTGAACCAACCTTAGCCACTGGGGGCAGACACCAAAAGCAATGGGAACTACACACCTGCAGCCTGCGAAAAGGAGACCCTAAACACAGTAAGTTAAGCAAAATGAGAAGACAGAGAAATACACAGCAGATGAAGGAGCAAGGTAAAAACCCACCAGACCGAACAAATGAAGAGGAAATAGGCAGTCTACCTGAAAAAGAATTCAGAGTAATGAGAGTAAAGATGATCCAAAATCTTGAAAATAGAATGGAGGAAATAAAAGAAACATTTAACAAGGACCTAGAAGAACTGAAGAGCAAACAAACAATCATGAACAACACAATAAATGAAATTAAAACTTCTCTAGAATAAATCAATATCAGAATAACTGAGGTAGAAGAATGGATAAGTGACCTGGAAGATAAAATATTGGAAATAACTACTGCAGAGCAGAATAAAGAAAAAAGAATGAAAAGAATTGAGAACAGTCTCAGAGACCTCTGGGACAACATTAAATGCACCAACATTCAAACTATAGGGGTCCCAGAAGAAGAAGAGAAAATGAAAGCGACTGAGAAAATATTGGAAGAGATTATTGTTGAAAACTTCCCTAATATGGGAAAGGAAATAGTTAATCAAGTCCAGGAAGTACAGAGAGTCCCATTCAGGATAAATCCAAGGAGAAACATGCAAAGAAACATATTAATCAAACCATCAGAAATTAAATACAAGGAAAAAATATTAAAAGCAGCAAGGGAAAAACAACAAATAACACACAGGGAATCTGCATAAGGTTAACAGCTGATCTATCAGCAGAAACTCTGCAAGCCAGAAGGGAGTGGCAGGACATATTTAAAGTGATGAAAGGGAAAAACCTACAACCAAGATTACTCTACCCAGCAAGGATCTCATTCAGATTTGACGGAGAAATTAAAACCTTTACAGACAAGCAAAAGCTGAGAGAATTCAGCACCACCACACCAGCATTACAGCAAAAGCTAAAGGAACTTCTCTAGGCAGGAAACACAAGAGAAGGAAAAGACCAACAATAACGAACCCAAACCAATTATGAAAATGGTAATAGGAACACACATATTGATAATTACCTTAAATGTAAATGGATTAAATGCTCCAACAAAAACACATAGACTGGCTGGATGGATACAAAAACAAGACCCATAAATATGCTGTCTACAAGAGACCCTACTTCAGACAGAGGGACACATACAGACTGAAAGTGAGGGGATGTAAAAAGATATTCCATGCAAATGGAAATCAAAAGAAAGCTGGAGTAGTAATTCTCATATCAGACAAAATAGACTTTAAAATAAAGACTATTACAAGAGACAAAGAAGGACACTACATAATGATCAAGGGATCAATCCAAGAAGAAGATATAACAATTGTGAATATTTATGCACCCAACAAAGGAGCACCTCAATACATAAGGCAAATACTAACAGCCATAAAAGGGGAAATCAACAGTAACACAATCATAGTAGGTGACTTTAACACCCCACTTTCACCAACGGACAGATCATCCAAAAAGAAAATAAACAAAGGAACACAAGCTTTAAATGATATATTAAAAAAGATGGACTTAATTGATATGTATAGGACATTCCATCCAAAAACAACAGAATACACTTTCTTCACAAGTGCTTATGGAGCATTCTCCAGGATAGATCAGATCTTGGATCACAAATCAAGCCTTGGTAAAATTAAGAAAATTGAAATCATATCAAGTATCTTTTCCCACCACAACGCTATGAAACTGGATATCAATTACAGGGAAAACCTGTAAAAAATACAAAAACGTGGAGGCTAAACAATACATTACTTAATAATCAAGAGATCACAGAAGAAATCAAAGAGGAAATCAAAAAATACCTAGAGACAAATGACAATGAAAACACGATGGCCCAAAACCTATGGAATACAGCAAAAGCAGTCCTAAGAGGGAAGTTTATAGCAATACAATCATACTTCAAGAAACAAGAAACTTCTCAAATAAACAACCTAACCTTACACCTAAAAAAATTAGAGAATGAAGAAAAAAAACCCACCGAAGTTAACAGAGGAAAGAAATTATAATGATCAGATAACAAATAAATGAAAAAGAAATGAAGGAAATGATAGCAAAGATCAATAAAACTACAAGCTGGTTCTTTGAGAAGATAAACCAAATTGGTAAACCATTAGCCAGACTCATCAAGAAAAAAAGGGAGAAGACTCAAATCAATAGAATTAGAAATGAAAAAAGAGAAGTAACAACTGACACGGCAGAAATACAAACGATCATGAGAGATTACTACAAGCAACTATATGCCAATAAAATGGACAACCTGGAAGAAATGGACAAATTCTTAGAAAAGCATAACCCTTGGAGACTGAACCAGGAAGAAATAGAAAGTATAAACAGACCAATCATAAGCACTGAAATTGAGACTGTGATTAAAAATCTTCCAACAAAAAAAAGCCCAAGACCAGATGGCTTCACAGGTAAATTCTATCAAATATTTAGAGAAGAGTTAACACCTATCCTTCTCAAATTCTACCAAAATATAGCAGGGGGAGGAACACTCCGAAATTCATTCAGAGGCCACCATCACACAGATACCAAAACCAGACAAAATGTCAGAAAGAAAGAAAACCACAGACAAATATCACTAATATACAGAGATGCAAAAATCCTCAACAAAATACTAGCAAACGGATTCCAACAGCACATTAAAAAGATCATACACCATGATCAAATGGGGTTTATCCCAGGAATGCAAGGATTATTCAATATATGCAAATCAATCAATGTGATACACCATATTAACAAACTGAAAGAGAAAGACCATATGATCATCTCAATAGATGCAGAAAAAGCTTTAAGAAAATTCAACACCCATTTATGATAAAAATGCTCTAGAAAGTAGGCAAAGAGGGAACTTACCTCAACATAATAAAGGCCATATATGACAAGCTCACAGCCAACAGCATTCTCAATGGTGACAAACTGAAACCATTTCTACTAACATCAGGAACAAGACAAGGTTGCCCACTCACACTATTATTATTCAATATATTTTTGGAAGTTATAACCACAGCACTCAGAGAAGAAAAAGAAATAAAAGGAATCCAGATTGGAAAAGAAGAAGTAAAGCTGTCACTATTTGCAGATGACATGATACTACATATAGAGAATACTAAAGAAGTTACCAGAAAGCTACTAGAGCTAATCAATGAACTTCATAAAGTAGCAGGATACAAAATTAATGCACAAAAATCTCTTACATTCCAATACACTAATGATGAAAAATCTGAAAGAGAAATTAAGGAAACACTTGCATTTACCATTGTGACAAAAAGACTAAAATACCTAGGAATAAACCTACTTAAGGAGACAAAAGACCTGTATGCAGAAAACTATAAGACACTGATGAAAGAAATTAAAGATGATACAAACAGATGGAGAGATATACCATGTTCTTGGATTGGTAGAATCAACAATGTGAAAATGACTATACTACCCAAAGCAATCTGCAGATTCACTGTAATCCCTATCAAACTACCAATGACATTTTCACAGAACTAGAACAAGAAATTTCACAATTTGTATGGAAACACAAAAGACCCCGGATAGCCAAAGCAATCTTAAGAAAGAAAAATGGAGCTGGAGGAATCAAACTCCCTGACTTCAGACTATACTACAAAGTTACAGTAATGAAGACAGGATGGTACTGGCACAAAAACAGAAATATAGATCAATGGAACAGGATAGAAAGCCCAGAGATAAACCCACGCATGTATGGTCACCTTATTTTTGATAAATGAGGCAAGAATATAAAATGGAGAGAAGACAGCCTCTACAATAAGTGGTGCTGGGAAAACTGGACAGCTACATGTAAAAGAATGAAATTAGAACACTCTCTAACACCATAAAAAAATAATCTCAAAATGGATTAAAGACCTAAATGTAAGGCCAGACACTATCAAACTCTGAGAGGAAAACATAGGCAGAACACTCTATGACATAAATCACAGCAAGATCCTTTTTGACCCACCTCCTAGAGAAATGGAAATAAAAACAAAAATAAACAAATGGGACCTAATGAAACTTAAAAGCTTTTCCACAGCATAGGAAACCATAAACAGGACGAAAAGACAACACTCAGAATGGGAGAAGATATTTGCAAATGAAGCAACTGACAAAGGATTAATCTCCAAAATTTACAAGCAGCTCATGCAGTTCAATATCAAAAAAAGAAACAAACCAATCCAAAAATAGGGAGAAGACCTAAGTAGACAATTCTCCAAAGAAGATATACAGATAGCCAACAAACACATGAAAGAATGCTCAACATCACTAATAATTAGAGAAATACAAATCAAAACTACACTGAGGTCTCACCTCACACCAGTCAGAATGGCCATCAGCAAAATATCTACAAACAATAAATGCTGGTGAGGGTGTACAGAAAAGGGAACCCTCTTGCACTTTTGGTGGGAATGTAACTTGATACAGCCACTATGGAGAACAGTATGGGGGTTCCTTAAAAAACTAAAAATAGAACTACCATATGACCCAACAATCCCACTACTGGGCATATACCCTGAGTAAACCATAATTCAAAAAGAGTCTTGTACCACAATGTTCATTGCAGCTCCATTACAATAGCCAGGACATGGAAGCAACCTAAGTGTCCATTGACAGATGAATGGATAAGGAAGATATGGCACATATATACAATAGAATATTACTCAGCCCTAAAATGTAACGAATTGAGTTATTTGTAGTGAGGTGGATGGACCTAGTGTCTGTCGTACAGAGTGAAGGAAGTCAGAAAGAGAAAAACAAATACCGTATGCTAACACATATATGGAATCTAAAAAAAAAAAATGGTTCTGAAGAACATAGGGGCAGGACAGGAATAAAGACACAGACGTAGAGAGTGGATTTGAGGACACGGGGAGGGGGAAGAGTAAGCTGGGACAAAGTGAGAGAGTGGCATGGACTACTATATACTACCAAATGTAAAATAGTTAGCTACTGGGAAGCAGCAGCATAGCACAGGGAGATCAGCTCGGTGCTCTGTGACCACCTGGAGGGATGGGATAGGGAGTGTGGGAGGGAGGAGATAGGGGGATATATATATATATATATATATATATATATATATACATATATATATATATATATATATATATATATATGTATAGCTGACTCATTTTGTTATAAAGCAGAAACTAACACACCACTGTGGGGCAATTATACTCCAATAAAGATGTTAAAAAAAAAAAAAAAAGAGTATAAACTGACTAGGTTTAAATCCTGGCCCAATCATGATTAGCTCTGTGACTTTGGGTAAGTTACTTAATCTCTCTTAACCTCAGTTTCCTCATATGTAAAATGTAGCTGTTAATACTAGTGCTTGCTTCATAGCAGTCTTGTGAGTTTATTTATTTATTTATTTATTTATTTATTTATTTATTTAATGCCTATTATAAAGTGAACACACTTGCTATAGAAAGTCACTCATAAGTTTGAGCTTTTCAGTAGTCAATTCTACAATAAAATTGAAGCAGTTACACAATTCCCAGTGTCTGTATATAGAAACTGTCCAATTGTTCATGAGCCCCACAATGGTTCAGGAGAGTGAAGTCAGAGAGGAATATTTCCTGGGACTCCTTGTAAAGGTAACTGTGCTGTGTTGACCCATATCTTCAACAGCATGCTTACAACAAAAGAAATAGCAAGATTTGTAAAAACTGTTTATCTTGTCCCTCAGCTATCTTGGGGTAACTAAAAAAAGCACATTTTAGTTTAAAAAAATAGTTTACAGGGGATGCTGAGTGGTATTAAAAGAAATAAATAGCAATAGTCCTCAAATGTTCAGAAATTCTTACTAAAGACAATATGATGCTGAATTGCCCCAGTGCCTCTTGGTCTCCAGAGGGTTCTCTATGACCTTCCAGAAACAGCTCATAGACCTCCATTGGGCACAAGTGGTTTTGAAACAGTAAAAAGAGATGTTAAATAGATTCAGGAAAGAAAATGTGATAGTAGGGTGATGAACTAATGACTTGATTAAACTTCCAGTTTCTTTGGACCCAGCTATCTTTTTTTTTCTTTAATTTTTAATTTAATTTTATTTATTTTTTTATACAGTAGGTTCTTATTAGTCATCAGTTTTATACACATCAGTGTATACATGTCAATCCCAATTGCCCAATTCATCACACCACTACCACCCCCACCCACTGCTGCTTTCCCCCTTTGGTGTCCATACATTTGTTCTCTACATCTGTGTCTCAATTTCTGCCCTGCAAACCGGTTCATCTGTACCATTTTTCTAGGTTCCAGGTATATGCATTAATATACAATATTTGTTTTTCTCTTTCTGACTTACTTCACTCTGTATAACAGTCGCTAGATCCATTCACATCTCGACAAATGACCCAATTTTGTTCCTTTTAATGGCTGATTAATATTCCATTGTATATATGTACCACACCTTCTTTATCCATTCATCTGTCAATGGGCATTTAGGTTGATTCCATGACCTGGCTATTGTAAATAGTGCTGCAATGAACATTGGGGTGCATGTGTCTTTTTGAATTATGGTTCTCTAAGGGTATATGCCCAGTAGTGGGATTGCTGGATCATATGGTAATTCTATTTTTAGTTTTTTAAGGAACCTCCATACTGTTCTCAATAGTGGCTGTATCAATTTACATTCCCACCAACAGTGCAAGAGGGTTCCATTTTCTCCACACCCTCTCCAGCATTTGTTGTTTGTAGATTTTCTGATGATGCCCATTCTAACTGGTGTGAGGTGATACCTCACTGTAGTTTTGATTTGCATTTCTCTAATAATTAGTGATGCTGAGCAGCTTTTCATGTGCTTCTTGGCCATCTGTATGTGTTCTTTGGAGAAATGTCTATTTAGGTCTTCTGCCCATTTTTGGATTGGGTTGTTTGTTTTTTTAATATTGAGCTGATTTTATATTTTGGAGACAAATCCTTTGTCCGATGATTCATTTGCAAATATCTTCTCCCATTCTGAGGGTTGTCTTTTCTTCTTGTTTATGGTTTCCTTTGTTGTGCAAAAGCTTTGAGGTTTCATTAAGTCCCATTTGTTTATTTTTGCTTTTATTTCCATTACACTAGGAGGTGGGTCAAAAAAGATCTTGCTGTGACTTATGTCAAAGAGTGCTCTTCCTATGTTTTCCTCTAAGAGTTTTGTAGTGTCCGGTCTTACATTTAGGTCTCTAATCCATTTTGAGTTTATTTTTGTGTATGGTGTTAGGGAGTGTTCTAATTTCATTCTTTTACATGTACCTGTCCAGTTTTCCCAGCACCACTTATTGAAGAGACTGTCTTTTCTCCATTGTATATCCTTGTCTCCTTTGTCATAGATTAGTTGACCATACGTGTGTGGGTTTATCTCTGGGCTTTCTATCTTGTTCCATTGATCTATGTTTCTGTTTTTGTGTCAGTACCATATTGTCTTCATTACTGTAGTTTTGTAGTATAGTCTGAAGTCAGGGAGTCTGATTCCTCCAGCTCTGTTTTTTGCCCTCAAGACTGCTTTGGCTATTCAGGGTCTTCTGTGTCTCCATACAAATTTTAAGATTTTTTGTTCTAGTTCTGTAAAAAGTGCCATTGGTAATTTGATAAGGATTGCATTGAATCTGTAGATTGCTTTGGATAGTATAGTCATTTTCACAATATTGATTCTTTCAATCCAAGAACATGGTAAATCTCTCCATCTGTTTGTATCATCTTTAATTTCTTTTATCAGTGTCTTATAGTTTTTTGCATACAGGTCTTTTGTCTCCCTAGGTAAGTTTATTCCTAGGTATTTTATTCTTTTTGATGCAATGGTAAATAGGAATGTTTATTTAATTTCTCTTTCAGATTTTTCATCATTAATGTATAGGAATGCAAGAGATTTCTGTTTATTAATTTTGTATCCTGCAACTTTACCAAATTCATTGATTAGCTCTAGTAGATTTCTGGTGGCATCTTTAGGATTGTCTATGTATAGTATCATGTTATCTGCAAACAGTGACAGTTTTACTTCTTCTTTTCCAATTTGTATTCCTTTTATTTCTTTTTCTTCTCTGATTGCCATGGCTAGGACTTCCAAAACTATGTTGAATAATAGTGGTGAGAGTGGACACCCTTGTCTTGTTCCTGATTTTAGAGGAAATGTTTTCAGTATTTCACCATTGAGAATGATGTTTGCTGTAGGTTTGCCGTATATTGCCTTTATGATGTTGATTTAGGTTCCCTCTATGTCCACTTTCTGGAGAGTTTTTTATCATAAATTGGTGTTGAATTTTGTCAAAAGCTTTTTCTGCATCTATGGAGATGATCATATGTTTTTTTTCTCCAATTTGTTGCTATGGTGTATCACATTGATTGGTTTGCATATATTGAAGAATCCTTGCCCCCTGGGATAAATGCCACTTGATAGTGGCGTTTGATCCTTTAATGTTTTGTTGGATTCTGTTTGCTAGTATTTTGTAGAGGTGTTTTTTTTTTTTTCTGTATGTGGGCCTCTCACTCTTGTGGCCTCTCCCGTTGCGGAGCACAGGCTCCAGACACTCAGGCTGAGCGGCCATGGCTCACAAGCTCAGCCGCTCCGCAGCACATGGGATCTTACCGGACCGGGGCACGAACCAGCATCCCCTGCATTGACAGGCGGACTCTCAACCACTGCGCCACCAGCGAAGCCCTTGTTGAGGATTTTTGCATCTATATTCATGAGTGATATTGTTCTGTAATTTTCTTTTTTTGCAGTATCTTTGTCTGGTTTTGGTGTCAGGGTGATGGTGACCTCATAGAAGGAGTTTGGGAATGTTCCTTCTTCTGCAATTTTTTGGAAGAGCTTGAGATGGATGGGTGTTAGCTCTTCTCTAAGTGTTTGATAGAATTCACCTGTGACGCCATCTGGTCCTGGACTTTTGTTTGTTGGATGATTTTTAATCACGGTTTCAATTTCATTACCTGTGATTGGTTTGTTCATATTTTCTATTTCTTCCTGGTTCAGTTTGGAAGGTTATACCTTTGTAAGAATTTGTCCATTTCTTCCAGGTTGTCCATTTTATTGGCATAGAGTTGCTTGTAGTAGTCCCTTAGGATGCTTTGTATTTCTGCGGTGTCTGTTGTAACTTCTCCTTTTACTTTTCTAATTTTATGGACTTGAGTCCTCTCCTTCTTTTTCTTGATTAGTCTGGCTAGTGGTTTACCAATTTTGTTTATTTTTTCAAAGAACCAGCTTTTAGTTTTGTTGATCTTTGCTATTGTTTTCTTTGTTTCTATTATATTTATTTCTGCTCTGGTCTTTATGATTTCTTTCCTTCTGCTAACTTTTGGTTCTGTTTGTTCTTCTTTCTCTAGTTCCTTAACATGTAATGTTAGGTTTTTGCTTTAGATTTTTCTTGTTTCTTGAGGTAGACTTGTATAGCTATAAACTTCCCTCTTACAATTGATTTTGCTGCATCCCATAGGTTTTGAATCATCGTGTTTTCATTGTCATTTGTCTCTAGGCATTTTTTGATTTCCTCTTTGATATTTTCAGTGATCTCTGGTTATTTAGTAACAATGTTTAGCCTCCATGTGTTTGTGCTTTTTACATTTTTTTCCCTGTAATTCATTTCTAATCGCATAGTGTTGTGGCCAGAAAAGATGCTTGATATGATTTCAATTTTCTTAAATTTACTGAGGCTTGATTTGTGACCCAAGATGTGATTTATCCTGGAGAATTTTCCGTGTGCACTTGAGAAGAAAGTGTACTCTGCTGTTTTTGGATGGAATGTCCTATAAATATCAATTAAATCTATCTGGTCTATTGTGTCATTTAAAGGTTGTTTTTCCTTATTAATTTTCTGTTTGGATGATCTGCCCATTGGTGTAAGTGAGGTGTTAAAGTCCCCCACTATTATTGTGTTACTGTCGATTTCCTCCTTTAGAGCTATTAGCAGTTGTCTTATGTATTGAGGTGCTCCTACATTGGGTGCATATATATTTATAATTGTTATATCTTCTTCTTGGATTGATCCCTTGATCATTATGTAGTGTCCTTCCTTGTCTCTTGTAACATTCTTTATTTTAAAGTCTATTTTATCTGATATGAGTATTGCTACTCCAGCTTTCTTTTGATTTCCATTTGCATGGAATATCTGTTTTCATCCCCTCAATTTCAGTCTGTATTTTTGCCTAGGTCTGAAGTGGGTCTCTTGTAGACAGCATATATATGGGTCTTGTTTTTGTATCCATTCAGCGAGCCTGTGTCTTTTGGGTGGAGCATTTAATCCATTCACTTTTAAGGTAATTATCGATATATATATTCCTATGACCATTTTCTTAATTGTTTGGGTTTGTTTTTGTAGGTCCTTTTCTTCTCTTGTGTTTCCCACCTAGAGAAGTTCCTTTAGCATTTGTTGTAGAGCTGGTTTGGTGGTGCTGAATCCTCTTATCTTTTGCTTGTCTGTAAAGCTTTTGATTTCTCCATCGAATCTGAATGAGATCTTTGCCGGGTAGAGTAATCTTGGTTGTAGATTCTTCCCTTTCATCACTTTAAGTATATCATGCCACTCCCTTCTGGCTTGTAGAGTTTCTGCTGAGAAATCAGCTGTTATCCTTATGGTAGTTCCCTTGTATGTTATTTGTCATTTTTCCCTTGCTGCTTTCAAAATTGTTATTTGCCTTTAATTTTTGCCAATTTGACTACTATGTGTCTTAGTGTGTTTCTCCTTGAGTTTATTCTGTATGAGACTCTCTGCACTTCCTGGACTTGGGTGACTATTTCCTTTCCCATATTAGGGAAGTTTTTGCCTATAATCTCTTCAAATATTTTCTCGGATCCTTTCTCTCTCTCTTCTCCTTCTAGGACCCCTATAATGCGAATGTTGTTGCACTTAACGTTTTCCCGAGGTCTCTTAGGCTGTCTTCATTTCTTTTCATTCTTTTTTCTTTATTCTGTTCCGCAGCAGTGAATTCCACCATTCTGTCTTCCAGGTCACTTATCTGTTCTTCTACCTCAGTTATTCTGCTATTGATTCCTTCTAGTGTAGTTTTCATTTCAGTTATTGTACTGTTCATCTCTGTTTGTTTGTTCTTTAATTCTTCTAAGTCTTTTTAAACATTTCTTGCTTCTTCTCAATCTTTGCCTCTGTTCTCTTTCTGAGGTCCTGGATCATCTTCACTATCATTATTCTGAATTCTTTATCTGGAAGGTTGGCTATCTCCACTTCATTTAGTTGTTTTTCTGGGGTTTTATCTTGTCCCTTCATCTGGTACATAGCCCTCTGCCTTTTCATCTTGTCTATCTTTCTGTGAATGTGGTTTTTGTTCCACAGGCTGCAGGATTGTAGGTCTTCTTGCTTCTGCTGTCTGCCCTCTGGTGGATGAGGCTATTTGAGAGGCTTGTGCAAGTTTACTGATGGGAGGGACTGGTGGTGGGTAGAGCTGACTGTTGCTGTGGTGGGCAGAGCTCAGTAAAACTTTAATCCGCTTGACTGCTGATGGGTGGGGTTGGGTTTCCTCCCTGTTGGTTGTTTTGCCTGAGGCAACCCAATACTGGAGTGAAGTCTCTGTTACCCCCTTCCTTTCCTGTTGACGTTCTGCAAACAAATCCCACTAGCCTTCACAGTCTGATTCTCTAGGAATTCCTCCTCCCATTGCTGGACCCCCAGGTTGGGAAGCCTGACGTGGGGCTCAGAACCTTCACTCCAGTGGGTGAACTTCTGTGGTATAAGTGTTCTCCAGTCTGTGAGTCACCCACCCAGCAGTTATGGGATTTGATTTTACTGTGATTGTACCCCTCCTACCATCTCATTGTGGCTTCTCCTTTGTCTTTGGATGTGGGGTATCTTTTTTGGTGAGTCCAGTGTCCTCCTGTCGATGATTGTTCAGCAGTAAGTTTTGATTCTGGTGTTCTCACAAGAGGGAGTGAGAGCATGTCCTTCTACTTCACCATCTTGGTTCAGGTCCTGTGAGTTTAAAATAGATTAACATATGAGGAATGTTTAGACCACAGACCATAACATAATGTCAACTATTTTAATCATATAACTTGATTGAAGAAACTCATTGCTGTTTTCCCAGGTATATTGTGTACCCTGGGCAAATGTAGTATTATACAACAAGTCAGTCTCTGTGCTGGGAGCATGCTTCAGATTCATTAGCCCCTTGTGTTTCCCCAGGAATCTTATGAGTGAGGGATTTTACAGATGAGGAAACTGAGGACCAGAGAAGTTAACCACATGACAAATATTGCACAGCTACAGAGCATTAGAGCTGGAACTCAAATCCCAGCTTGGCCCCAGCACTTCCACTTTCTCTTTTATCACTCTACCCACTGCCTATGGATGGAAATGGAATAGCCCAGCAAGAGAGCATGTTTGCGTTCATGTGACTAGGAGCCAGCTAGGGAAAGGGAAGTTGCCATCTGACTGGTGTGGTTCCATTTCACAAAAGCATTATTTCCTGACAGGTCCTCTGCAAGTTTATTATGGTTAATACTTGAAATATTCAAAGGAGAAAGGAAACTGGCAGTTCAGGAGACTCTTGTAATGATTTGAAACTTGAAGACATTGGTCTGTAATTGTTTATTGTCTGCCTGCTTTGTGCCAGACACTGAGGTTTTGATAGTAAATGTAGAAGTGATAGAATTGATTAAATAACAACACAATCAGTGCATATTCACAAACCATGGTAAGTTGCATGAAAAAAAGTTCTAGAGTGTTAAAAATGATAGATGGAAGGTCTGATCTGATCTAGGTGGGACTCAAGAGACAGCATGTGGAGGTCTAAAGGAAGATGAGAAGCTCACCAGATACAGAAGAAGATAAATATTACAGAGAGAAAGGGCAGCACGTGCCAAGGCCCTGAGGATAAGGGAACATAGATTATTTGAGGGAATGAAAGATTCCCACTGTGTCTAGAGGACAGAAATAGAGGGGAGAAGAGATTCAAGATGAGGCTGGCAAGCTAGGAAGAAACTAGAGTGTGCAGAACATTGGTGAGCACCCAGAATTAGTCTTTGCTCTAAGAGAATAGAAAGGGATTTAGTTCAAAAGAATTAGCATTTTTTATAGAATGTAAAAGTTCAAGTCATCTGTTTACGATATGGTTTATACAACAGTACCCATCATATTGTGAAGAGATGACAAAGTCTTCTGCTTGCCTGTCAACTCTGAAAGGTAATGAGTGGCCATGGGAATAATGTGTTGGGGACTCTGTGGGTATATCTGGATCCAATGGGAATAAGTATTGTCCATTGATGATGTATGCCTGGGATAGGCCCGAGCTGGCTGCTCTAACAGTGGCTGCATAAAGTACAGTGGCTCAGACTGACCCAGGTTTGACTCACAGCTCTGCCACTTGCTGTCTGTCAGAATGTAGGCAATTTACTTAATAACTCAGAATGTCTGCTTCCCAAGCTGTAAAATAAACAAAGCAGCACTCACCTGCAGGAGATTTTGTGAGGATTATAAGAATTAAAATGTTAAACAATCTCCCATGATGGACTCCATAATAATAAGCTCCCTTAGTATCGAAAGGAAATTGGGGAATATAATCATGGAATAATAAAAGTTGAAATTACCTTAGAGTGAGAAGGAAGGAAAAAAATAGAAAGCCCAATTGATTTCATCTATTCACAACAGATTTTTGACCTGTTTTCTGTATACTGTGAAAACTCTTAGCACAGGGAACTGACAGCCAACGCATAGGCTATGTTGAATCAGGCTTCCAGGACACGGAGGAAGGTTTTGGAGAATACAAGCTGGCTTCAAGTATGAATGCTGTGCAATAGACTTTTACAGAAACAGCCGAGTGGGCAGTTTTGCATTTTGCATTCATTTACCAGGTTTGATAACTGGGATGTAAACCAAAGTACCAAGATAGCCTAGATCTTAGACACTGAAGCATATTTTGAGGCTGTCCACCCAGAAGGCCTGCAAACAGGAAGTAGTCAGGAGCCTGTTGGATAACTCAAACACACAGAGGGTAAGAGGTTTGGGATGCTGAAGATTAAGAGGGGATTTGTGAAGAGGATTTCTTCAGAAAGAGCTGTTAGTGCACTGTCACTGCCAGCCACCCCCAGTGTTTCTGAATATGTAGAACCTGAAATAAGTGAGGAATAGGAAAGGAGCATAAAGTTTCTTTAATTTTTTGCCTGTAAATACATAGGTGTTATAACCTATAGGGTTGAGAAAGCTAACATGTCTGATGAGAGAGCCATTTTTCTATGATCTTTGACAAGTATGGAGTAAGGTTCCAGAAGACTGGAAATAAGCAGTTTCTACTTTTCCAAAAGCTGAATTTCAGAAATGATAAGCCTATGCCATTGATTTGGGCAAAACCCTAGAGGATATTTCTAAACATTTATGCATGAAAATGGTCGTCACTAGGACCCAGCACTTGTCTGAGAGGATTACTGGAGTGGCCTGGTCAGGAACATGCTGAAAAGAATGGATTCTGATTTTAGAGGGAGATTTGACAATTAGGTTAATTGCAGAAATGTGGGTGCAGTGATAAGCCAGAGTCATATTTGATAATCACTTTACCCACATCCCTTCACAGCTTATTAGTCTAGGCGAGTATCCTTAAACTCATGACATAGGGCTGTGGTTCTCAGTCCTGGCCGATGGTTAGAATAAACAGGGGAAGTTTAAAAACACGTCAATACCTGGCCCTCCCCTCAGAGACTCAGATTTCATTTGTCTGACATTGCCATCAGCTGTTTGTATATTTCAACAACTCTCTAGCGTTCTAATGTACAAAGGTTTAGCACTACTTCCTTAGTGTTGTCTTCTTGGTTATAGGCTTTACAATATATTTTTAAAGAACATATTGAATGAAGACAGAGAAGCTACTTGGATTATAGTTCAGAGTTTTTTAATTTGCTTATTTTAAACTTAATTCCATCACTTCCTATGTTTGAAGTCATGGAATTAAGTTTAAAATAAGCAAATAAAAACTCTCAACAAGCTAGAAAAATAAGCAGAGACCCTAACAAAATGAAATGTTACGGAGATATCATGCAAATTAAATGAGTCAACACATGTAAAGAGCTTAGAGCAGAATCAGGCACATAATAAGTGTACTGCTCAGTACCACTACCACATCCAGCCCTCTTATCATATGAGGTCAATTCTATCTCCTTGCTAGAAAAACTGAGGCCCAAAGAATGTGTGCCTTCCTACTCCAAGGTCATGGAGTAAGTGGCAAAGTAGGTGGGAGTTAAACCCAGTCCCGACCAACTCCGACGCCCAAGCTCTTATTTACTATCTTGGATATTAGTGTTAAATTTGATTTTAGGGCTGAAAGAGGTATTAGAAATCACTTTATACATTTTAGAGACTCAGAGAGCTTAACATGCCCAAGGACACATAGACAGTGATCAAGCCAGGACTTGGAAGTGAGTTTGATTAAAACACACACACACACACACACACACACACACACACACGCACGGAGAAAAAAATAAATAAATAAAGGAGAGAGGGAGAAAGGAAAGGCAGGCAGGCAGGCAGGCAGGCAATTCCTGTGTTGAGGAGCCTCTCCAGAGCAAAAGAAATCTGGGAAGGTTCTGGCTTATCCCACAGAAATGGAAAGCATTAGTAGAGAGTTCTGGCTCTGATTAGGGAAACCCCCAAGGAAGCTTCTGAGAAATGCTCACAAAGAGGTCCTTCTGTGTTCTCACAGACAATACTAGATTCTTCTGAACTGAAAGATTCAATTAAAAAGGTGAGCTCCCATGTGAAGGAGAATGTGAAGGGGTAGGAGATGAAGTTTGTTTTCTTTGGCAAAGCAAAATCCAGGCCTGGAGATATGGAGAAGGATATTGCAGGTGTTTTATAGTAAAACACAAAACCTTTGACAAGGAGCTAGTTCAGAAGGACTCTGTAACATAAGCTGTGTCTAGCTCTTGCCTCCACTTGTTAATGAAGAACTTTTAGGTCCCAGAGAGTACCCCAGTAGTAGGAGTCCCCAGGAGGGGTCCCACATGTACTCATGAATGAGATTTCTTGGCTACCATGTTGCTTCTACTCCATTTTTCTTCTTCTCTTCCAGCATTCACTTTCCATGAGACTTTCATTCCATGTGATGGAGTTACCTCACTCATTAGTGAGCATGGGGATTAAATGAAGTGACACATAGCAGGCACTGAACAAATCCAAGTTAGTTGTAATAACAGCATCAATAATGGAGAAAAACAACTCTGCTGGATCCTTGCGCCAATTTAAACTAAAAGGCCATAGAAATTAAGAGGGACCTGTAGAAGCTAGTTTGGAATATTGGAAGGGAAAGACCATCCTTTTCTATTGATGATGGTGATTCAGACTTTAAATACAGGAGGACAACCCCATCAGGATGCAAGGACAATTGCAGGCATGAGTCACTATGTGTAACAGGGTCTCTTAAACTGACTCTTGGTGGACACTTGACCTAGAAGCCAGATTCCTCCAGCCGGCACCTCTGAGCTCCAGCTACCTTGGAGAATGAGGTTAAAGACAGCAATGCTTTAGAGGGTGTGTGCTGAGGGTCAGGGCCTAAGCTAAGTGCTCTAGACACATATGTGACCTCACTTAGGCCTCACAGCAACGTATGAAGCCAGGACTCTTACTATCATCCCCGTTAGACAGAAGGGGAAATAAACAGTCTATGGAATTAAAGAATTTGCTCAAGGAAGAATCAGTTTTCTGATTCCAAGACATGTCCTTAAGTCCTTTGGATGCCTGAGGAATCTCTGGCAGATATGCTGTACCCAGTCCTGCAGGAGGGCCTCCTGCTTCTCCCCTCATTTGCTCAGACCCTAAGACCACACCCCATCTTGGCTTCCTCCAGCTCTAGACAAGGTGCTTTCCTCTGTGGAAATATTTGTGAAGGATGAATTTAGCTTCTTGCCTCTGCATCTTTGCTTCTGAACCAGACCGAAGACTCATATGACTCTGAGTATCGGGTCCCCAGGGAGAGTGTGTGCAAACACCAGCTGCCACTGTGGCTCCTTTTGCACATTCAGTGCTTGGAGGGGCCCAGACCCATTCTCTGAGGAGCTGAGCACACTGTCCCCTTTTGAGTACAGAAGTGACACCTAGGGGTCATCCTGCCTTGCTTAAGATGCCTAATTCTCTGCAAGAAAAGGCGGGCTTTCCTCACCATTCCTAGCATAAACAGGCCTGATGTTGGGGAGAAAACTGCCAGCAAGAGGCAGTGCTGCCGGAGAGTACTGGCTCTCCCAACCCAGCTGATTTTCCTAATTTCCTCTCTCTGGAATGGAGGCAGCAGCCACCAAATTCTGTTCCTCCTGCTGGCAAGAAGGTATGGTCTCAGCAGAACCTGCATTTGCATTTTGGGGAAGAAACCTTGGTCATTTCCCGAGGTTTGAGGCAGGATTTCCCTGCCAGGTTTCTATGCAGGCCTTTGAAAGGCTTATCTAATTGAGCTGCCTTGTGTGTGTCTCAAAATCCCAAATCCTGCATCAGCTGCACAGGAGGAGGCCTGCCACTTCCTTGAATCCTCATGGCCTTCCAGAAAATATTTGCCTTTATCCCATGTTATTTTAAAATTCTCATAGAGAATTCTCTAGAGTCTATATTAAGAATTTCAGAGGAAGATAACTTTGATTTTCCTCTGTAACACACACCAACTCCTTGTCATCTAAGTGCAATACAGCAAGGCAAACAGTTCTGAGCTCAGAGAGACTAAGCTGAAATCACCCAAATTGCCATTGGTCATATTTCCTGGAAATATATTCTGAAAAGGAAACTTATACCCTCAAATTCTTGGTGAGTGCTCTCATCTATAAGGGGATGAGGGAAAGGAGACTGGGCAGAGGAGAAGTTGAATTACAATGAAACAGAGAATTCAGCTGATTCCATGGGAGAGCTCTGAAGCTGGGATGGCCCTTCAGAGATGTCCTAAATTAGCTTCTCTGTACTTTGAACCTCTGCATAGACCCACCCCCAGGGAGTGGTGGGTGGAACCTGGGATGAGATAGTTATCTTTGAGAGCAATTCTTCAAGAGGAACTCAGCCATGGGCCATCAGCAACCAACAAACATTCCCTGCCACTGGGGGTACTGAATGTCTCTGTTCTGAAGGTAGTTTGGGGTGGCACTCCACAGCATCCACTACACAAGTTAACTCTCTCACATTACAGGAAGCAGAGTCCTAGAGCAGGAAGTTGGATGGCCCAGGGTCACATGGTAAGGTGATGAATAAAGAATAGCATTAAGCAGTCACCCACAGCAATAGAAATAAAAGCAAAAATAAACAAATAGGACCTAATCAAACTTACAACTTTTGCCCAACAAAGGAAACAATAAACAAAATGAAAAGACAACCTACAGAATGGGAGAAAATATTTGCAAACAATGTGACCAAAAAGAGCTTAATTTCTGAAGTATACAAACATTTCATACAACTCAAAGCAAAGAAACAAACAACCCAATCAAAAAATGGGCAGAAGGCCTAAGTAGACATTTCTCCAAAGAAGACATACAGATGGCCAATAAGCACATGAAAAGATGCTCAACATTGCTAATTATTGGGGAAATGCAAATCAAAACTACAATGAGGTATCACCTCACACCAGTCAGAATGGCCATCATCAAAATGTCTACAAATAATAAATGCCAGAGAAAGCGTGGAGAAAAGGGAACTTGCCTACACTGTTGGTGGGAACATAAATTGGTATAACCACTATGGAGAAGAGTATGGAGGTTCCCTAAAAAACTAAAAATTGAGTTACCATATGATCCAGAAATCCCACTCCTGGGCATATATCTGGAGAAAACTCTAATTTGAAAGGATGCACCCCAATGTTCATAGCAGTGCCATTTACAGTAGCCAAGACATGGAAGCAACCTAAATGTCCATCAGTAGATGAATGGATAAAGATGTGGTACATATATACAATGGAATATTACTCAGCCATAAAAAAGAATGAAATAATGCCATTTGCAGCAACATGAATGGACCTAGAGATTATCATACTAAGTGAAGTAAGTCAGACAAAGAAAGACAAATATCATATGATATCACTTATATGTGGAATCTAAGAAATAGTGCAAATGAACTTATTTACAAAACAGAAACAGACTCACACATAGAAAACAAACTTATGGTTACCAAAGGGGAAAGGAGGGTAGAGGGATACGTTAGGAATTTGGGATTAACAGATACACACTACTAAGTATATAAAATAGATAAACAACAAGGACCTACAGTACAGCACAGGAACTATATTCAATATCTTATAATAAATTATAATGGAAAAGAATATATATATGTATATATATATATATATAATCTGAATCTAAAAACTAAAACTAAAAACTAAACTAAAAAAAAAAAATGAACAGCACTCAGGACTGTGAACTTCAAAACAGTGCTTTCCCTCTCATACCAATAACTATATCATTTGCTAAGCATCTCCTATGTGCTCGCCAACATGTTAAACATATTATATGGATTTGCATATTAACTAATCAGACCAAACCCCAAACAGTGGGCATTATGATCTTCACTTTCTAATGGAGGAAGCTGAGGTCTCAAATGGATTTAGTAGCCTAGCCAAGTGCCTAGCACACATTACACATCTCCAAATCTTGCACTCATAACCCCAACTCTATCCCCCTAAAATTCACCCAGCTGCTCGCCCCTAGTGCTGCACATTGTGCTGTTACCCTGGTGGTTAACAATGAAACGGAGGCACATGTTATCCTTCCCTGCCCAGCATTCCCTCATCCCCACGAGAACCACTGTTTTGGTCGCCATTTGTGATTCTTTTCTGGCACTTTGCAATTCCCATGCTCGCTTCATGAAATAATTTCTACTTTATCCAAAAAAGGAGGCCCAGGGATCACAACTCTGTGACTGAACATGGTTTCAGCCATTCAACAAATATTTATTGGGTGCTCAGTCTGGGCAACACCATGTGAAATGTTTTGCATTCCTTCTCTCAGACTGTGCTATGAGGTCAGTACTAATTCATAAATGAGGAAAGCAGAGGCTTAGAAAGTTCAGTCATTTACCCAAGCTCACACAGCCTGGATTTAAATGCAGACCTGCTTCGACAGAACTGTCTTCACTTACCATCTCTTATTAAGGAAATATTTATTAAATGCCTGTGCACTGCCCAGCCCTGTGCAGACATGCTGGGGACAGAGGTACACTCGGGACACATGCTCACATTCCTTGCCGTCACTGATACTGCATTCTAGGGCAAGAGTCACAACAAATGCCTACAGGGGCTTTAAGTGAAGTGGTTGGGTAGGGAATATGGGGTAGTGGAGAGTAAATCCCTTGCTTCTGGGGACAGAGGCTGCTCAATTCCAGCCAAGTGTTGCCATGTGAGAATGTGGGCCCAGAGTGGCCCACACATTCCCATTCTTCAGGGGAGCCAGAAATCTGCATTCTATGTAAAATACCTTGATATTTTAAAGTTGGGAACTAATCCAATAGTTCTGTAATCACTAATGTGGGCTAAAAGGTATATAGAGGCCAGATTGAACCCTGGAGTCCATAAATGCCATCTTACACTGAGGCTGTGAGAGAGCTGGTCCTCCTGAATCCAGATGAATTTCACACCGAAAGATCAAGAGCACCCTACACTCTCCCCGAGTCTGGGGACTTTGCCCATGTTACAGGAAGCTTTGGATAGTGTCTCTTAAGGTTTCTTGGTAGAGGAATCCTACAGTCTCTGCAGATCATCTCTCTAATTCCTTGAAGCTCCACATTTCCTGAACCCAGGCTATTTGCTTACCCACTTCTGTCAGGAAATAGCTTGACTGTGGGCATCTGCAAACAGTAAGACAAGGCTACGTGACCACTGCTCAGAGCCTCCTTCCCCTTTCTCGTTCCTGCTGCCACCAGATGGTTCTGAGATAATGCCACGTCTTTCCAGCAAGAAATAACATTCCTGAGTCATTCTGCTGATCCCCTGTGATCGTCCTGGGAATGCAATTTCTCAGCTTCTCCCCTCTTGTCATCGCTTCCCCTATCTTATCTTTAGAGGGCTGGGGGACCTGAGCTGGTCACTTTCCAAGGAGACTCAATCATCCCATGCGGGGCGCTCAGGGTCTCACGTAGATTGTATAAACGTGCAGTCTTGGAGTTCCGGCCCGCCCACGGATGCTTACAATGTGTTTGTGACCACCTATCATTCCCAAAATTATTTATGATACCAATCTCACTCATTCTATCTTAAGATTCATGTTCTTTAATCAAACAAGTGCAGTTTTTGCCTCTCACAATTCCCCTGGGAGACAAAAACAAGATGATGTTAGTTCATAAACCTGGCATCCAGACAAGCTTTGATCTCTGACCCCAGTCCTTCCCTTGGTCCTCAACATGACTCCAGCCAGGTACACAACATCTCTTTCTAGCTCTGCTGATGACAGAGAGGCAAGGAGTGGAGATCGAATCAATAGTTACTGCCTGCTCCTGGATATGAGGGAGAATTAGACCTTGGAGATGAGATCATTGTTAGCTGGAGGAAAAAGCTGGCAAGAAAAGTTGGCACTATTATTCTGGTTCATTCATCTTTTTAAGTGTGAAACTGATGGCTAACATGCAAAGACCTGAGAGCTTCAAACCCAGAGAATATGGAAGATACTTTGAATACATTGTTTGACATAGGAGAATCTGGGCACTTGACGTTTTCAAATTTGAGCTTTCAGTTATTTTCATGCTACCCTCCAAAGGCCATGCTGTGCTACCATTTAAAATTTTTGCTGAGGCACAAATGTGGATCACACTATGAAAAGCAAGTCATTGCAAGTGAGTGAGCTTAGCTGACTGTCCAGCATCAGATTCTCTATGGTGTTTTATCTCTACTTAACACATGATTTCACTAAATTTTCACAAAGAACCCTGTTGGGCGGATATTATTACCCTCCTTTTACAGATTAATGTATAGGAGATCATGGTCTATGGCAACAGTCGTGAAGATGAGGATTTGAGAAAGTCTCAAAAAGTATCTCATTTGGATGTCAAGAAACTACTGGACTAATTTTCCTCTTCTCTACTTGAAACAATCCAGCTAAAAGAAAAAACATAAGTGCAATAACTTGAAGAACTCTTGTAACTGTAAGTCAAGCATCAATGGAGGCCTTTGTAGGCTATAAAATCTCATTAGATTTACTACAACCTTCCATTCTACCATCCACAAGCTTCCTCATAGAGTCATCTGCCAGCCCTCTGCCCATTATGCTCATATGGTCAGCTTCCCCGAACAAACACTACCTCTATTCCTTTGACAATACCCCCAGGCTGACCCTGTCAAAGGTTTCTATAAAAATCCAAACAAATGTTTCAGGTTTTGTAGACTTTGCATAAGTTTTTTTATTTTTTGTTTTTGTTTTGTTTTGGGGAGTAGTAGTTAAAGAGGAGATACATGAAGAAGTGCTCATCATGCCACCATTTTACTCACCCTCCTTCCTTTCCTCCTTTTTTATACTCTCATTCTCCAAACTCTCTGAGAGCTACAATTCATCCTCTCTTACACAATCCTTGTCCTTTTCTTTAAAGTGGCACCAGCAGACTCTCAGACCTCAAGAGGCTTAAATTGGTCTCAAGTGAGGCTATCAAAGTGTATTCCTGTGAAAATGTTCTTGTATCTGCTGCTGAAAGAATAAAAATCTCTCCCTTGGTGATTTAACAATGAGAACTGTCCTAAAATGGAACAGGCTGCCCCAGGAAATAGGGAGATTGCTTTCTCTAAGACAAACACATGGAAAAGCATTTAGGGAGACATTGGAGAAGGATTTTGATGGACGGTTATGTCAAGCTATCTTTAAGATCCTTCCAACCCAGAGATCCTTTACTGCAAAAGCTCTGAGCACTCCCAGACTTTGACAGCAGACAGACCAGGATTAGAATCCATGTTCCATCTCTCACTGGCTGCAGGGGTGTGGGAACGTAATTTTATCCCCTCCACGACTCAATTCCCACATCTGTAAGATGAGGTGATAATTAATAAATGACAAAATGTTTCTCAGCTCTTTAGCACAATGCCTGCTACACAGCAGTAGCATGATGAAAGAGGGCTGCTAGTATTATCTGTATTTCATTGTCACTGGTTTGTTGGTCAGTTGTCCAAGTCAAGGAGGCAGTAGAATTTAATGAAAACTCAATTAGGAGTCAAAAGAAATAAACTCTAGTACCACTTTTGCTACATATTACCTGAGTGCTGTTAAACAGACCATTTGATTGATCCGGGCCTCAGTTTCTTCACTTGAAACTATGGGGTGATGATCATCATCCTCCTTGACCACCTTGCACAGTTGTTATGAGTGACATGAGAAAATTAAGGTAACTGTGCTTTGAGAATTTTAATTACCTTAAATATTGGTCAAAATGACAGTTTGCCACAACTGCCTTAGAAGTCCATCCCACAGTTTCTGAGCCCTCTTTTCCCTGGTGCTTTTGGGATGTTCCCAGCTTGTCTGGGACCCACCTAGGCACACCAGCTTGTTCATGGTCCTCAAGTAATAACCCCAAATCTACCCTCAATCCCTCCTCCCTCCCTTGAAAATCTTGCTGTTCAGTGGTCCCTACTCTGCTGGTTCAAGAACTTATTAATGACTTTGTAAGTTACCATTCTTTGAGAACATAATTGTATTTTCAATTGGAGTCTTCTAGAGACATGATCCCGTAAGCCAACAGGAAGATAAGGATAGTGGAATTATTTAAGAGAAGATAGATCTACTGACACCCATGAAAAAAACAGCCTATTTCATCTAGAGGTAGGCCAATTCCACTCTGTTTTGTGTCTTATTGGCGCTTCTATCCGAAGCCCCCGTTGATCAGCCATGAGATCCATGGAAGTCATATCCTTGGAAGAGCTTTCATTTTATACCAACCTACCTCTTCTTTACGGACAGAGGCAGAGTCATGGATCAGATGACCTTGAGACTTCCCTCCCAATTCTTGGCATTGAATATCAGAATGATTACAAGCAAAGCGACTACAACCCTTTCTCATTTCTTCAACAACAAACATTTACTAAACTCCTACAGTAAACCAGGCACTGTGCCAGAATCTGAGGACACGAAGCTGAATAAATGCAAAAACAGCCCTCACCAGGGTGCCAACCTCTTTCCATGAAGCTAAGTAAGATTACCACTAAGTTCTAATATTTGAAAGAAAAATAAACAAAAACTTTTTTCAGGCAGTTTCTCATTTGTTGTTCAAATAACTCTGTGATCTAATAACTGATCTGTCCATTTAACATAAGGGGCATCTGAGGCTCCGAGGGCTTGAGGGATTTGCCTAATGTCAAAGAACCATTAAACAGTAGAGCTGGAATTTGAGAGGGCAGGTACATTAAGAGAAGGGTGAACCACTCATCCTTAGTCTCTGCCATTTGTCTTTGGGATTCTGGGCTTGTTTAAATCATTAGTGTGAACCAAACAGAAGTACATATTATATGATCAACTCACCCTAGTCCATCTCATATATCAGATGCTCTCTGTTCTTAGCCCCTTGCTCTCTCTGCTGTGTAACCTAGGATAATGCAAATGCAAAGACAAGGGTGGATTTGCACACTCAAAAAAGACAACACAGACCTTGAGGAGTGTGTCAACTGCTTGAGTCGTTATTGTCCTCTTCATCAGAAGAGCCCTGATTTCACACGTTCATTTCAGAATTAAAGTGGGGGGGTAGTGCATAAAACCAGAAGTCTAGTATTGACTTGAACAGTCTTGAAGCTCCTGGGCTTCTTAGCTAGAGACAATAACTTGGTCAGAGGGGTTTTAGCTGCTCATTCAGGTCCAGAGAGGACTGCAGCTATCTGCAGTTTCCATGACAACCACCTTTTGTTCTATAAGTAGATCTGCCCCAAGCACAGTAGAAGCTTGTAATCAGTTCTTAATAAATGTTCACAAACAAATGATCGATTAATGGAAATACATCTCCCTTCTCCAGTGTACAGCTTTCTCATTCCCAACAGTGAGTGAGTTCTTAAAGGCTTCTTCTGCATTAGAGGGAAATTTACCACAGGGTTCATGGACGCTAACATAAGCAGATTTAAATAAACATTGTCTATGCTGTTATTATCGAACTCTTTCACAAAATAGTCTTTAACTAGAATTCCTCTAGGCCAAACCAATAACTCCATATCAAAACAGTATATCTCTGGTTCTTCCCCCACCTGCTATTGCAGTACTTCCAGTTTCCTCAAACTCCTCCCTGTTTGTTCTGGGAGTCCCCAGGAAGTTGCCCATCTCATGTAGTGCCCTTGGCTACCATTTTCCTGTTTTACTGCTCAGGCTTGTAGCACTGATGTCTTCGGTCATGACCAATGCCAAAGATGATATAACCTTGATATAACCTTGTTTCTGGAGAGTGGTGACCTCTCCATTCCAGATGTGAGCTGACTTTGGCTCAGATTGTAGTCCTTCATAGGGACACAACCTTGGAGGCCCAAACCACCAGTCTGCCATATGTGCTTGGAACTGTATCCGAGGACAACTACAACTTAAACTGTCAAGCTGCAACCCCTGCTACTGCATTGGTTGTAACAGTAGCTACACTAGTCTGGATTTGACCAAAGAGGTGATGCTAAGTGATGCTAGTAACATTTGGGCCTCTTTTATTCCGGTATAAATAGTTAAGATAAACCTAATTCTCATTTGTAGGGTGACTGGAGGAAGGAGAACTGAGCTCGGTTACTCCCTCTCCTGGGAAAAGAAAGACAGAGCAGAAATGTGGGGGACAGTCCCTGGGTGGAACTGAGGGACATATTTCTCTACCAGAAGTTGAGACACACGTCTGACAAGTGCGTTTATAGGAACAATGGAACAGCTGATTTGAAAGGAAGATTCTTTCAGTTGCCACATGTGTTTGTTATTCCCTGCCTTGCTCCATAGAGCAGTTGATGTAACTTTTAGGGATATTTAAAAAGAGCAAAGAAATTTAAACAAGAAGCACATATACATTAAAAAAGACAAACATGATTGGGGCCTAAAACGGAGTTGAAATTAGGCTCAGAAAAAATGTCACTCAAGAGGCTTTGATACACAAAAAGAAAACCTGACTAGTGGGACTTCCCTGGTGGTCCAGTGGTTAGGACTCCACGCTTCCACTACTGGGGGTACTGTTCAATCCCCTGGTTGGGGAAAAAAGATCCTGCAAGGTGCGTGGCATGACCAAAAAAAAAAAAAAAAAACCGGATTAGTTATGGGATCCCTAGATTTCTCAGGATTTGCTTTAAATTTCTCAAGAAAAGACAGCTATTCCTGATACCAAATAGAAATAAATTGCTCCCAAGAGGTCTTATAAAGTTAGCTCCATGAATAATTTTAGAAAATGCAGTCAACAAAACAAGAAAAGCACTCAGTGGGCAGAAGGTGACTGTAAGTACACAAATCACAAAAGATTAAAGGAGTCCCAGCCAGAAACCATAGGCTCTTGCCCTCTTCTTCCCCATCCCCTGCTGGCCTCTCCCTTTCATGTTTTTCCCCTTTATCTGGCACTGCTCTTTCTACCCCTTTTTTAACTCAGTGTCTCTATCCTTCTACCACTCTCTCTCTCCCTCAGTAAAATTGTTTCCTCTTCCTGTCCTGAAGTTCAGAAAGGATGTTGCGGGCTTCCCTGGTGGCGCAGTGGTTGAGAGTCCGCCTGCCAATGCAGGGGACACGGGTTCGTGCCCCGGTCCGGGAAGATCCCGTATGCCGCGGAGCGGCTGGGCCCGTAAGCCATGGCCACTGGGCCTGCGCGTCCGGAGCCTGTGCTCCACAATGGGAGAGGCCACAACAGTGAGAGGCCTGCGTACTGAAAGAAAAAAAAAAAAAAAGTACAGGCAGAAAGGATGTTGCAAGTTATGGGCCTTAAGGCTTTGAGTCAGACCTATGTTTCAACACAATCTCTATCCCTAAATATTGAGCAAGTTTGTTGAATTCTAGCTAAGGTGATCATCTAGTGTTAAGACTTGAAACTTCAGCTGTATACTCGTCTCCCATGTTTGTACATCTGGTCCTGACCTCTCGCCTCAAATCCCGACTATTACATCCATCCATCCAATGCCTCTGAACATCTCCACTCAAATCCAGGAAGCCCCTCAAAGTGTCCACATCCAAGTACCATGAAGTCTGAGTTTTTCCTCCAAAGCTTCTCCCGTCCAAGTCTTCTGCACCTTATGAAATGGTATTCCATTTACCCAGTTACTCAAGTCAGTTTTCTTTCCACCCCCAATCAAATACACTTGGAAACCCGTCTGCTTCACCTTCAAAATAGACCCCCCAATTCAGCCATTTCCTTTCATCCCCAATACCCCAGTCCAAGTTCTCTCTCTCCTGTTCTACTGCTGAAATACCTATACAACCCCTCTATTTCAAATCTTGTCCCACTCACAGTCTAATTTCCACACAGCCTCTGCCATAATCTAGTTAAAACTAAAGCACTATCATGGCACTCCCTTGCTTGAAACCCTCCAGTGCTGCCCTTGTATTGAGTAAAATTTAAATTCCATATCAGGGAGTGGCTTCAAGGCTGTATATAACCTGGCCTATCTCTCTGAACTCATCTCCAACCACTATCCCCTTTATTTATTATGCTTTAGCCATACTGGTCTTGTTATTCCCAGAACAGGCCAAGTTCATTCTCACCTCAGGGCCTTTGAACTTGTTATTCCCACCACCTAGATCATGGTTTCCCCAGGTTTTCATAGGAGTCATTCTCTCCTTCATTCTGGTGATTGAACACCATCCCAGCAGAGCTCCTCCTCATCACCCCACCCCATTACTTTCTATCCCCTCCTTTGCTTTAGTTTCCCTCATAGCACATATTACTTCCAGTTATTTTATACACTTGTTTATTTGTTGATTGTCTGTCTCCCTCAGGCAGGGACCTTGCCTATCTTGTTCCAACAGCACCCTCAGCACCTAGTGACAGTGCCTGGCACATTAGATGAATTCAGTGTATCATTGTTGAGTCACCATTTGCATGTGCCAGATCCACAGTGGAAGTTGAGTATCTGTTAATGAATAAATATCACAGGTGCTGGGGTATAACAGGAAACAGGCCTCCTGTATGCTCATGGCACTTAGCCGAAAAGGCAGCTGTTAAGTACATAATAACAACAAGATAAGAAGAGTGTTATGATAGGGGAAGTAGAAGGACCTGTAATTTAATCTGGTATAGAATTTAACACCTCAATTGTATGGCCTTAAACTAACCACTCCCAGTCCTAGTATCCACCTGTGTGAAATGAGGATACAAATATTATCAGTTGTGTGGTCTTGCAAGGAAGAAAGGGAAATGTATGTAAAATGGTTAGCACATAGTATATGCTCAGGAAGTTTCATCTATTCTTGTTGTTATACAATATTAACATCTGGTATCCCTCATAGAACCCCTCAGCGTCTTTTGAACTACATTCCTATATTTGGGAGAGTGGCTTGCATTCTGAATTCTGCTCTGCCAAGTAAGAAGCCAGAGTCTTTTTTCCAGCCTATCTTGAAGCTCAAACATCAGTACATAAATCTGGGCTTCCCCCAGCAACCTCACGCTCTCTGATTAGGAAGAGAGCAGTGTGATGATGCAGACACCCCATGGACTCCATCTTTTAATAAAAAGGGTGGCTGGAGGAATACACTGAGGAATAACCAGCTTCGGGGTACAGCATTGGCTGAGATTCGGGCATTCTCGATCTAACATCACCCCTGTAGGTTGAGGTATTTATCCCCAGTCGTGGAGTGGTATAAACACCTCGTCCACAGAGGGTTTGAGTGTTCTTTCTGGTTGAATAGCTCCTCACACTGATTCTCTGGTCCTCCTGGAGATTTTGTGAGCTCCCTAAGATCCTTAGTAAATTCCTTTTTGCTTAAGCTAGTTAGGGCGGGTTCCTATGGTTATAGCTAAGAACCCAAGTGACACACAGATTATCTGAATGATTAAGTGGTTGAGGACCCTGTGCTGTGCATACCATGATGTTTACTGATCAGGAGTTTGTACAGGCCAAGGGTATTGAGGAAGGGACCCTCAGGTAGAAGGGCATTGCTATCTCAAAGGCAACCTCCTCCACGCAACCTTTCTTGGTGGCAGCTGAAGGGACTCCCTCCCTCTTCTGCCTCTCACGTTGTTGATGCCACTGATTAGCACTTGTCATAACCACCTGGCCTGGAACATGTTATAATCTGTCACATTCTTATCTTCCCTTTCAGTCTGCATTTATTTGGGTTTCATTGAGCACCTATTATGTGCCAGGCTTTAAAGACACAGCTGGCTTCCAAAAATTTTACAGTTTCCCCAGATAACTAGCCTGCAAGCAACAACTGAAAGGCCCTGTGATATTAGGTCAGCAAGATGTTAGTTTAGCAAGATAATGCAATGACCAAATGCCTAAGCTTTGGGATCAGACTGACCTGGGCACAAATTCTGGCTCTGACATCAGCTGGTGACTTTTGTTAAACTGTTTGATCTCTTAAGCCTCAATTTCCTTACCTATAAAAGAAAGTTAATAATGATTCATACATAGGGTGGTTGTGAAAATTACATAAAATAACGTATATGATTCTTTATAATGTTCAATAAATGTTATTATCATTAACAGCAACAAGTATGGCTGAGGATGCCAGGAAATCCTTCACAGAGGGGAAGAAGCTTGTGTTATTACTTAGAGGAAGCATTCTTAATCCAAGCAGGCAGATACACCTGTTCATTTTGTTTCTTAATCAACAATTATTCATTTTGAAAAAATGGTTTCTTGTAACATCCTGGGAAGAGGAGTATCCTGTTTTGGTTCTTGTATTTCTCAAACAGAGAAAAATGTCAGAAGTTAATCTAGCTCACTCAGGTTCATACTAGTTTTGTTGTTGAAACAGTGAAGGCCTTCTGTGAGAAAAGACTGTGCAGTACATCTGAGTTGAATACCTGCTCTGTGCACAGCCTTGTGGAGGCTTCAGAAATGCACAACTACTTAGAGACACCACTGTGCTCTAGGTAAGTGAGGAGATGGAGATACACAATGTAGGTAGAAACGTTAGAATGATCGTTTCGTGAGGTTGGGCTAGTTAAAGGAATAAAGAGCTCACGGTCAAGAGGAGTGGTCAGAAAATACACCCTAAAGGAGGTGAACTTTAAAGCTGTTCTTCAAAATATGAATAGAATTTAGACAGTGGGTACAGAGGGGTCAAGGGGAAAGTTTCAGGAGGAAGACAAAATATGAGCAAAGGGCTTGGTGGCGAGGACACACAGGCTCATTCAGGAGACTTCAAGCAGTCAGATTCTCTTTGTGCAGAGCATTCCTATGGAGGACCCATGGAAGACAAGGATTTGGAGACAATTGCTAGATTAAGAAGTTTGGATTTCATCCTACAGACAACCAACACCCATTGCATGGTTTTGACGAGAAGATGTTAAGAATATATGCAGACTGTGATAAGAGGACGTGAGGACAAAATAATGGATGCAGGAATTCAAATCAAAGGTCACTGCTGTCATACTGACATAAAATTTTCTTTGCTGTGGGATTCAAAGGAAGGGGTGGATGAGGCAGATAATTTGCCTGAATAATCACCAGCACTTGGTGACTGTAAACTACAGAGAGAGATGAATAATCCCACACAGCATGAGCTGGAGGGGCCCTCAGCCTTGCGGTATTGTCTACAGACCACTTCTAGCAGAATTACTTGGGTGCTTGTTAAAAAATCAGATTCCTGTGCCTTATTTCAACCTACTGAATCAGAATTACAGGGACCAAGACCCTCACAAGTACGCATTTTAACACCAAGTGATTTTTTTTTATGAAATTCAAACAGTTTAATCACACATGTACACTGAGGAATAACATTTTGCTAAAACTGTCTGTTTGGAAATGAGAAAGAAATTAAATGTATAAATTGATCAGTTCCTCTATTTATTATGTCCAATATAAATATTATATAATATGTAAGATGTATTCATTCTTATTTGTGTTTAATATGATGAACCTGTATGATACTAAACCCATTTTTATACCCAAATCTTCCAAGTCATTCTTAATGTCTGTTAAAAGCTTGAGAATCACCTGTCTTAGAGATTATTTGACCAACTGAATTTGTTTCAAAGATGTGGAAATCAGAGTTCAAAGAGGTTAAGTGACACTCCCAAGGTCACACAGTTCTCTGTAACTAGGATGAGATCTTCTAACTCACAGGTTCGACTTGTTCTGCCATGCCATGCAAGACTGCAAGATATCTCATGGTTGGGTGTTGCATGGAAGGTACTATTTCCTCACTTGCAAAGTGAGGAGGCAGAAAAACTAAGGCCTAATGGATGCAGGTGTGACCTGCCTTAAAATTCCAGCAAGCTGTTGTCTCCTTGCTCTGGCAGAGGGAACCATCCTATAGGAGGCTGCTGCTGCTCTCCTGGTCCTCTCACCACAGCCTGACTCTTGGACACTGAGCATGTGGGTTCATGGGAATACCCATGAGTAGGGCCAGATGACCTCCTCAGGGTAGCCTGAACACATGACCACACAGAGGAGGTTGGTCCACACAGACTATCCTGGCTCTGAGACAGACAGCTGTGCAGGGACTTTTCTTGACTTCATTACGCTGGGTACAGCAAGATTTGCGGGACTCCAGTTAACTGCTCTGAGTGTCATCCTCATTGATAAGCCATTTGTTTAGAAGAACGTATACTGAATTTGGAAGGAGAAGATATGAGTTAAAGTTCTTTTCTAGCTGTGTGTTTTGGGCTAAATTAATTTTGATATATTGTTAACATGGGATTAAGCTATGCGAATCCCCCGACTTTGTAGGTTAAAAAACAACAACAGAAGAGTAAGAATAACTTGTTCAAAGTTACACAACATGTTAACTCTCTAAATCTCCATTTCCTCAAAATGAGAATAATAATATCAAGTCTACCTTCCTCACAAAGCTTCTGTATGGCTCAAATGAGAAAATATATATGAAAATACATCGTGGTATTTGATGTGTACATCAGGGGCTTTTAATCTTCTCTTTTCACATGAGTAAGATGGTAGTAATCATTCTCTCTCTCTCACACACACACACATACACACATAATACATGTATAACAATATAATATGATGTATACGTACACACGTAAGATTTATTTAGAAGGACTTTGAGAAGAAAATTATTAACTCAGGGTAAAAATGTGTTTATCAACCCATTTCTGGGCCTACACTATGGACTGTCTTGTGGTTTCCTGGGGCAATTCCTCTACCATAACTGGCCAGCGGTGCTCTGAGCTTTCCCACATACTACATTCTGATAGGCTGTCACTAGCATACCATCTCTATCCTATTCTCTTGCTGTCTGCCTCACCTTTTCTAGGGACAGGGAGTGGGGGGTCTAACACAAGTGTGTTGCATCAGGTTGCCTAAAACAAGGGGAGCCTTAACAGGTATTTGAACTTGGGGTGCACAGCAAAGGGTCAAAGGCTCAGAAGACCAGGGGAGCTTGCAGCTTGGCTATTCCACTTGGAATGGGGTCTTTATATAAATGGCTTGCATTCGTTTAAGGGAAAATACCCAAAGTCCCTTTTTCCCAGCTTCAAAATAGATGAAAGTAGAGGAGGAAAGCAGAGAGGGAGAGAAGATGAATTTTTTTTATCTCTAAGAAATAATTTACAACATGAATATCCTGAATATGAGTTACCTTAGAGAAACTAGAATTTTTTTAATTACAAAAATCATTTTCCTCTCACCTTTTGCAATGTCCCCATTATATAATGCAATCAAGCTCTAAGGTCTTACTCCTGTTTCAGCATTTCTCAATCAGATAATCCCAGAGTGCTTGTTAAAATGCAGATCTGTCGGCTTCAGTCCAAACCAACTGATTTAGAATTATTTGCCGAGATAAGTTAAACAAGCTTCCAATGACATTCTCATGCACACTGGAGTTTGGAAACCACTGCCATGTCTCTCCAAGCACTCGAAATTATTTCCATTTTTTTTTCTCAGACAAAATGATCTGTTATTTTGACCTTTTGCATATTTGTAGCCTTTGGGTCACCATGTCTCTTTACAGGTCACCAAAATCTAGTAGTGTTCAGCGTAAGATGCAGCCAAAGATATTAGATGGAGTAAAATGAAAATATTGCCTCATGTTCTCTACTGTAAATCTTCACTCTTCTCTCTTCCTGTGGCAAGTTTCTTCACAGAGACTCAGCAGTAAAATATACCCATTTTTAAACTTCCTTTCTTATGCACACCAAAGCTTGAGAAACACTGCCCTCCCTGTGGTAGGTGCTGTACAAGCCAATGTCTTTGACTAGTAGGCTGGTTACATGAGAAATTTATGGTGAATGAGTCAGTGGGAGGAAGGAAGATGCAGAGGGGAAGAAAAAAATGACAAGAAAAGAAAGATCTACATGGTTGTGGTATGTCAAGCCAGAAGAATTAGGTTCCAGTCCCAGCTCTGTCATTAACTTAGCATGTGACCTGGGGTGACTCACACTCTTCTCTGGGCCATGGGGTACTCACCTAAAGCCAGGAAGAATTCTCTAAGGCAGAGCTTCCGAAGCTGTGTGCCATGTTACAACTGTGTGCTGCAGATGGATTCCAAGTGTGCTATGAATTACTGAGTCTCTCAACACTCAGCGTGCCCTATGGGACTTGGTAGCTGAGACTCTGGAGCCAGGTGCCTCTAACCAATAGGAGTCTCATCACCGCTCTGTGGGGAGTGGTCTTAGCAGTGCTGGAGTCCAAGCACCAGCCTCACAAACCCCAGAGAAGACAACTAGCACACTGTGCCATATATACCATGTGTTGCTTCACCATGATGACCTGAGTGCGGCCAAGAAGGTGCTCTACAGCCTAGGTATCTCAGCAGCTGGCTTCAGAGCACACCAATAACCATCCTGGATAAAGTCTAAGGACCAGAAGGGAGTTTGTTGCCAGGTGCTCAGGGCTTGAAGCTTAGGCCAAGATGCAGCCAGTTGGGGATAGATGGGTGCAGATATATGGTGGGGCTTTCTGGTCTGCCCAGTGACAAATGGTAGCCCAGGATTTCTGTCTTCACATGTATCAGATTCTCTTGTCCATCTGCAGCTGATAGACAAGAAGTCTATTTAGTGGTTTCCACACTGGCTGCAGGACAGCCACTTGTACAGTACACATGCAATGTAGAAATTCAACCTTCATTATTATTTTGAAAAACAAGATAGATAAAAGTTCAACTTTGAAATACTTTCGCTTTATCATAAGAAATTCAAACACTGATTTATCTGTATAAGAAAAGGATAAGCTATTAGGTTCTTTAATATCAAAAGTTACAAATCTTCAATTGACTATAAACAATGATTTAAATTTTTTTAATCACCTGTTTGTATGACTGAAATTCCTTGTTGATAGAGACCACTAAGAATTTGAAGCGATCATCATTAAAATATCTTGATCAGCATTGCATAAAATCATTTCAAGCATAATATCTGTCGGTAAAAAGGTATGTCAGTGGAAGTAAGTTCAAATTTCTCATTTAAAATTTTGAAATGATTTTATTTAGAACTTTTGTATAAATTTAAGTATTTAATATTCTGTATTTTATTTTTCCTATAAGTGTATAAAGTGTAATGAATTTTTTCACTGAGGCTTACATAGCTATTCTCAGAGTCCCTCCAGTTTACTCCTTGTCCTATACAAATATTTTCATTTTTTATGTGTACAAGGTGTGAGAGGGGTTGGGTACAGTGATCTAGGACAGTGGTTTTCAACAGAGGGTGATTTCACCCCCACCCCCGGGGGACATTTGACAACATCTGGAGACATTTTTGGTTGTCACCACTGGGGAGCTGTTTACTGGCATCTAGTGTGTAGAGGCCAGGGATGCTGCTAACCACCCTACAATGCACAGAACAGTCTCTCATAAAAAGAATTATTGCACCTTTAATGTCAGTAGTGTCAAGGATAGAAACCCTGTTCAGGGAGTCCCTCTAATTCTAAAGTTCTATGATTCTGACCTATAATTGTTCTTGTTGTTCAGAGGAGATTATGATGAGCAATAATGGGTGTGGCTAGGAATGGCCAGCTTTAATCTCCTAACTGCATTTATAATTGCAGACCCAACAGGCAAATAAAGCATGGGGCAGAGCTTCCTGTCTATTCACTGGAAATCCAGCCATGGATATCTGTTTGAGACGGTTTACATTTCAAAGCAGCAGACGTGTAACTTCTATGAATATAACCTAGAACCCCCAGGTAAGCATCTTCTTTCCTTTTACTTGTTTCCATATTCTGGAAATAGCTTTTTTGTTCCATTGGATTAGGACCCATCTTACTTTTCAACAACTTCCCCCTTCCTCAGTCCAGGTCTCACCAGGATTGGTTTGGCTGGGATGTGTCTCCCAATAGGGAGAGACTTCCATGAAAGTTTTTCATCTCATTCCCCCACTCCCAACTCCCCATCCCCACTGCTCCCACCAACAATTTCTTTGGATTTGAAGCCATCCTGTGTTTTGGCATTAATGCCCTACCTTCAGGGCTAAACAGACCTTCCACATCCTCCCTCTTTGATATATCCTCCCTGTTGACTTTTTAGGACTTCAGGACAATTCAAAATGATGGGGGATTAAACCAATCTGGGTGGCCAAACTCCATTATCACTATGGCTCCTACCAGCCCTTCAGTCAATTTTTACAACAGATTCACCTCTGCCACGTGGTACCAATGGCAGGTTTAATGGAGCATTAGATACTTATATTTATCCTAGGATTTAGTTGAGGATGGGCAATTCTACTAATACTTGCTCTTGGATAGAAGAAAGATCAATAGTCCCAGGGTCTGTGCTATGTAAATATAAGCAAGTCATTCATTCATTCAGGGTTTCACTTTGCTCCTATGTGAAAGAGCAATAACAGCTGGAAGGCTGCTGAAATTCATTCCAACTTAAAAAAACTAAAATAAATAAAACACTGAGAAATTTTGAAAAATATATCCATATTAGGAAATGCATGTTTTATGGTATTGACTTGTTGCAAAAAAAAATAAATAAATAAAGCACTGAGAAATTTTGAAAAATATGTCCATATTAGGAAATGCATGTTTTATGGTATTGACTTGCTGCTAATGGTGTCATTTCTACTGAAATGAGGAAGTTGGTTTTTACAGTTGGAGTCAGGAAATAGTTTATATCCTCTGTAGGGTTTAGAGTTCCTGGAAGATAATGGTCACTGATGTGACCTGTGATAGCACTTAAGTGTTGAAGAAACCAATCTATTAATTCACTTAAAGAATAGATATTAGGCCCCTATTATGCTCTTTAAGAACAATAATATTTGTCTCTATTTTGCAGATGAGAACATTAAGGCACCAGATGGTTAAAGGGACTATTCGAGGCAACCTCACAGTTTTTACCAAGGAGGAAGGGGAAAGGCAGCAGGGCCCGAAGAGCTGTGTCCAGAACAATTAAAAACTGCAATTCTCGGTTCCATGATTTGAATCCGGAATGTGTGCTTCTCTGGCTAAAAATGAACTGTTGAGGTCGAATACTCATTATTAACTAACTGCCTTGTTAATTTATAGTGTTAAGTTATTGATAAGAAATAAGAACTTAATGATATTTTTTAAATACTTGATTTATTGTTTTGCTTGTTTGAAAATACTTCTAGGTAATCCTCACCAGCAGGACAACATTCAAAATTTTTCCACAATGCATCCAATATTTCTCCCCCTTTAATTTCCCTTCCATTCTTAGTAGATGAGTGCAATATCAAACTTCCATTCTTGATGGGGATTTGAACTGTGAAGACTGACAGTCCAGGTAAGAAAATGTGTCCTACTGATGTATATCCCAGTTTAGAGACCTCCCTGCCTACCTTCTTTCAGGAGGATCCCTCAGGTGTGGTTCAGTTAGTAACCCCCTAAAGCCTATTCTGTGTTAGGTACCCACTAAACCTCAAAACTCCCAGATCTGTTAGGGTCCCTCACTGTTCAACGTTCCTAACTTGGAAGGCAAATGACCATATTCTCAGGTCTGATTTTACTGCATTTACCTCACATTTTGGTTCCCTAACTAGATATCCCCTTGCAGCGTTGGCAAAGCAAAGCAACTGGCAATGTGTTCGGCAAACTGTCTCCAGGTTCCATACTAGTTAAAGCTCTATATCCTCGCCAACATTTGCCATGGTCCATCGTTTCTATTTTTAGCCACTATAATAGGTTTGTAATAGGATTGTACTTTAGCCTTAATCTGCATCTCCCTAATGCTTAATTATGTTGAGCATCTTTTCAAGTTCTTATTTTCCATATCTACATCTATGTCTATATCTGTGTCTATATCTACCTCTATGTCTATATCTTCGTCTATGTCTATATCTTCGTCTATGTCTATATCTTTGTCTATATCTATGTCTATATCTTCTTTGGTGAAGTGACTTGATTATATATATGATCAAGTCCTTTATCAGACATATGATTTGTAAACATCTTTTGTTAGGCTGTAGGCTGTCTTTCCATTCTCTTAACAGGATTTTTCAAAGAGCACATGTCTTAAAATTTGATGAAATCCAAATTACCAATTTTTATTTTTGCGTATTATGCTTTTGATGTCATATCTAAGAAGACTTTGCCTAACTCAAGGTCACAAAAGTCTCCAATGTTCTAGAGGTTTAGAAGTTGTGTAGTTTTAGGTTTTAAATTTAGATCTATGATCCATTTGGAGTTATTTTTTGTATATTGTACGTGATGTATCAAACTTCATTTTTTGCATATGGATATTTACTTGTTCCAGTACTATTTGTTGAAGATTATCCTTTCTCCACTCATTTCCTTTGTGCCTCATTAAAAATCAGTTGTCAGGGCTTCCCTGCTGGCGCAGTGGTTAAGAGTCCGCCTGCTGATGCAGGGGATATGGGTTCGTGCCCCGGTCTGGGAAGATCCCACGGCTGGGCCCGTGAGCCATGGCCGCTGAGCCTGCGCGTCCGGAGCCTGTGCTCCGCAACGGGAGAGGCCACAGCAGTGAGAGGCCCACGTTCCGCAAAAAAAAAAAAAAAATCAGTTGTCATATACATGTGATCTACTCTGGACCCTCTGTTCTGATCCAATGATCTATTTGCCTATCTTGATGCCAATTATGGCACTGTTTTCATTACTGTAACTTTATCATAAGTTTTGAAATCAGGTAGTACTACTCCAAAATTGCTCTTCTGTTTCAAAGTTACTTGGGCTATTTTGAGTCATTTGCATTTCCACTTGAATTTTACAGTCAAATGATCACTTCTACAAAAAGCTGCCCAGGGACCCCATCCTGCTCCTCTGTGCTCCTCTGCCCTGTCACACCTGAACTCAGGGAGATAAGCAGGGCAAGGGGAGGGCATACCTCATCTGTTGCTCATACCTGGAATATCATTGTCCTTCATTGTCTGATATCCACTGTATTAAAAAAAATCATTTCACGTATTTTGTCTTTTTCTTTGGTTATTTCAGGTAGGAGTGTGAATCCAGTCCCTTAACTCCATCTTAGCTGTCATCAGACTTGTGGTTACATTTGTTTGTTATCTTTTAGATTAAGGCATTGACCTATGTACAGAAAAGACATGATGTCTGAAATTTGCTTCAACATACTCCTGACATCAGAAAATGTGTGAGGTATAGATGAAATACCATCAGCTTCTAGTTGATAACTGTTCATACTGGGTGATGAGTATACTGAAACTAATTATACAGTATGGAGGTTCCTTAAAAAACTGAAAATAGAGCTACATACGACCCAGCAACCCCACTCCTAGGCATATATCTGGAGAAAACCATAATTCTAAAGGGTGCATGCACCCTGATGTTCATTGCAGCACTATTTACAATAGCCAGGACATGGAAACAACGTAAATGTCCATCAGCAGAGGAATGGATAAAGAAGATGTGGCACATATATACAACGGAATATTACTCAGCCATAAAAAGGAAAAAAAAATAGTGCCATTTGCAGAGATCTGGATGGACCTAGAGATTGTCATACAGAGTGAAGTAAGTCAGAAAGAGAAAAACAAATATCGTATAATATCACTTATATGTGGAACCTGGAAAAATGGTAGAGATGAATTTATTTGCAAAGGAGAAATAGAGTCAGAAATGTAGAGAACAAACTTATGGTTACCAAGGGGGGAAGGGATGAACTGTGAGATTGGGATTGACATATATACACTACTATGTATAAAATAGATAACGAATAAGAACCTATTGTATAGCACAGGGAAATCTACTCAGTGCTCTGTGGTGACCTAAATAGGAAGGAAATCTAAAAAAAAATAGTGGATATATGTATATGTATGACTGATTCACTTTGCTATACAGGAAGAAACGAACACAAAATTGTACAGCAACTATACTCCAATAAAAATTAATTAAAAGAATAATCATACTTAAAAAAAGGTTTTTGTATGGGCTTGATGTTTTCCATAAAAAGTTTCCAACGTAAGGGTCTTAATACCTGCCTGTATCATGAGATTGTTGTGAGGATTAAATGTGGAATTATATGTAGAGTGCTTAGCACTATGCTTAGAACTTAATGAAGAGTAGCTATTAATACTACATATGGGATGAAAGCAACCATCAAAGATATACAGAAGTCTGAGTTTAAAAACTTTCATACAGAAACTAACACAACATTGTAAATCAACTATACTCCAATAAAAATTAATTTAAAACAACTTTCATAAAAAACTGATAAAAGCCTTTTCACTAAGTATGATTGCAGCAGTGGTCTCTGGGTCAATAGAGATTCAGTTTAGGTGTCTGCCCCTCCAGGATGTCTCCCAAACCCACCAACTAGATTCAGTGCCTTCTCTCTCAATTGCCTTAACACCCTATTCCATTCACTCCCAAAGCACTTACATATGGCCTGATGGCTCTCCATTTATGTGTCTGTCTCCCATCTCCTGATATCTCCTTATATTCTTCTCTGTATCCTTAGAGTGCAGCATACAGCAGACACTCAAAACATGCTTGTTGAACTGGTTGACATCGTCTTCTCACTTGCCCATCTCTGGGACCCTCTTCTCTGTGTACACTTGGCTCCTGCCTCTATGCACAGTCGGCCCTGGGTTGGTGCTTTCCTGTTACAGGGCCTTGGCCTTCAGTTTCTGCCTATGTACTTTCCCCAGCCCACTATAAGAAGTGGGTATCTTTTCAATTAATTGTACTACCACAGTGCTCTGTGTCTCTCCAATCTTTCTCCAAAGACCTCCTCCTAAGTGGTGGCTTGTTTGAGCCAGGCAGCCAGCACTCATGGTCACAGGAAGGAGACGGCACCAAGGAAAGGGCACTGAGCGTGAGCACAGACCTGCCTGCTGCTTTCAGGCTAATCCAGAGCCTCTCATCCTCTTAGCCTGCATGCAGGTCGACCAAGGTGAAATATTCAACCAAGAAATGAAAGAACTTAGAACCATAAGCTGTTAGGACTGGAGGGCCTTTGAGATCATTGAGCCTGGTAGTTTGTTCAAATTTTCTTCTGAAAGAGGGTAACATTCTTAAAAACAACGACAACAAAAAGATTTTGTTTCCTATCCCCATTCCTGACATGGAGCTATTCTGGTTGAAAGGGTTGGAAGGAACAGTCCTGCTCTCATTCCCCCTCTGCACATCCTCCAAATACACACACACACACACACACACATACACACACACACCTTGGTAGCTGAAAGTATCTCTGAAGAATCCTTAGGTCACTGAGGAACAAGAGAATAATTTGAAAATCATTGGTCAAGCTAAACATTTTCACTTGAGGAAAGTCATAAGGGGATGTTGAGTCTGGGACCCAAAGCCTAGAATTCCTGGTTTCCTTTCTTTCTATTAATTAATCTACAACTGCCACCCCTGACAAAAACAACAAAATACTCCATAGATGTGTCTATCATCCGAATGTCAGAGCTGTAGAAATCTTCCCAGTGTGGATCCAATTTTAGCAGAAGTGTTGCTGGAACAGTCACTGCCTTCAGGAATGAATCAGAGGGAAGGATAAAAAGGCAGAACAAGAGGATTTTTAGGATAGTGAAAAATACTCTGTACGATAATATCAGGATGGATACATGTCATTGTACATTTGAAACCCACAGAATGAACAACACTGAGAATGAATCCTAATGTAAGCTGAAGACTTTGGGTGATTATGATGGGTCAATGTAAGTTCATCAATTGTAACAAGTGTACCACCCTGGCAGGGGATGTTGATAATGTGGAGGGTCTATGCATGTGTCATGTCAGGTAGGGGATATATAAGAAATCTCTGTATCTTCTTAATTTTGCTGTCAACCTAAACTGCTCTACAAAAATAAAGTCGTTTAAATAAAGAATGAATTGGAAATGCTTTCAGCTTTTCTCAGAAAGAAAAGTGCATGATATCCAGATTAAGGTCACTCGAAAAGCTGAGACAGAGAAATATCTCATGCTTGGGAGGCCATAAAGCATCAGAATCTGTATTTGTGAGCGGTTTTACAGCACCATCCAGTGGCACAAAGCAATTCTGTCACTAAAGCTCAGAAACAGGGTTCAATAATTTTTACTTCATAACAAATTCAATCAACAAGTATTTATTTGAAAGCCTTTGATATGTGTGGCTTTACTCTAGCCACTGGGGGTATAACAAGTGTTATTTACAAAAACTTATACACTGATTTCAGAAAGATCTGTCTATGTTAGTTTATAGGCATCCCTAATCTGCTGTCTTCACTACAAAAAGGTGAGCCAGGCTTCTGACAAGTCGCTAAGACAGATTTCCCTCCTCACTCCTTAATCTGTGATCCAAAGTGATCTCAGGCCTTCTCAGAGCCCACAAAATTGAGACCTTTTAAACCCCAAGCTCCTGATGTGGACATTCCTGGGCAAGCAAGACTTTTGCAAAATTTCCCTTGGAATATTACCAGCCAGTTGTTGTTAATCAATCTAAGAATGCAAATGTATATGCTTTCTTGAGTCTTGGAGAGTAAAGCATCTAGATCTGGGTCATTCCCATGGAATCCTAGAATGAGGTAACTTATTATGTGTCTAGGACACAAAAAGTTATCTGATCAATTGTTAAATTTTCTTTCCTTCCAATTTATCACTCCACCTTGTGAGTGCTGATCAGATTCAAGTTGGAAAGAACTGTGGTTTGAACCCCAAATGGGTGGAGAAGGTGTCTTTGCTGAATATCCTGGATTGCTTAGACAGGCCAAGCAGTCTGCTGCTAGGAGAGCTCTTATTTTGCCATTTTCTCTCAATTTTTTTCTGAGTCTAATTCACAGACCATTGGGTAAACCTGAAAAGTTTCTTTGTTCCTAGTGATCAGTTCTAATTCTTTTATTAAATTTGTTTTTCAATTGCAGAGATAACTTGGACAAGTCATTTTGCCCCTCTAACCTTCATTTCTTTCATTAGAAAATCAAAGAGTCTGGAATGATTGCACGTAGATAACCAGAGGGTGTGTTATATTCCTGGAGAATGCATGCAAAAATTTTTTAGAGTTTCAGACAACCCACACTCAGCCTGCCTAGAAAATTTTACCTTACGAAAGAAAGATGTGGTTTTCAATTTCTGGCAATATGGTCAACTAGTTACTTTAAAGGGCCTTCCAGATAAAATATCATTAGATGATGAATTACACAAACACAGTAAATTAATGTTAATGCATTGTAGCACTTATTAGAGTGAAGGGAAATTTATGAGGGTCTAAGAATTAAATAAACAGTAATAGTAACAGTAAGCAAGAAGTAAGCGAGCAGAGGAGGGAGCTGTAAGATGAGATGACCTGGAAGAAAATGTTCACATCCTTGCAATCAACATGCCCAACATAGGCTCTTGGGATTCTCATAGATTTCATTCAATAAAATATAATCCACAATGTTTTTAAAAACCCACAAAACATACAAGGAATAATTGAGAGGCAGCAGAAACAATAAAGACTTAGACCTTCCAAAGACTGCAGATATTGTAATGATATGATGAAAATGTGAAATAACCATGTGTAAAAGGTTCAAAGAAATCAGAGAGAACATAAAAAATAAGGAACAAAACCCAGAATATTAAAAAAGATAAGGCAGGTTTTAGAACTAAATAAGATTCATAGATTTCAAATACACACACAGATCTCAGTGGTTGAGTGAAACAGAAAGTTAAACAGACTTGAAGAGACAATGAGCTGGAAAATAAAATTTGAAGGAATTACTTATAATGCAGCCTAGAGGGATAAAGAGGTGGTATATATGAATAAAAGACCAAGAGACACAGATCATGAAAAACAAATTCTAACATAACTAACCAGAGTCTCACAAGTAAAAATTGGTGTGCAAGTGGGAGGGGGTCTTGAAGAATAGCCATTGAGAGGGTGGGCCCTGGAGCCACAAGGCCAGAACTCACAAGCTGGTGCTCCCATTTCTCAGCTATGTGATTAGAGGCAGGTAACATAAGCTCATTGTGACTATTAAATAGGGATAATAAGAGTCTCTATGGTGTTGTAAGCATTACATTAGTTATTACATGTAAAACACATAGAATATTGCTTTACACAAAAATGTTTTTAAAAATCTTACCCAGTAATTCAGTATTTTTTTCCAGCCAAAGACATGAAGATGTTGTACCTCTATTTGTTCCTCTGAATCTCATGATAAGTTTTGCTTTATAACACTTGATTATAACCACCTGAGGGCTCCCTTTTGAATTGATGACCAAGATCAAGCTAATTCATTTCTAGCTGAATCTATAACAAATAAAAGAAAATAAAAAATTTTAAACAGAGCAAGCAGGTGTTTAGTAATGGAAGCTATAGCACTTTAGCAGTGCATTAGAAAAGTAGCAATGTCTGTTATAAAGACTGACAGAACAACTTAAGAAATGAAGTATGTCCCTGCAAGTAGGAGCTCACAGTCTTTTACTAGTATCAAAAGAAAAAGAAAAAAAAATAAGGTGTACCATGTCCTGTGTTTTTATCTGGAAGGCAAGTTATATAGGTAGGAACAAGCTTACCCTTTGGGGAGAAATGTTTAGTCAAATACCACAGTTTTTATCCAAGAAGTTCTTTTGCTTCAATCTGTAGCAAATAGAGCCTTCCCTCAAAGACTGTGTATTGTTTCTAGGGTTGTTGTAACAAATACCATAGGTTGAGTGGCTTAAACAAGAGAAATTTATTTTCTCACCATCCTGAAAGCTAGAGTTATAGAACAAGTTGTCAGCAGGTTTGATTTCTTCAAGACCTCCCTCCATGGCCTCAGATGGCCTACTGATGGCTGTCTTCTCCACGTCTTTACAAGGTCATCCTTCTGTGTAGTACGTGTCTAAATCTCCTCTTAGGATACCTGTCATATTGGATTAGGACCTACCCTAATGAGTTCATTTTAACTTAATTAGCTCTTCAAAGACTCTATCTCCAAATGCAGTCACATTGAAATACTGGAAGTTAGAAATTCAACCCATGAATTTTGGTTGGACACAATTGCCCATACCAGTTGGTGCCATGAATCTAAATAAATAACTTGACTGGGCAAAACTGGTTACATCCGACTAAAAGGTGAAGCTTATTTGAACATCCACCTTGTTCTCCTCAGGAAACTGAACACAATGGACTACTCAAAAAAGAATAACCAGTCCTTAGATTTAGGAGATGATCAGCCACGAAGGAGAATTTGCTCACAAATTCTTTACCCTGACTCTTGGAATCTCTTGGATTCCTTGCTTCAAAGCCAGGTCTTATGTTTTCAATGGATACAGTTCCCAGAGGACCCTGGAAACACCATGAAATAATGCTTCCCTACAGTTTCTTATCAAGGGAGGGTGGCTAGAAAGTCAACAGATTGAGGTGTTTTGCTTGATATCTTAACATCCAATTCTTTAACAAAGCCTCATACAGTGCATTTGTGTGTATGTATGTGTGTGTTCTTCCTTTTTCTTATCGGGACAAAATATACATAACAAAAAATGTACCATTTTGACCATTTTAAGTGTACATTCAATTGAGTGGTATTAAGTGTATTAACACTTTTGTGCACCATCACCACCAGCTATCTCTAGAAATTGGTGAGTTAAGTTTTATTTGGGGCAAAATGAAGACTATAGCCTGGGAAATAGCCTCTCAGATAGCTTTGAGGAACTTCTCTGAAGGTGTGGGTGCAGTCAGTATATATGTGATTTTGGTGAAATGGGATACATGCAATAAAGCACACATTTTTTGTAGAAGGTTATACTGCTCGTCACAAGGAGCAGATGTCTCTGTTAATGATTTCAGTGCTTTTCTAGATGTGAGAAGATGCAAGAATTTGGGCTCATAAAATCTTCTCTGGCAAATATCTAACTATCTGAAGGCCTGTTCTGCCAGAGCACAGAGTGCCTCATTCCTGATCTCCACCCCGAACTCACTTCGGGGTGAGTTGAAGGTCAACGACTACAGTAGCTAGTGACTTAATCCTTGTAGAGGCAGATGACAAGTGCCAACTTTTCGTTGGCATCATCAACCCAAAATGAAACTTTATTCTCATTAAACAATAGTTCTCCATTCTTCCCTCCCTGCTCCCAGCCCCTGATAACCACTATTCTACCTTCTGTCTCTGTAAATTTAGTCAAATTCTGGGTACCTCTTACAAGTGGAATTATGTCACATTTGCTCTTTTGTGCTTATTTAACTTAAAGTTTTTAAGGTTCATGAATGTTGTAGCATATATTAGAATTTCATTGTTTTGTAAGGCTGAATAATATTCCATGGTATGTGTATACCACATTTTACTTATCCATTCATCCATCAATGGACATTTGGGCTTGCGGCCTAGTAAGAAATACATTTAGTCTTTGTCCCTGGCTCCTGGCACAGAGCTCCTGAAGCTCTTGGAATTTCCTGAGTGGCAGGAGTATTTTTTGTCATTCACTTTTGAGCACACCTAAATTTATGCTAATGAAATGACAGGGTGGGGCCCCTAGATACCTCTGGATGGGGCTGGTCACCAAAAAGAAAAAGTGAGTAGAGGTTTGTAACTTTCAGCCTCACCCACTGCCCACTGGTAAAGGGGGAAGGAGGTTAAAACTCAATAAAACCTCTTAACCAACTTGGAAGAGGGCCCTCACCAGAACTTGAGCATACTGGTCCCCTGATCTTGGACTTCCAGCCTCCAGAACTGTGAGAAATAAATTTTTGTTGTTTATGAGCCACCCAGTCTATGGTAATTTGTTATAACCTCTCAAACAGATGAAGACAGGTTCCTTATCTGTAGAATGGAGATATAATTGTAGTTGCCTCAGAGGGGTGTGAAGATTAGATGGTTTACCTGTATATCATCGATTCTAAGAGCACTTTTTTTCCATGTTTTAACATCTTAAAATCAGGATGTGCTGACAATGAGTGAGGCTTCCACCCACTGATGTCCACACTGTGGTCTTGATAAAATTGTAATCAGCTGCTCCTGGACTAAGACTGCTGTTGAGGTGGGGAGACAGGACCCTTGCAATCGCTCCAGGTGTCAGGCCACAAGCCATCTCAGGACGATTTTAGGAACAACGTGCCTCTTGATTTTTGGAAAATGCTCTTCTAGTAAGGTCCCGGAAACTCCAGTGTCAAAACTAGAAAATGGGTGTCAGGGGCTGGGAAAAAAATCCTGGAACAGGACTTCTGAAGTGGGGACCCTCAAAAGTTACTAAGAAGAGACAGTCTCCAAAGATAAATGAGTTTTAGAAAGACATTAAATAATTTATTTCACTTGTATTTTCCTGTTTAATGTGTGAACAATTGTGACCTCTGATTTAAAAAATCCATTAAGTGCCATCTTTGATTAGTATAAAATAAAATTCAGAATGCAAGGAAGCATGGTTCATATTCAATTAGCAGTGTATTTTCCCCTAGTGGCGCATAAAACAGTAATGTATCTTACAAATGATGCATCCTAGCATCAATGAAGTTAGTGGAATCTTTTAGAAGAGTGCCTATTTCTAAGTAAAAGAAGTCAGTCTGTAAAGCTATATACTGTATGATTCCAACTTTATGACATTCTGAAAGAGGCAAAACTCTGGAGACAGTAAAAACATCAGTGGCTGCCAGGGCTTAGGTGGAGGGAGGGATAAATAAGTGAAGCACAGAGGACTTTTAGAGCAGTGAAACTACTCTGTATGGTACCATAATCCCAGTTACATGTAATTATACATTTGACCCAAACCATAGAAAGTACAACACCAAGAGTGAACTCTAATGTGAAGTATGATCTTTGGTTCAATTTAGTTGAACATTTACAGACAATGTAGCTTCATCAGTTATAATAAATGGACCCTCTGGTGGGGTATGTTGATAATAGGGAAGGCATACCCATGTTGTAAGGGGTAGTCTCTGTACCTTTTGCTTGATTTTGCTGTGAACCTAAAACTGTTCTAAAAAATAAAATCTATAAAAAAGAAAAAAAGCTGAGGTCTTGGAATACACTGCAGATTTCTAAGAACATTTTTCTAGTTATTTTTTTCCACTCCATTGTCTCATTCATCCCCCATGACACACACAAAAATATAAGTAAGCACAAACACTGAGGAGATGTTAAAATACCTCTGAGTTGAGAAGAGAGAGTTCTAAGAAATTCAGAAGAGAACCTGGTGAGGGGCTTTGAAAAGTGGCACTGATCCCTGTCCTTCCTTCAATGTCAAAGTGGTGGATGTAAGGGATGATAATGCACTCAGAGAAATGTGAGGGTGTTAGACTAGTGAAGGCCTATGCTCGGCTTCCCACCTGTACTGGGAGGAGGGAGCAGCTGGGGAGTTTTCCGCATCATCATGGTTATGGGAGTAGAGTGGAGATGCAGTGTGAGGATCCCAGGCCAATGGGCCAGAGGTGGACTCTGAGCTCCTTCACTCAGTGAGAGCAGCAAAATATTTCTGGTGTAGCCAAGAGGATGTGGATGTGACACTGAAAGATGGAGGAGCTGGGGGTACCCGGGAGCTAGGACAATTTCTCCATCATGTCATTGTCAGGAGGCTCTGAGGGCTGCCAGAAACCTAGGTACCATATCAGAGGAAAAACGATTGAGGAAAAAGTGTGCAGGGACAATACTTTCCTTAAATCATCTAAAAAAGCCTAAGATGTCAAAATTTACTCTGAATTGGCCACATGTGTCCCATTACTGATGGAGCAAGGGCTTAAGGAAGAAACTAGGTTTAGTTCTCAGGGAAAAAAAATTTATTTCCTATACATATCTAAGCATATGGCTTGAAAATTCTTACCTGTTATATGCATATAACCTTAGAAAAGTCATTACTTTGGAGGAATGGTGGCTGGGGAGCAGTGTAATCTAAACCTATAATGTAAAGGAAAATTTCTTCAACTTTCAAGAAGTTTCCCTGATCTTGCAGTCATTTTCTTAGAGGAATCTAGACAAAAGTTTTATCATAAAAGAATAACATTAGCTCCCTTTTGGATGTTTGCTTCCAAAGAGATTCAAGATTAAATTATTTTAATTCGATGATGCACTCATTTTTATTGTTTGCTTCCAAAGAGATTCAAGATTAAATTATTTTAATTCGGTGATGCACTCATTTTTATTGTGTTCGTTGGGGGATGGGGGACAACAGCCAGTTCTTTCTGCCATGGATGCATTAACATACTGAGGAAATACTCAGGGAAGCTTGTTTCCCTTAAAAAAAAAAAAAAAGTCTGAACTCCTTCCAATTATATAGAAATTCTGGCAGAAGACTGAGGGGCACCAAGGACACGCAGATAAATAGATTTGAGAAAGTTTTATCGGATAATCTCTAAAAAGAAATGGCTCAAATGCTGTATGTGAAGGACGAGGTAAATGCCAGATTGTGTGGTGAACACATGAGGGCTGCAAAAGAAGTGTGGGAGTTGATCCTTGAAATTCATGAGCAACTCTAGACCTGCCCAGGAAGTGATGGATGGCTATGTCAACAAGAAAATGTTTCATTCTACAATAAACAGTTGTCATATGCAAAATGTAAATGTGCAATGTTATAAGTTATGGATTTCTTGATTTCAGATTCTTTGCCATTGGTGCACACAAAGCTTCATTAAGAAGTCTGTGACAAGTGTGAGATGAGGCTTAGATCTCTCACCTTCTATCTTTGCCTGGACTAGTTCTAAGCTTTCCTTCTGGTTAAATAGTAATATCACATATCCCAGAATGGAGAGTCAAGAGAGACCGGGGCAGCCACAAAGATTCAGGAACAGCACATCTTTCCTGTCTTATGTTCTTTGCTTCAGTACACAAGTCAACTCGGGAGGTGGCCAGTGGTGGGTGATGCTGGGACTTCCTTCAGTTGCACCAGCACAAAGACGTGGTGTATTTTTTCTTCTTTAATTTTAAATCTTGTTCTCATTTAAATTACATACATGATTAGTTTAAGCAATATATTTAAATTAAAAATCATATTTCAGACTCTATTTTTCTATCTTGTAGTCTTCACCAGTTTTCCAAATAATGTCCTTCTCTGTTCTAGGATTCAGTTCAAGATCCAATCATGCATTGTATGTAGTTATCCTGTCTGTATAATCTCCTCCAATCTTCATGAAAAGAATTTTTAATAACTAAAATTTTTGATATCTAAGCTTTTTAATCTACATAAATTAAAAACAAGAGGTTAAAAAAGCCCAGAAGTTAAGGATAGCTATTACATATGTCAAGGATGATTGAGAAACAATGACAATTGAGATCCTTAATCTAAAGAAACTAATGAATTTACATTAAATAGAATTTTTTTATAATGCACAGTCCTGTGAATTTTAACAAACACATATAGTCGTGCAACCACCACAATCAAAATATAGAACAGTTTCATCATCCACAAAAATTTCTTTATTCTCTACTTTGTAGTCACTCAGTCCCTTAAAACACCCAGCCAAACTTTTCCCGAAAACACTCAGCCCATGGCAACTACTTTATTGGCATAAAGTTGCTCATATATTCCCTTAGAATCTTTTAATATCTGTACAATATGTAGAGGTGTCCCTATTCTCATTTGTGACTTTCCCCTTTCTGATCAGACTGGCTAGAGATTAATTGATTTTTACTGATTTCAAAGAACCAGCTTTGATTTCTCTCATTATTTTGCTTTATATTTTATTGATTTTTGTAGGGATCTTTAGTATTTCATTCTTTTGTTTGTTTTGGATTTAAAATATTCTTCCATTTTCTTAAAGTGGAAGCTTATCTTATTGATTAGACACCTTTCTTCTTGTCTAATATAAACATCTTATGGTAACAATTTCCTTTCAAATACTGCTTTGGCTATATTACACAAATTTTAGTATATTGTGTTTTAATTTTCATTCATTTAAAAATATTTTCTGATTTCCATCGTGCTTTGCTCTTTGAACCATGGGATACTTAGAACTGTGTTGTTTCATTTCTAAGTTTTTCAGGGTCTTCTAGGTATTTTTCTGTTGACGATCAGTCCTATTTCTATATGATAACATGTTTTATACAATTTCAATTCTTTTAAATTCATTGAAGTTTTTTTTATGGAAACATTTTGCAGAAAAATAGTCTATTGTGTACTTCTACCTGCACTTGAAAATAATGTGTACTCTGCTGTTGTTGGAAGGAGTATTCTGCTAATGTTAATTAGATCAGGTTTTTTGATAGTGCTGTTCATATCTTCTCTATACTCTATACTTACTGATATTAAAAATCCATTTGTTTATCAGTTACTGAGAGAGAAGGATTGAAGTTTCCACAGATAATGTGGATTTGTCAATTTTTTCTTTATTCTACTAGTTTTTGCTTCAGATAATTTGAAGCCCCATTGTTAAGTTCATACACATTTAGGATCGTTACGTCTTCCTGATAAATTGACCCCTTTAGCATTATGCAATGTCCTTCATTTTTCCTGGTAATATTTCTTGTTCTAAAGTCTACTTGGTCTGATATTTACCCTTTTTAGTTTTCTTTCGATCAGTGTTTTTATGGCAAATCTTTTTTCCAGTCTTTTACTTTTAACCCGTATTTAAAATGAGTTTCTTATAGAGAGCATATAGTTGAGTTGCTTGTTTATCCAATCTGATAATTTCTTTTAGTTGTTGTTTAAACAATTTATGTTTGATGTAACAATTAATATATTATTTTTATTAAAACTTACCATTTAAAAACATTTTATTTTAAGTGGTTGTTCTAAGGTTCACAATGTTCACCATAAATGAAGCATGGTTTTCCTAAACTAGTATTACACTACTTCAAGTGTTATGTAATAAGCTCATAGTACATGCTCCCTAGTCCTCCCACTTATACTTGGTTCTGTCACTGTCATACATTTTACTTTTACATGTGCCATAATACATCATTATTAATTTTACTTTAGATAGTCAATTATCTTTTAGAGTGATTAAAAAGAAAATATTTACATTTATTTTCACCATTCCCAGAGATCTTCATTCTTTGTGTACATCAACTTTTCTCTCTGGTAGCACATTCCTTTGCTTGAAGAGCTGTTTTAAACATTTCTTGCAGTGCAGTTCTGCTAAGAAGAATTTTCTTGGCTTTTATTTTTCTGAAAAAGTCTTTATTTCTCCTTCAGTTTCTAAATGTCTTTTCACTGCGTATAGGATTATAGGTTTACAGATTTTGTTTTTGCACTCCGATAATACCACTCTGTGGTTCCCAGCTTGCATAGATTTTGATGAGGAGTCTGCTGTAATTTGGTTGGTTGGTTGGTTTCCCTATATATGTCTTATTTTCCCTGAATACCTTTACAATTTACTCTTAAACTTTCATTTCCAGTAGTTTGAATATAATGTCTCTTGGTGGGGGGAAGGTATTCATGTGTTTGGTATTTTTGTACTTAGCGTTTTCTGAGATTCTTGGATTTGTGATTTGATATATTTCATTATTTGGGAAAATTATTGGATGTCATCTCTTCAAATACCTTTTTCCGTGTCATTCTCTCTTCTCCTTCTGGAGTTCCAATTATACATATATGAGATGATTGATCTTATTCCATAGTTTCTGAATTCTCTGTTCTGTTTTCATTTTTTACTTTGTGTTTTAGTTTGGGCAATTTCTTCAGTTTATTGATTCTTTCCTCAGCTGTACTGATTCCCCTGATGTATCCATTAGATTGTTCTTTATCTCTGCTACATGTATCCTTTATTTCAAGCATTTCTGTTTGGCATACTATTTCAGTATTCAGTTCTCTGGGTTGATAGTCCCCATATGTTCATGCACATTGTGCATCTTTTCTTCTAGAGTATTTAATATATTAATCATTGTTGATTTAAATTCCTGGCTGATAGTCCCAATACTTGGGTAATCACTGGGTATGATCCTGTTGATTGTTTTGACAGTGGTTATTTTTATCTTGACAGTGGTTGACACTGTTGACAGTGGTTATTTTAATCTTTTTATTGCATGCTGGATATAGTACCTAGAACAGTAGAGAGTGTAATAAATATCAGTATTATTTATGCTTGCAAATAGGAATAACGTCTTCTGTTGGGGTTTGAGTCAACGTGATCAGAAATTCAGCTGGTTTCAACTTTGTTGTTGCTTTAGTGTCTCACCAGTTTCATTCCCCTAGGATTACATTGTGCTTAAGGTGGGGCTGGTTTGCCAGATGGTTTTGTCAATGTTCCTGCTCTACTCTCAGCTTTACACCTTCCCTGTGCACCTGCATATCAGAGAAGTTGTCTCTCCTATACTCTTGCCTTTCACCCAGCAGTAGACTACTATTACTTGATACCTGGTGGTTGCTAGCACAGTAGTAGTGGGATGTGGGAGGTATTCTCTGTTGCCCTGCTTCTGCCTCATTCTTGGGCAGGCTCTATATCCAAGGGTCTCAGAGTTTAAACTTGGTGGTCTTGCCCTTCCCCCAGAATAGGAGACCTCAAATTGTCTGAGCCAGGTCCAGTTCCCTGCCCGTTCTCTAGTCATAGAGGAAGTTTTCTTTTTCCCTTCCCTCAGCCGAAATGAGTCTTCACCTGTACTCTGGGGACAAAAGTATTTGCTGCCCTTCCCCTAACAACCTAAGTATTTGTTCCTTAGGGGAGAAGGGTCTGGGCAGGATTTTTTGCTTTTCTCATAACAGTGGTTTCTCCCCTGTCCAGGCTTTCCTAAGAAAACTTAGAATTCTGTTGGATTTTCTGGAATCTTCTGTTGTTAGAAGCAACATTCTCTTCAGCTTTCTATATCCTAGATAGAGACTAGAAGCCTCCAGATGTATTATTTTTCAGTTGTTCTTTTGTTTATTTGTTTACAAATTTGATGCATGATCACTATAAAAAGTTTAAGCCATGGTGAAAGTTACTTTAAAAAAAATTAAGTTACCTGGAAATTATTTCACACAAATACAATGCCTGCAAGATTTATTTTTCCTGGTTCAATTATAAGCTTTGGAGGAAATGGCTATGAATTCAAACAAAGGTAAAAAACTCTGGACCTCATGGTGAGGTGCTAATGCAACACTGGTTAAGGATCTGGACATGGAAAGGTAACACCTAATTGTGGACAGGTTTTAACCTAATGGTATAGAATGAGTGTTCAACAGTGAACTATGTAGAAATGATCAAAGCATCAGTGCTAGAGCACATAGATTTCCTAGTTCTCTCTATCTAAAAGTATCTGAGAGCAGAACTCTCCCACTGTTGTATCTCCAGCATCTGCAGCAGTGCCTAGCACATAATGGTCACGCCATAATTATTTTTTTCTATGAATAAATTAATGAATGACAAAGCCCCATGTTTCTTACACAGTTAGTGCTGAAGCCTGAGGAAGGAGATGCTGGGCTTTCTGTTGCTTATTAGGGTTATGAAAGTTTCAGTCACTAACTGAAAAGATGAAAGAGGTATACCAAATTACATCTTAGGCTGGTAAACAGATATTGTAAGTTATGCTTCTTTACTGAGATTCATGCTGTTTTGTAAACTGCATTTTCAATCCATTATTAGTTTTGGACAAATCTCTACTAAAAAGAAGCAAGTAAGAAAAATAAATTTAGAAAATTGGTGGTGGAATATAAAATAAAATAAGAAAACACAAGGAAAGCAATTCACCAACAAGTCTGATTAAATACATTCTATTTGTCTAGTTCTATCATAGGCACTATGGAGTATAAGTACAAAAAAGTATTGAATGAGTCTCATCAGTTGGCTTCAACAGAGCTGGGCAGAAGTTGATAGAGAAAAAAAATTCAAGAGAAAAAAACAGCCAGATCTGCACAGACCTGTGTCATATTGATAAGAAATTCAAAAAGTCAAAAAGAATTAGACAAAGAAGTACAATAAAGCAGCTGAGACCCACCATAGAAGGCTCCGACCCATAATAATTTATTGATCATTTTAACCCACTGAAGAATGTCTAAAAAATATTGAATTAGGGCTTCCCTGGTGGCACAGTGGTTGAGAGTCTGCCTGCCAATGCAGGGGACATGGGTTCGTTCCCCGGTCCGGGAGGATCTCACATGCCACGGGGCGGCTGGGCCCGTGAGCCATGGCTGCTGGGCCTGCGTGTCCAGAGCCTGTGCTCTGCAATGGGAGAGGCCACAACAGTGAGAGGCCCGTGTACCGCAAAAAAAAAAAAAAAAAAAAAAATTGAATTAAAAAATTAATTACCTTTTCCCTGGCTAACCTATCTCTGGGTATCTAAAATATTCTCCAACATAAGTTTTGTTTTAGTCTAAGTTGCTTTTCACAGTGAAAAAAATATATTGAAAAAAAGAAAGTCAGTCTCTATGCTGCCCACCTTATTCTACTGTCACGGTCAGACTATGTTGCCTTGGCAACTTCAGAAGATAAAACGTGTTGCTGTATCTACCTGTGATGTCATAGAAGATGGCATTGTCTTGGCAGCAGAATAAAATGGTTGTTCTTTAGTTAGCTATTTTCTGTTTGGACTGTCTCAGCGTCATTACTCATAAGAATGATCCTACACTGTCTGTTCTGAATGTGGTACTCTTTCAAGTACAAGCTCCAGAGTCCTTCATCTTTCTTCCTTCTTGTCAACCAATTAACATAGGACTGGAATATATGGGGTCCCTGGGTTCCTATAGTTGATACTGTTTGTTGTTTATACAGTATCCATTTCCTCCTTTGTAATTTTGTTTAGATAACTATCCTTCACCACTCCTTGTCAGTCATATGTATCTCAGGAATAGCTGAACTTAGCTGCACTCCAAAAAACGGATCCTAACAACTAAGCCAATTAGAGTAATACCATCCCCTAGCTAGTGATTTATTCAGGGACCCAGGTTTAAGTTAATCAGTGCACAGGCATCCTCCAGGGCCTGTATTGGTGCAGGATTGAGAACATGTCCAATTTGGCTCAATCAGCTTACAAAGAAGGACTTCCATTGTATGGTTGGAGGGAAGAATCTCTTTCACTGGTTAGATAAGAACAAGGAATAATTTTTGCTACAATTACAGTGAGGAGGCATGTTGAGAGCATGAGGGATGAGAGCCTGACCCAAAGCTGACACCTGGTAGAAGGGCAGAGCAAAAAGCAAAGTGATACAGCCAGAGCTCTTGATTGTGCCTTGTAGACTGTCCCACCTCTGGACTTCGTGTTACATGATACCATGCATTCTGTTATTGTTTAAACCAGTTTAGAGTTATAGTTTCTTACAACCAAGAGCAACCTAACTGATATGGTTCCAGTATCCAATAATAAATATGTAATCTTAGACAGACCCCTTCATGTCTTTGGACCTCAGCTCTTCCACTGAACAATTAAGGGATTGGATAGTAATCCTCTAAATTGTCCTGATTTCCTAAACTTCCATGTCTAAAAGGCAAAGCACAGTTATAGGCACCACAAAGTTTCCAAAACAGTATAAGAAGTCAGTTGGGCAATTAAGGCCCAAAGTTTAGGGCAAAAGACTCTGCAAATTATGTCGCATTTTAAGAACAAAGAGTCTCCAGAAGTCTGCCCGAAGGGCTTTGTGGGAGGCACCAAAACTGTCCAAACTCTAGTTGTTATAAGAAGAACCAGGAAGGTAAAAGGTAGTGAACCCTTTAGAAAGAGCAGAGTTCACAAAGAGGGGCTGTTTCCTTCCTCACTATCACCTGTGAAGGAGGGGTGGCTGGTGGCTTCACTTCCTCCTTAGAGGCTCTGGGAGAATAGCTCATACAGATTTGGGGTGCCTGCAAGAGGAGACCTGAATTTATTCCCTAGTCAGAAACGTGCTTGACTAGTGGCTTATTAATCTGACCCTTTATCACTCTGAACAGGGGAAGAGAGAACTAGAAAACAGCAGAGCTGAAAAAGGAGCATAGTGAAGCAGTATGTCCTGAGTTTACCTGAGATTCCTGAGGACGGCACCAAGAATGATATTAGCCTGGGCTGCCTGCTGAATCAGATAGCCCAAGCAGGATGGAGCACATTTTAGGGGGGTTGGGGGTATGAGTAAATTGGACATAGACTGAGCTTCCCAAACCATGGAGTTGTGCAGACAAAGGATGCCCTGTAGCCTCGAATGAGGATTTGAATACCTCGTGTATCTCACGCAAGGTCTGCCCTCCCTATTACAGGGGCATGGTCAATGCTTTTGGAAGGCAGGTAGGAAAGAAAGAAGTCAGTTGGTTAGTTCTTTTTGTGCAGTACTTATCAAGTCTCCTGCATAACTACACACGCCTGAATTTTTTTTGAGAAGAGAATAATAAACACTCATTTTCAAGTTCTGACCCCATTCCTTCTCCCACTTCACATTTTGCTGCCTTTTTATATACACCTGGAATTCTTGGCATACTTGTCCCACTTGCTACTCCTGAAATACAGCATGTCCTTTCTCACACACTTGGATATGAGCCTCAAATGTCTTCTCTCTTGATCCATCTGGCAAACTCTTCCTCCTCTATCAAGAAGGGATCTTGAAGGTTTTCTTGACCAACTCATGCATGACTTGGGTCTTCCAGGACATCCTGTACATCTCTTTTCATTATTCTTTATTTACTTCCTGACTCATGTATATTTGAAGTCTCTCATGTAATCCAAATTTGGTATTTTTCTAACCTTGAATTAGTACAATTTACTTTTCTCTTTATTAGTTTCCAGTGAACAATTTTTCACTTTTTCTTCCTACATCTCTGCCATCATAAAATTTTTTTGGAATTCAAATTGCATTTTCCAAGGTGCAAATCTTTCTAGAAAAATATTGACAGAGTTGACCATATAGTAAAATCCTGTTATTTTTATAGATGGGAAGGTTTTAAAGATTATCTAATCAACATTCTTTTTTCCATGATAAGGAATATGAGGTCATCAGAGTTGAAATGACTTCTCCAATAGAGCTACTTTATAGGAAATCCAAAACACAAATCCTGAAATCCCAAGAGTCAGTAAAGTATCATGGGATTTTTTTCCCCCAATACTGAAGGCAAAGTCAAACAGACAATCTTAACTTGAGCTCACTCATGATTCCATAATGGAAATACTAAACATACCAAACACCTCCTGAGTAACCTTATATTGATTTCAGAACCTCTGATCTCAGATTTGAATGTAAGGTACTCCCAGTCAATAAGTGACATGTTTAGGCAGGACCATAATATGTACAAGAAAAGATAGAAAAGCACAGAAAAATTTACCTAGCAAAAAATATTATATACTTCCTGCACCATTCTCAGAATTTGGGATTCTTAAAACTGGAAGTTATTCTTAAAACTACAAGTTATTCAGGGGTGCTTTCTATGTTTTAAGCATTTCAATAGACCATTGACATACAATGTCTTATTCATTCATTACAAAACAAACATGTGGAGGAAAGTGTTACCTCTATTTTTAAAATGACAGAACTCAGGTTCAGATAAAGTAAATTCCTTACTTATATTTATAGCCAAGAAGTTATGGATGTGATATACACACTCAGGTGTGTCCAACTCCAAGACCTTAACCTTTTCTACCTAAATCAGATTTACGTCCTCCAATCACAGATTACAGAAAGTGGAGTCCCAGCTTCACCTGGAATATCACAGACTGGGGTGGATTCTGTTTTAAGAGACAGTTGTTTCTATATTTGAATACCTCTGGGGTGTTTTCCCTAATTTTATACCCCGAAATTTGTCTACCAGAAACTTGCATGAGTCTTTATGCATCCTTTTGGAGTAAACCTAAACAAGCCAATTCTTTGTAACTCGATTTTTCCCAAGCTCCTGCCATCTTCACCAACCCCAAGTCTTCATATCTTCAGGGAAAACATCCAGTATGATCTCAACTATTATTTGTAAAACTTTCTTCCTAGGCTCCTTCCTGAGTGGCACTTCTTGTACCTTACATTTTATAACTGTCAGTGTCACTGTTGAAGTCCAGCACCCAGAACAGGACACAACACTCCATTTGTAGTCTGTTCTCAACTTCATATTAAATTTCAATGAATGCAGTCTAAGTTTGTTAGCTTTTTCATCAAGATTCCAGCACACTAAAGACATATTTTTCTGAGCACCATTCTACAAGGCTTAAGAGCACTCAAGAAACTCTCAAAAACTAAGCCAACAACATTTAAGATTCATCCAATTAGAACACTATTAACATGCAGTGAAATGCAGCTGAATTGGATCTCAAAGTCCCAATATTAAAGACTTTTCAGGAAATCGCAAGCTTCTCAGCCCTGGGTTACTTTGGTTCAATCAGTTATAGAGCCAAGTTCTATTTGGTGGGACTTTGCCAGCATCTGTGCTGAGATGTGCACAGGTCTTCCTCTGATACCATTTCTATGAACACTCCAGTTAGTGAAACCATACCATGAGAGTAATAGAACCACAAATTCCAGACTGGGTCATATGCTAAGAAATTTAGTTTATTCCTTTGACTTCACTTTTCACAAATGTGCTTTTATTTTAATGGGTTCCCAGAGCACCTGTTGGACCCTCCTATACCACACAAGGGAGAGTCAGTAACTTTGTAGAGAATCATGTTTCTCTGTGTTCTTCTCAATAGTCAAGAGTGCTGGGTAATGTTCAGCCAACACTGAATAACACAGATCTCTTACATTGTTAGTGCAGAAGCAATGCGCTATAAGAAGAAAAATACATCTTTTGGATATCACAGCTAATAAACATGGACTGTTTATATGTTTGTGATAGATAAAAGAGTCAGCTAGATTGTAAGCAACATCAGAATACTTCTGTTTCTACCATCATCTTGCATGCATGGTAGATAATGCTGTACACATTCTCATGAATAACTAACTGAACCAACAGGATCAAACCTACAAATGGTTGACATTGGCTTGAATCATGAGGTTTGGGTGTTTCCTGGTGGGGTCTCTAGACCCTCTCTCGGTGAGATGGTCTTTAGATTTTTGCTGCCATTGCTTATTAGCAACTCCCATAACAAAATCCCTAGACAAAGTCAGATTCTCCAGTTTATCTTCCTTCATAATTTAGTTGGATGAATTGGGTGAACGGAGCTCTTCCACATATACAATTTTAATCTTCTATCTTGGGAGAGATAATAAGATCAAAAAGAGTATTTTAGGTCAGGTCCATCTGGTCTGGACACAGATTTTCCAAGCAAATATAGTGGGTTTTATAATAAACGTAAGTTTAGGAGGAGGTCAGATATTTCTTAACAGTATCCTTCCAGGATTATTATTTTGTAAGAAGCAAGGTCAAAAGTTATGTTAATAGGACAAACGCACTAGCCTCATAACTCATAAGAGATGTAAGTTATCTTAGAAGAAAATAATATTTACTTAGGTGAAGAGTGCTTGCTTATAGGTGATTTGTGATGTAATCAGATCTTGTTGATATAGAGAGCAATCTGAAAGCAGAGAATCCACAGTCTTCCTCACTCATAGAATGAGAAATGCATCCCTTTCCATTTGTGAGATATCAAATCCTGGGCTCTGGAAATCCTTTTGTATCTAGGCAAAGATGTTAGCCAAGGTAAAGGACTGGGACCTTGTTCTCATGCACAGATCTTCACATGCACACACACACACACACACACACTTGCTACCATGTAGTAGAGTAAAGAGCATCACAGGGGAGCAAACAGTGTGGGCAGGGGGAACCTGTTACACCAGAGCCATGATAGCACTTACCACATGGTGTAATTTTATTATTGGGCTAATGCTTGTCTCTACACAGCGGACTCCTCTGCTCTCCTCTCTCTGTGTCTCCGGTTCCTTGCCTGGCATGTAGTAATTACTCTATTAAAATGAATGAAAGTTAAATACATAACTGAAAACCTTCCTTTCTTTGTAAATATTAAATCCATAGCTTTCTAGGTTGCAACCAAAGGAAGAATCTTTCAGTGGTGATGGGTGGCTGGTGAATCAACCCAAGTCTGTCCCAGAGATTCATCTTTTCCTTTGGGGTCAGTCACTGATTGTCCCTGACATCTCCATCCTGACCCACACCCCCTTCACACTCCTATCCAAGCAGGGACACTGGGCCTCTCTCTTCATATCTCTTATCCCAGATGATGCAAGACTAGAACACTCAAATGAAATTTTATTATAGACTTAGGGATAATAAAGGGGAAATAGAGTACAGGAAGCCTCAATTGTCTAGTTTAAAGAAATTTTTTTGAAATTTTGAATGGTGTAGAAATTAATTATCTGGTAGATTACAATGAAATTTTTAAAAATCTTAAGTTAACATCTGTTCCTTAATAAAACATTAAACAGGTTTGTAATATGCTATAATCATGGGATGTTTCAGAACCTAGGACATCATGTAGTCCAAGTTTTTGTATTTTCAGAGAATCCAAAAATATGGAAAGAATTGTCCAATATAACAGGACTAGTGGAAGAGATAGAACTGAAATTCAGTCCTCTTGACACCCAGTCCAGTACCTTGGTTGCCCAGCGTAATGTTTATTACCAACTGCCTGACTCTTAAGGTCCCCATAGGCCCTAATTATAGAAATCTAAAACTCTTTATGAATCAAATTAATTCTACTCGTTGTATTTTATTAAAATACAGTTTATCAGTTTAATTTTGTATTATTTTGCAACTGGAGACATAACCAATGCATTAGAGAAATCTTGATAGTTGCTGTTAACTGATAATGTGTTTGTAACGTAGAAAGACAGGAGGAGAAAGAATAGTTGCTTGCTTAGAAAAAAGGTAGAGTTGGGAGATAATTACAACCTCCCTTCCAATTTGTCAGATGGAGTTTTATGGATAATCATACATGAAGATGGTCACATAATAAATGGACGAACTGAATTGTTCTGGGCCAAGGGTTTGATGAAGTCTTCATGGCAGGATTAAGATGATGACACAAAAAGAATATTGAGTAAATTTACCTGGGAGAAGCAAGTGGATTGGCCAGAAAGATGGAGATAAGGGAGGAAGTTAATTTACCTAGAATGTCAGCTTAGAAGATTTTCAATTCTTTCAGGTAACCAACTGTCCCAATTAGTTTATCCACCTGGAATAAGAATGCACCATCTGACCAGGCTGTATCTCCAGGTGCACTGCAATCAACAGTAGCTGTTTTGCTAAGTTCTTGGATAAACAATTGCTACTGAGCAAGTTCATTACACTAGAAGAAAGAAATGAAAATAATGATGTGGGCAGAAAGCCTCTGCCAAAGAAGTCTTTGGGCTAAACTATGGGAAGTAGATTAGACCTCAAGACATGATGGAACCTTAACAAAAAAGATGGCAGGCATGGTCTTTAGGATGGGATGAGGGAAAATTAAGTTGTCTACAGAGCCTGGAGAAGGCTCTAATGGGCATTTTTAAGGACTGAGCAAGCTCAGATGTCATTCTGACTGGCATGAGAATCAAAGGGTTTTCATCAGTGGGGTGGAGTATGTCCCTGGAAGTTGCCTTAGGAAAGGGAAACATGCCAAATCTGAGTTACATATTGGGCCTAGCCAGTAGGCTGTTACTGGAAATAACTACAGGCCTAGGCAGAGAAACCAAGGCAAAGCTGCAGGCCTATGGACTGGGATAGCCACAAGAGTGTTGGAGGGAAAAAACATGGAAGATACCAGGGCACACAGGATTTATTCAGCACACTGAGGCTGAGTTTATGGAACCAAAGTCCACCTACCTTTGATGCGCTGGATAAGAAGAGTGACGTGGGGGTTAAAAGCATTTGCTTCTAAATCCTGGCTTTGCTGTTTACCAGCTCTGGGACTTCATGGCATAAATTAATAAACCTCTTTGAACCTCAGTTTCCCCATTTGTAAAATGAGATAATGCCTAACTCATGGGCTTTATCAAGAAGGTTAATGGAAATACTATTTTAGCTCATAGTTCAGTGTGTGGCATGTAGTAAATATTCAGAAAATGGTCAATATTATTATTTAAATTATTTTTTTACAGACAGGAGCAAAGATTGCTAATATGCCTCTGGCCCTAGTCAGGACTGACTTAGGAACTAGATGAGTTTGCCTGACAATCATGTCGTAAGTTCTAGATGAGCAAGTCAAGGAAGGTGAGGAATTTAGAGGTGCAATCTGTGTCTCAGCCATCAAGGGGACCATCTTTGAATGCATCTCTTTTGTTAATTCCTTCTTAAATTTTGTTGCCAAAAATGGAATACAGAAATTTCATGTCCCAGTCTCTGCAAAGTTGTATTGTTTTAAGGGTCAAACAAGGTCCACAGTTAGCATTCCAATTCAAGGTTCTATTGGATCTGCTTTACTCAGTAGAGATGAACCATTTAAACCATTGGAACATGAGTATATTGGTATTGCTGAATACTCTAAAAAAAACTTGTATGAGAGTTTATTTTGTTAAGTAGTCAATCAGTTTCCCTGCAATCTTGTTCAGACTATCAATCAACACAGCAAAACCTTACTTCAAATAATGGAGGAAATATACTTCAGACCAATTTGTAATGCCCATACCATTGCAAATTTATGGGAGCTAAATAAATGAGATGTTAATGTGTTTGAGAATATCAGGGTTTTTCAATGTAAGTCAAAGTTAACTTCACAGTTACGAAGGATTTCTATCTCCCCGATAGTTGTGAACATAGATGCACAGTGTAAACTTAATAATCATGATAGGAAAAGTCATTTTTAGTTTAATTTGGCAAAGAAGGAAAAAAACCCATAGGCCAAGGGTATGTTCCAAACCCTTTCAAATGCATAAAGTTGTAGAGTTTTAGCTCTGACAAAGACAAGTTCAAGATCTGGAATTCATTTATCCATCCATCAACAAAACGTTGAATTGAGTGTCTATGGCACTGGGGAAGCAAGTGAATATAAGAGACAAAGTGCCTGCCCTCACAGAGCTTACATTCTAGTGCACGGAGACCGACAATAAACAAATAAAAAACGCAAATATATAATATAATTCAGGTAGAGATAAAAAAGTTAAGACAAATGCAGCAGAGTAGGGTTGGAAGACTAATGGGAGATGTTTTGATAGATAGCATGTCAGGGTAGGCTCTCTATAGAGGTGACAGGTGAACAGCAGCCAGAAAAAAGTGAGAAAGTGAACCTAGCAGAAGCCAGGCTGGGCAGGGTCCTCTAAGCAATTCCATTGATCTCTGTCCTGCCAGTCCCTGAGGTTTCATCCTTGCCAGCAATGCCACTTGGAGGTGCAGGCACATGACTCATGTTTTCTCCGAATATGTGCAGCAAGAGAAACACTCCTATTCTGCCATGTACTCTGCCACCTTTGTTACCACTCAATTTTCACCTCTTTCTACTGCCATCAGCATTATAGTACTAGTGGCCTGTCCCTAAGGATTTAGCAGCTCAACTTTTTTTTTTTTTCGCGGTACGCGGGCCTCTCACTGTTGTGGCCTCTCCCATTGCGAAGCACAGGCTCCGGACACACAGGCTCAGTGGCCATGGCTCACGGGTCCAGCCACTCCACGGCATGTGGGATCTTCCCAGACCGGGGCACGAACCCGTGTCCCCTGCATCAGCAGGCAGACTCTCAACCACTGTGCCACCAGGGAAGCCCGAGCAGCTCAACTTTTTAAGTACTATAGATGGGTAAGTGTCTGGGAAAAGAAATTATACATGTATACATATATATATTTATATATGGACACACCCTTTTACTTGTTCCTATTATATATATATATACAGGAACGAGTTTAGGTAGTTTGAAGAATCTTCTATATCAGAGGATTTTAAAGTTGTTTTGGTAGCAGAAGCCCTTTTCTCGGACAACATCTTATGTAAAACAGATGATATACTATACAACACAGAAAAAAGAACTGCTCTGGATGAGATGAGGCAGAGGTCTCAGATATGTGATTGCCTGGCGAATGCTTGGGCCTTCCTCAAAGCCCTCAGAGCAAAGAGGAAGGTGCTTAAGTTCACAGAGAGTGGTTGTTTGTTTGTGCTTTTTTAAAAGATATTCAACATTTAATCTTTGAGTTTCTGGTCAGTGCAAGGCACTGCCCTATAAATTGAAGGCAAGATTAAAGAGTGGAGAAGGGATAAAAAGAAATCATGTATTGATCACAGTTTTGAAGAGATAAGCAGTGAGATATAACGGTTAAAACATGAGGTTTAAGCCGTATTGTTTCAGAGCTTAGATCTTTCACTTTTTAACAGTGTGGTCTTTGGTAAGTTTATCAACCTTAATATGCCTCAGTGTTCTCAGATGTGAAAATAAACAAGTGAAGGACTTGGCCCTTCATCGAATTATTTCTGGTCCCTGGTAGGCAATTATCTCCAAATATTATGTATAAATCACACCCCTTATCAAAAAAAGCTTTACTAGATTGAACAATAAGAATATAACACAGTGAAGATGCTGTATTAGAATCAGGAATCAAGACAGAATGTTCTGGAGCCCAGTGAATGATTCTATATTGGACTTGTTCTGCAGTTATTCCTGGACCATGGTTACCTCCTATCTATAGGAAGGTATCCAGAGAAAAGACCTGGACCTTTAACATGTTAGATGAGATCAAGGCCCTCTGTCCCTGGCCTTGGAAATTCAAAAGTTCCTTTGCAAGGCTTCTTTTTTAAAATAAGTTTCTGGAAAGCAAAGATAGTCTATTCAAAGCCCAGGGCCCCTTGTCCCAGGTCTGCCTTCCACAGTTACCTGGCTGGTGGAGGGACCAGTAGAGAGTATTCACATGGTTGGTCTGGTATTTTTGACAATATCCCTCACATATCAGATGCACTTCATTCAGTCATGCAGAAACCCTTTTTCCTTTAGAAATAAGCCAGTTCCTTGATAACAGGTATGAAGTCTGTCCATATAGCTGCTGATAGAGAAAGGGAAAGGATTTACGTGCCTCTGGGTACCTGTGGGAGCACAGTGTGTGAGCCTGTGTGTGTGTGTACAGAGTCAGGTAAAGATAACAGATGAGTGCTGAAGGGAGCCTCTTTGGTTAGTATGCTTATCTCATAACAATGAGAGTATTAAATAAAAGTATTCATATGAAGTAGTTACACAGTGCTTTGCATATAGTAAACATTCAGGACAGAGTGGCTGCTACCCTAAACAGTAACCATAAAGCATGCTTGTGTTGGTCAGGAAGGATATGATAGCAAGTGACAGAACCTCAGTTTGAACCACCTTAAAAAAAAGGGGAGATTTTTTGTTTTGTTTTGTTTTGTTTTTACACCTTTATTGGAGTATAATTGCTTTACAATGTTGTGTTAGTTTGTGCTGTACAACAAAATGAATCAGCTATATGCATACATATATCTCCATATCCCCTCCCTCTTGCATCTCCCTCCCACCCTCCCTATCCCACCCCTCTAGGTGGTCACAAAGCACCGAGCTGATCTCCCTGTGCTAGGCAGCTGCTTCCCACTAGCTATCTATTTTACATTTGGTAATGTATATATTTCAATGCTACTCTCTCACTTCGTTCTAGTTCTCCCTATCCCCACTGTGTCCTCAAGTCTGTTCTCTACGTCTGTGTGTTTATTCCCATCCAGCCCCTAGGTTCATCAGTACCATATTTTTAGATTCCATATATATGCATTAGCATACGGTGTTTCTTTTTCTCTTTCTGACTTACTTCACTTGGTATGACAGACTCTAGGTCCTTCCACCTCACTACAAATAACTCAATTTTGTTCCTTTTTAGGGCTGAGTAATATTCCATTGTATATATGTGCCACATCTTCTTTATCCATTCATCTGTTGATGGACATTTGGGTTGTTTCCATGTCCTGGCTATTGTAAATAGTGCTGCAATGAACTTTGAGGTACATGTATCTTTTTGAATTATGGTTTTCTCAGGGTATATGCCCAGTAATGGGATTGCTGGGTCATATGGTAGTTCTATTTTTAGTTTTTTAAGGAAGCTCCATACTGTTCTCCACAGTGGCTTCATCAATTTACATTCCCACCAACAGGACAGGAAGGATCTCTTTTCTCCACACCCTCTCTAGCACTTATTGGTTGTAGATTTTTTGATGATGGACATTCTGACTGGTGTGAGGTGGTAGCTCACTGTTGTTTTCATCTGCATTTCTCTAATGATTAGTGATGTTGAGCATCCTTTTATGTGTCTCTTGGCCATCTGTATGTCTTCTTTGGAGAAATGTCTATTTAGGTCTTTCACCCATTTTTGGATTGGGTTGTCCTTTTTTTTTTTGATATTGAGCTGCATAAGCTGCTTGTATATTTTGGAGATTAATCCTTTGTCAGTTGCTTCATTTGCAAATATTTTCTCCCATTCTAAGGGTTGTCTTTTCATCTTGTGTATGGTTTCCTTTGCTGTGCAAAAGCTTTTAAGTTTCATTAGGTCCCATTTGTTTATTTTTGTTTTTATTTCCATTACTCTAGGAGGTGGGTCAAAAAGGATCTTGCTGTGATTTATGTCATAGAGTGTTCTGCCTATGTTTTCCTCTAAGAGTTTTATAGTGTCTGGCCTTACATTTAGGTCTTTAATCCATTTTGAGTTTATTTTTGTGTATGGTGTTAGGGAGTGTTCTAATTTCATTCTTTTACATGTAGCTGTCCAGTTTTCCCAGCACCACTCACTGAAGAGGCTGTCTTTTCTCTATTGTATATTTTTGCCTCCTATATCAAAGATAAGGTGACTAACATGCGTGGGTTTATCTCTAGGCTTTCTATCCTGTTCCATTGATCTATATTTCTGTTTTTGTGCCAATACCATACTGTCTTGCTTACTGTAGCTTTGTAGTATAGTCTGAAGTCAGGGAGCCTGATTCCTCCAGCTCTGTTTTTCTTTCTCAAGATTGCTTTGGCTATTTGATACTATACATAGAAAATCCTAAAGATGCCACCAGAAAACAACTAGAGCTAATTAATGAATTTGGTAAAGTAACAGGATGCAAAGTTAATGCACAGAAATCTCTTGCATTCCTATACACTAACAATGAAAAATCAGAAACAGAAATTAAGGAAACACTCTCATTTATGATTACAATAAAAAGAATAAAATACCTAGGAATAAACCTACCTAAGGAGACAAAAGACCTGTATTCAGAAAACTATGACACTGATGCAAGTAATTAAAGATGATACCAACAGATGGAGAGATATACCATGTTCTTGGATTGGAAGAATCAACACTGTGAAAATGAATATACTACCCAAAGCAACCTACAGATTCAGTGCAATCCCTATCAAATTACCAATGGCGTTTTTCAAAGAAGTAGAACAAAAAATTTTACAATTTGTATGGAAACAGAGAAGTCCCCAAATAGCCAAAGGGGAGTTTTTTTTAATAGATGTGTCAGAAAGACAGAAATCACAATTAGCTATCTGAGGGAATAATATATAGAAAATAGTTTCACAGATGTTGGAAGGCTGAAAGGGCAAAGATGGAACAGAGATGGTAACTGCAAGAAGAAGCTACCTCCTCCAGACCAGGGGACCAAAACAGAAGGGGTGTCTTTCTAGAACCCTGGATCTCAGAGCAGTGACTGTTGAGTTGATGCTTAGACTTTGAGGAAGGGGTAATTCCTACTCCAGCTCTCTGAGAGGGTGCAATAAATCAGCTACTGGGAGTGTCAAAGAAGCTGGAATCTGTAGCAAACTGTCACTGTTGGGAAGACACTGATAATAACAACCAGAAAACAGAAAAGAAGACCCTGCTCTTCTGGAGCCTTCTTATCCTTCTCTAGTGCCTCCTGCAAGCTATCCAAGAGCCTGTTGGGGTCTAGGAAATGCAGTTTATAGACTAAAGTACTGTAGGTTGGAGCTAAGAGACAACAGGTAACAAATTGGCAAATTGGCTCATGGTCTGCAAGGAAGGTTCAACTCAGAAACCACGGGAAGCAGGACTTGGATGTTGCCAGCATTTTATTTCTCTTCTCCAACGCCTTCTTTTTCATTGCTCAGCAGCTTAGGCAGTACTATTCTCTGTGGAAGCACATGGCAGGCTACCTACATTTCCCAAATCTGACTCCCAACAACTTTGGCCACCAGAGAGAACCTGACTATTTTTTTTCCTCAATTCTGGTTTAAAAAATCTTAAGACTAATTAATAAACTTCTGACTGTAGATGGGAGCCCCATCTAGACCAGTCAAATGTGGCCAAAAGAAACCATAAGAACAAAGGAACTGCCATTGAAAAAATCATAACAGATGTTGAAGGAACCAAAGTTGGTGTAGCCAGGTCTCAGGATAGACAAAACAAAGTTATCCCCTACAATGGTAGAAAGAGATGTAAAAGAGGAAAAAAATACTATGGAGTGGGAGAAACAGAGATTGGGGAAAGCTTCTTAAATGGCTAATCATGGAGGTGAGTCTTGAAGCAAAGGGCCTGTGGAAACTGGAGGAGGATGGAAGGGCTTCAAGGAGGAAGGAACATTGTTTGGAAAGCCATGGAGACCTAAAAATGCACAGGACGTGCAGAGCTCATAAAGTGTTTGGTGAAAGTGAAAGCTGAAAAGCTAGATTAGGGGCAAACATGAAATACCACGCTAAACTACTTGCTATTTACTCTTCAGAGAGATAGGAAGGATGGAAGTAGAGAAAAGGAAGGGTTAGTAGAGAGATAGGGAAGCGGAAGTAGAGCACATAGAAGGCTATTGCCACACAGCAGTTTATAGCCTTAGGCTTTTGCCCAGATGAGTCAGAACTTAACTAAATTATGCCTGCTTTCATTATAGTCTTGCTTTAGTATGACATTGACCCAAATTTGCAGTATTTTTGAATTAAAGATTTTTTTCCTCTTCAAGGTGGAATGAATAAAACTGTGCTAGATGACTAAGATAATGTTTGTGAAATACTTGACTCTGGGGAAGAAGAGATGAGAGCATCTCAAACTTAGAAGTCACACGGAGTACTTCTATTCTATTTTGTTATATTTTGGGGATGGGTCACTAATATTTTAGGAGACCACAAAATCCCCAGAAGCATCAGATTCACAGTCTAAGATTTCATACATTCCTCGGTTCTGCTCCCAGGAGGGTGTAGTTAACTCTTAGGTACAAAGTCCCATTGTGACACCTTCCTTTCCTCCCACTTCCTTTTGGCCTAAATCCCCTTAACAACTACACCAGAGTGAGAAGAGGAAGAGAGAGATAAAATCAGGGAGATATCATTCAAACTATATTATGCTTGTTCTTCAGGATTTTCAAGAATCTGAGAGCAGGAACAGGAGCAAAACAAGCTAACAGAGCCTTAGGTTGCCACATATTAGCTCATGACCAGGAGCTGGTCTGAGTCTGTTTTTTCATCTTTATAGAGAGAATAATAATAACAATTATATTTTGCAGATAATACAAGGACCAAATAAGGTAATATTTACAACTGGAAAACTATCATTTCTCAAGACCCTTCTGACTTCCATAGGCACCTCAATGACCAGCATGAATGGAGCTGAGGGCAAGATCCCCACGTTTAACCACTTTGGTTCAGCTGACCTTTGCTGACCTTGCTACTCAGCTCCTCTAACCTGTTCCACTGCCAGGTTTAGAGGCCAGCAGACTCAGAAGGGCTCAAGGTGAAAGGCAAGGATGTTCAAATCTCTAAGCAGACCAATTCTGAGAAGGACTCAGAACTCAGAAGGGTGAGGGCTACTTTGGTGGCAACTTTAGCTATCATATGGATGAATCAACTTGAGTGAAACTTCCAGGATTGATAACTACATGTACAAGTTGATTAACTGGAAGAGAATAAAACGTGTGAATAAAGATATAACAATCATAACTGTTTCTTAACAAAATGTGCCAATTTCAGCCAAGCTGTGTCTTGACTTTGGACATTTGTCATTAAGAAAATAGAATTCTATACAAAGATATATGCCTAAATATATTCATGTCTATATCAAAATACATACCAAAACTAAGGGATTCATTATTTAAAATTTAGCTCTTCAATAAGAAAAATTTCTATATGTACAATATGATTTTGATTTTTAAATGCATTGCACATAATTTTCATCCAAAGTATCACAGACACAAAGCTTTTTTGTGTAATGGAATTTTACTGAAATTTTAATAGAAAATTGGGTTGGAGAAGAATCAATAGATAAAATATAGGACAGGAAGCAATTTCCAGTTCAAAGGCAGATGTTGCCAGACCTAGAAATCTGGCAACCATCAGTCTTGCATTTCTTTTCAGTTTCTCACTGGCTCTGCTGCTTTGTGTACCCACAGCCTCCCACCTTGTTGCTAGACCTCCCTGAAATCTGAGCTACTGAATTTCCTTCTACTTTTCCTCATCCTTTGTCCTGCACTTGCCCACCTAAATTGTGTTCTGTGCTAAGTGTGTTGGTGTATATGGTAACAACATTGTCTATTGTCACCAAAAAGATCCATGAACAGCTTTTCCTCCTTCTCTGCAAATAAACCAGAATAATAATCTATCAACTAGATAAGAATTTTGCCATTAATCTAGAAGGCAGGAGCAACTGCAGTCAGTTTTTAATTTTTAATAGCATTTCTTCTACCTGCTGAATAAATACATGTATATATTTATAGCAGAGATCTAGCAATACTTATTTCTGGAAAGGATTAATGAAAAAAGTTATTTTTCCTTTCATGTTATTTTTTTTACTTGCCAACATTTCTACATGAAAGATGCAATTGGAAAATAAACCAAAAGACTTTTCTAATGTTTTTAATTATTTTTATTGAAAATGCTTGTAAATCATGTTAAAATACTATCCTGCATTTGTACTATTGAATCTGAAATATTAAATCTGAAATGAACATGATGGGTAGTGCTTTGAACTAATAATTGCTATCAATTTATGCTATTATCATTCATTTCTCTCTCCTGAAAGAGCTACACATGCAGAAAAAGACTCTTTCCTTGAGAGACCTACCTCATTAGATAAGGATATGTGTGCATGTGTTTGTGTGTGTGTGTATGTGTGTTTATAAAGAAGTGGCTCTGATCCTTAGAGTAAACTGCATGTATTGTGTAACTGATCTTGTATATATATTACACAATGCTCTTTGAGTCTAGTTTTCAATTAATTGTTCTATTAAATCTTCCTAGACTTCCATTCCATCAATACCTTATTTCCTCCTATTGAAAGCCTATCCTCAATCATATTAAGCTACATTTCATTTCCTCTATTCTTTTCATCTTTTCTCATCTACCTGGTGATGCTATTTGACTAGCATTACTACTATTTATTCACTCTTAAACAGCTAGAGTATTCTACTCTAGACCCCATATCTAAATCCAGAAGAGAAAAAAACAAGGCAATTTTCCTGTTTCTAATCTACTTGAAATCCGAATTTTCTCATTTTCTTGAATTATATCCTTGACTAACATTTGGGCAAGTTATGAAAAGGGAGGGAATAGAAAGAAAGAAGGTCTGGGACCAGCTTCAGGAAGTATGTGTCTAGCGGTGTGATCTAGTAAAACAGTGCAGGCTTTTTTGTCAAAGAAAGCTGAGCATCTCCTCTGGCTCCACCAATTTCTTGCTATGCAACCATGAATAACTCACTAAAACTGAGCCTCAGTTTCCTCACTGTAAAATGGGGATGGTATACCTACCTGCCAGGGTTATTACAAAGATTAGATGTAATGTATGAAAAGGAAAACTATTATCATTACACCCAGGTCATGTCTCCAATATCAAATATGTCCCCTAATTTAAACTCCAATGTTAAATATTCAATATAACTTTGGACAGGCAATTTGAGTTCTCTGTGCTTCAGCTTTCTCATCTGTGATAATAGGAGTACTAACATTCCTCACTTGCCTCCAATTCTCCTTTCTCTATTAAAAGAGAATGCAATGGAGAAACTGTGTTTATTCTAGATGTAAAAAAAAATAATGTTTATTTTATTTCCCATGACTCATTTAATTAACTGATTGTTTACATATTTACCACCCAGGATTGCTGTGAGAATTAAATAACTGATACATGTAAAGAACAGCGCCCCCCGATGCAGGGGACACGGGTTCATGCCCCGGTCCAGGAAGATCCCACATGACGCTGAGCGGCTGGGCCCGTGAGCCATGGCCACTGAGCCTGCACATCTGGAGCCTGTGCTCTGCAGTGGGAGAGGCCACAACAGTGAGAGGCCCGTGTACCAAAAAAAAAAAAAAAAAAGGACAGTGCCCCCAAAGTATTAGTTGTCACCATCATCATCATCATCATCTAGGTTGAGTACCTTTATCTTCCTTATGCTGTCAGAGCCAGTTGCTGATTTTTGGTCTAAAAAATATTTCTAAGTGTAGGCATAATATATCCATTTGGTCTCAGTCAAGATCCAGGAAGGCTCCTTTGAGCCATCTGGACTTAACTCTCAACCATTTGCAGGAACAGCATAGACACCCTGGGTTCAAGGCTCCTATAATATTTGTTCTCTGTGTTCAGAATGATTCAGAGCTGCTTGAATCATTTCATTGCTAAAAACTCTCTGCTCACCATAGACATACCAAGGCTCTTTAGCATACTTGGCCAAAACCATGAAAACCCAGTCTATGGAAACATATGAACTTGGAAAGAACAGTGGTCCATCACCAGTGGCAGAGATATGGCACTGAGTACAGTTTGGGTAAACCCCAGGCTGGCTCTTCTCATAACTAACTTAGCATCTCCAAATTAGGCATGTTAATCTATAGACTTTCCTGTGATTTAGAGGCAGGAGGAGACAACCAATCAGATTTTCCGTTGTCTACTTATATTGCAAAAATTTACTTTTCTTCCATGGCTAGTTTTTGAGTCATTTTAAGGATAGAAACAAAATAGATCAGAGAAACATCATATGTAAAATGATAACTGCAGATTTTAGGGGAAAAACAAATAAACCAAAAAGTAATCGAAAGGTAAATTGGGACTTGGGGAGTAATAAAACAAAAGAGAGCTATAATGAGAGTTATCCAATTAGAATTCTGGGGGAATAAAAAGTAATACCGCATCAAGTTATCCATCAAAAAAGGCATGTATTTAAGGCCTGCAATTGTGAATAATTGTTCCAATCAAAGATTTCCACGAGGTCACAATAGGTAGTATGTAAACAATCAGTTAATGAAATGAGCCATAAAGAATGGGATAAATAGTCCTAATGTCAGCAGCTTCTCCCTTGCTCTTCCTTTTTATAGAGCAATGAGAAATGGAGGTCAGGTGATGGATAAAGCTAAAGCTGAGGTGTGTGTATAGTAGAACAGCATCCCTCAACTGGAGGCCATGTGGCAGATCACCTGAAGTCTTCACTCTAGAGTTTCACCATCTGGACATAATGTTTATGACAAAATCCACAGTCAGAGCTCTATTCTTATGTCATACCTCACAGGTTTAACTTAAAATCTATTTATTTTAAATTTTTAAAGTAACCTTAATAGTTATTAGATTTTTTTAGATTATGAAAAAAAATCTGTTTTTCTTTTTTAGTTTAAATAAAATATAATACAGGAAAGTTTAAAGAAAAATGTTAAACATTAACAGTAATCCCAGCACACAGAAATTACCACTTTTGCAATCTTGTGTACAGTAAGTCCCCTACCTATGAATGAGTTCTGTTCCAAGAGTGTGTTCATAAGTCCAATTTGTTCGTTAAGTCCAACAAAGTAAGCCTAGGTACCCAAATAACACAATCGGCTATGTAGTACTGTACTGTAATAGATTTACAATATTTTTCACACAAATAATACATAAAAAAACACACACACACAAAAACACTTTTAATCTTACAGTACAGTACCTTGAGAAGTACAGTAGTACTTCAGCCGGCATACAGGGGCTGGCATCGAGTGAACAGGGAAGAAAAGTTATTGACTGGAGGACGGAGAGGAGGTGGGAGATGGTAGAGCTGAAGGATCTTCAGCAATAGGAGACGGAGTGCAACCTGCACTTTCACTCAGGCCTTACGTTGACGACACAGTTTCTGGTTGCTTGCTGGATTCAATTCTACCTACCGTCTTGAAAAAATGATCCAGTGATGTCTGGGCAGTAGCTCTTTTTTTCTCATCATAGATGACACAGTAGCACTGGACTGTGTTCTGAACAGCTGCTGCAACCTTCATGTACCATTCTATGTTTGGGTCCTGTGCCTCAAAAACTAACAGTGCCTCCTCAAATGAAGAAAATCCCCTTGTCATTTCCTGTGTCATGAATCTCTTCAGTTCTTCAGTTACTTCTTCTTCCTCTTGCCTCTCTTCATCCTTTCTCTGGGCCTCCAATTCCATCAGGTCTTCATTAGTAAGCTCCTCATGTTGCACAGCAAGCAGTTCAATGAAGTCGTCCTCTTGCAGATCTAGCTCCAGCTTCTCACTAAACTGCTGAAGACATTTTTGGACTCCTCATCCACCTCAAATCCACGAAAATTGTGAACAAACTGTGGGCAAAGGTTCTTCCAAACCCCATTCATGGTGACGGCTGTAAACTCACGCCAAGCAAAGTCAATTTTTTTATGGCCTTGTAGATATTATAGTCTTCCAAAATTGTTGCAAGTTTGTTCCTGATTCATCACTTGCCTTTACTGCTTGATGAGAAGTGTGTCGTAAATAGTATTTCTTGAAAGTCACTACAACTCCCTGGTTCATAGGTTGGATGAGTGACATAGTATTTGGTGGCAGATGCACTACTTTGACGTTGAGTTGAAAGTCATCCATGAATGGGAGGTAGCCCAGAGCACTGTCGAGCAGCAAAAGAATGTTGAATGGAATGTCCTTCTCTAAGCAATATTTCTCTACCTCTGGGATAAAGTGGTGGAAAAACCAGTCCTGGAAAATGGCCTGTGTAACCCAGGGTTTGGGGTTACTCTTCCACACAACAGAAAGAGAGCTCTTGGCTATGTTTTTAAGGGCTCCTGGGTTCTCTGAATGATAAACTAAGAGAGGCTTTAGCTTCATATCACCAGAAGCATTGTCACCTAACAACAAAGTTAGCCTGTCTTTTGCTGCTTTATATCTTGGCATCAACTTTTCCTCCTTACTGATATAACTTCGGTCTGTCATCCTCTTCCAGTACATTCCTGTCTCATCCACATCAAAAACCTGCTCAGGTAAATATGCACCTTCATCAATAATTTCTTGAAGCATTCCAGGAAATTCCCAGACAGCTACGGTATCTGACTCATTGCCTCACCACTTACTTTTACATTGTGAAGTTTGGCTCTAGCCTTGAACCAACAAAACCAGCCATGGTTGGCATTAAAAATGCACCCTCTGATTCTTTGCCGTGTTTCTTCTTCAAGTCTTCATAAAGGCTTTTAGCTGTCTCTTGAATCAGCATTAAGCTGAGTGGGACTCGATGTTGATACTGATCCTGCATCCACACACTGAGAAGTTTCTCCATCTCCTCCATCATTTTTCTTCTTCCATATTACTGTCTTCTTCTTATTCACTTTTTCAGTATCATTGTCGACTTCATCAGCACAGCAGACTTCACATGTTCCATGATCTTGTCCTTGTTCTTTAGAATTGGGCCAATGGTTGAACGATTCATGTTATAAGAATGAACGATGTCTACCATCTTTTCGCCTTGCTCCACTCTCTCAATTGTTTTCATCGTTATCGCTTGGTGCTTCTTAGCAGTACCAGCTACATCACCGCTGTTTTTACGCTTTCTTCTGGACATCCTGGGCTTGAAATAAAGATACTCTACTACTGTACTCTGTACACTACTGTACAGTAAAGTACACAAAAGCACAACCACTTGTAGAGGATGCATGCACGTGACAATGTATGCCAGACACGTGAACTAACTTATGTGATTGGACATGCGAACACATGTTTGCATCTTTGAAAGTTCACAACTTGAAGGTTCATATGTAGGGGACTTACTGTATTTCATTCTAATCTTTTTTCTTTTGTGTGCATATGCATGTAAATAAATTGCAAAATGAGAATCATTCTCTCTCTATAAAAATTCATATACTGCCCTTTTCATACTGATTGTTATTTCAAGGCCAGAGTTAACAAGTTTGGTTGTCTAAAATATTCAGAGCAGTTTAGAAGCAGCAAATTAGGAGAGAAATTTGAGGACCATTAAAAGGAGCCATGCTCTCAACTGTTAAATGAAAGTCTGAGAGTACAGTAAGTTCGAAAAATATTTGAGTGAATAAAATAATAAAAATCTCAGGATTAGGGCTTCCCTGGTGGCGCAGTGGTTGAGAGTCCGCCTGCCGATGCAGGGGACACGGGTTCGCGCCCCGGTCCGGGAAGATCCCACATGCTGTGGAGTGGCTGGGCCCGTGAGCCATGGCCGCTGAGCCTGAGCATCTGGAGCCTGTGCTCCGCAATGGGAGAGGCCACAGCAGTGAGAGGCCCGCGTACCGCAAAAAAAAAAAAAAAATCTCAGGATTAGAGGGGAACTCAGAACATGTAATTCAACCCTTGTGCAAATGTTTAATTCCTTCTAAGTCACCCTTGTTGAAGGGATATCTTAGTCACAAAAAGTACTTCCCAATGGAGCCCATTATGTTTTCACAGTTATTAAGTTAGTTAGGGCAGTGCTAGTATCTGTAACAAATAATCTAGTCAAATAAAGTTAGTAGAGTAAAGTTTAAAGTAGATTACCTGATCGGTAACAGGCTCCCTTCTGAGCACTGATTCAGGGCCCAGGCTTCTTCCATCTTTGATATCTAGCTTCCAGAGCTTTCAGAATCACAAGCATCAAGCTGGTGGATGGAGAAAGAGCATGGAAGATTGTACGAGAAGGGTATTTATGGACCAGGCCTGCAACAACAAATATCACATTCCATTGGTCAGAGCTCGATCACATGGACACACATAACTGCAAGGGAGGCTGGGAAATGTTGTCTAACTACATGTCCAGGATGAGGAGAAACAGGTTTGGTAAATGGCCAGTCAGTTGATGCCACAGTGTTATTAATCAGAAAGTTCATTCTCATGTTGAGCCAAAATTCCACATGGATTGGTTCTGATTCTGCCCCCAGGTCAACATAAAATAATTCTAATCTCTCTTCCACAGATAACCCTTCAAATGTTTAAAGAATGGTTTTATATCTCTCATATGTCTTCTTTTTCTTCCATACATATGCCTCAAATTTCTTCAATTTCTTCATGTGACATTACTATTAAAGCATAGTCATTTGGGACCATTTGATATAGAAATAAGCAAATTCACATATGTCAGTACTCCCCAAAGGCATGAATTTTTAGGCATAATAACTAATATGCATAATAAAATTTTTAGTTATCTATAAATAATTTAAGCACACACAAAATATGTGTCACTGAAAAATTATTAAAATAGCAAGAACCCACTGCTTTAAAAAGGTAAGCTTCATGTAACAAGACGTTGCCATGGGGCTTGTTTGCTCTATCTTAGTATCAGTTAAAGCACTTGTACTGTACATATCAGAATGGAAAAATGAGCCTGAGATAGAATTTCCCCTCCGTATGTTCCCACGTGCAGATTTAGAAACTAGTCCAGGTCTCTTTAAGCCCTCAGTCAAATCAAAGATAAACGTGAGGTCACACAGAAAAAATGGGAAAGGATATATCTTTGAGGAGTGCATTTGCCTTGCTGTGAGTTTCTACCTGGCCTCCTATGAAGTAGAAGTACAGTTACAATCTTCTTATCTCAATCCTAGTGAGGGAATCTTCCAGGGCACCACTTGGAGATACTTTATGTGTTCTTTGCAGTCAGAAGATGTCATGGAGAAAACCCGTGTCTAAGAAAGCAAAAGAGGACTGTGGGCTAAGTAGAAAGTAGGAAAGAGGTTGACTGGTTAGTGTAGGGACCCAGAATCAGGAGAGAACTTCTACGTTGGGACCATCTTTTATTCCAGAGTTTGTCAGGGCAAACAATACAGGAATGTTTTCCATAGCTGGTGGGGGCCACATAGGACAGCATCAATACGGCATCTTCTTGGGTCCTACTCAATAGAGTGACCTGGAGGAGTAAGAAGATACCTGGAAACTGAAAAAGTAATCACAAGTCTTACCATCTAGAATAAGGATGAATCTTCCTAGGTCAAAAGAAATCGAAGAGGGTGCCATCAGCACAGCACCTTCATAGAGCCCACAAAAACACTCCAAGAGAAAGTTAACCTAAATTAGCTGTCAGGCCCAATTTAACCATGTTCCAGGGCCATAGGACAAAAAGATACACAGCCAAATAAAAACTGTCCAAGCCCCTTATCTCACCTCCCCTCCATACTGGTTCCATTCGGGTATTTGGAAAATTCACTAATGTGGAGCACTTGCCTCCCAAATGATTCCAGATAAAAGGGATTTCGTGTAGCTCCAGGATGTGTGACATGAAATGGATAAGTAGGAACACCCTTGTATTAAAACAGGATTGGCTATTTTTAGGTTACAAATAACCCCAGAAACCTTAGTGGTCTTACACATAAAAGTTTATTTCTCACTCACATCTCCTTTAGGTCAGACAGCTTTTCAAGGCTGTTCCCTTCCAAGCGGGGATCCAGGCCCTTTCCAATTTGTGGCTACACCATCCAGAAAAGATAGCTTCCAAAGATGCAAAAGGGAGAATTGCAGAGATGACACCCACTCTCAAATACTGCTGTGTCACAGACTACACAGACTACTGTCCAGAATTAGTAATATGGATCCACTTAACTGTAAGTGCCTGGGACATGTTCCTTTGTGCCCAGGAAAGAAAGGAAAGCTGGATATGGTGAGCACTAATTATCTCCATCATAAACTACCTGAATGGCTTCTGCAGTGTGGATAAGAAGGACATTTAATGTTACATCACTGGAAGGGTCATAATGTCCATGATCCTTCCTGGCTGGAGATAATTTTTAGCTCAGGTCCCTCTTGAGAAGTGATTCTTCTCACCAAAGGGACAGACATGCAATAATACACTATAGTGAAGATATACAACTTGAAGAGTGAACACACATATAGAGAGGTGAGAACAGTCAGGTTACCAAGAATGCTGCAGGTTTAAGTATTATAGACATTCTTTATTATTGGGTTAACAAATATTAGTGACTGGTAAAAGTTGTACCGTATGTTTGAAGGAACATTCTCTGAGGAAATCCATGAGGAAAATTAATATTTGATGCACATATGAAGGATTGGCATTAAACAGAGACGTATGCAAATGATGATGAGTGTCTTAAAAGATCAAAAATAAATCTAGTCATTATAATAATACTGGTTACTTGATACCCAACAGTGGGCAAGATGTTTTATAAACATTTTATCCTCACTGAAAAACAAAGAATGTTTTATTATCCCTATTTTATGGATGAAGAAAGAAGAGATGAAGAAAGACCATATGAATTAGGATTCTTACGGTTGCAAGCAACAGAAACTCTTTTACTTAAACAATATGGAAATGCAGTATCTCACATAGCAGCAAATCCAGAGGTCCAGAGATAGGGCAAACTCCAGGGATTAAGTTTTTATTGTGTTACCAGGACTCCAAGTTTTCTTCCATCTTTTCATTTTGCCACCTACAGCATCAGCCAATTCCCCTTTTGGTCATAAGATGTCTGCCACCAGGAAATGTTTCCTAATTAACATCCAGAAGGAGAAAGAAATAAACTTGTTTTCCCTTTCTCAGAAGCCACCTGTTTCCCATTAGACTAGTGGTTCTCAACTGGCAATAATTATTCTTCCCAAAGGAAATTTGGCAGTGTCTGGAGACATTCTTGGTTGTTATGACAGGAAGCAGAGGCATTACTAGCATCTAGTGGGTAGGGAGGCTACTGCTACAGGATAGGCACAGGGTAACCTGCCACAACAAAGCATTATTCAATACAAAATATCGATAGTGCTGAGGTTGAGAAACTTGTGATAGACTAAAGCTTCATCAGGCCAAGAAGCACATCTGTGCTCACCAGTGTATCCCCAGCATGTAGCAGAGTGCCTGACACATAGAAAGTACGTGATAAATATTTGCTTAAAGAATTGATGAAATAAATTTGATCCTCATGATGGTTATTTGGTATATGCAGGGTATCATTTTCTCTTTTTTTTGCAAAAAAAAGGATATTTAGGTTCAGAGAGCTTAAGTGCCTAACTCAAAATCACAAAGTCACAGAATCAAGATTCAAATTCAACTTTTCCAAAAATGTCCAATAGTATTCTTTCCTCTTCTAGTAGTAGAATTTGCTAGTAGTATTCTTTCTTTCCTCTTTTCCATGCTTCTCTAAGAGTATCCTCAGCTAGATTCCAAGAAGCCAAGACTCAGGTTGCTACATACAGATCATTTGGTTCCCAAAGCCAAGTTGCCTCAGCCTTATACAACCTTTCTCTAGATACAACCCCACACTCAGCTTGAAAACCATTATTAGAGTCTATCTACATTGAAAACCACTGGCCTTGGCCCCAGAGACTGTGAAGCTACTATAGTCTTGTTCTTTAAAGCTGACCTGAGGTCTCAACTACACCTAGGACTTTAGCCAAAGTTTTTGGAGCTGCTATTCTTGATAACTTTCCTTCTCTCTGCTACTGGAAAGAATTTGATAGTTTGAATGATCTATGGGAAACTGGGGCAAGTTGTTCACTCCCTTGATCTGATTCTGGGGCTTCCCATAAAAACTCCTTATAAAAGCTTAGGTGAGTGTCCAGGGTCTGGGTTAATTAAAGATATCAAGCACTGGAATATTCCTGAGGATTAGAAAGAGCCTTCAAGACAGGATTGCTGAGAGCAGAGGCTTTTAATTCTCCTGTGTTTTGTCATCCCAGCCTTTCCCAGGAGACTGCTGGTATGATAGGACAGGGTATATACATTTTCCATTGCAGAGTAGGCATTAACTAGGTGTTCCCTTCCTGTATCTCTTTTCATCCTTGGACTTATAAGTCCCAGTGTAGTTTTAGAACCAAATAATAAAGTTTGGGGTGGTGCAGAAACCCTGTTTTTAATGGTGTTAAAGAGAGGTGCCTATAAAATGAGCCTTATAATGAAGTGACCTAGCTGACACCTTTCTCTTCATGTCTACTTGATTAGTCCATGGTTTTATGGAAACATAGAAACTAATGTTTAAAAGAGAACTTGGAGAAAGAGGATAGCCTTTTTAAATGGTCATAAAGACAGGGATGCTACCCAAGAGATATAATTAAATCAGTTAATAGGCATTTATGGGATCCATTTTGTGTGACACTGCACTGGATACTCTGGATACCTCAGAAAAGACTTAGAGTTCGGTCTGATCTTCAGAAGCCTACAATACTTGTAACTTAAAATCTCATAGAGGTAAAAGACCTGTACTCAGAAAACTATAAGACACTGAAGAAAGAAATCAAAGATGACACAAAAAGATGGGAGATATACCATGTTCTTGGATTGGAAGAATCAATATTGTGAAAATGACTATACTACACAAAGCAATCTACAGATTCAATGCAATCTCTATCAAATTACCAATGGCATTTTTCACAGAAGTAGAACCAAAAATTTTACAATTTGTATGGAAACACAAAAGACCCAGAATAGTCAAAGCAATCCTGAGAAAGAAAAATGGAGCTGGAGGAATGAGGCTCTCTGACTTCTAACTATACTACAAAGCTACAGTAATCAAGACAATATGGTACTGGCACAAAAACAGAAATATAGATCAATGGAACAGGATAGAAAGCCCAGACATAAATCCATGCACATATGGTCACCTAATCTATAATAAAGGAGGCAAGGATATACAATGGAGAAAAGATAGTCTCTTCAATAAGTGTTGCTGGGAAAACTGAACAGCTACATGTAAAAGAATGAAATTAGAACACTCCCTAACACCATACACAAAAATAGACTCAAAATGGATTAAAGACTTAAATGTAAGACTGGATACTATAAAACACTTAGAAGAAAACATAGGAATAACACTCTTTGACATAAACCACAGTAACATCTTTTTTGACCCACCTCCTAGAGTAATGAAAATAAAAACAAAAATAAACACGTGGGACTTAATTAAACTTAAAACTTTTGCACAGCAAAGAAAATCATAAACGAGGTAAGACAACCCTCAGAATGGGAGAAAATATTTGCAAAGGAAGCAACTGACAAAGGATTAATCTCCAAAATATACAAGCAGCTTATGCAGCTCAATATCAAAAAAAAAAAAAAGAGCAACACAATCCAAAAATGGGTGGAAGACCTAAATAGACATTTCTCCAAAGAAGACATACAGATGGCCAAGAGGCACATGAAAAGATGCTCAACATCACTAATTATTAGAGAAATGCAGACCAAAACTACAATGAGGTATCTCCTCACACTGGTCAGAATGGCTATCATCAAAAAATCTACAAACAATAAATGCTGGAGAGGGTGTGGAGAAAAGAGATCTTTCCTGCCCTGTTGGTGGGAATGTAAATTGATGGAGCCACTGTGGAGAACAGTATGGAGCTTCCTTAAAAAACTAAAAATAGAATTACCATATTACCCAGAAATCCCACTACTGGGCATATAACCTGAGGGAATCATAATTCAAAAAGATACATGCACCCCAATGTTCATTGCAGCACTATTTACAATAGCCAGGACATGGAAGCAACCTAAATGTCTGTCCACTGACTGATGAATGGATAAAGAAGATGTGGTGCATATATATAATGGAATATTACTCAGCCATAAAAAGGAATGAAAATTGGGTCATTTGTAGAGACATGGATAGACCTAGAGTCTGTCATACAGAGTGAAGTAAGTCAGAAAGAGAAAAACAAATATTGTATATTAACACATATGTGGAATCTGGAAAAATGGTACAGATGAACGTATTTGCAAGGCAGGAATAGAGATTCGGACATAGAGAACAGACATGTGGATGGGTGGCGGGAAGCAGGGTGGGATGAATTGGGAGATTGGGATTGACACACATACACTACCATGTGTAAAACAGATAGCTAATGGGAACATGCTGTATAGCGCAGGGTGCTCAGCTCAGTGCTCTGTGATGACCTAGATGGGTAGGATGGGGGGTGCGGTGGGAAAGAGGTCCAAGAGGGAAGGGATATGTGTATACATATAGCTGATTCACTTTGTTGTACAGCAGAAACTAACACAACATTGTAAAGCACCTATACCCCAACTAAAAATATATATATCATAGGTTGTACAAGATACAAACATCTGTAAGACTAAATACTAAGTGTCCATAATTTATAACAATCTATTACACCCCCCCAAAGAGAAGTCTCAAGACAATATAGAAAGAATGGACAAATACAGGATAGTAGAAATTAATTGTAAACAAATTAGTACAAAATGGAGATTGCTGTAAATTGGTTTCGTTTGAGGTTTCAGAACTTAGATCAGATATGAGATAATCCTTAAAGAATATACAGGATTTAGGTAGAATAGTTTACAGCATATTACTCAGGCCAGTTTACCTCAAGTAAAGAATTTGTTAATGGGAAGAGAAGTTGATTTATTTTACTAGCTTCCAAAACATATAGAAATCTAGGAAATTATTCAATTCGTGATATTTTCTTTTTGAACTGAGATTACTGAAAACTCAATAGCCAGGACATGGAAGCAACCTAAATGTCCATCAACAAGTGAATGGATAAAGAAGATGTGACACATATATACAATGGAATATTACTCAGCCATAAAAAGAAACGAAGTTGAGTTACTTGTAGTGAGATGGATGGACCTAGAGTCTGTCATACAGAGTGAAGTAAGTCAGAAAGAGAAAAACAAATACTGTATGCTAACGCATACATATGGAATCTAACAACAACAAAATGGTACTAATGAACCTAGTGGCAGGGTAGGAATAAAGATGTAGACATAGAGAATGGACTTGAGGACACAGGGAGGGGGAAGGGTAAGCTAGGACAAAGTGAGAGAGTGGCATGGACATATATACACTACCAAATGTAAAATAGATAGCTGGTGGGAAGCAGCTGCATAGCACAGGGAGATCAGTTCAGTGCTTTGTGACAACCTTGAGGGGTGGGATAGGGATGGTGGGAGGGAGGCTCAAGATGGAGGGGATATGGGGATATATGTATGCATATGGCTGATTCACTTTTCTGTACAACAGAAACTAACACAGTTTTGTGAAGCAAATCTACTCCAATAAAGGTGTATTAAAAAAAAACCAGAACTCTCAAGGTAAAAAAAACACAAATATATATATCCTATTCCATTGTTCCCTAGGATTCATTCTACATAATGCCTATGATCTAGATGGATATAAAATCTCAAGGAGATCATGAGTTAATAGTGCCAGTCTGTAGTTCTGAGCCACTAGTAGCCAAATTTTAACACTTCCCTAACTCCAAGTTCTTTCTGTGGCTCACAATGTCTAAATGTCACATTGTGACAATGTCACAATATCTTGGTTTTACTCCTTTAGCCACTGTTACCTGTCCTTTCATTTCACCCCCAACCTATTGATCTCTCTCCTCTGCAGCCACAGTGATCTTTCTAACACTCAAACCTGAACATATCACTACCTTGATTAATGTTATTAATGGTTTCCCATAGCTTGTGACAAGATATATATATTCCTATGGATAATTGAAACATTCCAAGTGTAGTTCTGAAGAATTCATTTCCAGATATCTAACTTCCATTCATACTCTTTCCTGAAATATGAAAAGGCACCCATGGCTAGAATCCCTTTCAACACTTTCCTTCTTTCTACTTTCCTTAAAATAGTCAAACATCATACTTATTCTAAATTGCTATGGGAAATTCCCTAGATTATAAACACTTTCAGGGTACCACACAAAAAAGAACAATTTGAAATATTAGTGTGGATATGGAGAAAGTGAGTATATTTAATGAGTGGATAAAAAATTCTATTCCAACTTTGGCGGGTTCCATGTTCCTTGTTTGCAAACATAGATGAAGAAATTAAGAGAACTCAAATTGGAAACTGACTATAAAACAAAGCCTGATAAAGAATCATTATATAAGCTTTAGCACCTAGCTCATAAAGAATTACAAGAACTGAGTGACATTTCTATAACAAAACTCCTTCCATTTCCATCTACTTACTTACAGGAAAGATTCCTTAAGCATCTAAATCTTTAAAAATGAAAAAAAAATTGCAATAGAATTGATGCTTGTGCTTGACTCATTCTAGCAAATATTAATATTTTCCACAAATTTTTAAACTAACTTTTTTAAAAGGCACTATCCTTTATGTTAAGAGATTCAGTGCCAATGGAATTTTAATGTTTATGCTTAGTATTTATCAAACTGTGTAATATATTTATGTCATTTGACAAGCAGTTGAATAGATATTAATTTTGGACAGGTTTACAAATCATATATGTTTGTTGCTAATTTGGAAAAATGTTTTCATTTTAAAATTTGTTTTTGAATTTCAGGATTTGGGGTCAGAGATTAAGAAATGTTCTTATGCTAACACTTATAAGAATAGCTCAATTAAGAAAAATAATTCTATAAAGATTTATTGTTCCGGATATTTTTTAAAATGTTAAAATATTTTTCTTTTAGGAAAATATGATGGAGAGAGTGATCAATGAAATGTTTCATGAATGAAAGCAACTAAAGACAAAATTCTGAACAGGACCACACTTCTGCATAAGAGTTTCACACAAATGGAATAATTGTCCCCATGTTTAATCATCTTAAAAGAAGTCAATTCTAGGGCAAGCAGACAGGGTTCAAATGGTGGCCTTCTGAATTGTTTGGAGAGTATCCTTTTCTTGCTGATAGAGATCTTACCTTTGGAGAGCATTTTTCTGTTGCTGATAGAGATCTTACCTGTTTGCCACGTAACTAAGCATACTCTGAGACATGTACATGTTGAGGATAATTAGAGTAGTCCCAGTAGTGATGGAGGTGGCAGAGAAAAGGGCCTCCTTCCAAAAGGAAGCAGACCTGGAGCTGGGTAAGGATGCAACCTGAAAAGAAAGCCTGAATTTGGGTCTGTGACTATGAGCTGTATGAGTAGTTACTTTTAGTAACAATGAAACATTGCTCTTTGTGTCTCTTCACTGTCAGTATTAATAAGCCCTCTCTTCTTTTAGAATATATAACTCTTTAAGATCCTAGATTAATTTAAAATAAACAAAAGGCCAATTTGGCTGGGATCACCAAAGATCTAACAAAAGACTGGCAATGTAGCAGCCCAAGCTTGTTTCAGAAGAATATTACTTGAATCAGGTTTTACAGAACACCCTATTCACAGCACAGAATAACATAATCCTCCAAATTTCAGTACCTCCTGATATAAAACCACACACATTATACAATGGGTTAGAGTGAGAGTAGAGGAGATATTACCAGGCATTTGGGGACAAGTTAATTTATCAATGCAACCTTCATTCTTTTCACTGATATATATATATATATCTTTTGATATATCTTTTGATATATATATATCAAATATATATATATATATATATATTTGTGGACCTCAGTTTCTTCATCGGCAAAATGGGGATAATGGCAATCATACAACTTTCATAGGGCTGATAGTGGGAATTAAAAGAGACCATGTATGCGAAATACTTAAAATGACATCTAGAATGTATTAAACATTCATTAAACTATTGGCAAAAATAACACCTTAACACTCACAGATTATTCATGATTTAAATCATTTGTGAGCTGCCTCAAAGGCCTCTAACATGGAGAAACAAGGAATTTTCCTGGAGCACTTGTTTGAATGATGACCTGGGAATGATTTACTAAGCTTAGAAAGCCATTGATCCAGTGAGACTAACTGATCCCTCTTACTCTGATGTTTTTCTCTAGAGATATTTTTGAAATACAAAAAGGAAATGATTTATTCAAAGGATGAATGATTAGATTAAGTAAGATCTATCTATTAGAGAGATTAAAATAAACAAACAAAAGCCTTCCATTCATGGTCTCTGGAGGCAGACAGGACAAGGCTCAAATTCTAATTCTTCCTCTCACTGGCTATCTGTTATTGGGAAGGTACTTAAACTCTCTGGTCCTCAGTTTTGTTACCTGTAAAATGGAGATAATAACATCTAACTCATAAGGTGTTGTACAGAAAAAAGAAATACTGCATTTACTCTGCTTAGCATAGCACCTGGCACAAGATAAGAGCTCAACAAATGACTGCAATTCTTACCTATCTGTATTTCCATGTCCATTTCCCTTTTGAAGTAACTTGGCCTTTAAAACCCTACTTAAACATTCCCTCTTTTATATACGGCTGTGCATGGGAAACTAGGCAAGAAATCTGCATCTAAGATTAGAACTATTCAAGGTAGAACAGCACCCTCCTGAGGAAAAAGCAAATTTGGCAGCCACTGTCAGCTCAGGAGTCACTAGAAGACAGCTACATCTTAGGGAGACAGAGTTGGGGATGGAAGGTTCAGTTTGGCTCTCACTTGCCCCGAGACCAGAACCAGCTACACAATAAGCAGGGCCTAGTGCAGCATGAAAATGTGACACCCCTTGTTCAAAAACTATCCAGAATTTCAAGACAGCAATAGCAGAGCATTAAAACAAGCATGAGACCCTTTGAGTTGTGGGGCTCTGTGTGACCGCACAGGTTGCATGCTCATGAACCTGGCCTTGCCTGGAAGCATCTCTCCTCACTTTTACTCTTGGAGAAACAGGATTTAGTTCTTATTATTGAAATCAATGAGTCTCATGTATTGTCTTGAGTCAGTAATACTTAGTTTCAATTTGGGACTTTGCTTGGAGGCATATTTGGAATGGCTCCATTTCCTTTTGTAGGGTGATTTTGCTCTGTAAATAAACTCTATATGCATTCTCCTTTTAGCACTGTACATTCACACATCTTAGTAGGAATAAAATATCTCCATAAATATAATTATTTTTAGAATTTATTTCCTTTTAAATGCCTTCCTAAATGAAAGAGATCAAATTTGCCATAATGGCTGCCTCTGAGGAGGAAGGGAATTGAAGGCACTTGGGGTGACCATGTGGGAAGGGCTTCAACTCTATCTAAAATATTTCTTTCCCAAATCTAAAGATATTTGAAATTTAAATAAAGTTGGGTGATAAGTACACATATATTAATGTATTAAACTCTGTAATCTTTTGCAATATTTTACAACAAAAGTATTTCCAAAAGATCCTAAACCAGATAAATGATTATTTTTAAATTTAATTTGGAGGAGTTAAGACAAGAATTTAAATTCCAGTTATGCCATGCAGCATGGTTCATGACCTTGAACATCTTACCTTAACTCCTTACGCTTCCTTCCATTCTCTTATAAGTTAAGAAGGTTGAGCGTAAGGTATGTTTAAGAGCCTTAATAAAGGCTCTTAATCTTTATCTCTATGACACAAAGAATATATTTGGAATATAATTTGAAATGCATTGTAATTTAGGAATGTTGATTCAATGAGGATAATTGCTTGTGAAGTGGTGAGGCAAGGAGGTAAAACTTCAGTAAATTTAAATTCCAACTGAAAAGAGCTCTCCAACACGTAAATACTTTTCCTTCCATGAGATTCACTTTTAAGCATAGCAATCTTTACAGTCTTTTGGCCAAAATATTGTCTACTGATATGACACAGGATTAAAAACTCAAATGCCTATAGGTGAACTGATAAGTAACTTGGTAAAAGAGGCCAAATGAGACACGAGAGAGTGGTGGGGACTGTGGTAAACTGGAGCGAGTGTGTCCTGTTTGATGGAGGAGTCAGCACTCAACTTCACTGTATTATTCCTGTATGTCAGTTTGAGTCCAATATTGACAAAACTTTCCATTTTTCAAGAGAAGGTGGAAACTGGACTTTTATGCGATTCCTTCCATTTTTATCTGTTGACAACTAATCCAAACTTTTAAAACGTGTATTGTCCCTCAGATAAAAATTTGTCAATGGGCTTGATTTATTCATGGTTCTAGTGCCTTACTGGCCTAGACCTATGGGCTAAAATGTGAGTATTGGTCTTTATGCTCAGTTCTGAGGTTTTTAGTAATATTACTATTGCATCTAGTGGAATCCTGGCTGTTATCTACTGACTCCCAGGTTATCACCCCATCTCCTCATTGTTTTTGGCAATTTCAGTCCCTGGCTCACTCTCATGCTCTTCATACTACTTATATCTTAACTCTTGGTGATCTCAATATATGTATATATAATGCTTTCACAGCATGGATGCTCACAACCTTAATGTCTCTTCTCCCCATGAGCTTGCTGTCCACCCTACCTCAGCCCCCTCACTCCCCAAGTCAAACTGTAGACCTTGTCAAGATTGTTACCTGCAACCCAGCCATCATACCATTCCACTCTGATCACCATCTTTCATCTTTTCAGCTCATTTTCTCTACCCTGACAGCTGGTTCCAATGATCTTTGACTCTTCATCTCCAATCAATTGATCATTCTATCTTATCACTATTTCTCATGGTTCAATATCTTCTCTTTCTTCCTATCCAGCTTAAAACTCCAAGGTCAATGTTTGTAGTCACTTACACAAATCAACTCTCTTGGCCATCTCTCTCATCATCTTACCTGCAGGCAAAACTACAACCCTGGCTAAATCCAATTCTCCTCTATTCCATACCCACATCTCAGCTGGAGGTGCCTAGGGGAAAACATTCAACCGTGCTGACAGAAATCACCTTAAAATATTGACGAAGAACCTCAAGTGGGTCCTTCATGCTTCCAGACAATAGGCCTATATCTCCCTAGTTACCATGAGCAATGTGTGGTAAATGCTAGTAGTAAGAGGTGTATATGTACAATGTATAAGAAACAAGATGAATGTTTAAAATTAGAAAGTAGTGAAAAGAGTATGAATATTGCAAATGGATGAATTTGCAGTATAATGAGAAGGAAAGCTTCTGAAAAGACAGAGATTAGATCATGCCATTGATAACAAATATGGTGCTCCAGCAAGATATGAAGAAGGTTATGAGCAAAATGGATAACCTTCTACATGTGTGGCTAGAGAGTCATCATCCATGCTGGAAGCCCACTAGTCTAATACTCATTCAGGAGAAGGTTCAAAGTTTGTTACAGGAGTAAAGACTAAACAAGTTGAAAAGGCTCTTGATGGAAAGAAGTTCTAGTGCAGCTCTTGAATGTGCAACGGTTCTACACCTACTGGACTCTAAATATCAAAGGAGTGATGAAGAAGCAAACAGACACTGGGGCATTCTGTGGTTGCCTTGGAGATTATCAGGGTGTGGAGTCTGTGTGTGTGGGGGGCTGTATGAGGGGGGGTTTGGTGATCAACAGGCTTTGCTAATTTTTAATGTAGATGAAACTGATCTATTCTGGGGAAAGTTCCCTGAGACAACATCCAATTTGAATTTGACTTTAAAACTGTGAAGGGACAAATCATACCTCACTTTAGTTAGAACTGCATCAAGGAAATACATGTAAAAACCCCTTCCAACATTTTAAGGTTATAAACAAGTGGGTTCAGAAATAACCTTTGGAACCTAACCTGATTTATTTTTAAAAAGTAAAGCTTCTTTTTTCTTTTATATATTTCTTTCTAAAATTTTATTTTTTTAGGTTTTTTATTAACTTTTTGAATTTTTTAAAATTTATTTTTTTATACAGCAGTTCTTATTAATCATCAATTTTATACACATCAGTGTATACATGTCAATTCCAATCACCCAATTCATCACACACCCACACCCACACCCCGGCCTCTTTCCCCCCCTTGGTGTCCATACATTTGTTCTCTACATCTGTGTCTCAATTTCTGCCCTTCAAACCAGTTCATATGTACCATTTTTCTAAGTCCCACATATATGCGTTAATATACGATATTTGTTTTTCTCTTTCGGACTTACTTCACTCTGTATGACAGTCTCTAGATCCATCCACGTCTCAACAACAGACCCAATTTTGTTCCTCTTTATGGCTGAGTAATATTCCATCGTATAAATGTATCACACCTTCTTTATCCATTCATCTGTCAATGGGCATTTAGGTTGTTTCCATGACCTGACTATGGTAAATAGTGCTGCAATGAACATTGGGGTGCATGTGTCTTTTTGAATTATGGTTTTCGCTGGGTATATGCCCAGTAATGGGATTGCTGGATCATATGGTAATTTTATTTTTAGTTTTTTAAGGAACCTCTATACTGTTCTCCATAATGGCTGTATCAATTTACATTCCCACCAACAGTGCAAGAGGGTTCCCTTTTCTCCACACCCTCTCCAGCATTTGTTGATTGTAGATTTTCTGATGATACCCATTCTAACTGGTGTGAGGTGATACCTCATTGTAGTTTTGATTTGCATTTCTCTAATAATTAGTGATGTTGAGCAACTTTTCATGTGATTCTTGGCCATCTGTATGTCTTCTTTGGAGAAATGTCTATTTAGGTCTTCTGTCCGTTTTTGGATTGGTTTGTTTGTTTTTTTTAATATTGAGCTGCAAGAGATGTTTATATATTTTGGAGATTAATCCTTTGTTGATTCGTTTGCAAATATTTTTTCCAATTCTGAGGGTTGTCTTTTCATCTTGTTTATGGTTTCATTTGCTGTGCAAAAGCTTCATTAGTTCCCATTTGTTTATTTTTGTTTTTATTTCCATTACTCTAGGAGGTGGATCAAAAACGATCTTGCTGTGATTTATGTCAAAGAGTGCTCTTCCTATGTTTTCCTCTAAGAGTTTTGTAGTGTCCGGTCTTACATTTAGGTCTCTAAACCATTTTGAGTTTATTTTTGTGTATGGTGTTAGGGAGTGTTCTAATTTCATTCTTTTACATGTACCTGTCCAGTTTTCCCAGCACCACTTATTGAAGAGACTGTCTTTTCTCCATTGTATATCTTTGCCTCCTTTGTCATAGATTAGTTGACCATAGGTGTGTGGGTTTATCTCTGGGCTTTCTATCTTGTTCCATTGATCTATGTTTCTGTTTCTGTGCCAGTACCATATTGTCTTGATTACTGTAGCTTTGTAGTCTAGTCTGATTCCTCCAGCTCTGTTTTTTTTCCCTCAAGACTGTTTTGGCTATTTGGGGTCTTTTCTGTCTCCATACAAATTTTAAGATGATTTGTTCTAGTTCTGTAAAAAATACATTGGTAATTTGATAAAGATTGCATTGAATCTGTAGATTGCTTTAGGTAGTATAGTCATTTACAGAGTATTGATTCTTTCAATCTAAGAACATGGTATATCTCTCCATCTGTTGGTATCAACTTTAATTTCTTTCATCAGTGTCTTTTCTGCATACATGTCTTTTGTCTCCCTAGGTAGGGTTATATCTAGGTATTTTATTCTTTTTGTTGCAATGGTAAATGAGAGTGTTTCTTTATTTCTCTCTCAGATTTTGCATCATTAATGTATAGGAATGCAAGAGATTTCTGTTTATTAATTTTGTATCCTGCTACTTTACCAAATTCATTGATTTGCTCTAGTAGTTTTCTGGTGGCATCTTTAGGATTCTCTATGTATAGAATCATGTCATCTGCAAACAGTGACAGTTTAACTTCTTCTTTTCCAATTTGTATTCCTTTTATTTCTTTTTCTTCTCTGATCGCCATGGCTAGGACTTCTGAAACTATGTTGAATAATAGTGGTGAGAGTGGGCATCCTTGTCTTGTTCCTGATCTTAGAGGAAATGCTTCCAGTTTTTCACCATTGAGAACGACGTTTGCTGTGTGTTTGTTGTATATGGACTTTATGATGTTGAGGTAGGTTCCCTCTATGCCCACTTTCTGGAGAGTTTTTTATCATAACTTGGTGTTGAATTTTGTCAAAAGCTTTTTTTGCGTCTATTGAGATGATCATATGGTTTTTATTCTTCAATTTGTTAATATGGTGTAGCACATTGATTGATTTGTGTATATTGAAGAATCCTTGCATCCCTGGGATTAATCCCACTTGATCATGGTGTATGATCCTATTAATGTGTTGTTGGATTCTGTTCGCTAGTATTTTGTTGAAGATTTTTCCTCTATATTCATCAGTAATATTGGTCTGTAATTTTCTTTTTGTGTAGTGTCTTTGCCTGGTTTTGGTATCAGGGTGATGGTGGCCTCATAGAATAAGTTTGGGAGTGCTCCTTCCTCTGCAATTTTTTGGAAGAGTTTGAGAAAGATGGGTGTGAGCTCTCCTCTAAATGGTTGATAGAATTCACCTGTGAAGCCATCTGGTCCTGGACTTTTGCTTGTTGGAAGATTTTTAATCACAGTTTCAATTTCATTACTTGTGATTGGTCTGTTCATACTTTCTGTTTCTTCCTGGTTCAGTCTTGGAAGGCTTTACTTTTCTAAGAATTTGTCCATTTTTCCCAGGTTGTTCATTTTATTGGCATAGAGTTGCTTGTAGTAGTCCCTTAGGATGCTTTGTATTTCTGCGGTGTCTGTGTAACTTCTCCTTTTTCATTTCTAATTTTATTGATATGAGTCCTCTCTTTCTTGATGAGTCTGGCTAATGGTTTATCAATTTTGTTTATCTTCTCAAAGAACCAGGTTTTAGTTTTATTGCTCTTTGCTATTGTTTTCTTTGTTTCTATTACATTTATTACTGCTCTGATCTTCATGATTCTTTTCCTTCTGCTAACTTTGCGTTTTGTTTGATCTTCTTTCTCTAGTTCCTTTTGGCGTAAGTTTAGATTGTTTACTTGAGAATTTTTCTTGTTTCTTGAGGTAGACTTGTATAGCTATAAACTTCCCTCTTAGCACTCCTTTGGCTGCATCCCATAGGTTTTGGATCGTCGTGTTTTCATTGTCACTTGTCTCTAGGTATTTTTTGATTTCCTCTTTGATTTCTTCAGTGATCTCTTGGTTGCTTAGTAACGTATTGTTTAGCCTCCATGTGTTTGTGTTTTTTACGTTTTTTTCCTTTTAATTCATTTCTAATCTCATAACATTGTGGTCAGAAAAGATGCTTGATATGATTTCAATTTTCTTAAATTTACTGAGGGTTGATTTGTCACCCAAGGTGTGATCTATCCTGGAGAATGTTCCATGTGCACTTGAGAAGAAAGTGTACTCTGCTGTTTTTGGATGGAATGTCCTATAAATATCAATTAAATCTACCTGGCCTGTTGTGTCATTTAAAGCTTCTGTTTCCTTATTTATTTTCATTTTGGATGATTTGTCCATTGGTGTAAGTGAGGTGTTAAAGTCCCACACTAGTATTGTGTTACTGTCAATTTCCTCTTTTAGAGCTGTTAGCAGTTGCCTTATATATTGAGGTGCTCCTATGTTGGGGGCATATATATTTATACTTGTTATATCTTCTTCTTGGATTGATCCGTTGATCATTATGTAGTGTCCTTCCTTGTCCCTTGTAACATTCTTTATTTTAAAGTCTATTTTATCTGATATGAGTATTGCTACTCCAGCTTTATTTTGATTTTCATTTGCATGGAATATCTTTTTCCATCCCCTCACTTTCAATCTGTATGTGTCCCTAGGTCTGAAGTGGGTGTCTTGCAGACAACATATATATGGTTCTTGTTTTTGTATCCATTCAGGGAGACTGTGTCTTTTGGTTGATACATTTAATCCATTCACGTTTAAGGTAATTATCAATATCTATGTTCCTATGACCATTTTCTTAATTGTTTTGAGTTTGTTTTTGTAGGTGCTTTTCTTCTCTTATGTTTCCCATGTAGAGAAGTTCCTTTAGCCTTTGTTGTAGAGCTGGCTTTGTGGGGCTGAATTCCCTTAGCTTTTGCTTGTCTGTAAAGCTTTTGATTTCTCCATCGAATCTGAATGAGATCCTTGCTGGGCAGAGTAATCTTGGTTGTAGGTTCTTCCCTCTCATCACTTTAAGTATATCATACCACTCCCTTCTGAGTTGTAGAGTTTCTGCTGAGAAATCAGCTGATAACCTTATGGGAGTTCCCTTGTATGTTATTTGTCATTTTTCCCTGGCTACTTTCAATAATTTTTCTTTGTCTTTGATTTTTTCCAACTTGATTACTATGTGTCTTGGTGTGTTTCTCCTTGGGTTTATCCTGTATGGGAATCTCTGCACTTCCTGGACTTGGGTGGCTATTTCCTTTCCCATGTTAGGGAAGTTTTCAACTCTAATCTCTTCAAATATTTTCTTGGGTCTTTTCTCTCTCTCTTCTCCTTCTGGGACCCCTATAATGTGAATGTTGTTGCATTTAATGTCCCAGAGGTCTCTGAGACTGTCCTCATTTCTTTTCATTCTTTTTTCTTTAGTCTGTTCTGCAGCAGTGAATTCCACCATTCTGTCTTCCATGTCACTTATCTGTTCTTCTGCCTCAGTTATTCTGCTATTGATTCCTTCTAGTGTAGTTTTCATTTCAGTTATTGTATTGTTCATCTCTTTTTGTTTGTTCTTTACTTCTTCTCACTCTTTGTTAAACGTTTCTTACATCTTCTCGATCTTTGCCTCAATTCTTTTTCCAAGGTCCTGGATCATGTTCACTATCATTATTCTGAATTCTTTTTCTGGCAGGTTGCCTATCTCCACTTCATTTAGTTGTTTTTCTGGGGTTTTATCTTGTTCCTTCATCTGGCACACAACCCTCTGCCTTTTCATCTTGTCTATCTTTCTGTGAATGTGTTTTTTCTTCCACAGGCTGTGGGATTATAGTTCTCCTTGCTTCTGCTGTCTGCCCTCTCTCTGCACTCTTTACTCTCTTTTCCTGAAGTCCTCTTCTTCCTTTTGTCTTCTTTCTTATCTTCAGTTCCACCGGAGATGACAAAAATCTCTCTATCTTTGAGGGTAATCGATGGATGTGGTGACGTCTGGCTCGCCGGGGCCAGGCCTAGGCCGTGCCTGACGGATGTTCATGGTGAACTGGGCTGCCCTTCTCATTCTACCCGGGGCCCCTCGCCTCTCCTCCGAGCTTGTCGGTGGTGTCCAAAAGTAAAGCTTCTATAATTAAATAACAACAATGATAACTAAAACACTCAATTTTTAGTTATGTTTAGTAATTTCTTACTTTTACTATTGATAGCACTACACTGTAAGAATCTTGAGTAAAGAAATTATACCTATTGTTTTTGTATTCCTAGCATCTAGCAAGTTCTGTTAGACACTAAGAAAATATAATAGATTAAATGAATCATTGATAATCAATGATAACACACCTATCAATAGATCCTTAGACATCGACAACAAAATAACTCCCGAGAATGTACATATTTTATGTACTATAGCTAGAAACTTTTAAAACATTATTCTTGAAAGGTTTTCAAGTTCAAAGTAGAAAAAAATGCTTGTTGGACTTATTTCTCAGTTAACCAAAATCCTGCTCTTCTCTGAGCATTTTGGTTAATTAAAAATTGTATTTTGATTTACTCTTTTGAAAGTCTCATAATGTAAAAATGCTGTTCCTTGTGCTCAATGCATTTCCAAGGTAAACATTAAAGGAAATTAAAGGAATAAAAAACAAAGTGCTTAATGTTCTTTTAGATACTGAGAACTGTTTATACCATGTATGTGCCTACTATTTTTATTCACTTGGCTTCCTTTCTGAACCATCCTTTTTCATCCTATATTATCTTCCTTTTCCACCCTTTATTATCTTCCTTTTCCACAGGATTGCCCACAGACCTGAGATCCAGGCAGATTTGAGAAACAAGTGCTCCAGTCACGTGAGCTTAGGCAACATACACACACATGAAATTGTTGCCTCAATTTCCTTATTTGTAAACTCAATTAAGTTTTTGAGTGCCTCCTTTATTCCATGAAATGGGCTTAGATAGTCACAGTGATGATCTATTTCATTTTCATAAGCATTCTATACTGTAGTCATTCTTATTCTCATTTTATTTTATTTTATTTTTGAATAATTTAGGATAAGTAAATTTTATTTATTTTTTGGCTACTTCAGGTCTTTGTTGCAGTGCACAGGCTTCTCTCCAGTTACACCGTGCAGGCTTCTCTCTAGTTTCAGCACACAGGCTCTCTTATCGATGTGCATGGGCTCAGTAGTTGTGGTGCACAGGCTTAGTTGCCCTGCAGCATGTGGGATCTTAGTTCCCTGACCAGGGATTGAACCCACATCCCCTGCATTGGAAGGTGGATTCTTTACCACTGGACCATCAGGGAAGTCCCTTATTCTCATTTTAAAGAAAAGATACCTGGGGCTCACGGAGATGAAGTTACTTCATCATGATCAGATGACCAGCAAGTGAGGAGTCAGGATTAAAAACTAAATCTATATGATTCCCAGCCCATGCATTTGCCTCTAAAACACACTTCTACCTTTCAGGAAAAATGGTAGTGTGAGTGCAGTCCAATAAAACTGACCCAAATTAATAAAAATAAGTAAAAATAAGGAAGGTATTGTTAATCTTGAATCCAAAGAAAGATCCGTGACTCATGCTACAAACTTTGATTGCTTTCATTGATATATTAAAAAAAAGTCATCCAAGCTAAAAATTGGGGGGTCATCTCAGAATGCCCCATCTCCCATACCCTCCATATTCAACAGGAGTATGTGATAGTATATCCTATTTTAAGAAAATTTTATGTACAAGATTCAGTCATACAGAAAAGTCATAGGCTCAGGACTGAAATGGACCTCCCTTAGTTCAACTGTTTCATTTCCCAGTGAGTATACTGAAACTCAGGAAGTTTAAGTCACCTGCCCAAGCTCATCTAACAAGGTAGCAAGTGAGGTGGACTAAAACCGAGCTCTCCTGATGGTCTATTAGCACTCCTTTCTTTATATCATGCTGTCACTTTTGCAAGGGATGGCATGAGGCTATCAGATGACACATCATCAAATATTTACTGAGCACCTATTATGTATCAGGCACTGTGACGTAATGGTAAGCAAAACAGTCATAGCCTCTGTCCTCCTGTGACTTATAGTTCAGTGGGAGTTAGAGCTATTTATCAAATAATGACACAAGTATAAAGTACACACTATGATAAGTGCTGTAAGGGACTACAAAGTACTGCTGTGAGAATGTAATCAATCTGATCCAATAGTGTAGATTAGATCTATGGGAAGTCAGGCTAAACTTCTCCAAGGATGTGATGTTTGAACTAAAATTGGGGTGGCGGGATCACAGAGCAAAGGAAACGCAGAAAGGCTTCTATCTGCAGCTACCATGAAGACTTGGTTTTCAAAAGCCCAAAGTATTAACAAAGCAAAATCAAGTTCAAACACATAAACTACCTAGTTCAGTCCAGAAACGTGGTCCTCCATGACAGGGTAGTGTTCCGAAAAGCAGAGTTAAAACAAATCTTCGGATAAACGCTGAACAGTCACTTTTAGAATCTGATTCATTAATGCTAGGAAGGATATTCAAAAGCAGGTTGTGGTCAAACAAGCAAGAATTGAAATACCAGGGTTGTTACAGGTGGCAAAGCTTAACAATGGAGATTCATGAGTATTTGTAAAATGGGTGAATGTGCTGCATTTGTTGTCAACTTTGCACCATCACCACCAGTCCCTTTAAAGCCAAGAATGACATTACCCAGGATTCTCTTATCTGTAAGTCTCTGGGTTAGAATTTGTCAATGAAGGTACTTGCATGAGATCTGGGAAAGCAGAAGTGAAACAGAAGCTATTATATTTGGAGTGGTCTAGCAGACATACGTGGCAGGCTTTCAAATGCCTTTTGAAGTTTTTACTTTTAAGTTACAGTGGTTTGCAGACTTCTCAAGCGGCAGCTTTCTTTCTCTGTTCCAGGGCTTTCATTGATGTCACAGTGAAAGTTTCTCCAATTCTTCTGCTTCGGCATGCCAGATATCCCAGATCCCCCAGGTCCTTCCATTTTGTAAGCTCTAATTCCTGTATTAAAGTACTTATTTTCATAAAACTTCTTATAGCTCTGTTTTCTCAACCAAACCCAAACGAATGCAACTTTTGCTATTTAAAGTAGTCTTAAGGACACAGAAATTTATGGATGGGAGTCTTGCATTGGTTCTCTTACCTGATTAGATTTAAAGGTATTAATAATCTTCATTTTCAGTGGTAATGAATCATTAGTAGTTTATGGCAGGTGGTAGCAAAAATTACTTAAATGAGCACTGTAGTCACCTGGAGCCAAGTACCTATAGGGGTCAAGGCTGTAAGCTGTTGCAATAGAACACTATAATGGAAATAATGTACTGTCAGATGGATTGGTTGCTTCTAAATGTAATAGAGAACATAGGGAGGGTGAGGAACTGCACTTAGGCCTCTAATATTCCAGCTCAAAGGTAGATAAATAATCAGAAGACTTCTATGACTGTCCAAAAGGAAATCCAATTTCCTATAGCCTCAGAGTTGAAATTTCTGACAACCAAATCCAAAGTTTTATTCTCTCATGTTAAATTTAGGGCACTGATTGGGAAAGAGTTGGACCTTTAAAGTTGGAATGAGAAGATCTGGCTATATTTTAATTAAACTGAGGATGTGGAACTTCCAGATTCCCCTGAGCCTCCCTTGCCAGTGGAAGCACGATTCCTTCCCTATGTAAGAGAGTTACATTCTTCTTGCCTGCAGAATCTGTAATGACCGTTTCAGAGATAGCTTCCTTGTAGGTGAATGCTGATCCTTAAGACCAACCCCCACCAAACAGTATGAAGTTCCTCAGAAAACTAAAAACAGAATTACTGTAGGATCCAGCAATCCCACTCCTGAGCATATATCCAGACAAAACTATAATTCAAAAAAATACAGGCATCCCTATGTTCATAGCAACACTATTCACAATAGCCAAGACATGGAAGCAACCTAAATGTCCATCAACAGATGAATGGATAAAGAAGATGTGGTACATATATACAATGGAATACTACTCAGCCATAAAAAGAACAAAATAATGCCATTTGCAGCAACATGGATGTAACTCAAGATGATCATACTAAGTGAAGTAAGTCAGAAAGAGAAAGACAAATACCATATGACATCACTTATATGTGGAATCTAAAATATGGCACATATGGGGCTTCCCTGGTGGCGCAGTGGTTGAGAGTCTGCCTGCCAATGCAGGGGACACGGGTTCGAGCCCTGGTCTGGGAGGATCTCAAGTGCCGTGGAGCAACTGGGCCCGTGAGCCACAACTGCTGAGCCTGCGCATCTGGAGCCTATGCTCCGCAACGAGAGGGTGCGACAGTGAGAGGCCCGCGCACTGTGATGAAGAGTGGCCCCAGCTCACCACAACTGGAGAAAGCCCTCGCACAGAAATGAAGACCCAACACAGCCAAAAATAAATAAATAAATAAATAAATAAATTATATATATATATATATATATATATATATATATATCTCCAGCAGGTGTTAGCAAAGTCCAGTCCTCCAAGGCTTTTAAAAAATAAAAAAATAAAAAAAATAAAATATGGCACATATGAAACTATCTACAAAACAGAAACAGACTCACAGACATAGAGATCAGACTTGTGGTTGCCAAGAGTTTGGGGGAAGGGAGGGGGATGGACTGGGAGTTTGGGGTTGGTAGATGCAAACTACAGCACTTAGAATGAATAAACAACAAAGTTCTAATGTATAGCACAGGGAACTATATCCAGTCTCCTGGGATAAACCATAATAGAAGAGAATGTTTTAAAAAGAATGTGTGTGTGTGTATATATATATATATATATATATATATATATATATATATACACACACACACACACATACATATATATACACATACATATAGATATACACATACATATATATATATATACACATACATATATATAGATATAGATATACACATACATATATATATATATAACTGAGTCACTTTGCTGTACAGGAGAGGTTGGCACAACATTGTAAATCAACTTTACTTCAATAAAAAACAAAGACCAACTCCCACCACCTCTATTGATTCTAGGCCTGTAATACAGCACAGCACTGAGTATAACCCAGATGCACAGGCACAGAATATAAGGTTTATCAATTCATATCAGTAGAAATTTGGGGAGCATGGATAAGAAGAGATCTTAAGGAAGGCAACAAAAGCAAAAATAAACAGGTGGGACTACCTCAAAAGCTTCTGCACAGCAAAGGAAACCATCAATGAAATGAAAAGGCAGCCTACAGAATAAGAGAAAATACTTGAAAATCATATCTGATAAGGAGTTAATCTCAAGATATATAAAGAACTCATACAGCTCAATAGCAAAACCAATCCAGTTAAAAAATGGGCTAAGGAACTGAATAGACATTTTTCCAAAGAAGATATACAAATGGCCAACAGGTACATAAAAAGGTGCTCAACATCACTATTCATCAAGGAGATGCAAATCAAAACCACAATGAGATATCATTTCACTCCTGTTAGAATAGCTATTATCAAAAGACAAGAAATAACAAGTGTTGGAGAGAATGTGGAGAAAAAAGAACACTTAAACACTGTTGGTGAGAATGTAAATTGCTGCAGCCACTGTGGAAAACAATATGAGGGTTCCTCAAAAAAGTAATTATAGAACTACTATAAAATCCAGCAATCTTACTTCTGGATATATATCCAAAGGAAATGAAAACAGGAAATTGAACAGATATCTGAATTCCCTTGCTTATTGCAGCATTATTCACAATAGCCAAGACATAGAAACAACCTAAGTGTTCATTAAGGGATAAATAGATAAGGAAAGTGAAGTGTATATTTATAACAGAATAGTATTCAGCCATGAAAAAGAATAAATACTGCAATTTGCTACAAATAGATGGACATTGAGGGCATTATACTCAGTGAAATAAGCCAGACAGAGAAGAAAAGTACCACATGATATCACTTATACATGGAATCTAATTTTCTTTTAAGTTAAACTTTAAAACAGAGAGTAGAAAAGTGGTTTCCAGGGACTGGTATATGGGGGAAATAGGGAGAGGTTGGTAAAATGGTACAAATAAAATTTAAAAAAAAGAGATCTTAAATATGTTAGACCAGGGTGTGAGGAATATAACATTTGATCAGACTGAATTTCTAAATATGGATGCATCAACTAGAGATTCTGAATACAATGCATTAGCTCAAGAAGCTGGGAATGACTTAGTTTCTAGATTTGTTGACTAAAATCTGGGCTCAATAGTGGTCTATAATCAATGAAGCTAAGATATCAGAATTCCTGTGGTATACTGTAGGGCAGTGTTTTTTCAGTCTTACCACTATTGATATTTTGGAGACAGATAATTCTTTGTTGGAGGTTGAGGGAGACTGTGGATTGTAGAATGTTTAGATGTATCCCTAGCCACTACCTACTGGATGCCAGTAGCACCTTCCCCAATTTATGACGACAAAAAATATCTCTAGACATTGTCAAACGTCCATAGTGGGAAGCAAAATTGGCTCCAGTTGAGAACAATTGCTATAGAAGAAGGTATCCGAAGGCTTACAGAGATATGAAACCTGGAGTAGATTTATTATGAATGGCCTACTGGTTATATCACCTAGGAGAGACCAGAGTACATACCCCTCATCAAGGCTTTGAGAAATAAGTTGGTGAAGGCAGTGTCAGCATCCTTGAAAGGCTCTGTAGTGGCAGTTGTCTGCAAAGAAAGCAAAAGATGCTGCCTTGGAAATAGGCACTCTGAATTCAATGGGTGGTGAAATCCCTGAGTGACAAGATACAAGAAGTAATTAGAATGATTTTGTCTATAGAGCTCTTTAGTGGTGGCTAATTTATGATGGGGTCCCTAGGACCATGGTGAGCCACCTACTTCGTTTGTATAAGCAAGACAAACAAAAACCAAAACTTGATGTGATCACAGAGGTTTGACATGAGCCGATATAATAGGTGGTCATATTTCCTTAACAAATTCCCATACTTGAGCCAAATCACAGACCTAGAGTCCTTTTTAAAAGGGAGAGAATAGGTGTGGAGGGAGAATAATGGTTTCCCAAAGATGTCCAAGTCCTAACTCCCGGAATCGGTGAATGTGTCTTGTTACATGTCAAAGGGGAAACCAGGTTGCAGAAATAAGGTTTCTACTTACTTGATCTTAAAATAAAGAGATTATCCTGGATTATCTGAGTGAGTCCAATGTAATAAAAGGATCCTTAAAAGATGGAAGAGAGAGACCAAAGAGTCAGAACCAAAGAGATATCATTGTGAGAATGATTCTACTGGTCCCTGCTGGGTTTTTTTTTTTTTCATTCTAACTATAAATTTTAATACTATATTTTAAAATAAGTCTCAGTTCATGAAGCAAATGTAAAGCGACACCATAGCATATCTAGAAAATAAAGATAATAAATATGAAAACACTATATTGAAGAATTTATGAGATTTCTCTAAGGCAGTGCTTGGTGGAAAATAAAGAGTTTTCAATACCTAGAGAAATATGCAAACAGAAAATGGCAAACTATTTAATACTGACTCAGATATTTTAAAATTTTAAATAAAGAACAAAAATTTTAAAGACTATTAAAATTATTAAAACAGAATTTAATGAATATGACAACAGAAAAACTAAAGCAGGTAGTTTGAGACCTTGAAGCAGTAGGCTGAGGAACAGAATAGAAAGAAATGTTAGAGGAACAGAAAGAAAAGCCATGAGACTGAAGAAGTGAGAATAAGAAGGAGATCAGAATATATGTGTCCAGAGAATAGGAGGTACCCATCACATAGGGTCTTGCAGGTGATACAGCAGACTTTGGCTGCTGCATTGAGAATGGGCTGCAGGGAAATAGAGAGGAAGACCAGCTCAAATGTTAATGCAATAATCCAGGGGAGAGAGGATGGTGGCAAAACAGAGATGGTGAGCCACAGTTGACTTCTGGATGTATTTTGAAGTAGGGCCCAAAGGATTTATTGTTGGAACTGTTGTGAGAGAAATAGGGGGAAATGGAAGGGTGACATCACTTGCCTGAACAGGTAGAATGGAAATGTTAGTGACTTGAGATGAAGAAAACTAGAAATAGAGCTGCTGTGGAGAGAGGTCTCGAGTTCAATTTTAGACAAGTTCATTTTCAGATGGCTATTACATACCCAAGTGCAGCTGCTAATTAGGTGGTTAGACATGTGGGTTTAGAATTAGGGGGAGAGGACTGGCCTATAAACTTGGGAGTTATCAGTCTAGATGTTAAATGCAATGAGTAAGGGGAAGATTGCTGTGTATATTATGCTGCCTGTTGTGTAAAAACAAAGGGGGATATATAATCATACTAACTTGCATATGGATAAAAATCTTTGGAATTACACATAAGAAATATGCATAAAGATCTACATATGGAAATCTACTTAGTAGCCTGTCACTTGTTGATGGAGAGGAACTGGGCAGGGTTTGGAGGGAGATAATGATTGTATATCTTCTACATCTAAAAAAATAACCTAGGCATGTTATTAAAGATACCATTAATTTAAAATAAATAAAATAATATAAAACAAAGTAAATTAATGAAAAATTAAAGTACAAAGTTTTACAAACAAAAATGAATAAACAAAATAGAACATTTGTTAAATGTATACATCTGCTATAACTATTTTGAGGATTATACTTACATAAAATTACTTACTATACAATAAATCAAGCATCATTTACTACAAACTCATATTATTTAAAGCTACTTCAAAAGACTCTTGAATAATTTATAATACTTTTAATCAAATCACCCTAATCTGATGGTTTTTTTTTAAATTTTTGAATTTTATTTATTTATTTATACAGCAGGTTCTTATTACTCATCAATTTTATACACATCAGTGTATACATGTCAATCCCAATCGCCCAATTCATCACACCACCACCCCCAACCCCCAGCCGCTTTCACCCCTTGGTGTCCATATGTTTGTTCTCTACATCTGTGTCTCAGTTTCAGCCCTGCAAACCGGTTCATCTGTACCATTTTTCTAGGTTCCACATATGTGCGTTAATATACGATATTTGTTTTTCTCTTTCAGACTTACTTCACTCTGTATGACAGTCTCTAGATCCATCCACGTCTCAACAAATGACCTAATTTCGTTCCTCTTTATGGCTGAGTAATATTCCATTGTATATATGTACCACACCTTCTTTATCCATTCCTCTGTCGATGGGCATTTAGGTTGCTTCCATGACCTGGCTATGGTAAATAGTGCTGCAATGAACATTGGGGTGCATGTGTCTTTTTGAATTATGGTTTTCCCTGGGTATATGCCCAGTAGTGGGATTGCTGGATCATAAGGTAATTTTATTTTTAGTTTTTTAAGGAACCTCTATACTGTTCTCCATAATGGCTGTATCAATTTACATTCCCACCAACAGTGCAAGAGGGTTCCCTTTTCTCCATACCCTCTCCAGCATTTGTTGATTGTAGATTTTCTGATGATACCCATTCTAACTGGTGTGAGGTGATACCTCATTGTAGTTTTGATTTGCATTTCTCTAATAATTAGTGATGTTGAGCAACTTTTCATGTGATTCTTGGCCATCTGTATGTCTTCTTTGGAGAAATGTCTATTTAGGTCTTCTGTCCATTTTTGGATTGGGTTGTTTGTTTTTTCAATATTGAGCTGCATGAGCTGTTTATATATTTTGGAGATTAATTCTTTGTCTGTTGATTCATTTGCAAATATTTTCTCCAATTCTGAGGGTTGTCTTTTCATCTTGTTTATCGTTCCATTTGTAGTGCAAAAGCTTCATTAGGTCCCATTTGTTCATTTTTGTTTTTATTTCCATTACTTTAGAAGGTGGATCAAAAAAGCTCTTGCTGTGATTTATGTCAAAGAGTGTTCTTCCTATGTTTTCCTCTAAGAGTTTTAGAGTGTCTGGTCTAACATTTAGGTCTCTAATCCATCTTGAGTTTATTTTTGTGTATGGTGTTAGGGAGTGTTCTAATTTCATCCTTTTACATGTACCTGTCCACTTTTCCCGGCACCATTTATTGAAGAGACTGTCTTTTCTCCATTGTATATCCTTGCCTCCTTTGTCATAGATTAGTTGACCATAGGTGTGTGGGTTTATCTCTGGGCTTTCTATCTTGTTCCATTGATCTATGTTTCTGTTTCTGTGTCAGTACCATATTGTCTTGATTACTGTAGCTTTATAGTCTAGTCTGAAGTCAGGGAGTCTGATTCCTCCAGCTCTGTTTTTTTCCCTCAAGACTGATTTGGCTATTCGGGGTCTTTTGTGTCTCCATACAAATTTTAAGATTTTTTGTTCTAGTTCTGTAAACAATGTCATTGGTAATTTGATAAGGATTGCATTGAATCTGTAGATTGCTTTGGGTAGTATAGTCTTTTTCACAATATTGATTCTTTCAATCTAAGAACATGGTATATCTCTCCATGTGTTGGTATCATCTTTAATTTCTTTCATCAGTGTCTTATAGTTTTCTGCATACAGGTCTTTTGTCTGCCTGGGTAAGTTTATTCCTAGGTATTTTATTCTTTTTGTTGCAATGGTAAATGGGAGTGTTTCTCTTTCAGATTTTTCATCATTAATGTATAGGAATGCAAGAATTTCTGTGCATTAGTTTTGTATCCTTTAACTTTACCAAATTCATTGATTAGCTCTCGTTGTTTTCTGGTGGCATCTTTAGGATTCTCTATGTATAGTATCATGTCATCTGCAAACAGTGACAGTTTAACTTCTTTTCCAATTTGTATTCCTTTTATTTCTTTTTCTTCTCTGATTGCCGTGGCTAGGACTTCCAAAACTATGTTGAATAATAGTGGTGAGAGTGGATATCCTTGCCTTGTTCCTGATCTTAGAGGAAATGCTTTCAGTTTTTCACCATTAAGAATGATGTTTGCTATGGGTTTGTTGTAAATGGCCTTTATGATGTTGAGATAGGTTCCCTCTATGCCCACTTTCTGGAGAGTTTTTATTTTAAACGGTGTTGAATTTTGTCAAAAGCTATTTCTGCATCTATCGATATGATCATATGGTTTTTATTATTCAATTTGTTAATATGGAGTATCACATTGATTGATTTGTGTATATTGAAGAATCCTTGCATCCCTGGGATAAATTCCACTTGATCATGGTGTATGATACTTTTAATGTGTTGTTGGAATCTGTTTGCTAGTATTTTGTTGAGGATTTTTGCATCTATATTCATCAGTGATATTGGTCTGTAATTTTCTTTTTTTGTAGTATCTTTGTCTGGTTTTCGTATCAGGGTGATGATGGCCTCATAGAATGAGTTTGGGAATGTTCCTTCCTCTGCAATTTTTTGGAAGAGTTTGAGAAGGATGAGTGTTAGCTCTTCTCTAAATGTTTAATAAAATTCACCTGTGAAGCCATCTGGTCCTGGAGTTTTGTTCATTGGAAAAATTTTAATCACATTTTCAATTTCATTACTTGTGATTGGTCTGTTCATATTTTCTATTTCTTCCTGCTTCAGTCTTGGAAGGTTATACCTTTCTAAGAATTTGTCCATTTCTTCCAGGTTGTCCATTTTATTGGCATAGAGTTGCTTGTAGTACTCTCTTAGGATGCTTTGTATTTCTGCGGTGTCTGTTGTAACTTCTTTTTCATTTCTAATTTTATTGATTTGAGTCCTCTCCCTCTTTTTCTTGTTGAGTCTGGCAAGTGGTTTATCAAATTTGTTTATCTTCTCAAAGAACCAGCTTTTAGCTTTATTGATCTTTGTTTTTGTTTTCTTTGTTTCTGTTTCATTTATTTCTGCTCTGATCTTTATGATTTCTTTCCTTCTGCTAACTTTGGGTTTTGTTTGTTCTTCTTTCTCTAGTTCCTTTAGGTGTAAGGTTAGATTGTTTATTTGAGATGTTTCTTGTTTCTTGAGGTAGGCTTGTATAGCTATAAACTTCCCTCTTAGAACTGCTTTTGCTGCATCCCATAGGTTTTGGGTCATTGCTCTTTCATTGTCATTTGTCTCTAGGTATTTTTTGATTTCCTCTTTGATTTCTTCAGTGATCTCTTGGTTATGTAGTAATGTATTGTTTAGTCTCCATGTGTTTGTGTTTTTTATGTTTTTTCCCCATAATTCATTCAATGCTAATCTCTTAGGGTTGTGGTTAGAAAAGATGTTTGATATGATTTCAATTTTCTTAAATTTACTGATGCTTGATTTGTCACACAAGATGTGATCTATCCTGGAGAATGTTCCATGCTCACTTGAGAAAAAAGTGTAATCTGCTGTTTATGGATGGAATGTCCTATAAATATCAATTAAATCTATCTGGTCTATTGTGTGAGTTAAAGCTTCTGTTTCCTTATTTGTTTTCATTTTGAATGATCTGTCCATTGGTGTAAGTGAGGTGTTAAAGTCCCCCGCTACTCTTGTGTTACTGTCGATTTCCTCTTTTAGAGCTGTTAGCAGTTGCCTTATGTATTGAGGTGCTCCTATGTTGGGTTCATATATGTTTATAATTGTTATATCTTCTTCTTGGATTGGTCCCTTGATCATTATGTAGTGTCCTTCATTGTCTCTTGTAACATTCTTTATTTTAAAGTCTATTTTATCTGATATGAGTATTGCTACTCCAGCTTTCTTTTGATTTCCATTTGCATGGAATATCTTTTTCCATCCCCTCACTTTCAGTCTGTGTGTTTCCCTAGGTCTGAAGTGGGTGTGTTGTAGACAGCATATTTATGGGTCTTGTTTTTGTATCCATTCAGCAAGCCTGTGTCTTTTGGTTGGAATATTTAATCCATTCACATTTAAGGTAATTATCAATATCTATGTTCCTGTGACCATTTTCTTAATTGTTTTGGTTTGTTTTTGTAGGTACTTTTCTTCTCTTGTGTTTCCCACTTAGAGAAGTTCCTTTAGCATTTGTTGTAGAGCTAGTTTTGTGGGGCTGAATTCTCTTAGCTTTTGCTTGTCTGTAAAGCTTTTGATTTCTCCATTGAATCTGAATGAGATCCTTGCCAGGTACAGTAATCTTGGTTGTAGATACTTCCCTTTCATCACTTTAAGTATATCATGTCACTCCCTTCTGGCTTGTGGAGTTTCTGCTGAGAAATCAGCTGTTAACCTTATGGAAGTTCCCTTGTATGTTATTTGTCATTTTTCCCTTGCTTCATTCAGTAATTTTTCTTTGTTTTTGATTTTTTTCCAATTTGATTTCTGTGTGTCTTGGTGTGTTTCTCCTTGGGTTTATCCTGTATGGGATGCTCTGTGCTTCCTGGACTTGGGTGGCTATTTCCTTTCCCATGTTAGGGAAGTTTTTGCCTGTAATCTCTTCAAATATTTTTTCGGGTCTTTTCTCTGTCTCTTCTCCTTCTGTGACCCCTGTAATGTGAATGTTGCTGTATTTAATGTTGTCCCAGAGGTCTCTTAGGCTGTCCTCATTTCTTTTCATTCTTTTCTCTTTAGTCTGTTCTGCAGCAGTGAATTCCACCATTCCGTCTTCCAGGTCACTTATCCATTCTTCTGCCTCAGTTATTCTGCTATTGATTCCTTCTAGTGTTGTTTTCATTTCAGTTATTGTATTGTTCATCTCTGTTTGTTTGTTCTTTAATTCTTCTCAGTCTCTGTTGAACATTTCTTACATCTTCTCGATCTTTGCCTCCATTCTTTTTCCGAGGTCTTGGATCATCTTCACTATCATTATTCTGAATTATTTTTCTGGCAGGTTGCCTATCTCCACTTCATTTAGTTGTTTTTCTGGGTTTTTATCTTGTTCCTTCATCTGGTACATAGCCCTATGACTTTTCATATTGTTTATCTTTTTGTGAATGTGGTTTTTGTTCCACAGGCTGCAGGATTGTAGTTCTTCTTGCTTCTGTTGTTTCAGATGCTTAACAACAGTATTTCTTCAGTCTTATAGCTGTAAATTATAAAAACTCCAAACTTCCTTTGAAAAATACAAGAACGATTTTCCATTCAGCTGAATGGTTTCAGGCACTACTGAGTCCTGCTGCTTCAAAAGTCATCAGAGATGTTTCTCTGGTCCTCCTTGCTCTGTTTTTTCTTGTTTCAGGTAAGCACTTTCCTTTTTCTATGCACAGGTGGAGATGGCTTCTGGTCTGTCCAGGCTTCCACTGTTCTTAGTATCTGGAAGTGTTGTGGTGACATTGTCTGCACAGTTTGTTTTAACCTGAGTTCTCACTTCTTTTCTTGCTGAGTGCTAAATTGTTTTTTAGTCTATCTGGAAATCTGTTATTTTTTTTCTTCAGCCCACAGGGTTCAGTAGTTGTCCTTGAAAAGTTGTCTGCAGTGGAAACCTCCTCAGGAACCAGTGCTGGGGTAGAAAAAGTTGAGCTGTAATCAATCACTTGCTGGAGACTCACTCTGGACAACTCTGAGATTTAAAAACTCCAGGGGCATCCAAGCATAAGGGCCCCCACAATTTTGTGAGATTTACCTACAGGAACTCTCAGTAAATATCAGAGAAGGATCCCCTCAGGCTTCCCACAAGCAGAAGGGAAACGAGCCATTTTGAAATAACTATTCCCTGCTGGTTTTGAAGATATAAGGGAGTGATGAGCCAGTGCAAGTATCCTCTAGAATCTGGAAAAGGCAAGAAAATAAGTTGTCCCCTAAAGCCTCTAGAAAGGAACATAACTCTACAAACACCTTCATTTTAGCCCATTTGGGACTTTTGACCTCCAAAACTGTAAGTTAATAAACTTGCATTTGTGTTGCTTTAAGACACTACATTTGTGGTAATTTATTACAGCAGCTATAGGAAACTAATATGCTATATTAAAGGTCACTTTAAGTAAAGGATCTGCTATACTTACAAAAATTATGCTGTAAGTCTGCCTCCCAACCTTCCCAAAGGGACTTGTTTCCATTTACCAGGGTGAATGCACACTGAGGAAAGGAAGGTAGCCAACTCTTCCAGGGATTAATAGAAACTGACTCTGAATTGATGCTCATTCCTGGAGACACAAATGCCACTGTGGTCCACTAGTCAAAAGTAGGAACTTATGGAGAACAGTTGGTTAATGGAGTTTTCGCTCATGCCTGCCTATAAGTCCAAGCTTTTGGCTGTTTCTTAGTTCTGAATACATAGGTAGGATAGGCATATGCAGACTTGTCATATTAGCACCTTGATCCATGGAGTGGGAGTTATTATGGTGGGAAAGGCTCTTCAGTACTCTTCCTACTGAAATTGAAAATCAAAAGTAATACTGATCAAAGACTTGAAATATGGAGAGATATTTGTCTCTACCACTTTTCCCATTCAACCTACCTACTACCTACATATTTGGCCAGGACAGAGAATATATAAATCTTAGAAATGACAGTGAATTATCATAAACTTAATTAGATGGTGACTTCAACTGAAGCTATTGACCAGATGCGGATTTTTACTGAACAATTCAACACAGCTCCGGATATCTTGTAGGTAGCTGTTGATCTAGCTGGTGTTTTTTTTTTTCTACACTTGTTAGTAAGCACAATCAGAACAAGTGTTCTTTGATATAGGGGGAGTAACAATATACCTTCACTAGGTGGACTTACCTCAGACCCATTCAATACTCCAGTGCTCAAGGACCTTGATTATCTAGTGATCCCATGGGACATTATTCTGACCTACTGCATTGATGTTATCAGGCTGATTGAAATTAGTGAGCAGGAAGTAGCTAATATCCTTGTACCCCTTAATAAAACTCATGCATGCCAGGGGGTAAGACCACAAAATTCAGGGCTTGAAAACTCAGTGAAATTTCTAGGAATTTCTGGGATACATTGAGATAATCATTACAAAGTGAAGGACAAGTGGCTCCAACTAGTAAGGAAAATGTATAACACCTAGGGTACCTCTTTGGGTATTGAAGCAATCTATTCTTCATTTAGGAGCACGGATTTGATCCATTTACTGAGTAATCTGTTAAGACTGCCAGTTTTGAGTGGAAACAGGACAAGGAAAAGCTATGCAACAGGTCCAGGTTGCTTGCTCTTCAAGCTGTTTTGCCACTTGAGCCGTATAAGCCTGCATACCCAATGGTGGTGAAGTATCTATGACAGATATGAATGCTATATGGAGTCTTTGGCAAGTCCTATAGATAAATAACAGTACAGACCTTTTGAATTTTGAAGTAAAGTTATATTGTCTTTTGCAGATAATTACTGTCCTTTTGAGAAACAGCTTTCAGCTTGCTCCTGGGTCCTAAAAGAGACTGAATGTGTGATAATGGGCCATCGATTTACCATGTGACCTAAGCTTTTCATGATAAAATGACAAGCTTTTCTCATAGTATGTGTGCTGTCTGGCTCATGAAGTTATAAATTTGGATGTGTACAACAGCACTTCATCATCAAGTACTATATACAAGATAGGGCCCAAGCAGCTCTTGGAGGCACAAGCAATTTGCCCAGATGAATTACCCAAGACTCCTGAGGTCCCTGCTCCTCTTGCCAGACTTCTTTTCCTTGATCAGCACCTCTAGCTTCATGGTGAGTCCTCTGTGATCAGCTCATGGACAAACACAGAGCTTGTTTACAAGATGATTCTGTATTATATCCCAGTAACAATTTAAAGTGGGCAGCTTCAACACTGTAGCACCACACAGGGGTGATCCTAAAGAATGGTAGTAAAGAGAAATCCTACCAGTACAAAAAACTTTGAGCAATTCCCCTTGTTATTCATTTTTCTTGGAAGGAAATGTAGACAGAGGTATGGATCTATATGGTTTTGTGGGCAGTTGCTAACAGTTTAGCTATATGATCATGGAGTGAGAAGACACAAAATTGGAAAACTGTAGAAAAGGAGGTCTGGAGAAGAGATAAGTAGATGTAATTTTCCAAATTGGCATAGAATATTAGGATTTTTTTGTGTCATATAAATGTTCATGAAAGGGCTACCACAGCAGAGGAGACTTTCAATGATCAGAGGGACAATATAACCCTCTATAGGTTATAGATGGAGGGCTTTAGGTGCTTGACAAACTTTGCAAGTCTGGGGAAATGTCCTCAGGATACTGTACATGCTTTGAATCAGCAATCAGTATATGATGTTATTTCACCAATAGCCAGGATGTATGGATTTAAGAACTACAGGGTGGAAATGGAAATGGATTCTTTCATTATTACCCCTAACGATCCACTAGCAAATTTTCTATTCCCAATATTACAACTTGGGCTTGCTGCTTTAAGATCTTAATTCCTAGAATCAGGGGACACAACATAGTTATTATGAACTAGAAACTGCCAGTGCCATCTGGCCACTATGGGTACCTCATGCCACTGAACCAATAGCAAAGGAGGGTGTTACTCTAATAGGTGGGGTAATTCATTCTGATTATAAAGGGGAAATTATGTTGCTACTACAAAATGGGAGTAAAGAGGATATGACTATAACCCAGAATATTCTATGGGTGTGTTTCTTAGTCCTCTTATGTCCTCTAGCAAAAGATAATGAGAAACTACAGAAACCCAATACAGACAAGACTGCTGGTGACAGATCCTTCAGGAGGATTTGAGTAATTCCATTGAGCTAAGAACCACAACCAACTGAACCACTTTTTGAAAACAAAGAGGCTAAGGAAAGTTTAGTGGAATAAGAAAGATATAAATACCAATTATGGCCAAATCATCACTTGTAGAAACAATAACTGTAATGATTACACTCATCTTCCTTATTGCTTTGATTTGTTTATATTTACATACGTTAATGAATTATTCTTCTCTGTTCTGTCTCTTCATGTTGTATTATCTAACATTAGATATTTTAACACAACATTAGCATTTGTATTACAGGATTTCAAAGGGGCAAGTATAACTTAGCTAAAGAGGGTTAAGCATCATTTAGAGATAGTTAAAATGATATATGAGACTTGAGTCTACTCTTTGGGAAGAGGGTTTATTGGTCTTTGGTTGTCAAAGGATGGTTGCATTGTGCTAATTAAAAGCATGATGTCCGGGCTTCCCTGGTGGCGCAGTGGTTGAGAGTCCGCCTGCTGATGCAGGGGACACGGGTTCGTGCCCCTGTCCGGGAAGATCCCACATGCCGTGGAGCGGCTGGGCCTGTGAGCCATGGCCGCTGAGCCTGCGTGTCTGGAGCCTGTGCTCTGCAACGGGAGAGGCCACAGCAGTGAGAGGCCCGCGTACCGCAAAAAAAAAAAAAAAAAAAAAAAAAGCATGATGTCCTTATATTACTTATCGAGTTAAATGCAGTTAAATGGAATGGGGCATAGTTGTCAAATTTCCAAAGGGGTTGACTCTGTTAGATTGTTGTCAATTTAGCAGTATCTTCAAAATCCCCTTTTAGGCCTGGAAAGTATGTTTCCTAAAATCTCCTTCCATACACGGTTCTGGATTAGAGTTTTCCAATGAGAACAACTTTCTTGAGATTTGGAAGGTAAAGTAAAGCAAATGAATTCTTGGAAAGTTATTATAATCCCATGTGGTAGGCTTCAAGACTTCTTCAAGAGCTTTCACCTAGCGGTCATACTGGTTTGAAAACTCCCCCCTGTAAGTGGTATGCTTCTTTCTTTATTCCTTTGCCTCAGTCTGATATTTGTGACTCTTTCTTGATTCTCTAGCTTCAGCCATCCAGACTGATAATCCTGCAGCTCTTTCCATATTTGTGTAAGCCCTGTCTTCATTATTAAACATCAATTACACCCATCAATACTTGCAATGCCTCAATGTTTTTGAACAAACTCAGACTGAGACAATGAGTGATCCTCTATTGCTGGTTTATATTCAGTACTCTTGGCCTCTGTGACAGTTATGTCCAGTGATGTAAAACTGCAAGTGGAAGATGGATACCATAGAAATTGTTTGGTAAAACCAGAAAAGGTGCCAGAGCCCCTGATAAGAAGGTCCTCTGAAGAAGCTGGGAGGAAAACTAAAGGGAGATAAGGGATATGGACCAGAATAAAATGATGGAGGGCACTCAAGCATCCAGAGTTGACCCTCAGTACACTGATACCACACTGCAAACACAAATTATTCTTGGCTTCACCTGCTGGGAGGAATGAATGCAATTACTAACATTCTTTCCAGCTTTTGTCAGAAGAGGTTCATAAGAAGTGCAGTTGAGGCTACAGATAAAAGGTGTCAACAGTGTTAGTTCAAAGGGACTGAAAAAGGCACAGAGTGAAAATGGGGTACAAATATACATCCAGGTTTATTACAGATCATAACTAGAACTAGGGCAAAGCTTATCTCCCATAATATTAAATTAACACACTGAATTATAATCAGCTAATGCTTTAATGAATTTAGCAACCACTATATTACTTTGGTTCACAAAGTGAATATATTTCTCATCTCAAATTCATTTCTCAAGTCCACTATGTGTATCCAATTTAGAGTGTAGAGTTTCTCACTTAATAGAATTTATATTCCTGTCACTATTTATCAAGCAACCCTGAAACTGAAATGATTTATTTACCAAGGACCTTCTCTTATTCCATTTTATGGGTGTAATAATTTGGTTTAATTGTCAACTGTAAAAGTGATAGGATTTAGAGAACTTAGTAATCTGTCCTTTTTATAGTAGAAACACTTCACCATGGCCTATTTCCAATGAAGTGACTAAATGGAGGCACAATGATTTTCTTAAAGAGAAAAAAAAAAGCAATTGTATAAGCATCTCTTTTTTGTGTGTAAATCCTAAGCCATGCCCTAATTTTAAAGACTTCAGCAAAAAAAAGTTGAAAGATTAATATTATACTTTGGGTGCACATTTATCCATTTAAATTAGCAGTCCTCAACAATTTTTGATCATACTACTTGACTATATTGGTGGCAGATTCTGCAATGAGCTGGATTGGATCTGGCTCTTATTCTGGGCAATGATCACAAAACCCACAGGAAGCAATTGGAGATTCAACAATTTTTATTGGACTATGTACTATGTGAAAACACTGCCCAGTTTCAACTGATAAACACACTTGTGTGTGTGCATGTACATGTCCAAACCACACATACTGTGTACACATACAGGCACATCACAAAGCAGAAAGTGAGTCAAAGGAATGTAATTTACATCCAGCTGAAAAACCAAAGCAGTTTTCAATTCATGTCAGAGGCCAGATTGTAGCAAAAGCTCCCAAGGCTCCTCCCACTTCTGTCAGCTCCCAGCTGTGCTCCCCTCGAATGGGATCTGTTGACAAGGCACCTTCTGGACACTTGCTGACAAGGACAAGAAGCTTATGGGTTTTGAATGGAAAGGATTTGCTAAAAAAAGCTTCAATCCAAGCCTTCACCCTTTTCTCCCAGAGGTCAGGGCACTAAAGTCCGTGGTAGCTTGGAAAATCACTTGGCGAACCAATGAATTATTTACATTTTAGAGCTTGCTCCTTGACACTGATCTCCAGGTAAACCCAGTTAGGAAATTAAGCTTGTGCACCTATATTTTTGAAATGAAAATGCAGACTGAGAAAGCTTCTTTTTACAGCCATATTAGTGTGCCTCTCTGGTCCATTGTCAAAGACTGATTCTCAGCTACTCTAAACCTCAACACATCATCCTGGTGAAATTAAGTCTACCAAGAGCCAAGCCTCTTTTTCTTCTGTGAGTAAATTCTATATAACTTTAGTTCTTAGCCAATATGACATATTACATATTCAAATGTCTTTGACTTCCTTTGAATTCCTTCCTTGGGTCTAACATATGATTTATGTAGTTTGTAATGGTCATTAAAAAGAAGGTGGCGAATACCAGTAAAAAACACTCTTTTAAGGTGGAGATAGCTTTACTTGGCCTTAATTCTTAAAAGGAATAATTTTTTCTTATGAAATTCTGATTATTGCTCTTACTCCATCCATGTCTTTGAACTAAGCTGACCTACTGACTCTTATTTTGGCTAGTGACCTTTAAAAAGAAAATAGTTTCAGGTCTCACAGAGCTCTTCCAGGATAGATGATCTTAGGTGGCTTTAATTCCATTGTCTCTCACCCCTAATCCACTCTTGGTGCTGTCTGATTTGCAACCTCTTGACTTTGTCTCTTGCTTCCAATATTTCATTTACTTCTTCATTATGTTAATGAGTCTTAATTTTACTGATTTTTGACCTTCAGCACTTCCTGGGTTGGGCTGAATCATTTATGACTCCTTTGCAATTGACAGAAAGCGCTTGCTTGGGCAAAATGGGGAAGTTATTGGTTCCACTCACCATGGGAAAGTCAGAAGCAGCAAGGGAGAAAAGGTGAGTGGGGATGTTTCACAAGCAGTAGGGCTGGCTCTCTCTCCCTCTCTCTCCATGTCAGTTTTGTTCTCTCCTGCACACAGTCTTCTTTCAGGAGGTGAAGGACATGCCATGGCTTCAGGTTTACATTAATATAGTTTGAGTACCTAACAGGAAATACTCCTCACTCACAGGTTTAGTTTCTTGAATTTGGGGGAAGAATTCTAATTGGGGCAGCTTGGGTTCTGAGCTGGGAAATCAGGTATTGTTGGCTCAGCTTGGGCAGATATCTCTCCCTTGACTAAACATTATGGGTAGGGAGGTATTGCCATGTTGAGAAATGACAGTCACCGTTTCTTCTTCATGATGGAGCATGGTGGAAAGAAGAGAGGAATTTTTCCCCAAAGAAGGGAGTTGTATTACCAGAGGAAATAAGGAATATTAGACCTCCCCCCAAACCAATTAATATTCACAAAACAAATTTATACTCATCGAATTTTAAGGGTAAGTCATAGGCTTTAGAGTCAGACAGATGTGAGTTCAAACCCCAACTCTGATACTTGCTGTTCTCTTGGACAAGTCATTTACTACTTCTGAGTCTTTATTTCCTCATCTGTAAAATGGGAATAGAATACCTAACTCATAGGTTTGGAGGAATTGTATGAAATAATAATCAGAAAGTATTTAGTAGACTGCCTATAGAATACTTAGTAAAATATAGAATGCTATGAGACGCTTCATAAACTCTGGCTGTTATCATGGTGCTCTGTGGTTTCTGCTTCTGATTGCTCTAATAACAACCCCACCCAACCAGGTCTGGCTTCTGGATCCAATCTGAGAAGTAATTGCCAGGCTTATATTCCCACTGGGATTTTCAATGGGACCTCTCCGAGGAGATTACACAAGAAAGTTTTATTTTCTCCTCAAGTTTTTGACTGCCAAAGAAATTATGAGAATAAGCAGAATGTTTTGTTACTGGATTTACATAACAAAATAAAAAATGATATATTTGTTTATCAAATAATTATCTAAGCAGCAAATATACATCCAGCTTTGTGTTCTTTGGGTAGGAAATGCCAAAGAAATAGAATGTATGGCCCTTTTCTTATAGATTTCCGTTGGGGCAATGACTAATAGAAAAGAAATAATCTGGAGATGACTTAAGCTATATAATCAAAAGTTGATTTGGTTCATGTAGTAGGAGTTAAAAAGGAAAGATCCATGTGCTTGGTTTCCTGGAGGGAATTTGAGTTTGACCTTGAAGAAAGGATGACATTTATAAAGATAAAAGTAGGCATTACTGGTGAGTGCCAGTGGAAAATGACTAGAGCAGATATTGAGTTTTGAGGGAGGGATTGCTTTCCAGAAACCCTCCTCTTACCTCACCACAGATTTTACTCCCAAGACTATGAGAAGTGAATAAGGAAGCATCACAGCCCTAGGGATCACAATAAGAAACAAAAGCAGATTCAGGAGGTTTTAAGGCATACGTATGGTATGTGGAGCGTGGGGAAGTGTAGATACATAGTTTAGGGGTTAGGGAAATATACAGTGTGAAAGAATAAAAATAAACAAAGATGAGGCCCAAAATCTGGCTATACTTTTAGTGACTAAGATACAATGGAAATTAAGGGAATTAAGGTCATCGGACTTGAGAAAGTCAAGGAACTGTGAAGTAGGTATGCTGGATGATGGAAGGGATGTTGAAGTCATGAATAATAAGGACAGGTAGTGAGATAAAGAGGTGGACTGAGATACAGTTGCTGAAGTCATAGAGGAAAGTTTGACCTGGAGTTGATCTGGGGTTGACAAAAAGAAAAACAACTAAAGTGGGGGCAAGCAGGCAGGATGGACCTAGAAGCTATTTTTGGCAATGGCAGCAAATGATTGACACAGAAGTCGAAATGGGGAACTAAGAAAATGCCAACCCCTCTTCACCTAGTGAGTTGGGGATGAAGGGTAGGGCATGGGAGAGGGAGATGGTCTCCAGTAGAGTGGACAAAAAGGAAAGAGAAAATATGTAATTAAAGGAAAACTAGAGTTGAGTTTAAGCAAGTTGATGCTGAAGTTTGACTATGGGCATTTTTGTCAACCATTGAACAGAACATCTAGACAGAACACTGAAAGGGCTATCAGAGGAGAAATTGAAGTTGGAGAGAAAGGAGGATGGGATAGGGCTGGATAAGGGTGGGTCTATAAGAGTATCTTACTTGCCCTTGAAAGACAGCTCAAGTGGTAACTCTTCTTGAGAGCTTTCTCTGCCTCTCCTCTACCCCAGGTGTCCCTCCTCATGTCGCCTTAGCTCTGAACATTCATAAATGGATATATTGTAACTCTTGGTTTGCTCTTCTGTCTCCTCTCCTGTGCTAGAGGTTTCTTGAAACGTTTATGCCTCTTTCATCTTTGTGTCGCCAAACCTGACACAGTGCCTAGGCATAGATAATTTTTAACATTTCTTTGTTGGATGAAGAAATGAAGAAATGTGAATGTGGTAGTGACATACACCCTTAACACATAACCTCTTAACTTAACCCGTCTCCTGCTTCTGCCAATGTTTGTTAGGCTGGCTTTCTGTCCATATCTAGAACAGCCCTGTCCAATAGAAATATAATGTGAGCCACAAAAGTGAAGCACAGGTATAATTTAAAATTTTCAAGTTCACACACTATGAAGAAACAAGTGAAATTAATTTACTAATATTTTATTTAACCAAATGTATAAAATATTATCATTTCAACATATAATCACTATAAAAATTATTAATGAGATATTTTAGTTTCTCTTTGTTTTGTACTCTCTTTGAAATCTGGTGTGCATTTTACACTTACATCACATCTCAATTCACACTAGGCACATTTATTTTTAAGTTTTATTGAATTATAGTTGATTTACAATATTGTATTAGTTTCAGGTGTACAGCAAGGTGATTCAGTGTTATATATATATATATGTACATTGGGCTTCCCTGGTGGCGCAGTGGTTGAGAGTCCACCTGCCGATGCAGGGGACACGGGTTTGTGCCCCGGTCCAGGAAGATACCACATGCCATGGAACGGCTGGGCCCGTGAGCCATGGCCACTGAGCCTGCGCGTCCGAAGCCTGTGCTCTGCAATGGGAGAGGCCACAGCAGTGACAGGCCCACATACGGCAAAAAAAAAAAAAAAAAAAAAAAAAAAAAAAAAAAAAAGGTGCTATATGTATGTACATTGTTTTATATATATGAGTATAAAATATATATATTCTCTCTATATATTTACATATATATTCCTTTTTAGATTCTTTTCCATTATGGGTTATTTCAAGATATTGAATATAGTTCCCTATGTTATACAGTGAGTCCTTGTTGGTTATCTATTATATATATAGTAGTGTGTATATGCTAATCTCAAAGTCCTTATTTATCCCTCCCTCCCCCCACTGGTTTTCCCCTTTGGTAACCATAAGTTTGTTTTCTATCAGACTAGATACATTTCAATTGCAAAAGGGGCACGTGTAGTAGTGACTACTGTATTAGAGTAGTTTTAGATTCTAGAACATACCTAGTTCTTTCCCTTTTTAAAAAAACACACAAATAAGCTCTTTTATTTGTCACCATTAAAAGTCTGAATTTTAAACAGATTCTTGGAATGGTGACTCATATCCATCAGCTCACTCGACCTTAACACCTGTCTCATCTCCAGTAGCTTTTCCAAGAATGATTACCTTCACCATGAAGCTCCAGAGTTTTCCCAATTCAAATTTGGGCTTCTTCAGCATTTTTACTTTTCTAACAAAGAATCATGGAGCAGATAAATATATTGGCAAGCTTTTTCTATGCCTTTTCCAGTGCTGTCTGGAATCAACTTATTGACTACTTCTTTCAAGTCATTTATGTGTCTGCTTCTCTTGGGTCATGATTTCCATCATCTTCTTCCAGATTAGGAGGAACTGTCGGTGCTGGGCATAAGAAGTCTTCTGAATCTGATTGTTGCATTTTTTAGTAAAATGCACACAGAATAGATGAAGAAAATAACCATGGGTAGTCTTCATATCAACATGAACTTCAATCATGGTCTGCCATTTTTTGACCATGGAGCACATTTTGTCACAGGTAAGATATGTAATAGAAATTAGTCAGGCAGTTTTTGCCCTGAACATCCTCAATAATTAGCTTGAATTTTCTAAATGCAACTTCATCATTCTCCAGATCAGAAAGGCTCACTTCAAAAACATGACACTTGAGGTCATCAGATGCGATTTTGGTTCCTTGAGTTCTCATGATTAGTGTTTTCCCAATATTTCTTATATTGAACATAGCTGGTGCTTTCACATCATACCAATCTTTCTTAAAAAATGGGTCAACCACTTTCTTCTTGTCCCCCTTTGGCCACCTTTTGTAAGGTGCTTGTTCTGGCTGACTGCCATAGTGCTGCTCAGTGTTCTCTCTCTTCTGATGGCCCCTACACCTGGAGGGTCCTCTGCTTGGATTACTCTTCCTCTAGCTCTTTTAAAAATATATACTTTTGGATAAATCATTCATAAAAGATTATTCACACATATAATGTGCAAACAATATGTAAATATTCACATATATATAATGTATATTCATAGTATAGAAATTAACACAATGCAAGTTTATTTCTTACACATCCAAAGTCTAATGAAGAACACACGGCTTGCCTCAGGCTGGTGCAACGTCACTCCGGCCTCTGCGACCGCAGGCTCACCCCGCATTCTGTACCCCTCCCTCCCCCCAGCCTGAGTGAGCCAGAGCCCCTGAATCAGTTGCTCCTTTAACCCCCTCCTGTCTGAGCAAAGAAAAGATGCCCTCAGGCAACCTACACACAGAGGTGGGGCCAAATCTAAAGTTGAACCCCAGGATCTGTGTGAACAAAGAAGAGAGAGGGAAATTTCTCCCAGCAGCCTCAGGAGCAGCAGATTAAATCTCCACAATCAACCTGATACCCTGCAACTGTGGGATACCTGAATACGCAATGAATCATCTTAAATTGAGGAGGTGAACTTTGGAAGCAATGATATATATATATATATAATTATATATATTTATAAATATATATATATATATTTCCCTTTTTCTATTTTTATGAGTGTGTATGTGTATGCTTCTGTGTGTGATTTTGTCTGTATAGCTTTGCTTTTCCCATTTGTCCTAGGGTTCTGTCTGTTGTTTGTTGTTGTTGTTTTAGTATAGTTTTTAGTGCTTGTTATCATTGGTGGATTTGTTTTTTGGTTTTGTTGCTCTCTTCTTTCTTTCGTTTTTTTTTCTTTAATAACTTAAAAAAATTTTAATAATTATTTTTTATTTTAATAACTTTATTTTATTTTATTTTATTTTCTTCTTTCTTTCTTTCTTTCTTTCTTTTTTTTTCTCCCTTTTATTCTGAGCTGTGTGGATGACAGGCTCTTGATGCTCCAGCCAGGCGTCAGGGCTGTGCCTCTGAGGTGGGAGAGCCAAGTTCAGGACATTGGTCCACAAGAGACCTCCAAGCTCCATGTAATATCGAATGGTGAAAATCTTCCAGAAATCTCCATTTCAACACCAAGACCCAGCTCCACTGAACGACGAGCAAGCTACAGTGCTGGACACCCTATGCCAAACAACTAGCCAGACAGAAACACAACCCCACCCATTAGCAGAGAGGCTGCCTAAAATCATAATAAGGCCACAGACACCCCAAAACACATCACCAGACGTGGACCTGCCCACCAGAAAGACAAGACCCAGCCTCATCCACCAGAACACAGGCATTAGTCTCCTCCACCAGGAAGCCTACACTACTCACTGAACAAACCTTAGCCACTGGGGGCAGAAACCAAAAACAACAGGAACTACAAACCTGCAGCCTGCAAGAAGGAGACCAAAACAGAGTAAGTTAAGCAAAATGAGAAGACAGAGAAACACACAGCAGATGAAGGAGCAAGGTAAAAACCCACCAGACTGAACAAGTGAAGAGGAAATAGGCAGTCTACCTGAAAAAGAATTCAGAATAATAATAGTAAAGATGACCCAAAATCTTAGAAATAGAATAGAGAAAATACAAGAAATGTTTAACAAGGACATAGAAGAACTGAAGAGCAAACAAACAGTTATGAACAACACAATAAATGAAATTAAAAATTCCCTAGAAGGGATCAATAGCAGAATAACTGAGGCAGAAGAACGGATAAGTGACCTGGATGATAAAATAGTGGAAATAACTACTGCAGAGCAGAATAAAGAAAACAGAATGAAAAGAAATGAGGACAGTCTCAGAGACCTCTGAGACAACATTAAACGCACCAACATTCAAATCATAGGGGTCCCAGAAGAAGAATAGAAAAAGAAAGGGACTGAGAAAATATTTGAAGAGATTATAGTTGAAAATTTCCCGAATATGGGAAAGGAAATAGTTAATCAAGCCCAGGAAGCACAGACAGTCCCATACAGGATAAATCCAAGGAGAAACATGCCAAGACACATATTAATCAAACTATCAAAAATTAAATACAAAGAAAAAATGTTAAGAGCATCAAGGGAAAAACAACAAATAACACACAAGGGAATCCACATAAGATTAACAGCTGAGCTGTCAGCAGAAACTCTGCAAACCAGAGGAGGTGTCAGGACATATTTAAAGTGATGAAAGGGAAAATACCTACAACCAAGATTACTCTACACAGCAAGGATATCATTCAGATTGACAGAGAAATTAAAACCTTTAAAGACGAGCAAAAACTAAGAGAATCCAGCACTACCAAACCAGCTTTACAACAAATGCTAAAGGAACTTCTCTAGGCAGGAAACACAAGAGAAGGAAAAGGCATAAAATAACAAACCCAAAACAATTAAGAAAATGGTAATAGGAACAGACATATCGATAATTACCTTGAATGTAAATGGATTAAATGCTCCAACCAAAAGATGTAGACTGGCTGAATAGATACAAAAACAAGATCCATATATATGCTGCCTACAAGAGACCCACTTCAGACCTAGGGACAAATACACACTGAAAGTCAGGGGATGGAAAAAGATATTCCATGCAAATGGAAATCAAAAGAAAGCTGGAGTAGCAACTCTCATATCAGACAAAGTAGACTTTAAAACAAAGATTATTACAAGAGACAAAGAAGGACACTACATAATGATCAAGGGATCAATCCAAGAAGAAGATATAACAATTGTAAATATTTATACACCCAAGAAAGGAGCACCTCAATACGTAAGGCAAATACTAACAGCCATAAAATGGGAAATCGACAGTAACACAATCATAGTAGGGGATTTTAACACCCTACTTTCACAAATGGACAGATCATCCAAAATGAAAATAAATAAGGAAATACAAGCTTTAAATGATACATTAAACAAGATGGACTTAATTGATATTTATAAGACAATTCATCCAAAAACAACAGAATACACTTTCTTCTCAAGTGGTCATGGAACATTCTCCAGGATAGATCATATCTTGGGTCACAAAATAAGCCTTGGTAAATTTAAGGAAATTGAAATTGTATCAAGTATCTTTTCTGACCACAACACTATGAGACTAGACATCAATTACAGGAAAACACATGGAGGCTAAACAATGCACTACTTAATAACCAAGAGATCACTGAAGAAATCAAAGAGGAAATCAAAAAATAGCTAGAAACAAATAACAAGGAAAGCACAATGACCCAAAACATATGGGATGCAGCAAAAGCAGTTCTAAGAGGGAAGTTTATAGCAATACAGTCCTACCTTAAGAAACAAGAAACATCTCAAATAAACAATGTAAGCTTACACCTAAAACAATTAGAGAAAGAAGAACAAGAAGACCCCAAAGTCAGCAGAAGGAAAGAAATCCTAAAGATCAGATCAGAAATAAATGAAAAAGAAATGAAGGGAACGATAGCAAAGATCATTAAAACTAAAAGCTGGTTCTTTGAGAAGATAAACAAAATTGATAAACCTTTAGACAGACTCATCAAGAAAAAAGGGAGGAGACTCAAATCAATAGAATGAGAAATGAAAAAGGGGAAATAACAACTGACACTGCAGAAATACAAAGGATCATGAGAGATTACAACAAGCAACTATATGCCAATAAAATGGACAACCTGGAACAAATGGACAAATTCTTAGAAATGCACAACCTTCTGAGACTGAACCAGGAAGAAATAGAAAATATGAACAGACCAATCACAAGCACTGAAATTGAAACTGTGATTAAAAATCTTCCAACAAGTAAAACCCCAGGACCAGATGGCTTCATAGGCGAATTCTATCAAACATTTAGAGAAGAGCTAACACCTATCTTTCTCAAACTCTTCAAAAACTTAGAAGAGGGAGGAACACTCCCAAACCCATTCTACCAGGCCACCATCACCCTGATACCAAAACCAGACAAAGATGTCACAAAAAAAGAAAACTACAGACCATTATCACTGATGAACATAGATGGAAAAATCCACCACAAAATACTAGCAAACAGAATCTAACAGCACATTAAAAGGATCATACACCATGATCAAGTGGGGTTTATCCCAGGAATACAAGGATTCTTCAATATACGCAAATCAATCCATGTGATACACCATATTAACAAACTGAAGGAGAAAAACCATATGATCACCTCAATAGATGCAGAGAAAGCTTTCAACAAAATTCAACAGCCAGTTATGATAAAAACCCTCCAGAAAGTAGGCATAGAGGGAACTTACCTCAACATAATAAAGGCCATAATGACAAACTCACAGCCAACATCATTCTCAATGGTGAAAAACTGAAAACATTTCCACTAAGATCAGGAACAAGACAAGGTTGCCCACTCTCACCACTATTATTCAACATAGGTTTGGAAGTTTTAGTCACAGCAATCAGAGAAGAAAAAGAAATAAAAGGAATCCAAATCAGAAAAGAAGAAGTAAAGCTGTCACTGTTTGCAGATGATATGACACTATACATAGAGAATCCTAAAGATGCTACCAGAAAACTATTAGAGCTAATCAATGAATTTGGTAAAGTAGCAGGATACAAAATTAATGCACAGAAAAATTTCTTACATTCCTATACACTAATGATGAAAATATCTGAAAGTGAAATTAAGAAAACACTCCCATTTACCATTGCAACAAAAAGAATAAAATATCTAGGAATAAACCTATCTAAGTAGACAAAAGACCTGTATACAGAAAATTATAAGACACTGATGAAAGAAATTAAAGATGATACACAGAGATGGAGAGATATACCATGTTCTTGGATTGGAAGAATCAACATTGTGAAAATGACGATACTACCCAAAGCAATCTACAGATTCAATGCAATCCCTATCAAACTACCACTGGCATTTTTCACAGAACTAGATCAAAAAAATTCACAATTTGTATAGAAACATGAAAGACCCGAATAGCCAAAGCAATCTTGAGAAAGAAAAACAGAGTTGGAGGAATCAGGCTCCTGGCCTTCAGACTATACTACAAAACTACAGTAATCAAGACAGTATGGTACTGGCACAAAAACAGAGATATAAATCAATGGAACAGGATAGGAAGCCCAGAGATAAACCCACACACATATGGTCACCTTATCTTTGATAAAGGAGGCAAGAATATACAGTGGAGAAAAGACAGCCTCTTCAATAAGTGGTGCTGGGAAAACGGGACAGCTACATGTAAAAGAATGAAATTAGAACACTCTCTAACACCATACACAAAAATAAACTCAAAATGGATTAAAGACCTAAATGAAAGACCAAACACTATCAAACTCTTAGAGGAAAATAGAAGTAGAACACGCTACGACATAAATCACCTCAAGATCCTTTTTGACCCACCTCCTAGAGAAATGGAAATAAAAACCAAAAATAAACAATGGGACCTAATGAAACTTAAAAGCTTTTACACAGCAAAGGAAACCATAAACAAGACAAAAAGACAACCCTCAGAATGGGAGAAAGTATTTGCAAATGAAGCAACTGACAAAGGATTAATCTCCAAAATTTACAAGCAGCTCATGCAGCTCAATATCGAAAAAACAAACAACCCAATCCAAAATGGGCAGAAGACCTAAATAGACATCTCTCCAAAGAAGATATACAGATAGCCAACAAACACATGAAAGAATGCTCAACATCATGAATCATTAGAGAAATGGAAATCAAAACTACAGTGAAATATCATCTCATACCGGCCAGAATGGCCATCTTCAAAAAATCTACAAACAATAAATGCTGGAGAGGGTGTGGAGAAAAGGGAACCCTCTTGCACTGTTGGTGGGAATGTAAATTGATACAGCCACTATGGAGAATAGTATGGAGGTTCCTTAAAAATCTAAAAATAGAACTACCATACGACCCAGCAATCCCACTGCTGGGCATATAACCTGAGGAAACGATAATTCAAAAAGAGTCATGTACCACAATGTTCATTGCAGCTCTATTTACTATAGCCAGGACATGGAAGCAATGTAAGTGTCCATCGACAGATTAATGGATAAAGAAGATGTGGCACATATATACAATGGAATATTACTCAGCCATAAAAGCAAACGAAACTGAGTTATTTGTAGTGAGGTGGATGGACCTATAGTCTGTCATACAGAGTGAAGTAAGTCAGAAAGAGAAAAACAAATACTGTACGCTAACACACACACACACACACACACACACACACACACACACACACACACACACATATATATATATATATATATATATATATATATATATATATATATATATATATATATATATATATGGAATCTAAGGGGAAAAAAAGTCATGAAGAACCTAGGGGCAAGACGGGAATAAAGACACAGACCTACTAGAGAATGACTTGATGATATGGGGAGGGGGAAGGGTAAGCTGTGACAAAGTGAGAGAGTGGCATGGACATATATACACTACCAAATGTAAAATAGATAGCTAGTGGGAAGCAGCCACGTAGCACAGGGTGATCAGCTCGGTGCTTTGTGACCAACAAGAGGGGTGGGATAAGGAGGATGGGAGGGAGGGAGACACAGAGCAAAGAGATATGGGGATATATGTATATGTATAACTGATTCACTTTATTATAAAGCAGAAACTAACACACCATTGTAAAGCAATTATACTCCAATAAAGATGTTTTAAAAAAAGTAATAATTAAAAAAAAAAGTCTGAGGATCAAGTACGTCTCTCCCATTTGGGAAAAAGAGGTATGGAGAGTATGTAGGATGTCTGTAAAGGCCAGGTCTGGAAATTTCCGTTGCTTTAATTCTGTCTTATAACTCCACCCAGATGCAAGGAAAGCCAACAAATGCAGTCTTCCTGTGTATCCAGATAGAGAAAATGCTGTGATGAATACATATCACTATATGTGACACAATTTTTATACTTTTTATTCCTAATTTTTTGGCTAGCATCCATAGAACAGTATTAAATAACAAGCATGATTTAAGTCTTATTTCTGATTTTAATGAAGATTGTTTTCAACATGTCTGCATCTAACAAGTTGACAGATTTGGGGAAGATATTTGTTTATCTCATCATACTAAGGAACTTTTTATGTCTTTCTCTGTTAATAGGTTTTTATTTATTTAATGAGTGATACAAGTTGAAATTTATCAGATATCTTCTCAGCAGTTGTGGGGATAATAACATAATTTTCTTTTCAATAGCTTAATTGTGAATAAGATTTATTAGATTTCTTAATGTTGAATGACTTTTTCTTCTAGAATAAAGTCTGACATTATATATAAACAATATATATAAATACATATAATGTTTTTGAAAAGGTGGATTCTGTCTTGTTATTTTATTTAAGAGTTTTGCATTGATATTTGGAAGAAAGATTGAGCTACTTTTTAATTATTTTTGTCAGATTTCATAATTCATAAGTGACTTTTGGAGCTTTATCTCTTTCTCTAGTTTCTTGAACTGTTAAAGTTATACCTAAGTTAAATGATTCTGCAAAGAGAAAAAGAATTCCATTGTGCTTAGGCCAGTTAATGCTGTTGTGGGTCTATATTTCAAGCACATTACCACTGGGCCTATCAATATTCCCTGCTGGCAGTATGCATCATATCTTTGATTATAACTATAACATTTAAAAATTTTAATAAGAATATTTTTATTACTTCCATGCTCTCTTTCTGGCCCTCAGTATGCTCTTTTATCATAGCAGTCTGCTCTTATTTACTGCTGCTATATCCCTGAAATTGTATCAAAAGTAAAAAATTGATTTTTTAAAAAATGCCTCTCCAGTTTTCTACATTTCCTCTGCTTTCAGTGAGGGTGTTTCCTCTGCTTCAGTGAGCTATAATTGTTTACCTTCTCCCTCTTTTGAAACTGCTGATTCTACTAGTGTATTCAATCTTTACCACTTATCTTTGTCAATGTAAGTCTAGATAAAGCAGTACTCCCGGCTGATAGAAGTTCCTGCAGTACTGGTTGAGGTTCCTGCAGTACTGGTTCTCTGGGCAGCGTTGGACCAATGGGTGGCAAACATTTCAGGGCATGTCTTTGGTGTCCGTGGGTCAACATGTAGGGTCAGCTCTCCCCTTTTCTGCCTTCCTTCCCCATGGTGAGGAGGAGGATGACTATAGGGTCTGCAAGTTTCTTTCTGGATATAGTGAGTGCGAATATACAAATAACCTCTCCAATATACCGAATTGGATTGAGTATAGCATTCTGAGTCCCTCTGCCACCAGGAATCCTTCTGTAAATTTTATCTTGGGTGTACTGAGTAATGTCTACATGATGGACAGCTTTTGTTTCATAGTTGCTCTTCCCACATTTGTTCTGGTAATCGTTCCCTCTCTTTCTTCACCAATGTCTCTTCTACCCCTCCAACCATATTAGGGGTTCATATTATTAAGGGTTGTTTGTCACAGAAACTTGCCTCTCTCCCATGTGTAGTCTCAGTAGTGGGCATGTGACTAAATCCAATGTAAATTTTGGTTTGAATAAATCTATCATGAGACCTCATCAACCTGGCCTCGTTAATGGGTTAAAAGGTGGAACAGTGATCCAAGCCAGAGTCAATCAGAGTTTTTTGAAGTAGATCTTGGATAGTCAAGCTGTGAGCTTAAAGGATTTAAATGGCCAGCTCTCTGATCACAGGGAGAAAAACTAGGCAGCAAAAAGAAGCTGATGTACTGGGAGAAACAGAGTTGTAAGTACTTGGTTCTGGTCACCACATTTCCTGGAGGATTGAATTCCTGCTTTCCCTCAGCTGTGCAGTGCTTCACATATTGTGAGCTACCCAAATAGACCCCTTCTTTGCCCATGTCAGTTCCAGTTGGAGTTTTTCCTTCTAACAAAGAGTATAAACATTCTGAGCATGGGTATATATATATTTTCCTGTTTCATCCCATGGAAATCTAATTCTCTAAGTGGGACCCTTGCTGATTTCCAGGGTTTGGACAATATTTTCCTTTCTACATTCATGGAACTGCCTCAGCAGGGATAGCAAGAGGGACAGAGTCAATGTCGTGCTGAGATCACTGTCTTGGAGATACATATCTGGATCCATTTTTTAAACTTTCCTTCTGTGTTAATTTTGTTTCCTTCTTCATTTGTGACTCAGTTCTCATTATTTTCTTCCTCCTTCTGAGATATGAGCTGATTTTCCACACACACATGACAATTGGTATATAGTGCAGAAATTCAATGTGCATAGTAAAATATAATAGGATTTGTAAAAAACCAATGTGTAATAGGGCATCATTAGCATGCAAATATCTCAGAAAACAAATTAAATGTCTAGTGACTTCAGCAATTAAGTTTTTGGTCTTGGACAAATCTCAGGCACTCTCTGAGAGCCTGGTGTGATCTGGGCACACACTTGTTATCCTGGATTAGACTCCTGGGAAGTCCCTGTACTTTGGTGCAAGTCAGTAATTTGACTGATCTTTTCCACAGATCCTTTGACTTCCATTTAAGACTTGTAAAAAGTATTCCATTATTATAGCAGCTAGAAATTCTCCTTCTTGTTGGTAAGTAAAAACTATCCTAGGAAGGGATGAAATTGGGGTTACAATCTAAAGTACTGTCTTTGTTCTTGAGAAAACAATTTTTTTCCCCAGAAAACCTATGAGAAAAAATTAGAATGCTTAAACTTTTCTGATAACATACTTGAGCAGTTTTTTATTTGAAGCAGAACTTTGTTCATCGGATGCTTTTATAATTGATAACATTTTTTTGATGAGGTTGCATAAAGTTCAACCAGTCTTGATACTGGCCTTATAACCTTTAACTACACATCCCTTTCATGTTACTTCTCTAACAATCCTAACGAGACACTTTTCTTTTTTCTATAACCACCCCAGTGACCAAAAGAATCTTTGAACCATCTTTCTGTCTCTGGCTAGTTGCTTTGCTCCAAGTCGAAAACAAAACTGATGTGTGCCCACATTGAATCTATCTGAGAGGTTTGCTCTAACACACTGTAAAACTTACATCGGGTGAGAAAAGCCAGGCAGCCTAGGTTTCCCTGGCTCTTCTCTCCCCTTACATCTTTGACAATGTTGCCTAGCCCTACACTTCAGTGCTTACACTTACCTCCAGATTTTATATTGAGCCAATTTTCTAATTTAGAGCTCCCTATCTTATTTAGTAATCACTCTTTTACAGAGCAGTCTCTGAGAACTCTCTGACATGTTACACCTCTGGATGCATCACCTAAACTTTCACTGAGTTGTTCTCTGTGCATGTGGTATAACTCTCAGTTGGCTGCAAACTTCTTTGATGCCTCTGGCAGCCCTTTGGTGGTAATAATACTAATATTAAAAAGCCAACATGGAGCGTATATTATGCTCCAGACACAATGCTAAGTAATTTACTGGCAAAGCATTTAGAACACTGCTTAGCACACAGTAAGCCATTAATAAAGATTTGTTATTAGTACTATTTATAGTCCTATGAACTTGGTACTATTATCTTCATTTCGCAGATAAGGAAGCTGTGAGTCACAGAGAATTACATAACTTGTACAGGGTCACTAGAGCTCATGAAGTGGCAGAGATAGAACTTGATCCCAGTCTGTTTGACACCAATATCTATCCATGTTCTTAACCATTACAAAACATTTGGCTAAATACTCCCACACTAATCAATCTGATTTTTGCAATAATACCCTTGTATTCTTCAGAGCAGTGTAGGTTATACTCAAGACAGGTTTTACTTTGGAATTCTTTCCTCTTTTAAAATTCAACTACCTCATAGATATATGGAATAAAGCACAAGCATTTGTATCTCCCTGGAGAGTTTCATTTTGAAATTTCAAGGCCATTGAAGTATGTGTCCTTAGGGAGAACAATGAGTTTTTCAAAACTTCTAAGTTGCTAAGGAACTGAATTTTTTTCATCTGTTAATATGGTACTTCAGTTAGCTCCTTTAGTTATATTTTCTTCAGTAGTCCTCAGCCACCAATACCTCATATTTGCTCTCATAGAAAGAACTAGACTATGACAAGGGCTGGGCAATATCCAAAGTTCATGGGTATATTTCTAATATAAATAATTAAGAATAGTATTAGAGACTCAACCTTGATGGTCTAATGCATCATACTTCTTAAAATTATTTCATTCGATGCTCAGAATTGTTCTGTGATGTAGTGGCCTTTCTCTCAGTCACGTTGCCGGATGTTGTCGCCTAGGGTTCTAGAGAGGACTTTCCTCCCCTGCCCATCTCCCTTCTTTCTCGCCTGACTCCTAAACTCCTCCTGCCCTCTCCTTCCTTGGCCCTCTGAGGGCTAAGCCTGCTTGAAATGAAACGAGGACAGCCAGACCCCGGGGCTTGGAGCCCTCTCAAAGGCTCCTGGATCCCTAGGGACCAGTCGGGTGACAGTCTCAACCCAAGCAGCTGGGGTGTTCTAACCCTTTCCACTTAAATAGCAGCACGGCGCCCCGACCCCATCCCTGGAAGCTGCGTAACCCTGGGCTCCACCCACCCCTCGGGCCGGAACCCGGCACGTTTGTCTCCCGCCGGATTCCCACTGGAATGAACGAATGGGTTTAACGGCGACTACGGATGCTAGAGGCGCTTGGCGAGAAAGGTGTCATTAAGAAAGTTGATTTCTACAGGGACTGCCGTGGGCGGCGCGGTGGCTCACGTGTGCGCTGGGCCCGGGAACGCGCCGGCGGCGGGATTCGAACGCCGAGCGGAGCTGCGCCCCGCGGTCTGGTCGGCGGCCGGCGGCCCAGGTCCGAGTGGGAGGAAGCGGCGCGCACAGCTGGCTTCCGTCGGGCTGAGGCCTCCCTCCCCGCCTGCTCCCCTCTCTCCCGCCTCCCGCCCCAGAAATTATCTCAAGCGTTGCCAGTGCGATTCCAGAGCCCCACTCGGGTGGGTTCTTTTGTTTCTTTGTTTTAATGACAGTTCCCAGCCCTTCGGCGTGTCATGCGCGATTAATTCTCTGGCTCTTTTGAAGGCAACTGGGGTGATATTTCTTCTGCATCATCCTTCTGGGGATAATTGTTTATGATGTGACGTCAGCCGGATTGATTTTTCTCTCCTGAATGAGAGAGGGGGGGGGGCAGAGAGAGAGAGCGCGAGAGAGGGTCACAGATGTGTGCGGAGGCCACAGATAACTGACATTTGGAATTCCTTCAGGGCAAAGGGAGATAGCAATGGGAGCTTGAAAGTGTGCAGCCAAGACTTCAGGCTGCACGGAATATTTAAGAAGTTTTTCTTAAAAAAAAGAAAAAAGACAGAAAGGAAAGAAAAAAGAAAAGAAAATCTCCTCCGAAGCGAGCCACTTAGGTGCTCGTTTCATGCCAGAGTCCCCGGTTAAGGTGGCAGCGTCTGATAATTAATCTCGGGTACCCAGACGCTGCAATAGGCTTAAGAAGACGAAGAGGAGGGGCGGGGGAAGTGCGTCACCAGGTGGGGAAGGGGCTGTGCATTTGGTGACAAGCGGAGGGGATGGGGGTGGAGGGGAATGGGGACGGGAAATAGGTTCTGTGTGCTCTCCGGGGGTATTGTGTCAGGAGATGCAGGCTGGCTACCATGTGACGCGGTCCAGAGCTGAAGGGATTGGCCGAGGCAGCGCAGGCGGTGCAGCTTGGCCGGCTTGCTGTTCCTCTCCCTTTCTCTCGCAGCATCTTCCTGGGAGCCTGTAGGTGAAGCAGCACCAGCAGCATCCATGGCCTATCTTTGGGGTTAACACTTGTCTCCTTTGGCTTCAGCATCGGACAGAGCAGATCCCTCGGCAGCAGCAGCAGCGTTGTGAGGACTTAGCTGGGACCTGGAATCGTATCCTCCTGTATTTTTTCAGACTCTTTGGAAATTAAGGAATGCAATTCTGCCACCATGATGGAAGGTAGGATGCTTTCTGCTGTGGTTGACTGGCTTCAGGCAAGGTTTGGGCAGAACAGTGTTGAATTATGTGTACAGTCTGTGTTTGTGGCTGGTCTAGAACCTGGTTGCCAGGATTTGCAAGCAGAAATTCTGCAGTTTGCTTGCAGCGGACCAGGGCTCAGACTAATGGAATCAAACCACAAGGCTTCTTGTTTAGCTCAGAACCTACAGAGCTTGCCTAAAGTGCTTGCAAGGAGCTGAGATAGAGCTAGCAAAGAGCTTGCAAAGCAAAGAAGTTGGGAGAGAAGATAAGGTTTTCTGCTCTGGGTTCCTGGGACTACACTGATTAAACATTTACAACGGAAACTTGTCTTCTGAAATTAACATTAGACAGGAGAGGTCATTGACAGAGTTATGCATGCTGTCATTTTCAGTGAACTGTTTAAAATTTTTAAAAATTCTTGTAAGATATTTTTCTCTCTGCAATTTACATCATACTGTTGGGGTGAGAGGTGCAGCAAATTTAGTCCATAAGCTATAGTTTTATGGGGCTGTCATTGCAACAGAATGAGCAATATGAGGAAAATATGTGGGACTCTTGGCTTCTGATTAGGGGTCTTATCAGGTTAAAAAAAAAAGAATTTTGTGCTTCCTAAATGTGTTCTCCATGCAATGGTTCTTAGCCAAGCATCAAATGATTACTTAACTGATTACCTTTTTGCATTCAATTTTAAGTGTAAGGAGGAACTTTCCCTGGGGAGATATTGTTTAAACTATATTTTATTCTACTAAATTACCCTTCTAAGCTTGAGATGGTGACAACCAAGAGTGCCTCAGAAAAGCAGCAAGCTGATTAGGAAAGAAGCAGGCAGCCCTACCCTGGCTTTGATTTTCTGTTTTCACACTACAGGATGGTGCAAAACTCCTGGCCTTTCCTAAGATGACAGGCAGAAATTTGTCCCCAGCCTGGATTTCACAATGCGGAATCGAGTGCATAATGGGTCTCAAATCAGCCATGAAAATGGCAGAGAGGCCACCTCTTAAGCCAAGGTCTGTCTTACAGATTTTAAACATTCCTTAGAAATTTACCAAAATGGAATAAGAGGAGAATGGTTGCAAAAACCAGAAGCATTGCCTGTACTTATTTGGCAGAAATGAATTCTTTTTGCTTTCTCTGTCATCATGTCAAACATTGTTAATGTGATTTGGGGAGTGAAGAATTCTACAGTCATGGCCCACAGATTTTAGAAAATAGCCTGAAAAGAGAGATTGGGTATCATTTTGCTGTGGAGACTGGTCTTGTTTGCAAAGGACTCTCAAGCTAGTTTTTTAAATATAGGCCTAAATAAAGTGAGATTACTAATGCTCTAAGATTAAATCATTTTCATTAACTCAAAATGAAATCCAAAATGGATTTAACCTTTGAGTCACAAGGCAAAACAAACAAGAAAGAGCATTACTGATGAACTTTTCAATTAGAAGCTCAGGGTGGATTACCCCCTTCAGAAAAAATTTGTGTCTATAGAGGTACTAGGTTTCTCCAGCTAAATTTCACGTAGCATTTCTTGAGAATAAATCTGCACACGTTCTGATTAGATTTTAATCTTACACGGGGAAGTGGAAGAGCTTTCCTTTTACTTCTTACCTTATAAACTATGGACTTAAAGTATCTTTGAAGGAAGTAATATTTTTTGATGCTCATTAATGATTCTCTTGGTAATATTGTCTATTGTGCCACCCCAGAATGTCAGTTCAGAGCCCTGTGATAAGCTTATCTGAGCTGCCTACACTGAAATGAGAACTGTAACAAAGACAAGTGTTGGAGCTGAATTAACACTATTGCTCTGCGTTGACCAAATGTATCTAATGAAGGATGCTATCTTAGCACTGTTATGAATTAAAGGTGACACTAGAGGTGCAGTGGCCATCCATCAGATCCCTGCAAAAGAAATTGGACAGGTGTTTCCAGTGGCTTAAACATTTAAATGAAACTAATAATTTTTATCTACCTATAGTTCCTACTTAAATACTATTCAAGACTTATTATCTTCACAGTTCAGGGACCTTAGAAAAGCTGGTGGGAACCTTAATCGGGAATCAATTTGCCTATCAATGGCCTTCCAACTTAGTTGCCAGCCTTTTTGGCAATATATGCATATTTCTGATACTGCATCTCAGAATTTCACCTCTGAATTGCTCTTACTCTGAAAGTGTGTTATAGCAGTTGTCATTCCCACTTAACTTCCCTAGAGGAAGCTAGGCTTCCATCTATCATGATAGCTTTGGAAAGATAAGAAAGCCCCTAAAAAGCACCTTGAAATCCTGTCATGGCAGCCGTCTGCCAAAACATCAGTGGGCTCTGAGAATGTGTCACCAAACATCCAGATAGGTAACATGCTGTTTTCTCAATTAGTTCATATGCCACACACAGACACACACACACAAACACAGAGTTGCACACGTATATGTCATCCACACATATACAGTATTTTAGAAAGGGAGAGAACCCACATTTTCATTTGTGTGTGTATATATTTCTATATTTACTGAAGTGTTTTAGTCTAGTGCTCAGGAAAAGCATGGCCATGGCAACTTTTCAAAGCTACTTCTCTACTTTGTGTAAAACAAGAGTAAACAAATATTCATCAGAATGGCTTATGGTTTAATTTTGTGTTCTCATTTTGATGGAACAGGATATAAGCTCCATTCATTCCATGCCTATTGGAAATTCTGGCCATAGAAGAGAACCGTTACTACCTCCCCAGTGATTCAAGTATCACAGAAGGCAGTGAAGTACTTCTGTAGGGACCTCAAGCACGTTATCGGTAGTTTGTGGCTCCATGACTCCTTTCAAATATTTTTCTTTTAAAAAGTATATTTTAAGGGACTTGATTTGTTGATTCCTGCATTCTTTATTTTTTGGCAGTGGTTAGTATTGGGTCTTTCCTAAAGAATGCCCTGTGATGTGGAACCTTATGTAGTATGACTGTGAAGGGAAAGAGGATGAGCAAAGGGAATTATTTGCTAAAGGGCATATATGTTGGCCAAGCTTACAGTGCAGTCTGTGTGATTAGGGCAACTATTAAGGGATTCTGTTGTTTTTCATATATTATTAAAGTTTGAAAATGACCTTTTAGCTACTTTTTTTAAGATAAGTGAAACTAAGCAGGGTTTCCAGGGACATTTATTAATTTGTAAGGCAGTCTGGGAAATTTTCCCTTGTGTGGAGGAACTGGACCGGAAGTGCTCATGTTTTCAGTTCCCTATTCAGGCTCTTAGGTGTTTTACTGGAAAGAAAAGTTTAGGGGCGGCCAATAGTTTCATCCTATAAATAATTTTTGAAGTTACCAATATATTTTAAGGGTTTACTGGGTTTAATTGCAATGTGCAGAGTAATTTAATTAATTTTATTATTTTTACTATTCACAATAACCTGCAAGTAAATGTATTCTGCACTGAGTGCTTCTGCAGTACTTTTTCTAAATTGTAAAAATAAAAACTAATACATTGAGGCAGAAAAATGAGAGGATGGATTTTCGACCCAAGTTCATTTAACAAGAAAGCTCCTATTTTTGATCCCTTATAACGTTTTAAATATGAACTTTTTCTTTTTACTTTGTTTCAAGGTGGGTATATTAACCTGATTGAAAGCTAAGCCTTAAGTTTCTTTGGTTGCATCTGTCTCTCTTTTAAATGTGAGTACTCACAGAATCACACCTCTCAATTCCTTGTTAATACCTTTTACTTCCAAAATCAATATTTAGAAAAATTTAAACAATTCTAGATTAACTGATCTTCTGTTGTGGCAGTGAACCTTGTAACAGTAAAGGCTTTTCTTTCCCCTATCTAGAAATGAAGTTTATTTATTTGGAAATTTCTTTGCTGTAATCAAAACAGAACGAAGCATTTTGAAGCTGCAACTGTTCATTTTCTAGTTAGCTAAGAAGTTTTAAAGGGAATGCTTCTCACTCTCCTACCAATTCCCTTCCCAGAAATGGTGATGATATTTTGGAAAATCTTAAGCATGCCTATGAGATTATAATATATATTCCATCCCTTATGTAATTTCTCTCCTTCCTAAGGGGCTCAGGGTTGGAAAAAGCCTCCTGTTATGTATAAATTCCCATCCAATTCCCAAGGCCAACTTTAAATCTCTAAAAAGAACATGTAGTCTTTTTAAAAAAATTAACTTAGATAAACCATGCTAGAAGACTGTGGATAATTCTTTCTGTTGGATTTGGCACATACACTATCCATGTTTCAAATAAACAAGTTGCAGGAAGTCAGCAACTCAATTTTTATGTTCCTGGGTTTGTTTGGGAACTGGTCATTTGAAACAAGTTTTCCTGTAGAAATGATGATATAAATGATGGTTGCATTCTTTCAGTAGTCCATCAAAGGCTCTTAACCCGTTATCTACCTGAAACTAAATATTTGCCATGAAATGTATAGAACATGACAGTTACTATAGTAGTTAGCCAAAAGAGAACAATGGCATTAAATGTATTTTCAACTTCTAACATTGCTACATGAGGGGAAGAAGGTTTACTTAGAGGACAATGAGGAGATGGGGAGAAATTTTGAAGGGTTTTTTTTTTTTAAGGTATTTTTAGAAGTTTTAGAGACTCGACACTGGATTTTTCAATTATGTTCAATTTTACGTCCATACTTGTGGTTTACCTATTTGTAATTCAATTTTATCAAATCGAATGCTGTTTAATTGTGATCACTTTATAGAAACTCACAAATGGAATTAAGAAAGAGAAAGATAATTGGAAAGGAGTTGAAAAAGTTAAGGGATTATAATGGATGTGAGCTCACATGTCTACAAAAGTCTCTGAGGAGAAATTAACTGGAGAAGAGATCATAGGTAGAAGGGAATTAGGGAGCATGCTAAGTGCAGAATTCCTTTGAGGAGAAAGTAGGGTGTGAGGCAGAGGTATTGGATCTAATGGGTTTGTGCACTGACTACCTAATATTTCTATGGGCTTAGGATGGCTTGCTCACTAGCAGAAGAGCTTTGGGGAAGGAGGCGTAGACTTGGGGAGGAATGAATCTCCCTTCTTGGAACATGTATGCCATTTAATTGTACCTACAGGGTGTTAGAAGGATATTCAGTATCTCTATTTAATATTTTCTATCATGTCGCTTCCTTATTTAAAAAAACTTCAATACCTTCTCATTTCTCTTAAAATCTAGAGCATACAGGAGCCGGCACGCTCTGGCCTTCTGTGCTTCTTCAAGCTCATCTCACGTGGCACTTAAACACCGACAGCCTTACTGCCTGTCTCAGAGTGTCTAGAACAAATACTTTCCTGTCTCAGTGCTTTTGCCCTGCCTAGAACACTCTTTTGCCAGCTCATGGAGTAACTGATTCTCTTGTGATCCCAGCAATACTGCCACCTCCTCAGGAGGCCTTCCCTACCATCCTTGTCATCCCAAGCTCCCAGACACACACCCTGGGCCCTGAGTCCAACTCAGTGTCCTCTCTCTCCTAAGAGCTGTATTTATTATTCATGGTTGTTTAACGGTGTATCGGCTAAATCTCTCACTCAGAGGTAAGCTCCATGAGGGCAGGAATCTGGTCTGTCATCTCCCCTCTGTATCCTTAGCTCTTAATGCAGAGTGGATGCTTAGATGTTTGTTTATTGACTAAGTGAATAAAACCTGATGTAAATGACTCTGATGACTTCATAGTTTACATTATAAGGTATTATTTGGGGCATTATGGTGGATATAAGAAAAATAAATTGCTCAAATTAATATTCTTGCTGGAGAAACAAGATCTATAAACATGAGATAACTAGGGAAAAGATATGTGTTATGGAGTACTAATTGTCAGATACAGATAATACCTTTTGAGAAGCAAAAGAAAAGAAATAGTCCATTTGAAAATATGTACTCGAGCTTAAATTATTTTGGTGATTAGCTCCAAGAAAATGATTTCATATTGGAAAAAGACAAGTTACAGCAGAGCTATTCAAAGACATTCCCAGAGGCATTGTTGTCAATATCCTGTACATTTTTTTTTTCTCTTCCTTCTGCTTTCCTTGTATTTCTGTCTTCCTTTCTCCATTTTTCTCATTCTTCCATTCTTCCTTTTCATTCCGGGGCTCTCTTTCCTTTTCTCTGGTTTAAGACCAGATCTGAAAATAATAGATTATAGAGCTAGAAAGTTTGACTTGGAATTTGGGAAAGTGTTTTTAAATAAATTAATGTATGTAAACTAGTGTAATATTGTACGATGTATTTGTGCATGCAGTGGCAATGTGTTGGTATGTGAGGTTTTTCAGATGCCAAATTATTCTTGATTGGAGAATCTATGAACCTTAGAAACTCAATATGTTCTCTGAATTTGTGCAGACTGGATTTTTTTGGTTGAAAGAGCATGGACTCAGAAGTCAGACTTAGGTTTGAGACTAAGAGTTGTAACTTCTTGGCTATGTGTCTTGAGAGGATTACTTTACTTTCCCGGGGTTCTGTTTCCTTGCAAACAAAATACGAACATTGATCTGTCATCCCTCTAGAACTTCCAGCTCTAAGAGTCTCTGGCATTTGCTGAATGATGTGGATTCCGCATATTCACTCCCTCCAAGGTTTAAATTCTAATGATTGACTCTTCTTCATCCTACCTCAGAATATACCTTTGCTGACACAAAAAATGATTCAAATATATTACTATCTGCTTTTATTGGTTTATTCTTCCTCTGCTGTCCTTTTGCACTTATGCTACAAGTTTGTCTTGCATCTTTGCTGTGCTAGAAGACAAAAATGCATCTATGCAACCCTCTTCTATAGCTCTTAGCATAGAACTATTTATGTGTCCATTAAAAATTGTATATTGAATGAATACTAGGTGTTAGGCATGGTTCTAGGTGCTAGAGGCTCAATAGTGAATAAAACAGATTCCTGCCTGCACGGAGCTTCCTGTTTGGTGCAAGAGAGACATGATAAAATAAAATAAAATGCAGAGTACATTGGATGGGGGTAAGGGCTTTGGAGAAGAGCCGAGTGGAGAAAGGGGATAGAGGAAGTAGTGGAAGGATCGGGGCAGATGTGGTTGCAGTTAGTAAATAGGGTGGTGATGGAAAGCCTCGCTGAGAAGACATTTGAGCAAAGACTTGAGGGAGGGAAGGGAGTGAGCAGCCAAGTAATTACCTGGAGGAACAGTCTAAAGAAGCAGAGGAAAGAGCCAGTGAAAGGCTCAGAATGTGGGCGGAACAGCAAGGAGGCCCGTGGGTCTGGAGCAAAGGTCAGGGGAATGTTCAAGAGAGGTACTCAGAGAGGTAAGAACAAACAGACACCTATGAGTCCCTTTCTCTCTCTCTTTTTAAAAAAATTTATTTATTTTACTTATTTACTTTTGGCTGCTTTGGTTCTTTGTTGCTGTGCATGGCTTTCTCTAGTTGCGGCGAGCAGAGGCTACTCTTCGTTGCGGTGCGCAGGCTTCTCATTGCGGTGGCTTCTCTTGTTGCGGAACACGGGCTCTAGGCGTGCGGGCTTCAGTAGTTGTGGCTCGTGGGCTCTAGAGCACAGGCTCAGTAGTTGTGGTGCACGGGCTTAGGTGCTCCGTGGCATGTGGGATCTTCCTGGACCAGGGATTGAACCCATGTCCCCTGCATTGGCAGGTGGATTCTTAACCACTGCGCCACCAGGGAAGCCCCCTTTCTTTTTCTTTTTTTTTTTTGGTTGAAATATAGTTGACTTACAATATTATATTAGTTTCTGGTGTACAACATGGTGATTCAATATTTTTATAGATTACTCACCATACAAAGTTATTATAATATTATTGACTATATTCCCTGTGCTGTACATTACATTCCTATTATTTATATTGTATAATTGGTAGTTTGTACCTTCACCTATATCACCAATACCCCCACAACCCTTCCCTCTGGCAACCACTATCTGTGAGTCTGTTTCTGTTTTCTTATATTTGGTTATTAGTTTTGTTTTTTAGATTCCACATATAAGTGAAAACAAACAGTATTTGTCTTTCTCTGACTTATTCCACTTAGCACAGTACCCTCCAAGTCCATCCTTGTTGTTGCAGATGGCAAGATTTCATCCTCTTTTATGGCTGAGTAATATTCCATTGCATGAGTGCATGTGTGTGTGTGTACATATATATATATATATATATATATATATATATATGTACACACACACACATATATATACATACATATATAAAGATATTATCATGTCTTCTTTATCCATTCATCTGTTGAGGGACACTTAGGTTGCTTCCATATCTTTGACTGTTGTAAATAATGCTGTGATGAACATTGGGATGCATGTATCTTTTGGAATTAGTGTTTTTGTTTTCTTCAGACACATACCCAGGAGTGGAATCGCTGGATACTTTCCAATGCTAGGAAAGCCAGTTTCCTTTTGCAGAAGTCAGTCTGCATGGGCCTGTGTTAGCCATGTGTCAAGCATCAGGTGGGCATTCAGAAGCCTGGTATTCTGATCCTAGTTCTGTGACTGTCTTTTGATGGTTCCTCTCAGACCCAGTCTTCCCCCGTATTTCAGTAAGTGGATGCATATCATGCTCTTGCCTTGGCTTATGGTTTCAAGCCCAAAGTTAAAGCTGAGAATTCAGCTACAATTCTAGTCTTGAACATTTCCACACAAAAGATAGAGTTTCATGATAAGGTGATATCAGAATCAGAATTCCACATCAATTCACAAATATTTTGACTATGTATCAGAGGTGTTTATTTTTATTTGGTTCATATAAATTTCTATTATGTACCAGGGCTAGTACTTTAGGATTTTTTAAAAGGCCCAGAGTGACCCATGTCTCATATCTTTACAAACAGTATAAGGAAGACGTTACCTAACATGTTATCTAACATGTCCTATCTAACTTAGGACATTGTCATAAAATTATGTGGCACTTGAACATACTTCAAAGTTTCCAAAATGTTTCATTCATTTAACAGGTATATCTGGAACTTTTTCCTTAGTCTCATGTGCAATTCTAGGCTCAGTGAATATGATAGCACAAAGGGGCAGCTGTAGTTACCATCCTCAGAAACTCAGAGTCTAGTATATATTATCACGTACTCTGTACATATTTTATTCTACACTATCTCTGTGTGGTAGAAATAGGCATTACTATCTTCATTTCAAACAGGAGGCAACTAGGACTCAGTGATGTCAAGTGACTTGTTTAAGGTGACCACCTTACCAAAAGGCAGAACCAGCATTTATTAGCCAAACTTGAATCCTAGTCAAGTGCTCTTTGTTTGTTTAATGCTGTGATTGGAACATCCTGCTGAAATCTGAAATTGTTTGGCCTGGGTCTCTGGCTGACAGGCCAACAGCAGACTGTCTAAATTTGACACGGTATTTCAAGAGCCTTCTTCAAAACTAAGCAAGTTAATTTTATTATCAGGTCATGAGCCTTTAGACAAGCCACCATCCTGAAGAAAGCTACCTAATGCAGGAGTGTTTTAGCCCAATGGGCTCCTTTCAGTGACACTGACTGGTTCCTCGAATTTTATGATGGGAAGGGACATGTGATATCACTAAGCCAGTGGACTCTAAACTTTCACAGCTTACATTCTACAAAACACTTGATCAGAAAGCCTGGCTCCCACTATGAACAAAAGCCCTTTCTCTCTGAGAAGGACAGTTCGGTGTTCACTGACATTCCGTGAAAGCCTTGACCATTATCATGAAAGCGTGATGGTGTGTGCTACCCTGGAAGATTAACCAATCTAGTCCAACCTCATTTTGCATTGAGGAAACCAAAACCAAATGAAACAACCTTCCCAAGGATTTTTATTCTTTCTGTAAGAGGACAAGTCAAAGTTTATTTTAGTAATGATTCCAAAAATGTGAATAGACAAAGACTTGGAACCTGTGGTGTCTTTCACTGTTTAAAGGTGCTGGGGCTGATTGGGTGACTGCCCAAAGACACACAAATGAATGTGTCCCCAGGGCCATCGCTCTACTGAGTGAGCATACAATGGGGCCATTTATAGCTGCCTCCTGGGCTGCCATTCCTCCTGCATCTGCTGTTGGGAGTCAGGGCCATGTGGAGGGAAGGACCAGGACCTGAAGAGGCTGTACCTCCTGAGTAGCTATGTGAACTTGAGTGAGTTCTGGACCTGCTTTGGCCTCACCCTCCCCATTTGTAAGGTAGCAATAATGCTGGTTCCCTCCCTCAGAGTCATTGTGAAAATCAAATGAGGTCATCAATATGAAAACATCTGAAAGGGTGTGATGCAAGTGCCAGTTACTTTCTCAGATGGCTCTCTCTCAGCTTGGTTGTTACATGTGGGTCTGTTAGCATTTGGTGGCTAGGCACTACTGCTTGCTATTTTGCTTTTCAAGTAGATTATTGCTGCATCTCTTTTGCAGAGAAGGCTTATAGATTTCCCTCTTCTCTTCATACTGTGAGTTACTAGCATATTCTATCATCCTCTATTCTCAGTGTCCGTGTGCTACGCTGCCCCTTTCTTGAACATGGCAGACATCACTAATCAATCATAGTCATCTTTCTGTCCAGCCTCAGCACCTATCTCAACATCACATTCCAGGCCACCTCTGCCAGTTGATTGAAGTTGGCACATGAGATGATATCACTTTGCTCTCCCTTTCACGGGCAGTTTCCGTAACTTGAAATACAATGCATAAAACTAGAATACGGGTGGTCTAGCTGTGCACCCAGTCTTTACAAATGCCCTTAGTGAGTCACTGAAAAATAACATGTGAAAAATTGCCCACATCCCTGGTTATGGTAGCAATAATAGGAAGTGGTCTGTAAGCCCTGTAACAGGTAGGACCCTACTCCTGTGCTGTTGACCTTAACCATCAAGTTTCTCTTAGCCTCCTTGTGCCCCGAATTCAAAGAACTGTGTCTACCAAGTAACCAAACCAGAGTCCTTGTTGGGATTTGTTCCTGACTCCTCCTTCCTGCCTGCCTTGTGTCAGAGGGTCCTCAAGAGCTGTTGATTATCCTTCCTGAAGAGCTCCTGACTCTGTTCTCTCTCTTTCATCCCCTGCTATCACACCTGATAAGGCATTGCTGCCTCCATCTTCCAATCCATCCTCCTCACAGCCATCAAAGACATCCCTTTCCTCACTTGCCTTTGATTGTTCCTCATGCTTCTAAGATGAGGTCCAAATGCATTCGTGTGCTGTGCAACACTTTCACACATGGGCCACGTTATGCCCTCATGTCTCACTGCCCCTGCCAAAGAGAAGTGCCTTGCCTTCTCTTTCCCTTATATATGCTGTCCCTCCCCTTCTCTGTGTGGTAACGGTCTGTTCTGATCATTCAAGGTCAAACAAAAGCAACCCCTTCAAGGAAGCCTTCCTACAGTCTCCCAGGTTGATGGTGAGGTGCTCCCTTCCCTGTGCTTAATTCTCAATTCCCACTCTCCAAGGCCAAGTAGCAGAAGGTTTAAGAGCCTTGGCTTTGGAGTCAGACTGACCTAGGTTAAACCTCATGTGTGTGACCTTGAGAAGCTAGTGAACCTGTTTTCTCATCTGGAAAATGAGAGTGATAATAACAGTATCTTTCTCATGGGTAATTTAATCACATAAAGGTCTTGAGGATTAAATCAGAAAGTGCACTTTTGCACTCAGAGTTCTCTGGAGATACAGAACCAATAGGCTAAAAGAGAGAGAGAGGGAGAGAGAGATTTTTAAGGAAATGGGTCACTTGATTGTGGGGGCTGGCAAGTCCAAAGTCCACAGAACAGACTGGCAGGCTAGAAACTTAGGTGGGGTTGATGTTGCAGTCTTGAGGCAAAATGTTAAGCTCTCAATAAATATTAGCTGCTATTTTTTGTTCTTACACCTACTTTGTTTGTGTCTCCCCCAAGGACCCAAGGACTCGGCTAGAGCCAGGACCATGTCTTACTCATTTTTGTATTATCACCGTGTGGCCTGTAAAAGTGCTAAGTAAATATCCAGTAAATGAATGAATCCTGTCGAGGGATAACAGACTCTTTGGAGGATACTCAAGCCACCCAGCCTATGGCTATCATGAGAATTAAATGAGTTAATATACATAAAACATTTAGAAGAGTATTTGGTCCATAGGAAAGACTTACTCAGTTTACCCTGTTGGGCACATAGAAGGCTCCAGCATGGTTTCTGGATGCCAGGCAGTACCCCGGGGGACTGTGCTCTCTCTGCTCTCCCCAAAGCACCCATCTGCTGTGTAGGCTCCCTCAGGCCAAGAGCCACATTCTGGTTCCAGGAGCATGCAGTTAATCTAGTATCTCAAATTCCTCTTGACTCTTTTAATTGTGTTCCTCTCATTTTAAGGGAGAATAGGTTTCACTGTAGAAAACTTAAAAGATACAAAGAAGATGTGAAGAAGAAATTGAAATCACCAGTAATCTCATTGTTATATCAATAAAATAACCAAACACGGTTACAACTTGTTGAGTGTAGAATACAGGTTTTGGGAATGGACAATCTGAAACTCTTTAAACCTCAGCAATCTCATCAGTAAAGTGAGTTGACATAACAGCTACCACAAGATGGTGGGGAAATAAAATAATATAATGTATAGACTGCACTTGGAACTTACCTGGCGTATTAAGTAAGCACGGAATACATGCTAGCTCTTAGTAGCTTTATGTTCAAAATATATATTTATGTCAAAGAACCCAATTCTATCATTATAAATATGTACATATTTATACATATTTCTGTGTATATTCATACACATGACTTTTCCAGTTTACATTAGATTGTAACCACTATCCTAAGCAGCATGTATATTTGTTAAGCACAGGGGAACTGGAGATAAACTTCCCAGACTCAAATCCTGATCTCTCTACCTTTGCCAACTATGCTAGCTTAGGCAAGTAATTTAACCCCTCTGTGCCTCAGTTCCTTCTTCTATATGAAATAATCCCCAATGAAAAGTTTACTATAAGGATTAAATGAGTTTAATATAGTTATTATTATTTTATTCTAATATATGTCATATATAATATACTTAAAGAACATTTGGTAAAGAGTAAATGCTCAATCAAGAAATGTTAGCTGTCAGTGGGATGCAGCAAAAGCAGTTCTAAGAGGGAAGTTTATAGCAATACAATCCTACCTTAAGAAACAAGAAAGATCTCAAATAAACAACCTAACCTTACACCTAAAGCAATTAGAGAAAGAAGAACAAAAAACCCCCAAAGTTAGAAGAAGGAAAGAAATCATATAGATCAGATCAGAAATGAATGAAAATGAAATGAAGGAAATGATAGCAAAGATCAATAAAACTAAAAGCTGGTTCTTTGAGAAGAAAAACAAAATTGATAAACCATTAGCCAGACTCATCAAGAAAAATCAATAGAATGAGAAATGAAAAAGGGAAGTAACAACTGACACTGCAGAAATACAAAGGATCATGAGAGATTACTACAAGATTATTACTATATGCCAATAAAATGGACAACCTAGAAGAAATAGACAAATTCTTAGAAATGCACAACCTTCTGAGACTGAACCAGGAAGAAATAGAAAATATGAACAGACAAATCACAAGCACTGAAATTGAAACTGTAATTAAAAATCTTCCAACAAGTAAAAGTCCAGGACCAGATGGTTTCACAGGCGAATTCTATCAAACATCTAGAGAAGAGCTAACACCTATCCTTCTCAAACTCTTCCAAAATATAGCAGAGGGAGGAACACTCCCAAACGCATTCTACGAGGCCACCATCACCCTGATGCCAAAACCAGACAAAGATTTCACAAAAAAAGGAAACTACAGACCAATATCACTGATGAACATAGATGCAAAGATCCTCCACAAAATATGAGCAAACAGAATCCGACAGCACATTAAAAGGGTCATACACCATGATCAAGTGGGCTTTATCCCAGGAATGCAAGAATCTTCAATATATGCAAATCAATCAATGTGATACACCATATTAACAAAATGAAGGAGAAAAACCATATGATCATCTCAATAGATGCAGAGAAAGCTTTCGACAAAATTCAACACCCAATTATGATAAAAACCCTCCAGAAAGTAAGCATAGAGGGAACTTACCTCAACACAATAAAGGCCATAAATGACAAACCCACAGCCAACATCATTCTCAATGGTGAAAAACTGAAACCATTTCCACTAAGATCAGGAATAAGACAAGGTTGCCCACTCTCACCACTGTTATCCAACATATTTTTGGAAGTTTTAGCCACAGCAATCAGAGAAGAAAAAGAAATAAAAGGAATCCAAATCAGAAAAGAAGAAGTAAAGCTGTCAGTGTTTGCAGATGACATGATACTATACATAGAGAATCATAAAGATGCTACCAGAAAACTACTAGAGCTAATCAATGAATTTGTTAAAGTAGCAGGATACAAAATTAATGCACAGAAATCTCATGCATTCCTATACACTAATGATGAAAATATCTGAAAGTGAAATTAAGAAAACACTCCCATTTACCATTGCAACAAAGAGAATAAAATACCTAGGAATAAACCTACCTAAGGAGACAAAAGACCTATTTGCAGAAAATTATAGACACTGATGAAAGAAATTAAAGGTGATGCAAATAGATGGAGAGATATACCATGTTCTTGGATTGGAAGAATCAACATTGTGAAAATGACTATACTACCGAAAGCAATCTACAGATTCAATGCAATCTCTATCAAACTACCACTGGCATTGTTCACAGAACTAGAACAAAATATTTCACAATTTGTATGGAAACACAAAAGACCCTGAATAGCCAAAGCAATCTTGAGGAAAGATTCCTCTTGCTGGAGGAATCAGGCTCCCGGACTTCAGACTATACTGGAAAGCTCCAGCAATCGACAGTATGGTACTGACTCAAAAACAGAAATATAGATTAATAGAACTAATGGATTAATGGAGAGAAAGCCCAGAGATAAACCCACTCACATATGGTCACCTTATCTTTGATAAAGGAGGCAAGAATATACAGTGGAGAAAAGACAGCCTCTTCAATAAGTGGTGCTGGGAAAACGGGACAGCTACATGTAAAAGAATGAAATTAGAACACTCTCTAACACCACACACAAAAATAAACTCAAAATGGATTAAAGACCTAAATGAAAGGCCAGACACTATCAAACTCTTAGAAGAAAACATAGTCAGAACACTCTATGACATAAATCACAGCAAGATCTTTTTGACCCGCCTCCTAGAGAAATGGAAATAAAAAACAAAAATAAACAAATGGACCTAATGAAACTTAAAAGCTTTTTCACAGCAAAGGAAACCATAAACAATGTGGAAAGACAATCCTCAGAATGGGAGATAATATTTGCAAATGAAGCAGCTGGCAAAGGATTAATCTCCAAAATTTACAAACAGCTCATGCAGCTCAATATCAAAAAAACAAACAACCCAATCCAAAAATGGGCAGAAGACCTAAAAAGACAATTCTCCAAAGGAGAGATACAGATTGCCAAGAAACCCATGAAAGAATGCTCAACATCATGAATCATTAGAGAAATGGAAATCAAAACTACAATGCCATATCATCTCACACTGGTCAGAATGGCCATCATCAAAAAATCTACAAACAATAAATGCTGGGGAGGGTGGGAGAAAAGGGAACCCTCATATACTGTTGGTGGGAATGTAAATTGATACAGCCACTATGGAGAACAGTATGGAGGTTCCAAAAACCTAAAAATAGATCTACCATATGAGCCAGCAATCCCACTACTGGGCATATACCCTGAGAAAACCATAACTCAAAAAGAGTCATGTACCACAATGTTCATTGCAGCTCTATTTACAATAGCCAGGACATGGAAGCAACCTAAGTGTCCACCAACAGAAGAATGGATAAAGAAGATGTGGCCCAGATATACAATTGAATATTTCTCAACCATAAAAAGGAACGAAATTGAGTTATTTGTAGTGAGGTGGATGGACCTAGAGTCTGTCATACAGAATGAAGTCAGGAAGAGGAAAACAAATACTGTATGCTAACACATATATATGGAATCTAAAAAAAAAAAAAAAGGTCATGAAAAACTTAGGGGCAAGATGGGAATAAAGATGCAGACCTACTAGTAAATGGACTTGAGGATATGGGGAGGGGGAAAGGTAAGCTGGGACAAAGTGAGAGAGTGGTAGTGTATATATGGACATATATACACTACCAAATGTAAAATAGATAGATAGGGGGAAGCAGTCACATAGCACAGGGAGCTCAGCTCAGTGCTTTTTGACCAGCTAGAAGGGTGGGATAGGGAGGATGGGAGGGAGAGAGACGCAAGAGAGAAGCGATATGGTGATCTATGTATATGTATAACTGATTCACTTCATTGTAAAGCAGAAACTAACACAACATTGTAAAGCAATTATATTCCAATAAAAACGTTGAAAAAACAAAAAAGAAATGTTAGGTCTTGGGAATTCCCTGGTGGCACAGTGGTTAAGAATCCGCCTGCCAATGCAGGGGACACGGGTTTGAGCCCTGGCCCAGGAAGATCCCGTGTGCCGTGGAGCAGCTAAGTGTCACAACTACTGAGCCTGGGCACTCTACAGCCCACGAGCCACAACTACTGAGCCCGTGCACCACAACTACTGAGCCCACGCTCCACAACTACTGAAGCCCATGTGGCCTAGAACCCATGCTCCACAGCAAGAGAAGCCACCACAATGAGAAGCCCATGTACCACAACAAAGAGTAGCCCCTGCTCACCACAACTAGAGGAAGCCCACATGCAACAACGAAGACCTAACTCAGCCAACAACAACAACAAAAAATAAATGTTAGCTCTCATTATCATATTCATGAAATAATCTCCAAAAACCTTATTTTTGCTGGCTGCATAATATTCCATAACATCATACGTTATTTTACTATTTCCTTGGTGTTACACATTTATACTGTTAGCTGGAGCTTGATTTGCATTTTGAGCTAGAATGGCTCACATTGAGTCTCATGGAATAGTATGAATTCTTGGTTTTCATTTAATATGATAGCTTGGTGATGTGGTGCGTGTTCTGTATGGGTTCTAGTCCTGGCACTACCCCAGCCAGCAGAGGGACCTTGGACAGCCATATAACACTGAGAAGAGAAAGCAAAGAGTAGAAAGAGAAATTGATAGTAATTCAAAAAATTCTAGCATCTCCTGGCACCATTCTTTATTAGCTGTGGCTATGAGGCCAAGAGTTTGCCAGGTGGGTAGGAATCGATTTTTTATGTCTTATTTGAAGGTTCTGGCTGTGTATCTTGGGCAAGTCACTATCTCTTTATTTTCCCATCTGTAGGATGGTAAATGATATGAACTTTCCTGCCCCTCTCACTAGGTTATAAATATCAAAGCACAAAATATAATGTGAAATTATTTTGAAAGCTCTAAATTTTTATATAAATGTAGTATAGTATTAGGGCTATAATTACATTTAGTATCTAGGAAACACTGTCTTCAAGTGAAAGTTTAGGCTAAGTAATTTGGGAGGCGCTAACTAGTTTTGAGGGTCTGTGATCTGGTACTAGGATTTCGGGCTGTGTCCCTGCTAGAGTTAACCCCTCTCCCCATACCTCCCACCTTTCATGCATACAAATGGTTTTCTTCATTTTTGGATACCAGGAGACCAAAAACTTTCCTAATTTGGTGAATTATTTATTTGAACATTATAGTATATCATTTTGTTAAACTGGGTAAAAATATTGTTTCTAATAATGAATCTGTAGTGGGACAATTTAAAATACATTTAAAAGTGTGTCCAACTAAAATCTATCTTGGCATAGTTACAAAACCAAATATATAATCTCAGCAAAGTCTAATCTGCTCAATCTAATTGCCAGATCAAATTACTTAATCTGGATTTCTTTTCCAGAGTTTTCTGGTATCTTCTATCATCACGACAACCCACTTCAGGTTGGCACATTGAAGGATAGAGCTTGTTACTTTCTTGATAAACTTTGACTAAGATACAGAGGAAGTTTTTTGGTGGCAGTGGAGTGCTTTGTGCTAGCCATGGATCTAGGTGTGGGATACCTGTGAGCAAGACACAGAGAGTCCTTGCTCTCATGGAGCTTGCATTCTACTATGAGAAGATAAGACTAACATACCAAATGAATAAATGAGAGAATTTCAGATGGCGGTAAAATCAATTTTAAAAAGAGAATCATATGGAAGAGAATGGAGAGTGGTGGTGAATGCTACTTTAGGGGGTCCGGGAAAGTATTTGAGCTGGGACTTCTTCACACTGTGACATGTGAAGATCCTGCAGGAGTGAGGATTGCAAGGGTCAAAGGCCTGGAACTTGGTAAGCTCAAGGAACAAAAGGAAAGCCAGGGTGACTGGAGACCAGTGAAGGAGGGGGAAGGAGGCAAGAAAGAACGAAGGCAAGATTCATGTCAGGGATGTCTTTACGAGGAATGGAGGTGGATCTAAAATTTATTCTGAGGCAATGGAAAGCCACTGGAGGCGTTTTAGCAGAAAGTCATGCTTCCATTTGTGTCTTTAAACAATTACTGTGGATGTTGGATGAACTTGAGTGGCTAGAGATAGCATTATGGTTTTTTGAGTGGGTGTTTTGGGTTTTTTTTTTTTTTCTGAGAGGAGATTGTCTTGAATCTGTGTTTGAGTAATAAATACTCTGATTTTATTTAAATTGTATGTATGTTCATTTTTGGGAAAGCTAAGAGAAATTTGAAGGAATTGTGCTGCCCTTCCCTCGACTACTCAGCACCATCTGTGCTGAGGTCTGAGGGCTCAAAGTGAGGTTTAATTCGACTTTATTTAATCAATTCTTTGTTTAACCCAAATGGTTCTGGAATTAGATTTTTTTCAGAGGCATGTTGACAGGTGAAAAAATTGAAGATATTAAAGTATATTAATATGTGTTTGTGTTACGTACTTGTTTTTTTGTTTTGTTTTTGTTTTTTTAATTAATTAATTTATTTATTTATTTTTGGCTGCTTTGGGTCTTTGTTGCTGCACATGGGCTTTCTCTAGTTGTGGTGAGCGGGGGCTGCTCTTCGTTGTGGTGTGCGGGCTTCTCATGGCAGTGGCTTCTCTTGTTGCAGAGCACGGGTTCTAGGTGCATGGGCCTCAGTAGTTGTGGCATGTGGGCTCAGTAGTTGTGGCTTGTGGGCTCTAGAGTGCAGGCTAATTAGTTGTGGCACCCGGGCTTAGTTGCCTCATGGCATATGGAATCTTCCCGGACCAGGGCTCAAACCCATGTCCCCTGCACTGGCAGGCAGATTCCTAACCACTGTGCCATCAAGAAAGCCCTTATGTACTTATTTTTAAATGGCTTCAAAGCACTTCAATTGTTTGATAGTCATTTTGATACTGAATCAGTTAGTGTATTAGGCTGGCTTTCATCACTGAGGCTCTTTCTCTCTAGGCCAGATCAGAAAGATGGGGTACTTAAGAGACCTTGCTGTTGATAGAGGTTGATCTCTTGGTGTTCCATTTTCTCCACAAATGTTTCCATTAAAACCTCTTGTGTCCTTTCTGAATTTCATTGCCTGAGTCCCTATTGCTTCCATTAAGTAGATTCACCTGTGCACACCTCCAGCTCTACAGCTCTACCTGCCTACCTGCAGGTGCCAAAACTGCCAATGCTGTATGCGTTTGTCCCCTTCCTGATGGTGGCACGTGCTCCTATTCCAATCTTCTTGATACTTAGGACTCTAGTGTTCTTTTCTAAGTATTCATAGCAGGGAATTACACAGTCTTGGAAGTCAAAACAGACCTGTGTTCAAATCCTGCCTCTGCAACTTACTGTGTGCCTTTGGGCAAGCCTAAACTTCAGGGTTTTTTTTTGTGTGTCTTTCTCAGGTTTTTAATCTATCACAAATTCACAAGATTTTCAGCAAGTATTTATTGAGGTTCCAAATACTGTGCTTGGTACTAGGTGTTTATGGTGAGCAAACGTCAGGCCTTCTGGAATTTACAGTATAGTGACAAAGACATTAAATTAATACAAATTAGTACAGATGAACCATAATTCAAAAGACACATGCACCCCAGTGTTCACTGCAGCATTATTTACAATAGCCAGGTCATGGAAGCAACCTAAATGCCCACTGACAGACAAATGGATAAAGAAGATGTGGCACATATATACAATGGAATATTACTCAGCCATAAAAAGGAATGAAACTGGGTAATTTGTAGAGACGTGGATGGATCTGGAGACTGTCATACAGAGTACATAAGTCAGAAAGAGAAAAACAAATATCATATATTAACGCATATATGTGGAACCTAGAAAAATGGTACAGGTGAACCGAACTGCAGGGCAGAAATAGAGACACAGATGTAGAGAACAAATGTATGGACACCAAGGGGGGAAGGTGGCAGGGGTGGTGGCGGTGGTATGATAAATTGGGAGATTGGGATTATTGGAAAAGAAGAAGTAAAGTGGTCACTATTTGCAGATGACATGATACTATACATAGAGAATCATAAAGATGCTACCAGAAAACTACTGGACCTAATCAATGAATTTGGTAAAGTAGCAGGATACAAAATTAATGCACAGAAATATCTTGCATTCCTATACACTAATGATGAAAAATCTGAAAGTGGAATTAAGAAAACACTCCCATTTACCATTGCAACAAAGAGAATAAACTACCTAGGAATAAACCTACCTAAGGAGACAAAAGACCTGTATGCAGAAAATTATAAGACAATGATGAAAGAAATTAAAGATGATACAAATCGATGGAGAGATATACCATGTTCTTGGATTGGAAGAATCAACATTGTGAAAATTACTATACTACCCAAAGCAATCTACAGATTCAATGCAATCCCTATCAAACTACCACTGGCATTTTTCACAGAACTAGAACAAAATATTTTACAATTTGTATGGAAACACAAAAGACCCCGAATAGTCAAAGCAATCTTGAGAAAGAAAAACGGAGCTGGAGGAATCAGGCTCCTGGACTTCAGACTATACTACAAAACTACAGTAATCAAGACAGTATGGTACTGGCACAAAAACAGAAATATAGATCAATGGAACAGGATAGAAACCCCAGAGACAAACCCATGCACCTATGGTCACCTTATCTTTGATAAAGGAGGCAAGAATCTACAGTGGAGAAAAAACAGCCTCTTCAATAAGTGGTACTGGGAAAACGGGACAGCTACATGTAAAAGAATGAAATTAGAACACTCCCTAACACCATACACAAAAATAAACTCAAAATGGCTTAAAGACCTAAATGTAAGGCCAGACACTATCAACCTCTTAGAGGAAAACATAGGCAGAACACTCTATGACATAAATCACAGCAAGATCCTTTTTGACCCACCTCCTAGAGAAATGGAAATAAAAACAAAAATAAACAAATGGACCTAATGAAACTTAAAAGCTTTTGCACAGCAAAGGAAACCATAAAGAAGACTAAAAGACAACCCTTAGAATGGGAGAAAATATTTGCAAATGAAGCAACTGACAAAGGATTAATCTCCAAAATTTACAAGCAGCTCATGCAGCTCAATATCAAAAAACAAACAACCCAATCCAAAAATGGGTGAAAGACCTAAATAGACATTCCTCTAAAGAAGATATACAGATTGCCAACAAACACGTGAAAGAATGCTCAACATCATGAATCATTAGAGAAATGGAAATCAAAACTACAGTGAGATATCATCTCATACTGGTCAGAATGGCCATCATCAAAACATCTACAAACAGTAAATGCTGCAGAGGGTGTGGAGCAAAGGGAACCCTCTTGCACTGTTGGTGGGAATGTAAATTGATACAGCCACTATGGAGAATAGTATGGAGTTTCCTTAAAAAACTAAAAATAGAACTACCATACGACCCAGCAATCCCACTACTGGGCATATACCCTGAGAAAACCATAATTCAAAAGGAGTCTTGTACCAGAATGTTCATTGCAGCTCTATTTACAATAGCCAGGACATGGAAGTAACCTAAGTGTCCATCGACAGATGAATGGATAAAGATGTGGCACATATATACAAGGGAATATTACTTAGCCATAAAAAGGAATGAAATTGAGTTATTTGTAGTGAGGTGGATGGAACTAGAGTCTGTCATACAGAATGAAGTAAGTCAGAAAGAGGAAAACAAGTACCATATGCTAACACATATATATGGAATCTAAAAAAAAAATGGTCATGAAGAACCTAGGGGCAAGGCAGGAATAAAGACACAGACCTACTAGAGAATGGACTTGAGGATATGGGGAGGGGAAAGTGTAAGCTGGGACAAAGTAAGAGAGTGGCATGGACATATATACACTACCAAATGTAAAATAGATAGCTAGTGGGAAGCAGCCGCATAGCATAGGGAGATCAGCTCTGTGCTTTGTGACCACCTAGAGGGGTAGGATAGGGAGGGTGGAAAGGAGGGAGATGCAAGAGGGAAGAGATGTTGGAACATATGTATATGTATAGCTGATTCACTTTGTTATACAGCAGAAACTAACACACCATTGTAAAGCAATTATACTGCAATAAAGATGTTAAAAAATCTTCAAAAAATACCACATAAAACTGGTTTGAAGTTCACAGGAATGGAATAAAAAAAGACACATTGACAATTTAAATTTTCAGATAGTTAGTCTGCAAGTATTTGTTAAGTACCTAATATATAGAGGTTCTGATTACCATGAACAATGAAACATATCCAAAAGGAAATAAATGTCTTTTTTAATAAAAAAAAATAATACAGATGATGAAATGATTGCAAGCAAGCAAAGTGCTGTGAAGGAAGTACTGAATGGGATTCTCAAAGAGCTCTTTATTTATTTATTTTTATTGAAGTATAGTTGATTTACAGTGTTGTTAGTTTCTGGTATACAGCAAAGTGATTCACATATATATGTATGTTCTTTTCCATTATGGTTTATTACAGGATAGTGAATATAGTTCCCCGTGCAATACAGTAAGACCTTGTTGTTTATCTATTTTATATATGAGTTTGTATCTGCTAATCCCAAACTCCTAATTTATCCCTCCCCAATTCCCTTTCTGATATGGTAACCATAAGTTTGTTTTCTATGTCACAGAGCTTTTTAACTATGGGGCCTAACCTGATAAGGTGGGGATGAGTCAAAGTTGTTGCAAACATTAACTGATGCTGTACATATAACATATTTCCTGGGACCTTTGCACTCAGTGGATCATCATTGTTATCGTTATATTATCATTGCTATTGTCATTGTTAATACTACATGCACACCATGTGTGTGCATGTAGTATGTGTATGTGTGTATGGATACACATGTATGGATACACCATGTGTATGTGTGTATCCTTGATTCAGTGAGCTTTCCCAGAACTTGCTACAGGGTGCTCCAAAAATGTCTATTGACTGCATTCTTGGTTATTTGCCTGGAGCTGCTCTGCATCTGTGCTCCCTGATGCCTGCCAGTTTACCTAATTTCTGACCTGCTTTCTGAGTAGCTTCTGGGACTAGCCACTCACACTTTGAGTTCCAGCCATGCCTTGACTCACCTGAATTCCTTAGAAAGCTCCTGATCTCCTGATCTTATTGCTTTATCTCCTAAATGAATGTCATCCAGATCCCAACATGACAACTGCCTTGTTGCTATGCTGTTCCAGAAGGGAAGAGGAACCTTTTAGGATATTTTTCAAAAGAAAAGGAGGATTCCTCCTTCTCTGTTTAAGCCTCTTTGAAGAGCCCATGGTTACACCCGCTCGACACCATAAGCACCTGTTCTGGCTGAATTATGAGCCTGAGGTAATATTTCTTCACACTGATTTCCAGCAAGTCTTTCCTGTTCATCACTGCCTTAGAGCCTATGCCATCAATTAAATCCTCAAACTTTCCATTTCTTCATACCAAAGGCTGTGAAACTATGGTTTTAATTTTTTATATTGTCTGTGCATATGTGATACATACATCTATGCATGGTAAATTGTTGATTTTTCCAGCTGATGGGTGAGAGGAATAGCTTTTTATAGCCATTAGCTCAGAATCACCTCTTCTTCTGAAGTTGCTCATAACTGACTTTAGTTCTCCCTTCCGTTCTTCCTATTCTCTAATTATACCTTATAGAAATATAGCTGCCCCAGAACAACACTAGATCTCCAGACATAAGAAAGACTAAGAATAACATTATCCCTGAAATATTCCACAATTGCTCTTAACAAATAACTACAGCTATAACAACTGCCCTCCCCAGGAGGAGGGAATGTTCGGGTAGAGCTCAGATTTATTAATGTAAAACTAGCTACCATTTCTCGAGCCCCTGATATATGCCATAAACTGTTCTTAAATTCTTTATAAGCATTTATCTCATTTAACCTTCACAACAATTCTCTGAGGTTGATACTACGATAATTATTCCCATTATATAGATAAGAAAACTAAGGATGAGGGAGTTTATGACTTGCCTAAATATTTAGGACTTGAACACTGATCTGACTCTCAAACTTATGTTTGAATCACTAAGTAATATTGTGTCTCAAATTTTTAACCTTGAAGAAATTATGTTAATATATTCCCATATCAAGAAAAACAGCGACATCATCACAACTGACAATTACAGCATGCTTACCAATTTCTTCTCACCAGATAAATTGTGACTTTGAGGAGATTGCTGTTCAATTCCTGCATATATTATAAAACGTCTATAATACCTCACATAAATATTCTGGCTAATAAAAAAATGAGTAGATAATGGTAGAGGTAAAAAAACATTGTCCAGGATGCTTTTGTTCTGATTGTTCTTAATCAGATTGATTTGCAGTCTCTCACATTTACTATATAGGTTTCTACGGCACTGTACGGCAAAGCAAACTTTAATAAACTGCACTGGATGTTTCAGAGGAATTTGCAATGCCTTTTCAGTACTTAAAGCACTTCTCCTCTGCTAGAATGAGAAATCTATTTCCACCTTTTGCTTAATAATCTATTGGGCACATCATACAATTTTTATTTTATAGAATTTCAGAGGCAGTTCAATCACCAGTTCACTTTTGTTTAATATGAGAAATAAAGTCCTTCTGACTGTGTGGTTTGGAAAAGGTTATAGTTTCCAATTCCATATTAATAGCTTCACTGTAGTTAAGACTTAACACTGCTTTTGATTTTAATATTCCTAACAGATGCTCAGTCCTCAATAACTATAATAAAATGCATATTTTAGAAATGTGTAAAAATATGCAGATCCTCTCCAAGTTTATTTATAAACCCAAAATAGAGCATTTATGCTATTTATTCTGCAGCAAATATAAATACAGCGCTAGGTATTGCCTTTTTTCCCCCTGTGCACTGTTTCTTGTTCTCATCACAAGCTCTTTAGGCAGAGCAGGAAAAACAACAGCATAGTTGAACTCCCTGTATAAGGCACATGCCCCTAAAGTGTGCAATAGTCCAAAACCACGTAGATTCTCTTAAGGCAAAATTGGCCAGAGCACCCAAGGCTGGTAGTAACGATAGCCAGTATTAGTACTATGTATAATAGTAATTATGTGTGCAGGGCTCTGAGTGAGTGACTGTATAAATGGTGGATCACCTGTTTCTCACCATAACTCTGTGAGGGTTATTCTTTTCTTTTTAATTTAAATATAGTTGATTTACAATAATGTGTTACTACACACACAATAATGTGTTGATTTACAATACTGTGTCAGCAGAGTGATTCAGTTATATATGTATATATTTCTTTGGATTATTCTGTTATAGGTTATTACAAGATATTGAATACAGCTCCCTGTGCTATACAGTAAATACTTGTTGCTTATCTAATTTTATATACAGTAGTGTATATCTGTTAATCCTATATTCCTAATTTATCCCTCTTCCCCCACTCCCCCTTTGGTAACCATAAATTTGTTTTCTATGTCTGTGAGTCTATTCTCTTTTGTAAATAAATTCATTTGTATTATTTTTTATATTCCACATACAAGTGATATCATATAATATTTGTCTTTCTATGTCTGACTTACTTCACTTAGTACAATCTCTAGGTTCAACCATGTTGTGTCAAAAGGCAATATATCATTCTTGTTTATGGCTGAGTAATATTCCATTATATATACGTACCACATCTTCTTAAGTCAATAATCTGTTGATGGGCACTTGGGTTGTTTCCATGTCTTGGCTATTATAAATAGTACTGCTATGAACATTGGGGTGCATGTAGCTTTTTGAATTAGAGTTTTCATCTGTTCCAGATATATGTCCAGGAGTGGGATTGCTGGATCATATAATAGCTCCATTTTTAGTTTTTTAAGGAACCTCCATACTGTTTTCCATAGTAGCTGCACCAATTTACATTCAATGAGGGTTATTCTTAATCACACTTGATAAATGAGGGAAATGAGGCCCAAGGTCACATGCGCTGCTAGGAAATGGTAGAGCAGGATGGGACTGCTGAGTCCAGATCCTGTCATCTCTGTGTTTGATGTCTGCCATCATCACGGGCTTGTTAGAGGAAGCTGGGCTGGTGAAGCTCTCATCCATTGTCAAGAGCAGTCAAAGACTTCACCTGGGACTTCTTTATCACCACTCATCATCCCGTCTGAGCTCTTGAGTGTGCCTGTTTTGCTGGCTACGTATTTTAATGAGTCTTTACTGACTTTATCAAATTCATTTAGCAACACAATTTCCGGAGCTGCGCTACTCTTGGCTGCTTCACTTGGCCCGGCTGCTTCACTTGGCCCGGCTGCTTCACTTGGCCCTTCTTTTCTGCTCTGTGTGCTATTTCACACTGTTCCACTGCTGCCTCTTCTCTCATCTCTCCTCATTTCTTCTCGTGTTCTCTTACCTGGTTTGCATCATGCTGCTGCTTCCTGTGTTCCCGTTCTGTGATCTCCCCGCTTCCTGCTCCCCTCCTGCAGTCACATTTGACAAGACAGCAGCCTTTTGAGCTTGGCTGCTGGGCTTCAAATCCCACCCCCTTCACTTACAAGTTCTGAAATCTCAGCTAATTTATTTCTCTATGCCTTGGTTTTCTGTTTTTTCGGCTTTAAAATCAACATTACAATACTAATACCTATCTCATAGAGTTATTATAAGGAATAAATGAGCTAATATATATAAAGTGCTTAGGTTAGTGCCTAAGCTTAGCAATCACTTGCCTAATAAATTTTTTTATAAATTTTTCAATGGTGAGTAATTTATATCAGGAAACCCCATCATTTTGTTGAGAGAGAAATGACTTTAACCACTCTAAGGAAAACCCTTCCCCCAGGAAGAAAACAAGACAAGTTCTCCCTTTAAGGTGCTTCCCATTCCTTCCTTTTCAAGTTCCCCTTGGCCACAAAGCACGTTGGCCTACTGCCACAGGGACCAATACATCATCCAAGTGTTGTTTTTCTCTTAACTCTTGCAATTCCTGTCTTACCATATGCCTCCCATATTTCCAGTGCAGGGGGGTGTTGGCAATAGCTCCATGGTTTGGGTCTTGTGGTCTTAGGAGGCTGGGCAGAAAACTGGGGGAACAATGGCTTTCTGTTCACTTGCCTGCAACAGTCATGCATCAGTGCACATATGATAACTCGTGTGCAGGTGGGGAGGGGCGAGTGTAAAGAATTCAAAAGATGCTCAGAGCCATCTCTGTCTGGTACTTTTCACGAAGCATTTTATTTGAAACCTCCTCTTATGGATGATATTATGTTTTCCATTTTAAAATTAAGTCATCAACAGTGAGACCAAGAGAAGTTAATTTGGTTCAGATCTACGTGATGTGATTCCAGTATCTGTGCTCTTAACACCTCACCATCTTGCTCCCTTCACTTTGCTGCACACCCTCCTTGCTACACTGCCCTCTCTTGGCCTCAGTTTTCTCATCTGTAAAATGATTGAGAGTTTCCTCCAGCTCTGACATTCTAGTGCTCTGGGTCGGTATCTGAATTTAGAAGCACCATTGCCAGTGGTACCCATCTTGAGCATCCATCCGGATGTGTATGGACTGGCCTCATTTGCTCATTGCTGCTTGGTTTATGCTGCAACTGTCTATGACTCTGTCTCTCAATCACATGACAGAGTCCATTACTGTGTTTCCTGTACCGACCAAACATCCCTTGTTCCATTACCATTGAGCAAATCTTCTAAGGCATCCAATAGGGCTTCAAGAATTCACTTCTGGTAGTTCCTGAATGTATGCTGCCTTGATCCACAAGTTCATACAATTTCAGAAGAAATGATGCTCTGCAGAGTCTAATCAAGATTGGAGTACAGTATAGAAGAGAGAGAACCCAACAACCGTTGAGCTCTACCGAGTTAAATATCTTTTGCTTTGTTTTTCACAATCTTATGAGATTAGGTACTTTCTCCAAGGCTCAGACAGAATGAGGCCCCAAAGCTTGTGCAGAGAATTCAAATTTGAGTCTACTTATATTTTTTATACAATACTGTGATCTTTCTTTTGGTTTCATAGTAGAAAGAGGCACTAGATTGGAAATTTCATTCCAGCTCTGCTACTAATTTTTCATTTGCTGCTTTGATTAAGATATTCTTCATCTATAAAATCAATCTATAAAACTGATTATCTTTAAATTAAGTAATCTTAAGAGATTCTATTTTATCTTAAGCCATGTTAATGCTTTAGTCATCTCAACTGGTTAGGAGTCGGATGTGGAATTGCCTTTTTTTCTTCTTTCTCCCTATCTCATAGGTTCAATCACCAAGTACCATCACTTCTCTTCTCAAAATGCCTTTCTGTATTCTTCTTTCCTATTTTTGTCACCCTCTACTGTAAATCTGGATCTTATTTCACTCCTGGAATCCTGAAATACATTGCAAGCTGTCCATACTCCCAGGCGCTACCCAGTTTTCCTCCCAATCCTTCTTGTGTGTATACATATTTGCTTACTTCTTGTTCTTGTCTGAAACCTCAATTGTTCCTTCCCTATCACTTGCAATATCAAGTTCTCTAGGCTTCCATAAGCAGAAACTGTCCCAAATAAGCTTTCTGTACTCCCATGGCCACCATCTTTATCTTTTCTCTGAACCTTAGCCAAGACTGTTTTCTACAACTCTCTTCATTGAATTCTTCCAAGTCCTTCAAGGTCCAGCCCAAGTACAAAGAAGAGCCCTGTCCCTCTTGTTCATCAAGAAAGATGTATCCTGAGCACATACACAAGGCCAGGCACATAATGAGAACTTAGTAAGTGTTAGTTGAATTAGTATATGACTCCCTTCCACGAGGGTATCCTTGACTACTGTATCCTACATTCATGTCAGGATTCTTTAAACCCCAGTGGTACTAATTTATAGCTCTGTGGTCTTAGTGTTAGAGAGTTGCTTTGCTTTCATACACTTAATGAAGAATGAAATCAGTGAAATCAACAAAGGATTTTAAATTGGCCAAAATCTGGCCATAGTCATTTCTCTTACAGACTGGAGAAGGAGGAAGCTCTTCCTATGTGTCAGGCCCTATTCTGAGTGCTTTGTCAATGCTTTACTCACTGAACCATTACATTAACATTGTGAAGTTAGGTGCTTTATTATTCCCAGTTTATTGATGTGAAAACTGAGGTCCAGAGAGCTTAAGTAACTTGCCTAAGATAAGGGAGCTAGAACATGATTCAACCTGGATTCAAATCCAGGGGTTACAGAGTATGCAATTGTCAGCATTATACTGTGCTAATCCTCACACCATTGCAAGGCATAGGAAAATAGTGAATATATTATCAGACTAACCCCAAGAATAAAAATAATCTCCTAAGGCAGACTCTACAATCAATGAAGCACAATATGATCTGATTAGGTATGGATGGTCCTTTTGATTCAGTTCTTGTGTATTCAGAATCCCCAGTGAGATGCTCTCCTAGCTATTTATGAATAGATGTATCCTTGTGTTTTGGCATTAAATAATAACAACCTTACCCTAGCTCCAGCTCCTCTTTTTCCTTTTAAGGGTCTTCTCTGGCCCTCTGAAAATTCTACATGGATAACGGCAGGATGCGCCTTATTTAAGGAAGCTCTGCTTCCTAGAGTTTCTCTGGCATGCTATCCTAGGAAGCTCTGCACTGCAAGCCTCTGATCGCTGAATAAAAATGAAGTGGGCATTTGTATTTCCCCACTGATTGAGTTGGCTCAACCTGATGTAGGTTCACATTCACAAAAGCACAGACAGGCTTGCTTCCAGGCTTGCAATGGAGATGGGGGAAGGCAGGCTGTGTGCCCAGCTTCCTTGCAAAGCATGGCATTGGATATGTGTCACTGGTACCCTTAAAACCAAGGCTCCAGAACTTTCCCTCCTCCACCCACAAGTCACAGGATGGTTTATGCAAGATGCCCTACTTCTGATGCCAGCTGGACCCTGTTCAAATGAGTGTGCAGATCAGAAAGTGTTTTTTAAAGGGTGAGTGATCCATCATGGATAAAATGATCTGTAACACAAGATGTCTCAAACGGTTCCCTTATTGGATTTTCAAGCTTAATATTTTCACTCTCCTTGAAAGCTTTTTCCTCAGAGAAGCCTAATCATGTGAATCGCAGTTATTTAAGAGAATATCAGCCTGGTTAAATTATGTTTTCCGAGTCCATGCTTGACAGACAACTGTTGTATCTTTATATTTACAGCTTTAGCATTCAAGTTTCCAGTATTCATACCATGCATTTTAGACTCACAGCAAGAAATAATTTGTATGTGCTAAGGTGTGACTATGAATCACCCAGGTAGGGATGCAGGGGTTTAGGTGAGGGTCAGTTAGAGAATATACCCAGCTGTGCATCCAGCATCCACATGTCTGGAGTCTCTGGAGTAGTAATTATAATTTGGAGATTCTTGTCCAAATGTTAAGGGTAAACTCTACTTCTGAATCGGTGAAATGACTAGGTTTTTGTACAAATGGTTTTCACATAAGGCTTTTGGAACTTTCCCACTCCACACCTATGGCCAACATTGCTCATCCATCAACTGCCCTGGCCAGATGCAGCCTGCATCAGAATCCTCCACAAAAGGTTAACTGGCTTTGGTGCTTGAAGATGTGAAAATTGCTCACTATTGTTGGGATTTGGATGGTCTAAAATAAGCTGGCTCTTTTTTTCCTCTTTTTAATTTCAGCCTGACATTAAATGCAGATCTCTCCGTTATCTCCTTGACAAACATTCTCCAAAAACCTCAGGAAAATGGGTCACTTTGATCTGCCCACCTCTGGCAATGGGATTGGGATAGATGTTTTAGGAGGATATAGTGAAGAAAGGAGGAGTAGGGGCAAGATTTCATGAAGGTGAAAAGTAAGTAGGTACACACTAGACAAAATTTCCACATAGGCAAAATGATGTGCCTCATCCCTCAAAAAGCAATTCAACTTGTGGTCCCCTAAATCAGCCTACTTCTTGGCTTCATTTGAAAAGTTTGCCACACAGAAAATTAAAGTTCCCCTTTAGTTAGTAGGAGAAGTTTACTAATTTATAGAACACCCTTAGATTTTATGGATCAGTGATTCAGCTTCGAATACTTAATATTTTTGGATTCTTCCATTATAACAATCTGCAGCCTCAGATTATAGGCCTGTTTTCATGTCAGTTTGCCCACTGGAGTGTGAGCCCCATGAAGATGGAGGTTGTCTCTTTCTAAAATTTGTATCCAAGAAACTAGCAATGTGCCTTGCATGTGGTGAGTCTGAATGAAGAAATAATTACAGTAGATGATATTTAGAATGAATGGTTTTATCATGGAGTCTTATTCACCATGAGCCAATCTTAGACCTCTTCCATTGACAATATCTTTTTATTGCAAAAGGTTTTCTGAAAGCAGAGACAACTACATTCATATTCTCTCCCGCTCATTTTATCCTGAGAGCAGGCCTGGCTTCATGTTTGTGCAACGTGTCCTGTTGCATAAGGCTTAGAAGGGCCGTGCACTTGGCTTAGTGCCCTGCTGTTACTTGCTTAAAATTCTTAATAATTTTTGAGCAAGGAATCCTACATTTTCGTGTTGCACCAAGCCCCACAAATTATGTACCAGGTCCTGCCTGAACACTTAACGTACACAGAGGCCTAGACTGGCAGCTGTAGAATAGCCTGTCTTACCAATTTGGCTCTTCTTGCCCCAAGTTGAATGAACAAGTAATGCCTGGGTTTGTGATGTGTGGTGCCCTTTGTTTAATGAGAGCCCCCTCCAGCAACCATCATATCAGGGAGACGCATTCCTTCTCACCTGGCTGCAAAGGAACAGAACTGCAATCCTGCCATGCAGGTGTTATCATTTGATTTCAAAGAGTCAAAGAGAAAAATCTTTAGAGGACAGGACCTGGAGAGGGGCTAACAAAGGTACATGATTTCCAGGCCCTTCCCTCCAGCTAGAGACAAGGGAAAGGGAAAGTAGGCTGAGTCTTGAAAATTCCTCAAGAGATCCCTGGGGAACCATGTCGCTGGTCCCATTTCTTCCGCTTTTCTTCCAGGACTCAAGGATCCTAAGATAATGCTTCTCCAACTTTACTGTGTACAGGAAACACCTACCAATCTTGTTAAGATTCATATTCTGACACAGCAGGTCAGGTGGTGGGGTTAGGTGGTGCGGCGCTTGACATTGTGCATTTCTAATAAGCTCATGGGTGAGGCTGATACTGCTGGTCCACGGACCACACTTTGGGCAGCAAGCTGACAGGTTTGGCGTGTTTGGGGTTTTGGGCAGATCCTGAATTTCCGTTTCATCTTGGCTTACAGTGGAGCTACCACCTTTCCCTAAAATCAGTCTGGTTTACCCTATCTTCCTAATACTTAGAGTGACACAATCCTGCACAAACGCATGCATGCATGCTGTGACTTAGAATCCTTAGAGCTTCAAATAAGGGGAAAGTTTGACTTTGACTCAAACTGCCTTCAACCATGAGACTTATTATTTTACACAACTGAAAGAGCAGAGAGAGTCAAAACAGGCTCCAGGAGCAGTAGAGTCCATGATTCCATAGTGTCATCAAATATCCAGGCTTTTCTCCATGCTGCCATCCTCAGCATTGCAAAATGGCTATGACTGTCACAGGCATTACCTTTGGATAAAACAGTGTCCTGGGCAGAAGGAGCTGTCTCTAGGGTGTCTCTGTTTAGAGCCCAGATACATTTCCCAGAAGCCCCAAGCAAACGTCTCATGTTTCATGTCTTGGGTCTATTCCTAACCCGGTGGTTTAGCCAGGGAAATGAGATGACTGTGATCAGTTTAGGTTAATCAGGATAATCAAGGTCCCCTTGCTGGAGCCAGAGAGGAGGGGGTTAGAGTCCCTTGAAGCACGTGGATGGGTGGAGGAGTGGATAACTGAAAAAAGCCCAGGTAATGTTGGAAAGAGGAAATGTGCTATGACTGGGGAAGGAGGAGATGGGTACTGGGTTGACAACCAACCAAGGGCTACTCACACACACTTCCCAACAAAAGGCCTTCATTTCAAGAAGAGAAATAGACCATCTCATCTCATCACAGATCTGCTGCAGGGAAGCCTGGAGGCCCAAGCACTCTCTTTTCCTTCAACGGATTAGCCATCCCGGAAGCTGACCTCGAAAATGTTTGGTTTGATTTTAGGAAAATAATTTGAACTGCAGCTTTTGACTGGGCAGATGGTCACTGATGCTTAATTACAATGTAGGACAGGAACAATTGTGTGACTATGAAATAAGTACCGGATTGATATTGTTGTTGGCTTTATTTGATTGAAATACCAAATGTTTTTCAGGCTTGTAAGTTTCATGAGTAAGGTCATCTTTGTAGCTCATACACCTAAACAAATACAGGAAAATCTGAAATCTAACACTTTGCCAATCCAGTTGTTGAAATCTCACGATTTTTGCCAGTATTGTGTACTATGGTTCTTCTGTTTAGACACTGGATGCATTTTACAGTAAACAATGAAAAAACAACCAGACTTCTTGACAACATTCCTGGAAGACCTAGTGAACTGCTAAAAGCTACTTTTAAAAGTGTTTTAAGAGAATTTTTTCCTTGATACAGATTCCTATAGTTAGAGTATGCATTAAATGAACCTTCTGTCCTCATTTATTTATGAATGCTACTAAAAAAATGTTAAAAGGCAGAACAACATGGTGGGTAAAAGCACAGACTCTGAAGTTCAATTGCCTGAGTTTAAATCTTAGTTATGCCACTAACTAGCTGTGTGACCTTAGGTCAGTTACTTAACCTCTTTATGTTTCAGTTTCCTCATATGTAAAGTGAAGATAAGAATATCTATACTCTACCTCTCTGGGCTGTTGTGAATATTGACTGTGCTTAAATAGAAGAGTGCTTGGCCTTGAGTAAGCCCTCTTTAAGTTTTAACACATTTACATGCTTTTATCTGCCTTCCTTGAGGCAGGCCCTGTATTCACTTTATCTCTAATCCTCAAAGAAATCCTGAAAGATTATAGTATTGCAAATACCAATAGCTAATAATAGCTAACATTAATTGAGCGCCGACTATGACTCTACCAGGCACTATTTGGGGTACCAAGCAGGCCAAGCAGGTATTATCTCATTGAAGCTTCACAATAACTCACAGAAATAGGATTTCCCCCTTTTACAGATAAGGAAACTGAGATGTGAAACTGCACAGAGAAATCAATTAGAAAAAATACTTTGTTGTTTTTAGATGTGGAGAACTAACCCCAAGGCATGGCCAAGGAACATCATTAGAAAAGAGAGAGAGAGCTGAGCTGCTCTATAAAATGAAGTTGAAAAAAATGTCAAATATCCAGGAATTGCCAAGGAGAGGACTTAGAATGGATGGCAGTGAGCTAGGATCTGCAACAGAGTGAGGGGCTGAGGGACGATGAAGAAATTTGGCAGAAGGAAGGTTCTCTGTGATAATAATGACTTGTGATTTTTAAGAACAGAAATATTTAAAATTTAGTTTTAAGTAACCTACTTTTCTAGTATGTAACATTTCCTTTATTATTGCCTATTTGTTGTTGTTAAAGTCTATTACCCACTACTCTTTAATATGTGATATTTAGGGGAAATTTTGGGGAAAAAAGGAGGCATTGTCCTGAAACATCAGCATGAAGTACAGAGGAAATAAAAATCAGCTCTAAAAGAAAAAACACATCAAGAATTCAGTGTAGGGCTTCCCTGGTGGCGCAGTGGTTGAGAGTCCGCCTGCTGATGCAGGGGACACGGGTTCGTGCCCCGGTCTGGGAAGATCCCACATGCTGCGGAGCAGCTGGGCCCGTGAGCCATGGCCGCTGAGCCTGTGCGTCCAGAGCCTGTGCTCCGCAATGGGAGAGGCCACAACAGTGAGAGGCCCGCGTAAAGCAAAAAAAAAAAAAAAAAAAAAAAAAAAAGAATTCAGTGTAAATAGACCATCTGAATGAGATATGCTTAAAAGGAATATAACCCACCCAGTAAACCTTGAAGGTACTGAGGAGAGGGTCAGTGGGTGTATCATTGTCTGCAGGGTTGGGGCTTGAAGCATTTCTACTTCAACACTGAGAAGTGTTACAGAGGCCAGGCGACTTGGGGCTGTCCATTTGGCTGACTCCTGGGTTATTTGGAGGAACACACTATGTTGTAGCAAGAAGAGACTTTAGTAACACATACCTAGTCCAGAATCTTCCTTTGACAGATTTGGAAACCAAGACCAGAGAAGAAAGCGACTTGCCCAACTCCAAACAAAGAGAGACAGAGGAGAGACCAGGAGGACCAGATCTTTTGAGTGGGAGCCTGCGGACAGTCCCCTCTGCCCCTGCCTCTTTCATGAGAGACGATTCTTTGCTTTGAGGATGCTCTGGGAAAGTCCTACTGATTTAGAACTCTGCAATGGGCCGATTGGCTTAGCATCTGGGAAATTCTGAATCACATCTGATGGAATGTTTTGTTTACTTCCGCCCCACAGTGCTAAAGGGGAGAAAGTGTTCTTTTTTCTTCCTCCAGCTAATTTGCTGAAAGCAGTAAATAATTTCCCAGTTCATCTGGTCTCACTTGCAACCAGTGTCTTCCTCTGGCCATCTCTTTGCTAGTTTCAGAGAAAGAGTATCATCTGGAATATTTTACTTCTTTTCAGAAGTTAACAAAGAAAAGGAAAAAGGTCTCTTCCTAACTCTTCTCTTGGTAAACCTGCCATGCCTACTACTAGTGGCAAATTGTAACATAGAAGTCCCACCTAGGGCAGTCAGTCCAGCCAGGAATAGATGTGTATTGACATTGTTAAACCAGATTGTTAAACCAGCACCTTAGCAATCATTTAGTTCAATCTATCAGAAGCCCTTTTTTAAACCAAACTAAAGTCAACACCCAGTAAATTAAAAAACCAATAAAACTGGAGCTCCACAGGTTGAAGTTAGGGGTTGAGAACATTTTAATCTCCTCCTTTCCCTGGAGCAGCAGTCCCCGAGACAGCTCCCTATCGAGTTAGTAATTCAATAACTATTACTAAGCTTGTCCAACTTATTCTCTATATACACAGTGACACTCATGTTTCAGAGTGACCTTCCTAAGGTCCTATGGCTAATGAGTAGCGTGTCTGGAATTGAGCTCAGTCCACTGACTCTCCTGTAACTCACTTAAGTGGTAAATGCTCTTTTGACTTCTTTCTCACCTGGAACTAAGGTCTCCTTAGAGACAGAGAGTGATGGGATGAGGCTGGACAGGCACTAGGTTACTGTGTATTATAAGCAGGGAAAATTCAGTGAGGTAGGAGCAGCGGAAACTATGGTTGGACCTGACTGATCTAAACTTAATGCATATAAACATGCAAAGAAGGCACACAGAAATTTATTTAGTGTAATTACCAAGACTTGAGATTCTGTGTCATCTGCCCTTTTCTCCTTACGTAGGTCCCAATACTATCCCAGGATGGCTTGCAGTCCTGAGGAAATGATAGGAAATCATGCTGCACTGGTTATTCTTTTTGTAAAAATGTGATGGCGGGAGATATTTACCAGGCCATGCAAGGGAAAGGGAATTAACTTTGATCGAATGCTGAGTCACAGAGTGAGCTAGCTGTGGGACCTTAAGCCAGTTACTTCATCCCACTACTTCAGTCACCTCTCTCACAAGGTGGGAATGAGAGGGAAGTGAGATACTACACATAGAGACCTTGGCACAGTGCCTGGTATAGTAAGCATGAAGTAGTAGTAACTATTATTACTATTATGTAACTAGTTTAATAATAACGCTCTTTACAGTAACCCTGTGGGGCTTATCATCATCAAAGTCCTCATTTTCCAGATGAAGAAACTGAGGTCTGGAGAGTTTAAATGCCTTGCCCAAAGTCACACAGTTAGGAAATGGGGAGAAAATGGATGTAAAACCAGGACGACCTGACTTCAATGCCCATTTGCTTTCTATTACAAAGACCCCTCATAAATTTTTACTTGGGTTTAATTTCTTGGGGGAAATGTTTCTGCCAATGCATAGTCACCTGACATGTAATTTGGGCATCCCCCTTTTTCTTTTTGGACTGGAAAACTTGAAACCAAATTTATTGCTCAAGTATAATTGTCTAGCTCTGAAAGAATTTATCCCTTCCTTCTGTTGACATTGACTCTTATTTTCTGGCCTGGTTTTTATTTACTTTTTGTTTTAAACAGTATACTGTATTTCTTTGGGGTATGTCTTTTTGAAAACTGTCCAGGTTATCAGAAACAAGTGGAAATGCAAACTTAAATATCTGAGGGATGTAGGAGGTGGTAGGGGGTATAAAAAGGATAAACCTAGGTGTCTGAAATCTAGAAACATAAATTGAGGACAAAAACATACACATATGAAAATGACAAGACAGTAAATAAATTCCAAGTGATAGAGATATGAAGAGAAAATACAAGAGAATTCTGAAGAAAAGGAGAGATTTCTAAATTGGAGGGTGATAAATTGAAATTCCAAAATTTGGGCTTAGAGTTCTAGAAAAAAAGTATGTCACAGTGTAATCCCAAAGCTGGAAGACTCTTGCTCCTCTAAGAAAGTTAAATGAATTGTTTGCTTACTAATTTATTCAACAAACTTTATTTATCTCTCCTGTACTAGTGTCTGTGTATGTGCCAGGCAGTGAGTCCAAAAGACAAAGGTCTTTGCTCTTGTAGAATTTAAAGTCTAGTTTGTCAAGAAAAACTTTTTTAGTTCTGCCATGTCCTACTTCTTGGAGAAAGCAGAGAGCAGGAGGTATTGATACAGAATAGTCTAGTCTGAACTTTAAGTGTTCATCCATTTGCCAGCCCATTTTATTAAAAAGCAAATTTTCAGTATATCATTCTAAGTTGTTATGGCTCCAGTTAGGGTCAACCCAGGCCAGTCAGTACACTGAGTGAAAGATGTATTCATTTTAATGTCTTTCTTTTATTGGGGAAAATTAATCATTCAGCTCGAGTACGTTGAAACTGCACAAGAGTCTATGTAAATCTTATTAAAAGGACACTAGGGTGATTTCTTTAGTGGTAAGCAACCCACCTCAGCGCTCTCTGCCAGAAACTTTGCTATTTGAATCATGGGATCTTTTTAAAGTCAGTGTGAATTAATGAGCAATTGTTTTCTCTTAGGGCCATCAACTTTCTTAGGAGCTAATTCTTATTCCATCCATCATTTTGATTTCAGAGAATCAATTGGAATAACAATTGAATAACAACTGAAAATTTGGAAAGAGGAATTTTTACATTTGCCTCCAAAATCTTTTCCTTTATCCAGGAACAAAAAAGTACACCTTTTCTGGAGGAAGAGTTCCATTATTCATTTTTGGAGTAATGAATATTTATTCTAGTATGCAGCACAATCTAGTCCAGCGGGATGACACCAAGCTAAGAAAGGGGAGACCTGAGCTGCAGTCCAAACGACACCACTCAGTGAGTTTCAGTTTTTCATTTGTGAGGTGGGGATGATATTCACAACAACATAATATGAAAGCAAAGTACAAAACAATGTTTTAGAGTTTTTGCCTTGCTAGAATGCATCTACTCTTTTTCTAGTATCCAAAATTTCTTCTGGGAACTAGCCCTTCCTCTATCTGGCACAGAGCATGTGACACAGACCTAGCAAATCAGAACACTAATTGATGATGCTTATAAAATAACCACAGAGATTTGGATCAGGGATGGACAACTTATCCAAACTGGTTGAATCAGAAATGAATTCGGGGAGTTATATGGGAGCTACTGGTGGTACTCTCTCTGTTCTCTTGAAATTAAACCCAGGAGGATGTGGGCCTGTAGCTAGTCTCTAAATAGTGGAGATTGAGAAGGACGTCCCTTCAGAAAAAGGAGAATTGAGTGCTCAAGGTCACGGTGCCCTGATGGTGTGGTTCGAGTCCCTGGAACAGCCTAGGTCTAAAGGCGTGCCATTTCTGAATTTTCACTTAGGTGAACTGATAAATCCCCCATTTGCACTAAAGCTGTTTGAATCAGATTATATTTTTTAAAAAATTGGTAAAACATATATGAGCCTTTCACTTATTAAGCCATTGAAAGGTAACTATTAATGGCATGACTGATACCAATCTGGTAGTAAGGAAGGAATATGATAATACAGACTTTCTTATCTTACTAGGAAGAACACCACCAGATATTTTCAAACATTCAGAACAGAAGAGTTAATACAGTCATCCACTGGTATTCATGGGGAAGTGGTTTCAGGACCTGCTGCAGATACCAAAATCCACAGATGCTCAAGTCACATAGTTGGCTCTCCACATCTGTGGGTTCTGCATCCATGGATTCAACCAACCAAGGATTGTAAATATAGAATTACACGATCCTGCAGTTTGTTGAGTCCATGGATACAGAATCTGAGGATAGATAAGGAGGGCAGGTAGTAATCTATGAAATTTAAAAAGATGTTATTTGAAGAAAGAAAAAGGAAAAACACCATCATTAAAGACCAAAGGCTTTGCCTTAGTGACCTATTTTAAGTCTTTTAAGTTTTATTTTTGTAAGCATCATCATTTTCATTATATATTATTAGGTTTTTAATTAATTTTATTTTTTTCCAGTGTTTTTGAGATATAGTTGATATATAACATTGGGTAAGTTTAGGGTGTAAAATGTGATGATTTTGATATATGTGTATATTGTGAAATGATTACTGCAGCAGGGTTTCTTAACGTCTCAGTCACATCACATAATTACAATCTCTTTTTTTTTAACATCCTTATTGGAGTATAATTTCTTCACTATGTTGTGTTAGTTTCTGTTGTATAACAGAGTGAACCAGCTATATGCATACACATATCACCATATCCCCTCCCTCTTTCGTCCCCCTCCCACCCTCCCTATTCCTCCCCTCTAGGTGCTCACAAAGCACCAAGCAGATCTCCCTGTTCTATGCGGCTGCTTCCCACTAGCTATCTATTTTACATTTGGTAGTGTGTATATGTCAATGTTCTCTCACTTTGCCCCAGCTTCCCCTTCCCACTCCCTGTGCCCTCAGGTCCATTCTCTACGTCTCTGTCTCTATTCCTGTCCTGCCCTTAGGTTCATCAGAACCATTGTTTTTTTAGATTCCATATATATGTGTTAGCATACGGTACTTGCTTTCCTCTTTCTGACTGACTTCACTCTGTATGACAGACTATAGGTCCATCCACCTCACTACAAATAACTCAATTTTGTTAATTTTTATGGCTGAGTAATATTCCATTGTATATATGTGCCACATCATCTTTATCCATTCATCTGTTGATGGACACTTCAGTTGCTTCCATGTCCTGGCTATTGTAAAAAGAGCTGCAATGAACATTGTGGTACAAGACTCCTTTTGAATTATGGTTTTCTCAGGGTATATGCCCAGTAGTGGGATTGCTGGGTCGTATGGTAGTTCTATTTTTAGTTTTTTTAAGGAACCTCCATACTGTTCTCCATAGTGGCTCAACCAATTTACATTCCCAACAACAGTGCAGGAGGGTGCCCTTTTCTCCACACCCTCTCCAGCATTTATTGTTTGTAGATTTTTTGATGATGACCATTCTGACTGGTGTGAGATGATACCTCACTGTAGTTTTGATTTGCATTTCTCTAATGATTAGTGATGTTGAGCATCTTTTCATGTGTTTGTTGGCAATCTGTATCTGTTCTTTGGAGAAATGTCTGTTTAGGTCTTTTGCCCATTTTTGGATTGGGTTGTTTGTTTTCTTGATATTGAGCTGCAGGAACTGCTTGTAAATTTTGGAGATTAATCCTTTGTTAGTTGCTTCATTTGCAAATACTTTCCCCCATTCTGAGGGTTGTCTTTTTGTCTTGTTTATGGTTTCCTTTGCTGTGTAAAAGCTTTTAAGTTTCATTAGGTCCCATTTGTTTATTTTTGGTTTTTATTTCCATTTCTCTAGGAGGTGGGTCAAAAAGGATCTTGAGGTGATTTATGTCGTAGCGTGTTCTGCCTCTATTTTCCTCTAAGAGTTTGATAGTGTCTGGCCTTACATTTAGGTCTTTAATCCATTTTGAGTTTATTTTTGTGTATGGTGTTAGAGAGTGTTCTAATTTCATTCTTTTACATGTAGCCGTCCCGTTTTCCCAGCACCACTTTTTGAAGAGGCTGTCTTTTCTCCACTGTATATTCTTGCCTCCTTTATCAAAGGTAAGATGACCATATGTGCATGGGTTTATCTCTGGGCTTTCTATCCTGTTCCATTGATTTACAGTTCTGTTTTTGTGCCAGGAGCATACTGTCTTGATTACTGTAGCTTTGTAGTATAGTCTGAGGTCAGGGAGCCTGATTCCTCCAGCTCCATTTTTCTTTCTCAAGATTACTTTTGTTATTTGGGGTCTTTTGTGTTTCCATACGAATTGGGAAATTTTTGTTCTAGTTCTGTGAAAAATGCCACTGGTACTTTGACAGGGTTGTCATTTTCACAATGTTCATACTTCCAATCCAAGAACATGGTATATCTCTCCATCTGTCTGTATCATCATTAATTTCTTTCATCAGTGTCTTATAGTTTTCTGCATACAGGTCTTTTGTCTCCTTAGGTAGGTTTATTCCTAGGCATTTTATCCTTTTTGATGCAATGGTAAATGGGAATGTTTCCTTAATTTCTCTTTCAGATTTTTCATCATTAGTGTACAGAAATGCAAGAGATTTCTGTGCATTAATTTTGTAAACTGCCACTTTACCAAATTCATTGGCTAGCTGTAGTAGTTTTCTGGTAGCATCTTTGGGATTCTCTGTGTATAGTATCATGTCATCTGCAAATAGTGACAATTTTACTTCTTCTTTTCCAATTTGGATTCCTTTTATTTCATTTTCTTCTCTGATTGATGTGGCTAAAACTTCTAAAACTATGTTGAATAATAGTGGTGAGAGTGGACAACCTTGTATTGTTCCTGATCTTAGAGTAAAAGTTTTCAATTTTTCACCATTGAGGACCATGTTGGCTGTGGGTTTGTCATATATGGCCTTTATTATTTTGAGGTAATTTCCCTCTATGCCTACTTTCTGGAGGATTTTTATCATAAATGGGTGTTGAATTTTGTTGAAAGCTTTTTCTGCATCTATTGAGATTATCATATGGTTTTTATCTTTTAATTTGTTAATATGGTATATCACATTGATTGATTTACTTATATTTAAGAATCCTTGCATTCCTGGGATAAGCCCCACTTGATCATGGTGTGTGATCCTTTTAACATGCTGTTGGATTCTGTTTGCTAGTATTTTGTTGAGGATTTTTGCATCTATGTTCATCAGTGATATTGGCCTGTAGTTTTCTTTCTTTGTGACATCTTTGTCTGGTTTTAATATCAGGGCGATGGTGGCCTCGTAGAATGGGTTTGGGAGTGTTCCTCCCTCTGCTATATTTTGGAAGAGTTTGAGAAGGATAGGTGTTAGCTCTTCTCTAAATGTTTGATAGAATTCTCCTGTGAAGCCTTCTCATCCTGGACTTTTGTTTGTTGGAAGATTTTTAATCACAGTCTCAATTTCAGTGCTTGTGATTCGTCTGTTTATATTTTCTATCTTCCTGGTTCATTCTCCGAAGGTTGTATTTCTCTAAGAATTTGTCCATTTCTTCCAGGTTGTCCATTTTATTGGCACATAGTTGCTTGTAGTAATCTCTCATGATCCTTTGTATTTCTGCAGTGACAGTTGTTACTTCTCCTTTTTCATTTCTAATTCTGTTGACTTCAGTGTTTTCCCATTTTTTTCTTGATGAGTCTGGCTAATGGTTTATCAATTTTGTTTATCTTCTCAAAGAAGCAGCTTTTAGTTTTATTGATCTTTGCTATCGTTTCCTTCGTTTCTATTTAATTTCTGATCTGATCTTTATGATTTATTTCCTTCTGCTGATTTTGGTGTTTTTCTTTCTTCTTTCTCAAATTGCTTTAGGTGTAAGTTTAGGTTGTTTATTAGAGATGTTTCTTGTTTCTTGGTGTAGGATTGTATTGCTATAAACTTCCCTCTTAAAACGGCTTTTGCTGCATCCCATATTTTTTGGGTTCGTGTTTTCATTGTCATTTGTTTCTATGTATTTTTTTATTTCCTCTTTGATTTCTTCAGTGATCTCTTGGTTGTTTAGTAGTGTATTGTTTAGCCTCCATGTGTTTGTATTTTTTACAGTTTTTTTTCCTGTAATTGATATCTAGTCTCATAGTGTTTCACTCGGAAAAGATACTTGATATGATTTCAATTTTCTTAAATTTACCAAAGCTTGATTTGTGACCCAAGATAGGATCTATCCTGGAGAATGTTCCATGAGCCCTTGAGAAGAAAGTGTATTGTGTTGTTTTTGGAAGGAATGCCGTATAAATATCAATTAAGTCCATCTTGTTTAATGTGTCATTTAAAGCTTGTGTTTCCCAATTTATTTTCATTTTGAATGATCTGTCCATTAGTGAAAGTGGGGTGTTAACGTCCCCTACTATGATTGTGTTACTGTCAATTTCCCCTTTTATGGCTGTTAGCATTTGCCTTATGTATTGAGTTGCTCCTATGTTGGGTGCATAAATATTTTCAATTGTTATATCTTCTTCTTGGATTGAACCCTTGATCATTCTGTAGTTTCCTTCTTTGTCTCTTGTAATAGTCTTTATTTTAAACTCTATTTTGTCTGATATGAGAATTGCACTCCAGCTTTCTTTTGATTTCCATTTGCATGGAATATCTTTTTCCATCCCTTCACTTTCAGTCTGTATGTGTCCCTAAGTCTGAAGTGGGTCTCTTGTAGGCAGCATATTTATGGGTCTTGTTTTTGTATCCATTCAGCCAATCTATATATTTTGGTTGGAGCATTTAATCCATTTACATTTAAGGTAATTCTTGATATGTATGTTCCTATTACCATTTTCTTAATTGTTTTAGTTTTGTTATTGAAGGTGTTTTCCTTCTCATGTGTTTCCTGCCTAGAGAATTTCCTTTAGCATTTGTTGTGAAGCTCATTTGGTGGTGCTGAATTCTCTTAGCTTTTGCTTGTCTGTAAAAGTTTTAATTTCTCTGTTGAATCTGAATTAGATTGTTGCTGGGTGGAGTAATACTGGTTGTAGGTTTTTCCCTTTCATCACTTTAAATATGTCGTGACACTCCCTTCTGGCTTGCAGAGTTTCTGCTGACAGATCAGCTGTTAACCTTATGGGGATTCCCTTGTATGTTATTTTTTGCTTTTCCCTTGCTGCTTTTAATATTTTTTCTTTGTATTTAATTTTTGATAGTTTGATTAATATGTGTCTTGGCATGTTTCTCCTTGGATTTATCCTTTAAGGGACTCTCTGCCCTTCCTGGACTTGATTGACTATTTCCTTTTCCATATTAGGGAAGTTTTCAACAATAATCCCTTCAAATATTTTCTCAGTCTCTTTCTTTTTCTGTTCTTCTTCTGAGACCCCTATAATTTGAAAGTCGGTGCATTTCATGTTGTCCCACAGGTCTCTGAGACTGTCCTCTATTCTTTCCATTCTTTTTTCATTATTCTGCTCTATGGTAGTTATTTCCAGTATTTTATCTTCCAGGTCACTTATCCGTTCTCCTGCCTCAGTTATTCTGCTTTTGATCCCTTCTAGACAATTTTTACTTTCATTTATTTTGTTATTCTTCATTGTTTGTTTGCTCTTTAGTTCTTCTATGTCCTTGTTCTTGTATTTTCTCCATTCATTTTCCAAGATTTTGGACATATTTACTGTCATTACTCTGAATTCTTTTTCAGATAGACTGCCTATTTCCTCTTCATTTGTTTCATCTGGTGGATTTTTACTTTCCTCCTTCATCTGCTATGTATTTCTGTCTTCTCATTTTGCTTAACTTACTGTGTTTGGGGTCTCCTTTTCACAGGCTGCAGGTTTGTAGTTCCTGTTGTTTTCAGTGTCTGCCCCCAGTGGGTAAGGTTGGTTCAGTGAGTTGTAGGCTAGCAAATACTAGCAAACAGTTGGCTTCCTGGTGGATGGGACTGGTGCCTGTGTTTGGGTGGATGAGGCTTGATCTTGTCTTTCTAGTGGGCAGGGCCACATCTGGTGGTGTGTTTTGGGGTGTCTGTGAACTTATTATGATTTTAATCAGCCTCTCTGCTAATGGGTGTGGTTGTGTTCCTGTCTTGCTAGTTGTTTGGCATGGGGTGTCTAGCACTGGAGCTTGCTTGTTCTTGAATGGAGCTGGGTCTTAATGTTGAGACGGAGGTCTCTGGGAGAGCTCTCACCGATTGATGTTACGTGGTGCCGGGAGTTCGCTGGTAGTCCAATGTCCTGAACTTGGCTTTCCCACCTCAGAGGCTCAGGCCTGGCACCTGGCCGGAGCACCAAGACTCTGTCAGTCCCATGGCTTAGAAGAAAAGGGAGAAAAATAAATTAAATAAATAAATAAATAAAACAAAATTAAATTAAATTAAAAAGTTACTAAAATTTAAAAAATTATTTTTTAAAAAATTTAAAAGTAATAAAAAAGAAGAGAGCAACTAAACCAATAAACAAATCCACTAATTATAACTCGTGCTAAAAAGTATATGAAGATAAACATAAAAATTAGAAACTAGTCAGTCACATACAGCAAACCCCAAGTCTACATTTACTCTCAAGGTCCATTGCCTCAATTTTGGGATGATTTGTTGTCTATTCAGGTATTTCACAGATGCAGGGTACATCAAGTTGATTTTGGAGATTTAATCTGTTGCTCCTCAGACTGCATGGAGAAATTTCCCTTTCTCTTCTTTTTCACACAGCTCCTGGGGTTCAGCTTTGGATTTGGTCCTGCCTCTACATGTACGTCACCTTCTGGTGTCTGTTCTTTGCCCAGACAGGAGGGGGTTAAAGGAGTGGCTGATTAGTGTGCTCTGGCTCACTCAGGCCGGGGGGTGGGAGGGGTACAGAATGTGGGGCGAGCCTGTGGCAGCAGAGGTCACCGTGACATTGCAAGATCCTGATGCGTGCTGTGTGTTCTCCCAGGGAAGTTGTCCCTGGATCACGGGACCCTGGCAGTGACAGGCTGCACAGGCTCCTGGGAGGGTAGATGTGGATAGTGACCTATGCTTGCACAGATGCTTGGTGGCTGCAGGAGCAACCGTGGCTTGCACCCGTCTTTGAAGTTCGTTTAGGTGGTGCCCTGAATCCCCTCTCCTCGCACACCCTGAAACAAAGGTCTCTTGCCTCTTAGGTAGGTCCAGACTTTTTCCCATACTCCCTCCCAGCTAGCTGTGATGCACTAGCCCCCTTCAAGCTGTGTTCACGCAGCCAACCCCAGTCCTCTCCCTGGGATCTGACCTCCGAAGCCCAAGCCTCAGCTCCCAACCCCTACCTGCCCCAGCAGGTGAGCAGAGAAACCTCTCAGGCACCAGTCCTCTGTGTGGGAATCTCTCAACTTTGCCCTCTGCACCCCTGTTGCTGCACTCTCCTCTGTGGCTCCAAAGCTTCCCCCCCGCCCATCCCCCATTTCCACCAGGGGAGGGGCTTCCTAGTGTGTGGAAACTTTTCCTCCTTCCCATCTCCCTCCCAGAAGTGCAGGTTCTGTCCCTATTCTTTTGTCTCTGTTTTTTCTTTTTTCTTTTGCCCTACCCAGGTACGTGGGGAGTTTTTTGCCTTTTGGGAAGTCTGAGGTCTTCTGCCAGTGTTCAGTAGGTGTTCTGTGGGAGTTGTTCCACATGTAGATATATTTTTGATGTATTTGTGGGGAGGAAGGTGATCTCCACATCTCACTCCTCCACCATCTTGAAGGTCCTTCTCTTTGATATCTTTATTAGAGCATAATTCCCCTCATATGGTTCTTATACCTGGCTTATTAGATTTATACCTAAATATTTTTTTTTTTTTTTTTTTTTTTTTTGCTGTACGCTGGCCTCTCACTGCTGTGGCCTCTCCCGTTGCGGAGCACAGGCTCCGGACACACAGGCTCCGCGGCCATGGCTCGCGGGCCCAGCCGCTCCGCGGCATGTGGGATCTTCCGGGATAGGGGCACGAACCCGTGTCCCCTGCATCGGCAGGCGGACTCTCAACCACTGCGCCACCAGGGAAGCCCTATACCTAAATATTTTATTTTTGGAAATGACACTGTGTTTAATTTCCACTTTCTCATTGTTAGCATATAAGAAAGTGATTCATATTTGTGTATCAACTTTATATTCTGCAAACTTGCTATAATCCCTTATTAGTTCCAGGAGATTTTTGTTGATTCTTTCAGATTTTCTGAAAAGATGATCATGTCATCTGCTAACAAAGACAGTTTCATTTCTTCCTTCACCATCTGTATACCTTTTATTTCCTTTTCTTGCCTTGTTGCATTAGCTAAGATTTCCAGTACAATATGAAAGGCACCGTTGACAGAGGACATCCTCTTCTTGCTCCTGATCTTAGCGAGAAAGTTTCCTGTTTCTTATCAATAAGTCTGATGTTAGCTATTGATTTTTTATAGGTGTTCTTTATAAGTTGAGGAATTTCTCCTATATTCTTAGTCTGCTGAGGCTTTTATCATGAATGGGTGTTGGCTTTTGTCAACTACTTTTTCTGTGTCTATTGATATGACCATGTGATTTTTCTCTTTAGTCTGTTGATGTGATTGCATTAATTGATTTTTGAATGTTGAACCAAACTTGTATACCTGACATAAATCCCACTTGGTCATGGTGTATAATTCTGTATATACATTGTTGGATTCAATTTGCTAATATTTGGTTAAAAATTTTTACATCTATGTCCACGAGAGATATTGGTCTGTAGTTTTCTTTTTATGTAATGCCTTTGTCTGGTTTTAGTACTAGGGTAATGCTGGTCTCATATAATGAGTTAGGAAGTATTCCATGTAGTTCTTCCTTCTGGAAGAAATTATAGATAATTGGTATGATTTCTTCCTTAAATGTTTGGTAGAATTCACCAGTGAGCCTGTCTAAGCCTGATGCTGTTTTGGAAGGCTATTAATTTATTAATTCAAATTCCTTAATAGATACAGGTCTATCAGGTTTTCTATTTATTTTGTGTGAATTTTGGTAGATTGTGCCTTTCAAGGAATTGGTACATTTAATATAGGTTATCAGATCTGTAGGCATAATATTTGTTTATTATCTTTTTAATGTCTGTGAGATCTGTAGTAATGTCCACACTTTTATTTTTTATATTAGTAATTTGTGTCATCTCTTTTTTTTCTTAGATAGCCTGGCTGAGGCTTATTGATTTTATTGATCTTTTCAAGGAACCAGATTCTGCTTTTGTTGATCTATTATTATTTTCAATGTTTCTTGACTTTACTATGTGAAATGCCTCCTGGTGAGCATGCATAAATTCTCACATTGTCATCATCCTAGGAATTTCCTGAAACTCTTGTATGATTTGAGGCCCTCCAAAACCACAAAGTTCATTCCTACATTTCTAAAATCTAGATATGCATTCCAAGGAATAAATTTAGATTCACTTGGATCTTTTTTTACATCTCCGGGCTGTATGATTTGGAATATACCTTACAATGTTAAGCATTTTCCTGAGGTGCTAATAGACAAATATATTGGAGGCAAGTCAAATTTGAAGGACATTTCATATTATCTCCCCAGCTACTAGCAGTAGTGTGAACACCCAACTAGTTTTTTATTTTAGTAACTTCAGTGCCATCCATCCACCTATCCACCCATCCACCCATCCAACAATACATTCATATATGGATTTAACACATATTTATCAAATATCTACTGTGTGCTAGGCACAGTGCTAAGCATTAAGGCTTTAGTACTGAGCAACATACACATAGTTCTTTGCTATCATGGAGTTTACATTCTTTTGTCCTTATCACATGTTCACCTGCCCTGATTGCCATCCCCCATCCAAACTTATAATAAATTTCCAATCTTCCAATACTTCTACTCCAGAATTATTATCATGTCAGTCTCTCTGTTTATCTATGGTTCCTGCCTCACATCACTTCATTGCTCCTATTATGCTGCAATGCCTGATCTCCCTGCTACAAAAGTGGCTTCACCATAGCCCATCTTCCACATAGTACTAGTAAAGTCATCTTGGAAGAAAATCTGATCATCAATGTTAACATCACTGTGAGTAGGACAACCAGATATTAAGTGCTTCTCAGTGGGATGCAATATAAATTATGTAATACCTCCTATGAAGTACTCTTGCCTTAAAAAAAATAACTGAGGGTGAATGTAACTAAGCCTTTCAGTTATAGAAAGCCTAAGCCTACCAGTTATAGAAAACAGGAAAAATGTAAAAAAAAAAAAGGTTAAATTATTTCAACAAGGAAGCAAACAGATAAATGCAATGTGTGGGACAGACTCCAGAACATACCAGGTTTCTTCAGTAAGTCAATGCCATGGGGATAAAAGAGGGTGGGATGAAGAGGAAGTGCTCTAAATTAAGATTTTTAAGAATCATTGCAACTTAGGGCAATATGGGAAATTAATTGAGCAAACCTACTATAAAAAAGATATTTATGAGATAATTCACAACATTTCAGTCCACAATGATTAAATTATTCCAATACAATATTATTAATTTAGTTAGATGTGAAAGTGGATTGTGGTTTGATAAGAACATATCTGCATGTAGAGATGTAGAGGTGAAATGAAATCAGGTGGGAAGTTTATTTTAAAATCCTTCATTTAAGTAAAATAAGGCAAAAGTGGAAAAATCTTGACAATTGCTGAGTGGTTGATATGCATATGGTAATTTGCATCTTATTCTTTTGTGTGTGTATAAGTTTTCATAGTAAAATTTTAAAAATAATCCAACCATGAAACTCTTTAAAAAAAATCTGCTAATTCTCTGATGGCTAAAGAACAAAATCTAAACTCATGAGCTTGCCATGCAGGTCCCTTTATATACTGAACCCAAAATAGTTTTCAACCTACTTCTGCATTCTCTATAATTCTGCCTTGCATAACTCCCTTTTTTCTAAGCCTGTCATGACCTTTCATGACTCCAAATCTTTGTGGATCCCATTCCCACTATCCAGAATTTCCTTGCTGTCCTTCTCACATAGTAAATTACTCATCCCCAAGACCCTACACAATATGTTTTCCGTTGAGATCAGGAGTTCAGTCAGAATTAGTCTTTCTCTCAGAGTTTCCCCTTTATCCACGACTCTCTTACAGATCTTACTACATTCTGTTGTAATTACCAAGCCAATGTCTCTATATCTCTGTATTCCCAGCATCACCATAGTGCCCAGGAAACAAGGGGGGCTTGATAAGTGCCTATCAAATGAATGTAATGCTTGCAGAGTCAGTTCTTTCTTTGTGAATGTCCTCCTGATGACCTAAAGAGAGTGAATACAGAAGCAGCATTTTTCTGTCTTATGGCATTTTTCTCCTCTGTTGTAAATCTTTCCAGAAATTTAACTTCTCTACCATGGAAAGGCAATCACAATTCTAAACTTCCAGGCTACAGAAATATGTTAATATTTCAATTGTAAACAACACTAACAAATTGACTCTGTCATTAAGATTTAATGATTTTCAGACTAACTGGGATTTATCTTTAGGAAAACACTGAGATTTAATTCCTTTAATGAACTTTTCTTCCTGACCCAGCAATACCTAATTTCTACTTAATTGCTTTCTGTTGACACTTGGTTTAGTTATTTGGGTTCCTCCCCAGAATGTATCTTCATGGAGGCTGCTTCCAGACTGTTTGGCTGCAACGCATTATTTTTCCTTATATTCTTGAATTAAAAGGTATGAAACCATGTGCTTTCCTCTTGTTTTTTTCACTTTGGGGTACTTTGTATGTTATCACTCTAACAAGAATTTCAAGTTTTCTGAATGCTTTTAAGTCAAGCCATTTTTTGGTAAGGTATTGATAGCTGTAACCCACAAGACTTTGAATGTGTGTGTGCATTCTCCAGATGAATGAATCGCCTCTTCAGTATGGTGATAGGATATTTTAAAGCTCCTACAGCAAAGATAAGAAAAGCTTGGTTAATGGATGGAAGTGTACAATATGGTATATCCATACCATGAGATATTATTCAGCAATGAAAAGGAATGAAGTACTGATACACGCTATGTTGATGAACCTTGAAAACATTGTGCTACGTGAGAGGAGATAGTCACAAAAGACCATATATTTTATTGTTCCATTTATAGAAAGTGTCCAGACTAGGCAAATCTATAGAGACAAGAAGATGAGTAGTTGTCTAGGGCTGGGAGGGTTGGAGGGAAATGGGGGAGACTGCTAATGGGTATAGGGTTTCTTTGTGAAGTGATGAAAATGCTCTGGAATTAGGTTGCAGTGATGGCTCCACAACTCTGGGAACATACTAAAAATCATTGAATTGTAAACTTATTGTATATAAGTTATATCTCAATAAAGCTGTTACTTTTCTTTAAAACTTAGGCATGAGAATTGGATACATTATTTTTTAGGGTAATGCTGGCTGGTGTAACAAAGACACTCAAACATTATGGTGGCTTCACATTAGCAAATTTGTTTTCTCATTCCCATAATGGGTATTCCTGGTAGCCAAAGAGTCTCCCATGCATTCACTCAGAGACCTAAGTTCTTTCCATCTTATGTCTCTAGGTCTTCAGAGTTCTCTGTATACAGCTGGTAGATAAGGAAAAGGAGCAGAGAGAGGCACATCCATTTCTCTGCCCTCTCAGCTTGGGAGTACCCAGTATCACTTCCACTCAAGTTTCATTGTATCACATAGCACATCTAATTGCAAGGGACTCTTTGAAATGTAACTTAGTTGTGGTCCAGGAAGAAGAGGAAACTGGATAGCAAATGGCTATCCAGTCTCTGATGTAGTGTTCCCACCCTGCCCACGTCTCCGTCCACTCTCTCTTTTCTCCCCTTCCCAACTTATGTGTGCTTATCTCCAATTCTTTCTCATATTTTACTCATCACCTAATACAATTCTGTATTATATACAATTTTCAGTCTTAAATTAGGCACACATAGTGTACATCTATGAAAACAATTAGATTGTTTTTAATTCTTTAAGTGGAAGGAAAGTATGGTTTGCTTCATATGCAGCACACGGGGAGTTATCACCTTGTCCTGTCGCTCCTTAATTTATAGTCTTTGTCATCAACGCCTTTTCTTTAACAAATCTATTCTTAGTACTCCCCATTTAGAACGTTCAGTGGCTCGCCATTGCTTACAGATATAGTTTTCAAATACCAGGCTGTAGACTGCTGCTAGTCCATGGTGAAGTGATCAAAATAAAGACAATGTTGTCTATGTGGTGTGTGTGTGTGTGTGTGTGTGTGTGTGTGTGTGTTTAAGGTTGCCAGCAGCCCTTGTTCAAGAACTTTGTTTAGAGATTATGTCCTTCCAATCTCTGGGGTATGAAAATTTTTTCTTTCGTGAAGCCATGAAATGTCTTCACTTTCATTCTTCACTTCATTTAAAATGTCTTTCTATTCTAAAATAGATTTAACCTTATACTTTTTGTCAAAATGTGGGCAAACATGTACTTTGAGAGCTATAGAGCTTTTTAAAGAGATGTCTTTTGAGAGAAAAGTTTATCGCGTTGCCACTCACAGAACACTTGGAAGGTACATCCTCTCTGTAGTTCTGATGACATGATGTGTAGTTTTGACCTTCTGCTTAGAAGGCTCATGTCCATGTATGGTTCATGGGGATAAGAGTGAAGAATCTTCCGGGAATTTAGGGAGTGTTGTAAAGAGGGTGAGAGGGCTTGTACTAGGTCATGTGTGAATTTCCTATAAGATTGATAGTGATGGAAAAACAGCCCACGGTCTTAACTATTGTCTGCAGAGGAGGTAAAACTTCCTTCTACTCCTTTAGGTCCTGTGGCTGGCCTAAGAATTAAACTGACATAAGGCAGATTAAGAGAAGAAAAGCATAAAAATTTTTTAATATTTTTACATGTACACAAGGGTCTTCAGAAGGAAAATGAAGACCCAAAGAAGCTGTTAAACACCAGAACTTATAAACCTTTCTACAAAGAGAACAATAAATTGCGAGGATATGACGAGACAAAGGGGCTTGGGCTAGGGGCAGTAAATTGTGGGACAGTGACTAGGAAATATATGGGGGAAACTATGTAAGATAAGGGTTATTTTAGTAGGTTTGTTTGTACAGGTCCATTTTGGAGTCAGCTCGAAGTGTCTGGTGATAAGAATGTTCTTCTCTCCCTGGTACAGGGAGTGCACCTTTCTTATGGGAAAGTTTTCAACCTGCTTTTAGGTGGAAAGGGAGAAGTCAGAGACCTCTTCCTGCATCTGCTCTTTCTCAAGTGCCTTCAGCTCAAAATAATCAAAATGCCAAAGCAACATATTTTGGGTGGCACATTCTGAACCCTTCAAATCCATAATGTGCATTTAAAGCACCCCATTTCACTTGACCAACTTTCTCATTCTTAGATTCAAGTTGGCCTTACATTTACTTGGAGATACACCTTCAAATTTTCTCTACTTGCTGTTTAGAAATGAACCACTTAAAAATAACAGCCCAAAACCTCAAAACTGGATGCAAGTAGCCATAGTACAAATTTAGTAAATGTCTATTCTCTCAAACCCATGTGTTTGAGACATCCTGCACATGGCTCAACGTGGGTCTCATGCAAGTCATGCCAGGCCTTTTCACCAATAGAAAAGTGGAAAAGGGGACCAGTCTGATTCCTAATGTCTCTTCATTTTGAATGCTGTAGAAACTGAATGATTCATGCTTGGTACATATGTACTCCGTGGTAAAATCATATCAAGGGCTTTATTTTCTATCTGTGGTTAGATTTTAACAAACTTCAAAGTGAATAAAATATGTGTTGTGTGTTTATAGCTTAAATGGAAACCACCTGTCATCTGGGTGTCTTGGAAAGAAAACTAGAGACAGAGTTTGCCTTTGTTATCAGTTGGCCTCCAAATGGATCCAGGCTTCCCCTGACAGTGGCAGCTTTGTCCTTACACCAGGAGCAATGTGCAACTTATTTGACTTCAGAACTTTTCTTCCTGGGAACATGTGGACACTGGAGCTGGGAGTGAAGGTGTAAAAATCCAAAGGGAATCAGTATTGATTCATGTATTGCAGGAAGAGGTCAAAAAATAAGAATGGATGGTAACGATATGGAGATGGGACCTGGAATTGGGTCATCCTGGAGTCATAAAGTTAATTACTGTTTTCAGGTTGTTAACCAGGAATACTGTATTAGCATTAACATTTTTCTTCTTGAAAAGGAGGTGCTAATGGAGAATGTATCAGTTTGGAATCACTGAAGATGAGGAAGAAGGAGAAAACCTTTCTGTTAGGTAAACTGAAATAATTGTAACCGAATTGCTTCCCACTGCTGAACCTAAGTGGTTAAGCCCATTATGATGTGGGCTAGGAGCCTGGGTTTCTGGAGTCAGTGAACGGGGTTCAGTCTTTTTTTTTTTTTTTAATTCAGCCACTTTAAAAAGCTTTATGAATCTATGCAAGTATTTACTTTTGCAAACCTCAGTGTCCTTATCTGTAAAATAGAGATGAAAATATAGGGTCATGGTAAAGACGTAAAGAGATAATGATCCCAGGCTTCCCTGGTGGCGCAGTGGTTGCGAGTCCGCCTGCCGATGCAGGAGACACAGGTTTGTGCTCCGGTCTGGGAGGATCCCACATGCCGTGGAGTGGCTGGGCCCGTGAGCCATGGCCGCTGAGCCTGCACGTCCGGAGCCTGTGCTCCACAATGGGAGAGGCCACAACAGTGAGAGGCCCGCATACTGCAAAAAAAAAAAAAAAAAAAAGATAATGATCCCAATGCCCATGGTAAGCACTCAAGGAACTGATAGCTAATTTTATTACTACACCGAACTTTAACACACATCCCGAGATCTCCTGGACCAACCTCTTCTGTCTTTACTAGTTTAGCTCCAAAAATCCATCTCTCTAACTTTTCTGAAACTTATCTGTGGTCTTGTTTCTCATCTTCTCTTCTCCCCTTCCTCTCCTCCTTTTTTCTCATCCGTCTTCTCAGAGTTGGTAGGGATGGGCAGTGGCATATGCCAAACTGTTCTTGAAAGAGTAGCCATGCGTCACCTGAAGTCTGGGCTCTGGGAGTTCTCCTTCAGGGATTACAGAATAGACAAGGGCAGTGACTGTCTCATTTTCCCTCCCACCTCCTTCCCAGGCAGACCGGCTGCCTGCTCAGGGCTGCAGCATCAGCGGGGTCGTGCCTGGGGCTTGGAGTGCAGCTGCAGCAGTTAGAGTTGAAAAAGCTCTGTCTTATTTTTTGGGAAGGGTAACTGTCAGGGTGTAGGGACCTGAATGACTACTGAAATGCTATGCAATAGCAGGGAAGGTTTTCTCCCAGATAAAGCTCAAGCTGCTACTGGCACCACCTTCCTCCAATCTCTGCTTATTAAATGTTTTTTCCATTCTTCAAAGTCCATTTCAAACATCAATTCCTCCATAAAGTCCTTTCTTGGCCTCTCCTGTCCCTTTCCCTCTCAGCTCAGAGCACGTGTTTACAGCAGAGGTTTATACTTGCGAGTATCCTTGGCTAATCTGGTGACGCAGTCCAGCATCTCCTCACGTAGAGGAACCCCTTAGAAAACGCTTCTCATTCATAGACTGACCCTGAACAATTTATTTTAATCTATGTGTATCTTGGTTTGATAACCATTCTCTACTTTGAATTCACTCTATCCCTGATGCTTAAATTAGCTAATTAATTTGATGGCCCCTGGCTTCTGATTCTGACCGTGAGCGAAGCTGGTCACAGTGAAGTACACAGAGGAGAGAGGTTACGAGGCTATTTTAACTGGTGGGTGTTACCTTCCCTCATTTTTACTGTAGTGACAGTTGTACTTGTTTCTCTTTCATAAGCAAGATTCCAGGGACTTGTTTTTCTACATAAAATCAGGCTTTGAACATAGCAGGTGCTCAAATGATTAATAATTTGAATCTGATGAACTAATTTACTTAGCAGTCTAGGAAAATGGTATGAATCCAGTCCTCTGTATGTGTGTGTGCTGCATGCTGAGAGAGAAAAGACAGAAAGGAGGAATAGGAAGGACACAGTGAGAGCAGGCTCAATCCTAGATTACATTTTGAAATTTTTTCTTTATTTCTTTTTCATTTTCCCTTCCTACATGAAGTCAAGATTCAATAACAGATGATTTTTAGCTTCAAGTTTGATTTCTAGGAATTATTCTCCTATTAAGATCTACTCTAACCAAAATATCACATTGTGCTTTATAAATTAGTATGACTTTTTCAAGATCTTATGTCTTGCAGAGACATTTATATTTTAATCTTTCTCCATTATCAGATTTAAGTTCCTGCTATGTACTTATACTGAGCGGGGGTTGGAGAATATCCAGTACCATGTAACAATAGCTCCCCAATCTGGCTGACCACCCGAGTCACATGAGAGCTCCTATATCTGAGCCCATCCCTGGAGTTCTGAGTCAGGATATCTGGGATGGGTCGGGTGCTGGGAATGTGTATCTTTAAAAAGCTTCCCAAAGGCAACAAAGGAACAACTGATGTGGGAACCACTGAGGTAAAAAAATTGGGTCCTGCCCAGTAGACATAAGAAAACACAATCACAAACTTTAATTATGTTATGAAATATATAATTTACATGTTTAAAGCACTTTACCATTTGTGAAGCATCTTATAAAGTGCTCTCATATACTTCATACTTTCTGAAACATTGGTAAAGCAGTTGTTTTTATTCTATTTTTGTAAATGGGTATTGAGACAAAGACATCAACTGACTTGCCTAGAAAACCAAAGTCCTGTCCAAGCCCAGATTCAAACACTGTGTATCTCATGCCCTTTACTCAACATATGAATTCAGTGGTCCAAGGAATTTGTTCATGGTGAATGAATATCTAGCACAGCAAGCAGAGAGAATTTGGGGGGCCTCTACAAGTGACACTGATGATCCAGAGACACATCAGTAAGCATGCGGTTTCTGGATAAAAAATCTAATGAAAGAAAAAGAGCAGAACTTTTTTCTCCTCCTCTTTAAGTATTCCAGTGTGTGTGGTCTCACTTTTGTCTATTTTGGGGTTCCTAAAATCGTATACACGTTTACTTGTAGGATTAACCAAGCTTCGTTGTTGCCGTTTACTGTCATTCTCTTTTTAGAAGGTAAAGTGAAGACAACATTGTATTGTAACTCAACTATACTTCAATTAATAATGTTTAAAAGAACAGTGTATAAAAGAAAAAATCAATAAACTGAATTTTATAGGCAAAAAAGAGAGAGAGAAGCCATGACTACCCTGTCTTCCCACTATGCCTGTACCCTGTACCCGATAGAAGAAAGACACAAGATGTTCATTAGAGACAAGCAAGTAGATTATAATTTGGTTAATCCTTCTGTAGTGTAATCTAATTTACCTCACAAAGCATCCAGTGCCCGCATACCACCTGAGGGTCCTTGTGAGATCACAAGAGATAATCCCTCATTCTGTGTGTGAAATGCTTGACATGGGACCTGATAACCAGTGTGTATCTCAATGGGCTGCAGCATTCCAATTAACCAGTGTCTTACTACAAACAAGGCTAGGTCACCAACTACTTTGCCATCATAATTATACAAAAAGAAAAAGAAACACATTGAAGTATAGCCCAGAGAGCAAGGTGATGGATTCTGAATCTCACCTCACAGAAAGAAGAGACAGTCTATTTAGTGGTGACAACAGGACTGGAATCACTGTTTCCCCAAGTCCATTCAGTGCTCCTTCCACATTCCTGTGCTCATAGGGCAGGTAAAGGAGGTTATGAGTTATCTAGAAATCTGGGAAAAGGTCATCTTGATTTTAACAGGGCTCATAAATTCTGAATGAGAGTAAGTGGACTCGAAGTAACAGTATGGTTAATATAAAACACCACTTATTGTGAAATGTTGCCTTTGAAAATGAATGGCTTTGCTCCGAGGTATTTTTTCTCAGGGGAAGTGGCCAGATGAGCTGGCAAGTGAAGATAGAAGGACTTTCCTGTACAGCATCCCTTGCAGGCATACTTTGTGTGAAACCGGGTCAGGTCCCAGGCCTACAAATATGAATGGAGAGTCATTGTTCTCTGGGAGATCTTGGGAAAGGCAGTTACCTCTGAGTCTTTGATTAAATGAGGGGAAAACACACTTCACAGAGAGAGCACGAGTGTTTTTTTTTTTTGAAGGGCTTTGCCAATTTATATTAGTGGAAAAGCAGTTAATTCTTTCCAATCAAAAACATAGGAAGCAATTAGAGTTATTGTTGTATAAAATAAGCTAAAAAGATGATCAACTTTGAGTAACCTAAGATTATGTTAAAATAATTTAGCCCCCAGATCTCATTCTTAAACCCTCAGGTCTTTGTTTACCTTAGTAGAGTGACAACAACCTGTACTATGCTAGAAAAAATGAGTATTAACCTATAGGTACATCTTACTTTAAAGTAAGCCCAACTTAAATTCAGATTTATGAAAAAATATAGATAGGGAGTGATTTTATTTTATGTACCTTTATAAAATTCTCTAATATATCAAGTCTCTGATGTGTTTGACATCCATTGGTTTGGAAATATCTGAATTACACATGGCTTTTTACACCCTGCTTAAAAAATGGTTCTCAAGGAGAGGGTGAGACAGGTATGCCTATAAGTATTTTGAATTATGTATGGTTTTTGAAATAAAACATCCAGCTATAATGGGATGCCAGAAAAGTCTAAGTGGTTTAGATGAGACCTGAAGATGGATTTGTTCAATAGATGACCCATCAGCTCCGGAAAGCAGCAGAAAAGTTGGGAGTATTCTCAAAGTGTGGTCCATGAACTACGTGCACTAGAAGCCCCTAAAGTGCTTATTCTAAATTCAGATTAACCCCATTCTGCTGAATCTCAGGGAGTGTGTCTCAATAATTGCATTGAATGAGTTCCTTAGTTTGTTCTGATGCACCCTAAAGGTTTTCAACCATTAGGACTGACTATTCACTTAGAGGCTGGGTTTCACCTTTGTAGAAATTGTTGATCCTAATTTTTATTTTAAAATAAAAATCCAAGCTCCTCAGTTTGGGATAAAACACATATAAAGCATAATTCTCTGAGCCCGAACACCCTTTCATTAGGTGAACTAAAGAGCAAACCCCATGCTGTTTCAGCCTCATTTTGTTTTACATCCTTGCTTAAGACCTCCTATTTCCCACCAAGCAGAGATTAGTGGTGTCTTTTTCTTCTGCATATTCCTTTGTCACATGGTGTTAACATTTGTTTTCATGGCCAGCTCCTGTCTGCCTCACTACAATCCCCATGAAAGAAGAGAAATGCTTGCTAAGAGATCATCTTTTATTACCACTAACTAAAGGCAAATGGAATCACTGCATAGGTATGTGTCCCCCTGAAGCGTTCAAGTACGATAGTAAAATAATATGCAAGTCCTATCGCTCATACCCCAGGTTGACCCTGACTCACTGTACAGCCTCTTAGAAGGCACTTAACCTCTCTCTCCTTTGGTGCCTTCATCTGCAAAATGTGAAAAGGTTAGACTCTACCCTACTTCATTGAACTGTTGAAAGAGAAAGTGAAGAAGTAGTGTTTTGTGTTTCTTCATTAATGAAGGATAGATTTATTAATATGCAGGATTTGTGAATATTTGAGGCCAAGTGATCCAAGGCAGAGATATATTCAGTCTAATAATATATGGTAATTTGATTTTTACCATAAAAGAAAAGAAAGAATAATCAATTGAACAGAGTTAATTTTTCACTCTTTCTAGTGGATCTTCCTTCCTGTATTTTCCATTTCACTTTGAGTCTGTGATCTAGAAAGCTCTAAGTGCAATTAAGAGTACAGATAACCTTCACAATGTCCCATTCTCATTCTTCATTCTTACCTCCCTTCTGATTTCATATTTAATCTGTGTTGTATTCTTTGCAGACCATTAGCAATAGATTCCCAGTTGAACATTTTCTCAGAAGTAACCAAAACACTCTTATTATCAAATGTTCTTTAAGTTTGTAAAATAAGGGAATTATACTGCCTCGCAGGTTCTGGCAGTTAAAAGAGTAAAATTGGTAGAAATGCAATGAAGAAAAGAAAAAAATGCTTCTATCTAACACAAGAAACGGAAGCAGGACCCTTATCTTCTTTATTTTTTTCCCAGCAATAAAACATAGGCCTGCTTTAATCAACAGGAATTCATGTCTTATATTTTATTTATCATCTAAATATGTCATCATTAGTTTTCTTCATTTAGATTCCCAGTACCTACATGGTAACTTGAGGATAAAGAGAAGGTGAAGGGTTCAGGGATTTCTCATGACTGGAAGGAAACAGAATGAATTTATTTAGTGTTTGCTGAAGAGGCTAAGACATGCCTATTTTAGACTTTGTTTTCTTAAATCATTTGGACATAAAAAATATCCTCTGTCATTAACCCCAGTTTCTCTTCTTTTCTTAAAACAAAACATAACAAATTCCCTAAACATTGGGCTAGAAGGTCAGGAGTCCTTAAAGCAAATTCAAACTGTTGGCCTTTTTAGCCCATGAATTTTACAAAGATGAGTTTTCCCAGGAGATCTTGAGCTTGTGATGGGAATTTATGCCTCCCCACCTTTTAGCATCCAAAGGATACCTGTGGTGAAAATTCAGAAACCCGTGGAAATCACTCCCCTGATGCTACATTTCTTATGTCTAATGACTCTAAGCCCTGAAGACTCAACAACTGAGGGTGTTTGACAACATGTTCCTAAAACATTACCTGTAAGTGAAGATGTTTTAAAGGAATCATCTTCAGAAGTCATGGAAAGTGTGGGTTATTTAAACTGTCCTCTGGATATAAAAATTCCATATCTCCTTCTGAATATCTTCTGAATATCAAGGACTGGCCTATCCAGTCCTTCTGGCCTTGCCTAAGTCTCATCTCATCTATATGTCTATATGTCTCATAAAATTTCTATTGTGCTCATAGACAGAAACACACAGTTGCCACACGATGATATAATGCTGTGTTTTCTCTTTTTGTTTCCTGTGTGTTTTACCTCCCCATCAAGTTTTTAAATTACTTGAGGACAGAGATTAGATTAAGATCTCAAGAGACCCTAGGTACTGAAAAAATTTTGGCATCTCCTCCACTACCACATCTAATTCAAAATAAAAATGGTGTTATTCAGTCAAATAAGGATAAGAAAGTCTGGCAAATTTCAGAATTTTCTATACTTGTTTTGGGAAATGTTATTCTTTAAATTTTTTTCCTGTTTTTGGTGCACTAAGCAAATGCATAGATGGCCTCTTGAGTAATCCTAATCTGTTTGAAGATAAAAATAAATATTATCCTCCTTGTATGTTCCTAAGAATAATTGGATTCTGTCAACATCTGTTAGTTTGATTAACAGAGTCCTGTAGTAAATCTCCATAAAATTAGAGGACACATTAGAAAATAATTTTCTTCTGAATTATTGGCTTTAGGTGTATGTTCTATATATATGAATTTTTTTTTAATAAGGGAAGCATTCTACTTCTGTAGCTCAGACGTCCTCCTTTTCAAACTGCCCCAACAGCAAAATCTACTCTTATCAATGCTTCTGCATTAATGAGCAATGTAAAATTTGCTAAATATTGTTTAGAGGTGATAAAGGCATTTTAATATCATGCACGTCAGTAAACTTGAAATCTTTGGTGTTCATTGATTTTTCTCTAAAGTTGAGCATTGGCTACACTACTTCAGGGAGGGAGAAGAGGTCTCTGACCCTTCTCTCTATCCTACACCCTCACTCCACATGCCGGATTTAGGACCAAAGTCCAAAGCATCTCATCAAGCCATTTCCCAGACAATGCTAGATTTCTTCTTACAGGGAATCTTGACCCAATTGTTAAACAATAAAATTTTCTCAGATAATTTTACCTCATTTAAGCCAAGAATATGATTCTTAGGTTCAAAATAAGCCAGTGAGAATGATCATATGTGGGTGATGGACACTTTCTCCTTGACCTCCATTTTGAGAAAGACCCTTCCTTTGCCAGTTGTGTTCACTTTTTTTCCTTCTAATAGACTTTTTTAAGAGAAGTTTTAGGTCCGCAGAAGAATTGAGTGGAAAGCACAGAGAATTTACATATCCTCCAAACCCGCACACACGTATAACCTCCCCACTATCAACATCCCCCAGCAGAGTGGTACATTTGTTATAAATGATGAACCAACATTGACACATCGTCAGCAAAGTCCACAGTTTACATTATGGATCATTCTTAGTGTTGTATGCTCTATGAATTTGGACAAGTGTGTAATGACTTGGATCCACCATTGTTGTCTCATACAGAATAGTTCCACTGCCCTAAAAATCCTCTGGGTTCAGCCTTTTCACCCCTCTAACGTCCACAAACCCTGGAAACCACTAATCTTTTTACCATCTCCTTAGTTTTCCCTTTTCCAGAATGTCACATAGTTGTAATCATACAGTATGAAGCCTTTTCAGATGGGCATCTTTCTCTTAGTGATATGCATTTAAGGTTCCTCCACGTCTTCACAGCTTGATAGCTCACTTCATTTGAGCACTGAATAATATTCCTTTATCTGGTGGTACCACAGTTGATTTATCCATTCACCTACTGAAGGACATCTTGATTGTTTCCAAGTTATGGCAACTATGAATAAGGCTGCTCTAAACATTCATGTGCAGGTTTTGGCATGGACATAAGTTTTCAACTCCTCTGAGTAAATACCATGTAGCTCAGTTGTTAGATTGCATGGTAAGAGTACATTTGGTTTTATAAGAAACTGCTAACCTGTCTCCAAGTGGCTGTACCATTTTGCATTCCCACCAACAGTGAATGAGAGTTTCTCTCGGCCCATAGTTACGTTCACTTTTCACATGGGTTGGTGGCGGTCACTTGACTCATAGTACTTATTAGTGTAAGTCGCTGATTAAGCACACAGTTCCCTTATTAAGACTGTCTTCTAGTTATTTCGGGAAATGGAATATTAGTGTGAGCTCTTAGGCATAATGAATTCCACTCGAGGTCAAAAACAGACCTAAGTGAGACCCAGTTCTGTTCCTCATTTGCTATGCAATTTGCCAAGTATTTTTTTAATCTCTTATATGCTTAGGTTTCCTATTCTTCTAAATAAGGTTAATAGATACCAACATATTTTAAAGACTATTTATCTAATCATATTCTTAAAGAATATAACAAATATTCTGATAAACTTTGCAAGTTTCTTAGCATCATGAGAGGTGAAATAAAAGAATCTTATCCTTGGTTACCCAATAACAAGAATGCGTTTTTCTTCTTCACAACTTAAAGTAATAAAGTGCAATGTGAGTATAAATTTAGAAATTTAAAAATACTTCTATATCTATCAAATCTAGAAGTGAGAATGAAGAGTATTCGTGGGATGCTCTAATGGGAATAAACAACATATGTGAAAGAAAAAAAATGGAAACAAGTTTTTTTTTTTTTGCTTAAATGTAAAGGTTTGTACCCAATAAACTCCTAACACTTACTTAGTCCTCAAAATTATTTCTTTCTACCCCCTTGCAGGTCTTATTGGGAAACTCTCAATCTATTAGACCTGTTATTATTAACATAAACATAATTTCTCACCCTGTAGGTGCTAAAAAAAACAACAATTTTTTTCCCAGTAATTCTGTCTTTTGTGATAAGACTTATGTTGCGGTGTATTAGGGTGATGAAGGGTGTGGCTTAGGAAGGCTGGCTCAGGACTAAGGAAAGTGGCTTCAGAAAACTCACTTGAGTCTCCATTTGCAAGGTCTGGTCCTTAAACTTGGGGATCCAGGCACTTGATTTTGCCAACACCCAGAGGTGAGCAGGCTCTGGGATTGTGGAAATCACCATGTGACTCAGACTCACCAGAGATTTGTATATTAAACATACCTCTAGTTTATTACCTTATAATGAGAAAGGAAAGGCTATGAGGCAGGGGAGGCAGTGAAGCCAGGCACTAAGGGCTTCCTTTTCCTGGCTTGGGTAGGTACCAAACTTTTCTAAGCCTCAGTCTTTATCTGTGAATGAGGAAAATAATAGGACCCAATTTCACAAGATTGTGTGAGAATTAATGAGATAATGTATATAAAATGCATTAGCACCCTATTTGTCACTTACCAAACACTCAAATATTAGGGAAAGGGGAAACTTTCAGCTGTTCTGGTCAGTGCTTTCTCTCTCAGAATGAGCTAGTTCATTGAAGTGTGTAGAGGAGGGAAGAAAAGGGAACAGGAGATTACAGTGAAGGAGTTCCTGGCTTGAGCTGTTCCTTCCCACCACTGAGATAAGCTTTCCAATGACACTTTGCTTGCTGGGAACTCCTTGCCCAAACAATACTAGAGACACATGGGTCAGGTTTTGATTTTCTTAACATTGTTTTTATATACTTCATGCTGGTCATTGACCTTTCAGTTGATGCAGTTTTTCTTTAGTTCTAACTGGTGACAAACAACTAGCACAGATGTGGCAATATCTCCACCAATGCCTGGGGCAGACATCAGGAACCGTCTAGTTTCTGTTCCTGCTGAGCCTGGACTCACGCTCTGAATTCTCATCACTGCCCTCCAGGCTGCCACTATCAATGGCTCATAATTTTTACTGGAAATGAAATGTATTTGCCATCCTGGGAACAGGCCACTGTGAAATCACCAGTCCCTGCTTTTAGCTTAAAAACAGACTATTTCTCATCACTGAATGATGTTTCCATTTATCAGATTTTCACCATGCTAAGGGGTCTTGGGGTACCCTCCAAATACCTGCCACAACCTCACAAAATATGAGAGGATAAAGACAAAAGTTATATTGGGGAACTCCTGAGTTCCTCTGTCAGACATTATGCCTGTAAAAGAGTTTGTACTTTTGGCATTTCCATTCACTGATTTTCTTAACCTATTCGTAAATTTTACGATAAGGGCAAATGGTTAAACTTATCTATGGAATCCATACTATAGAATACTACTTGGTGACAAAAAGAATGAACTAATGACATATACAACAGACTGGATGGGTCTCAGGGGAATTATGCTGTGTTGCAAAAGCTAATCTCAAAAGGTTACATGTTGTATGAGCCCATTTATATAATATTCTTGAAATGACAAAATTATAGAGAGGGAAAAAAATGTTAGTAGTTACTAGGGCTTAGGAAGAGGGGAGAAAGGGAGGTTGGCTGTGGCTCTTAAAGAGTAGGACAGGGAAAGAGGTTTTGGGAGAAACCAAACCTGCCTAAGTCTTAGTCTTGGACTTCTAGCCTTCAGAATTGTGAGAAAATAAATTTCTGTTGCTTAAGTAAAAAAAAAAAAAAAAAAAAAAAAAAAGAGTAGTTCAAGGGATCCTTGTAATAGAACTGTTCTGTAGCTTGACTGTAGTGGCAGTCACAAGAATCTACATATGTTATAAAACTGCACTATAAAAACATGCAAATACACACACACACATAACACATATGAATGCATGGAAAACTGATAAAAGCTGAATAATTGGGTGGATTGTATAAATGTCAGTTTCCTGGATGTGACATTGTACTATGGTCATATAAGACTTATCACTGGAATGGGAAACTGGGGGAAGGGTAGTTGGCTCTCTCTTATTTCTTACAACTGCATGTGAATCTACTATTATCTCAAAAGAGTTTTAAAAGATCTATGATAAGCATCTTGGGAATTGCAACTGCATTTTATAGCAATTTGGTATCAGATAAAGAGAATTATTCCTTCAGAATAGTAGCAGAGAATGATGTTCAGGTGTTTTCAACCCTAACATGGCTGTGTTCTTAATATTTCCTAATATTATTATAATGTTGCTACTTTGGGGACTGTTCTCAAAGATACATTTGCTCCCTCATCTGACCTGAGTCTATATTATAGCAGAAATCTATTGATCAAACAATATGTCAACCTGAGAACTTCATTTAAAACTCGAGAGTATTGGTTTATAATTATTTGTTTTATTTTCTATGTTTAATATGACCATAAAATAAGTAAGCAAAAATGAGATCTGTTTTTTTTTCTTAAAAATGTGAAGGGGGAGTGTTCTGGATTTCTATGTATTTCAGCCAGAAATGGCAAACATGCAGCATATATGCTTCCAATCATCACTAGTGGATCATGGCACTTAAATTTTTAAAAGCCTGAATTTTTCCTCAGAATCCTTCTTAACATAACACTTCAGAGAGACGTTAACAGTAAATTGCCATTGACACAAGATGGAGCCCCAGAGTCAGCATTTATGTGCTGTTTCTCCTTCCCAGAGAATGAGATTTTTCTAGTGTACTCTATCTCCTGTCCACGCCAAATAAAAAGGATTTTATGCATTAACTTTTTGTTTCCTCCCCCAGTTTCACCTCATTTAAGCATGATTCACATGCTGGCTGAAATGCTTTTATTGTTCATAAATAAATATTCCCCAAATTGAGTGTTTTGCATTTAAATGCAACATTCCTTAAAAAATAATGCCATATGCAGCCACTAAATTGTGAACAGGTTTTATTTAATTTCTTTATTGTTCAAGCAGAAAAAGATCACAACTGGCCCGTGTAGGGGAAAGTAACTTCTCTTGGGCATGTGCATATTTTTAAAGATATGTACCCCCTTTGCAATGATTAATATATACTGGCAGCTTTCAGTGTCAGAGATGATCAGTTTCTAGAGGCTGACACCAGTGACTTATTTTGAAGATAAAGGTATCTTTTAATCGAGGAGAAAAGGACAAATAGGTGATTTAAATTTATTTTCTTTACATGAACTCTATCCACACTAGTATATGAAAAGCAATAAAAAAACTAACAAATCATAGAATTATTTACCCGAAAGAGTCAATTCATCTAGTTCAGATTTCTCCTGAGTAACTACGATGTGCTAGGGCCATAGTTCCCAGAATTTGTGCCAAGGTGCCCCAGGGTACCATGCTGCCACGGGAACTTTAAATTTTCAAGGGGAACACAATAATATCCATCAGATGCTGAATGAGCATAAGGTACTTCACATTTTCAACCTTAGACCATGCTACCTTCCTTCAGATGACTTCATATCTTTGCAAAGCTGGGTTTTAGATAGTTACTGTGACAAAAAAGCAAGTAAAGAATGAAAATCCTTGTGGAACAGGAAATGAAGGAGGCAGTGTTCCAGCAAGAGCACACATTCTGTTACTAAGTAATTGTGGTTATTTACAAATATAATAAAATTGTTAATTTTTTTCTTTTAATATATACGTATCTTTTTTTTCGTACAATTACTAAGTTGTTAAGGACCTGAAAATACTCATCAAGTTATTTGTACCTAACTACTAATGAACAGAGCTGTTAGGTATTTCTATTTTGTGAAAATATTACTTAGACATCAAATGAACTTGGGCATTGGGAAACATACTTCATCCATGTTCTCTTGTTTATTCCTCATGAAATCTTGTAAGGTAGGTATGATCAGCCTAATTTTACACCCAAAGTAATTGAGACTTAATGGAGTTTGGGGGACTTGTCCATCTAAATGGCTGGTAAGGACTAAGGCTGCAGAGCTAAGTGATTTGCCTGAAAATTCGTAGGAAATTAGAGACAAAACTGAAACAAAATCCTGGTGTCCTGATTCTCCTCCCAGGACGCCTTTCACAAAGCCATGCTTTCTCTCCCTATCCTCATTTGTCTTCTTCCTTCCAGGTTTGAATTTACGGAATAGAGAGGTAGACTTCCATTCTCCATGTCTTATTTAATGACAGGAAAATATGTGCTGATTTAATCACTGCCCCACTTGATTTTGAGTATGTGAGGAAAACGTACACGGTATTATGGCATGAGGATTTTAGTTTGGTCTGAATAAACGCTAAAACAATATTAAAACAACTTTCAGCTCCTGTAACCAAGGAGACTCTGAGGTCTTTCAGAGGATGATGTCCTCTCCTCGGGTTTCCTGTAGCTAAATGGTTGATTCTGTCTTTCAGGGAATTGGACACTTGGGATCTATTTTCAACCTGCCGAGCTCCAATTTAACACTGAAGAGAGTCTGGATTTTCCCATCAGCCCTCATAGAAATTATCCCTGATACCATCTTTTTAGCCCAGAGGGGCAGGCAGTATTAAAACCCAAGGTCCAATGAATGCTAGAACTTTTACAAGATTCGACACATTGACATCTATTGTAATGGGTATTTTAAAACACAGCTTTAGGGAGCTTCGGTGAGCTTTTGCTTTGCTTTTTGTTTAGTGGCATTTAACATGCAGCCTTATGAGCAGCATGTTAAACAGTCAGTCTTTGTGCCTTGGGCTCACTTGAATAAACTTACAGAAATCTAATTTTCTAAAATAGATTCATTACAAAGCGGTGTGACTATGACTCACATCTAGACAAGAAATTTCTATCTAAGATTTCATCTTCCTTTGATTTGGATAGCTTTCGTTTGCTCAGATATTTATCAAATATATATTATTTGCCAATCGTTCTGCTAGAAACTGAAGATGCAAAGACAAAGCAAGAGTGCGACCCTGTCCTATAAATGGAAGTCGTAAAAATGGAAACTCATAAGACATTAATCACAAGGCAATAATAATAATAGGCATTCACAAGTTCTGATTGTTGCAGCAAGAAAAGGGTTATTGGTTCTGTCTAGATGATGCTACCAAGGCAACCTTTACAGAGGAGGTATGATTAGGTTTTAACCTGAAGCTCTAGTAGGAGTTTTGCTGCGTGAACATGTTGAGAAAGGGAATTCAAAGCAGAAAGAAGAGTGTGTTCAGAAACCAGGGGCTGAAATAGCACATTGTTAGGGAGGATGCAAGTAGTTGAGTATTCTGGGCTGTGGCGTGGCTCAGAGAGGGCAGCAGGAGAGAAAGCCAGTGAGTAGATGAGATTGTCCTGGCAAATGGTCTTGTACACCATGCAAGGGTATGGATTGGTGGGGTAAAGCACTGACAGATTTTAGGCTGGGGGAAGCCATAATCAGATTTGCAGACTTGAAAAACCACTCTGCCCATAGTGTAGAGAATAGCCTAGAATAGATAAGAAGCCCGACACAGGAAGACCTACTCCAGAATCTTGCTACCCCTCAGGGGGATAACTATGAATGCTAACTGTCACTGAATAGGACAGTAATAAGTGGGCTGGATTTATATTAGGACCTAACTGGAAATTGCATTTTCAAGTAAATCAGTGAGAAGAATTTAAATGTTATTAAAAGCAATTTTTAAAAAAGCATTAAGGACCAACTTCCCCAACTTGAACTTGCTCACGTGACTGATCTCATGATTTTACTAATGCCTCATCTGGAAGTCCACAAAGTATGGTGGAAAGTGGAAAATTCATGGCCATTAGAGCCTGACAGTCATGAGCTAGAATACCATCTATCTGTGTCTTTTTTTTTCAGTGAGCTTTTTAATTCCCCTAAGCTTTGATTTTTCTCATCTATAAAAGATCATTAATAACTGGTCATATTTTAGAGAGGTTTAAGAATTAGCTGAGATTATTTAATCTCGTATAGAGAACAAAGCTTAGTGTATAGTAGCTGCTCAAAGAGAGTTAGTTTCATTCTTTTATTTTACTGCAAAAATGTTTCAGATATTAAGAAATCCAGGCGGACATTGTCACATTTGTAACCTTTTTGTAGCAGAAGGGCTGCAGAAACATGATCAGTTTTTCACTGTGACAGAGCAAACAGCTCTTCCTCCTATGTCAACCTTTCAAATATAAATATCCCCCAGGGTTCAGATCTTTCCCTAACTTTCTTCTCAAGAGGCATCATGGCATAATGGAAAGAGTTTAGGATTGGAACTCAGACTTGGATTGGAGTTCTACTCTGCCACTACTGTGGGACCTTGGCAAGCTATTGTACCTCTCTGGGCCTCAGATTTTTCATTTCTTAATTAAGGATTATATGACCTATCTCCCATGGTTGTTGTGAAGACTAGCAGGGTTTCAGGATTGGCTGTCAGCTACCATGATGGTCCAAGCACTACTTATATTCTGACATTCTTATCCCTGAGCTCAGAGTGCTATGCCCAGATGCCAACTGGATATTTCAATTTGCATATCCCTCTGGCATCTGAAAGTTAACAGATTTATAATCTCAACTTCCCCTTAAACATATTCTCTTGTTTTTTTCTTAAATACATGGACAACACATGGCATCATTATTTATTCTAGGTACTATAATAGAAATCTAAAGGTCCATCCTCTGCCTGCATTCAATGATAAGGTCCTGCCAATTTTCGCTCCCCCATTCCACCTGTCATTGGCATCATTGTCTCTTACTTGGATCATTGTAAAATCCCTTCCATTTGGTCCTCAGGCCTCTGGTCTTTCCCCCCTCAATTCCTTCCTGCACTTGGTCACTTTGATAGAGTTTTCTATCAAACAACACATTTGATGATATCAGTATGTGGTATCGGTATTGTCAATACAATATGACATGTCAAGATCTCCTGGTATCTGTCTTTTTGCCTTCCCAAGACCAGGCAGCAAGGACAGATCCTCACTTAAATGCTTCTTGAACTGACTGTCATTTTGATTGTTAATTCCACTGATATTTCCTTGATGTGTTTCTTTCTTTCTTTTTTTTTTTTTTTGAAGCAGGAATTATTTAGGCCGGATGACTTTCTAAAGCCCTTCTGCAGTACCTAGCGTCCTGGAATAGTGCACAGCAAACACTATTTGCATGTGAAGGCTTATTCCCTGAGACTCTTACTGTTGACAATTCATGGTGATTTAGTGTCCCCACCTTTCCCAGGCAGAGAAAATGTCTCCCCAACATGAACACAAAGGGGGTGCTTGGGCTTCAAGGACACCAGTGTTGGTCCTGTGCAAAAGAAGTAAAAGCAACTTTTATACTTCTTTAGTAAAACTCATACAGAGTTCTCTTTCCACTATTTTTGTCAGGTTTTTTTTTTTTGGCTTGTTTTTTTGATCGTGTGTGTGTGTGTGTGTCTATACTTGGAATGAAGCTAAATGATCTAGTCTAGTGTTTTCAAAAAAAACACTTTACCTTGATCCCTACAGTAAAAAAAAAAAACATGTTACATCCAGATTTATACACAGATGTATGTACACAGATTAAAAGTTTAGTATTTTGCAAACAAAAAAACCTATTTTTTTCTATGTGAGAGTCACTCTATTTTCTACTCGATTTCATTTTTTAAATGCTTGTCAAAACCTGGTAAATTGATTTCCTGACCCGCTAATGAATGATTGCTTGGTGTTTGAAAAATACTGATCTAGTTCAACTTCCATTCTGAGGTAGAGAGCCTTTCCTTATAACAGTCATATTAATAAAACAATATTTTTAATTATATGTAAATCTCACCTTCCTCTATAAATCTCACCTTCCTGATGCCATGTCCCAAGTGTATCTGTGTAATTCTTTTATGTATAGACCAAGGAGCTCCTGGTGTTGGGTGAGCATAGAGGAGACATGGCTGAGCTGAGAAACAGTGGTCTGGAGACTGGAATCTCTGCATCTCAGACCACAGGGATTTTCTACTAGGGGGACTTAAAGTCAAAGCTGGGTCACTGGTGGGGCGCAGAAACTTGCCATAGGATTTGAGAGTTCCTGGATTTTGCTCATGTGACCTGAGCCTCCCAGGTACTGAACCTTGGACTCACTGCAGCAGAATTACCTGGGAAGTATTTTAATGTCTAAATTTCTGGGCTTCAACCCCAGATTCCTGAGTGCTGAAGCCAGATCTGGGAATGTAAACATTTTAAAATCTCCCTGCATGACCCACATGCATGAACATGACTGGAACTCTCTGATTTGGGTTTTATGAACCCCGGGTTCTTGCTCCAGAGAAGAGTCTGTGATCTGCCTCCTTGTCATGGTTGTGATGGGGGACAAATGAAATAGTGTGTGTAAGAACCCCCAAACAGCCAAAAGCCCTCTAGGTGCAAGACGCCATTATAGAGGTTTCCCAGTTTTCCCTGCCAATCTGGGCAAATTATCAATGATTTTCTGAATTTTGAAATTCCAGAGTCAACTGCAGTGTTTAGACTGAGCATAACTAATAAACCCAAATGTCCAAAGTGTAGAACAGAAAGCAGCATCAGATTATCTCCTAATTTGCATGTTCTCTCCTTGCTCACATTAAAAATGATTAATTATAACAATGTGGAAGAAAGATTATTTTCTTGTAATATGTTTGAATATTTTGCTTATAGTAACATCAGAAATTTCCTAGAACTTAAAAGAAAGTTTCACATAGGAACTTCCCTGGTGGTCCAATGGTTAAGACTTCGCCTTTCAATGCAGGTGTGCAGGTCTGATCCCTGGTCAGGGAGCTAAGATCCCACATGCCTTGCCACCAAAAAAACCCAAAACATAAAACAAAAGCAATATTGTAACAAATTCAATAAAGATTTTAAAACTGATCCACATCAAAAAAAAAATCTTAAAAAAAGTTTCACATAAATGTTTTAAAGTTTTACATAATTAAATTAAGTCCTAAATTAAAACTGACCTCTCTGAAATAAAATAACATGATGAGCTATAGTTATTGTCTGTGGAAAACAGTGGGATTTGTTTGTGTGTGTACTTGTTTTCTCCCCTTTTACAAACATGTATATCAGAAGAAACATATGAGAAAATTCACCTTATTGTAGGTGGAGCCTAAATGAATCAGTCCTAAAATACATGATAAATTTTAAGCTCATGCTATTTGACAACAGTTTGTCTTAGAAAACGAGGTGAGAATAGAGTGTTCAGCCTTTAAGGAGAGGGTATTAAAGGTTTTTCAGTCTAACTGTGGAAAAACTTTTAGTTCTTTCATGGTACTTCTCAAGTAAAGATTTGGATTTACTAATATAGGATAAATAATAGGAATGATATATAAAATCACATCCTGTGCAGGATTTACATATCAAACCCCACAGTCTCTGGGTGAGTGAATTCGGAGACTGTCTATGCTTAGTGGCCTACAAGAGTTCAATTTCCATTTTAAAAATGACCAGTTAATGTTTTCTCAGTGGTTTAAGACATAATAAGGAGATTTTAAAAACTGAAAGGAAAGCAGTGGAATTAGAATATTCACTTGTATGGCTTCTGATACAGCATTTGAAGTATAAATCTATGCATGAAAAAGAATAAGAACCAGTCACACAGACCTCATGGTACTGGAGCTGTGAAACACATTGAGCAACCCTTCACTAAAAGCTGATATAAATTTTTAAGGTAGGAAAACCCAATCTCTTCAGGCAAAATATTTTAGGTAAGGTCTAGAAAGGAAAGAAAAATAAAATAGAAAAAGCAATCGCTTTCCAACTCTCCTCCAGTATCTTAATTAAAAAAGTCTATGGAGTATTTCTTTTTTAATTTTCTGTAGCTAGATATAATCAGCACCTAGCTTCTTGAACCTCAGATGAATGTTGGAATGTGCTGACGTGAGGAGTATACTCAGAATCAGAAAGGAGTCTGAAGGATATTGACTAAAATTTTTGTCTTCCTCCCTTTTATTTCATTATGACAAGAGAATAACAACACAGTACTATGAGTTAAACAGCACTTTATAGTTTATGAATCCCCTTCACATGTATTCTCCTATTTGGCCTTCACGGGAACCCCGTGAGTTACCTAGGGTCTGTCCCCGGAAAACTCGATGGTAATCTAAATATGTTGAGATTTCTGAGAAGGGCAAGTGCAAGGGGAAAAAGCCACTCTTCTCCAGATCAGAGAAGGCACTAGGACTCCAAAGCTTACTCCTTGGACTTATTCCCAGGGTTCTGAATTTCATCTCATAATGTAGCAGAATAGTTTGTGCAAGAAAACAACTTAAGTACAGAAACAGAAAGATTCTGGTGGGATGACTGAAGAAAAAGCCTGCATTTCTGTCATGGAGGTTTCAGACCACAAGATTCCTCCATGGAAGAATGTACCAGAGTGTTGGGTCGAATCATATGAAATTGCCCAAATAGTCAAAATAGTAAAATATGGACAATTTTATACAGTTTAACTTAAAAAGAAAATCATTTTCTAGGTTACTGGTATAAATCTAGAAAGTCTGAGTCTCTCTCAACCACTGCTTTGTTATATGATCTTGACCAAGTCCATTTAACTTTCCCTGAACCCATTTCCTCATCTGTAACAAAGTAGTGTTTTTCTCATAGGACAGTTGGGAGGATCAAAATGATGTGATGAATATCTAATTCATAAACAATCACTTCTATGTAACTAGGTATAAATTATTGCATTGAATTAGCCATGGGTTAGCTGATTGTTTGTATACTCTTGAGACATTTGAGTTTTCCCCAGTCAACCTTTAGCCCCTTATTTCTAACTCGAGTCATCTTGGGCTCTTCCCACCCCTCAATCCAATATCCAGTCATTCACTAAGTTTTTCCTATTTTATCTCCTAAATAAATTCTTTAATCCACTCTTTGGTCTTCATTCCTGTACCACTGCTCAATCCCAGGTCCCCATCACATCTCTTGACTAGATTGTTGCAAAGGTCTTTAAACTGGTCGCCCTACTTCTGGTCTTGCCTTCTTAATCCATCTTCTCCACCACATACAAGTCTAAGCATGTAACTGCATTGCTAAAAGCCTGCATTTGCTTCATAATAACCTACAGATTGAAGTCCAAGTTACCTAGTATGGCATAGAGGACTCTCTATGACCAGATCCTTACCTACCTTTCCAGCCCCATCTCCTGTCACTGTCTCCTTTTTACTTAGTTTTGGTAACAGATAGCAAATTATTGCTACTTCTCCATGCATATCATCTGTTTCATCCTTCTGTGCCTATGTTTATGTGGTTTCCTCAGTCCAGACCACTTTTTTTGCTCATCCCACTTTTTTGTTTCCACCACACTAACTCTTACTCATCTTTTGATACTCATGTTATGCATGTCAGATGGGACTCTTCTCTAAGTCCCCAGATTGGGGTGGTGCCTTTCTTATTTGCTCTCATAGACTCTAACTACTGCACATAAGCATACCCAAATATGCTCTATTGAAATTTTATACTTAGGAATCGCTTTTTCTAACTCAGCAGTACTCCACAAAGGCAGAAGCTCTATCTTATTTATCTCCATAGAACAATATCTAGAATGATGTCCAGAATATACTAGGTGCTCAATAAGCATTTGCCAGTTGTTTTCAGGTGAGTGACAGGAGGCTGTTACCAAGGGAGAAACCAGGGTCCATTCTAAGCATGACTTTGGAAGACGTCATCTGAAGGCTTTCTTATCTGACTATTCAATTGCTCTGTGGCAGTAGTTCCCGAGGTAGAACTCCATGAGCAGGACTTTCTGGAAACATTGGACCCCCAGACTGTCTGCTTACCTCATCTCAGTTACCTTGCCCAAGAGGTAGAGAAATGAAAGGAGACGTAGAAATGCGAAGCTGTCAAAGGAGGTGAAGAGATGGGACACCTCTGTCAGACATGTCTCTAAAGCATTGTAATGTGGCTTTGTTTTCAACCTAGACACTTGAAATGAATTTAAAGAGAGTAGGGACACGGTCATTATACCAGACTGTCTCTTAATGGGATGTGGGGGGAGGCAATCAGTCTAGATATTACAAAACTACTGTGTTATCCGGTGTGTCCCAGAGTTCTTAACAAATAGAGCAAAACAATGACTCATGACCCCTTTATAGCCCAAAACAAGCTGATATTCTTGCCATGACAGTCCATAAAAGCTTTGACTCTTAATCTAGAAGGAAATACAGGTGAAGGCTAATTTGGTGTCTGAGGGTGAATGGAAAGAGGATACAAAGTTTCATCATGACTGCCTGATATCTCTGATTGTCTCTGTGGTTCAATTAGCCATGTCTTGGGAGAAAAAGCATTATGAGTCTGAATGCTCCTGGATGGAAACCCAGTCCTCCAGGTAAGGTTTCGACTGCTTTGTCTCAGTGAAAACCATGTAACCTTAGTGTTGGAATTCACCTGAGTGTTCTAGGAGGTGTATGTCACCTTTTCTTCCATGCACAACTTTTCATCTGAGGAAGCTTTGAGGTCTCTCAGACATAGATAATTTCAAGATACTGGAAGCATGGAGTTAGATCTCAGATGTTTTTAATAAGTACTTTTAAAAGCATTATATAGTAGAAAAATACTAGACTTGGAGTCAGACACAAATATATTTCAATATTAGTGCAATTTATTAACCATGGTGTCTTACACAAGTCACATAATCTCTTAGATTTTTACCTGCATGTAAAAAGTGGATTGATAATACCTACCCAGTAGGAATGATTTACAGATTAATTGAGATAAAATACATGAGAGAGCCTAGCATTGTAATTAACACACAGTAGGAACTATGTTTATTTTTTTCTTCCCTTATCATTGCTAATAACCAAGCTCTTTAGCTTCTGGGGTTTTCTTTCCTCCTACTCAGTTTTGAAAGCTGCAGGTCCAGCCAAAGCACTGTGGCTGTTTGTAATAGAAACAGATGGATGACTAGACCAGCCAGAAGAAAAATAGGGAGGCTCCATGAGTGAGACATGACAAAGGACTCGGCTGATGGACTGTAATTTAGAGCATCCATCATCATGGCTCCAGGGACAGACACTGAATTCTAAGCCTGACTCAGTCCCTGATTCCTTCTGAAGTGTTAAGTAACATTTAATTTCTAACAAAGATTCACCATAATGCTTGGCATTGCTGGGTTGTCTTGGCCACGATCATTTATTATATGCTATTGTTACACATTAAGGCAAAAAAAAATGAGTTCCTACAGAGAAGGGGCTTAACCTGAGGTCCGTGATACATTTAGCCAGTCTATAATGCAGGAATAATATGCACAGGTTGGTAGATATGCCAATATCTTATGTGGAGAGGATCCCTATCTTTTATGAGATTCTCAATGAAGTCTGCGACCAAAAAGAAGTGAAGAGCCACTGCTACATAGTAAAAGACCAAATTTCTTTATAGCTAGAGAGACCGTTTTCATGAGTATGTTTTTCCTGGAATTCTAAAGTATACTCCCTGCTGAAAACAGGATTGGAGCCATGCATTGTTTCTGTGAACTGTACTATCTTATTATGGGGGTTTTATCACATTTTTTCCTCAACAGAATTCAAACAGATATTCCAAGGTCTGTTTTAATTGTTTAAGAAACATGCTTGAGTCTATAATACCCTTCCTTTAACCATGAACTTTCCCCATATTTCCTCATATTTCAAATATTTCAGATATTTCCTCATATTTCAAAACAAAATACTAACTGTTTGGTTATCTCAAATGACAATTTCCTTTAGGATGAGGGACCAAGGCTTGTAGTTTTATTACACACAGTGACCAGGTAGCCTAGCATCCTTGACTATGCATTACTTATAAATAAAACCTACTAAGTCCTAGAGAGTACCCTTAAGCAGATGTGAAACAGCAAACTGATTGTTTCAAGCATGGTCTACCATTGGGTATAGCTGAGTGAAGGAGGGTGCACCATAGTGGCAGGGTACGTTTTGCTGGCACTTGATGGCTGAGAGTAAGTGAAGAAAGTAAGTCACTGTCTCTATCGCTAAAGTAAAAGCTGGTAATTCAGAGAGAGAACCGGTCCCTTCTTTTCCCCTTGCCTTCTGATTGTGTAGCTGAACCTGTTCTATCATGGGGGAGTCCTGAAAGGCCCAGAGGGATGCTCCCCCACCAGGGAACAACCCATCACAGAGATGCCTGATCAATCTCTTCAATTTCTTCAGAGGGGAAGCCTACTCAAAACATTAGGACTTGGTGGCAAGGGAAATATTTCATTCCTACATGCCAACCACTGACTTAGTTCTTGCTATTGCTTTCATTTTCCTGAATGTACACATCTTTTTCTGTAATAATGGTAGCAAGAGAATGTAGCAGACCATCTAGAGCAGATATCCCCAGCAGTGCTGGCAGGGGAAACTGGGGGAGCAAAAGGAGAATCACCGGGTCTCCCGAGTGCATTCAGCAAGTGCACGGTCAGGGCACTGTGTGCACCCTGCTCTCTCTCCCCAGTCACCCAGCAGACACGTGCATATGGGTCAAGAGCACAGGTCTTGGGTTCCGACAAGCCTAAATGAGACCCCAGCCCATCACTTCCAATCCATGCCGTGTCAGCAAGTTGTGGAACTTCTCGAAGAAGTGTTCCTTGTCTGCCAAGCAGAGATGATTATACCTACAGCACAGTGGGGTGTTGTGCATTTTAATGAGATAATGCATGAAAAGTACCTGGCAGGCATTTAATAAATGCTACCTTAAGACTAGCCAGTCTTATCCCACAGAAATTAATTTTCTGAGGGAAAAATATTATATATTTTATGTGTAACATATATTACATTTTAAAGATATCAAAAGTGAAATTTTAATATGTTTACATATTATAGATATATAAATATATATTTAATATATGTAACATATATTCTGATATATCAATATTCTTATATTGCTTATATTTCTTAAGTTAACCCATTTTTGATGGTGAGGAGTAACAGTTTTGTAACTACTTAAAACAACTAAAAAGTGCTTTTTATATTTATCATTGTTCAGAATACCATGGAATGCCCTATGCTATAATTCAACAAAGCTATCAGGCGCTGTTGTTACAAGCCGGGCTGGTAGCCTGATGATAAAAGCCCTCTCATTTTCTGAAGAGTGCGACGTGCCATTTCCTCTCTGGCAGCTGCCATTGCTACCTATGATTAACTTTGCCTCTTTGACCCATTCTAATTAGCTGCTGCCCTTTTGGTCTGGAAAAGAAGATTAGTAAGATTGTTGTCTCTGTCCTTAACACAGGAGGGAACAGACAATGAGAAAAACTGAGGATCTCTTCTGTGCTGTATACACAAGTATTAGTACATCTTATTTGTGTACACACACTAGTATACCTTCTTTCACCTTTGTTTCACTTCTTCATTAACTCTGCTGGCTTTTTAAGGTGTTGGCTGTATTTATGATACATGCGCTTGTATACGTGAAGATTAGCAAGTATTTAGTGGAGGTTCTTTTCTCAGTGATGGAAGAAGACTTAACTTGAAAGCTCCTGATTTGTTTGCTTATATCCAGCAGGGATAGAGAAGGTCTTTTTTTTTTTTTTTTTTTTGCGGTACGCGGGCCTCTCACTGTTGTGGCCTCTCCCGTTGTGGAGCACAGGCTCCGGACGCGCAGGCTCAGCGGCCATGGTTCACGGGCCCAGCCGCTCCGCGGCATGTGGGATCTTCCCGGACCGGGGCATGAACCCACGTCCCCTGCATCGGCAGGCGGACTCTCAACGACTGCGCCACCAGGGAAGCCCGAGAAGGTCATTTTTGACACCTGAGCCTTGGCTTGGCTTAGAACCCTTTTCTCAATTCAATCAATGTTAACTTAGTTGACATTATTGCAGGGCACTGAATTAGCTTCACTGACGGGGCACAAGATGAATGAGAAGTGAGTCCTGTCCTCATGCAGCTTAAAATCCAAAAGAACAAAGACATTGTAAACTGACATATGAGGCAAAATTTGATCATTTCTATTGTGGAGTCTTAAGTTTTGGAAGAACCCAAGAGAAAAAAATCAATTCTGAAGGAGACCCTCCTGCAGGTGTGGTGGGGTATTTATGAACCAGCTGGAGCATAGGTGGGTTCCTGTGGTTATCTGCTAAAGAGAAGGTGGTCCAAAGAGAGAGTCCTCAAAATAGAAGCTAATACATAGGCCACAGACGTGCACACTTGTTTAGGGAATAAGGAGAATTTTCATTCGGTTGCAGAGCGGAGTGTTTACAAGTAATAGTGAGAGATAAAACTAGAGACATATGATAGACCAGGTCTGAAATGCCAAGCTAAGCAAGGAGATCTGTCTCTTGGTAACTTCAGAGCAGACTGAATTCTGCTGAAATCACTGAGGGGGCTCTAATTAAACCAAATGGTGGAGGTGAACCAAGTGTGGGCATGTATTTAGGTGGCTGTAAAAAAGAAGGAACTATAGTCACTTGAGGTTTTCAAATGCATTTCAGAGGAGAAATATCTGGGGCAACCTGACTAGGATGATAGCAAACTTTTGAATTTCGCATAGAATTACTCTTTTTAGCATGACTGTTCCAGGAAGAAAAACATACGTTTGCGGAAAGTACCACATAATTAGCTTAATTCAGACTCAGCATTTGGATCTTGGTGTTTCTACAAACCCCATTTCTAATGACTTTTTTCTGTTTTGTTTTGTTTTTATCATTATTAAAGTCACCTTTTACTTCCTTCTGCCTTTGAGGTTATAGTCTCATGAAATGAAAAGTCTTTTTAGAGTACTTAACAGAAAATTTAATCAAAATGCTATGCCAAATTTCCACTTAAAATGGTATTAGTGTCACTGGAATTGTGACCCAGATTGTTGGGAGAATGCTATTCAGCCAAACAGGGGTTCATGACACGGTTCTAGACATTTAGAAAGTAATGAGATATATTTAGCATAGAAGTAGAAACAAAAACCATATTCAAACCTAAAACTACTTGGTATTCTAGAGCACTATGCGAGATAGTTTGTGTACTTTCTCTCTCTTTTATATATATATATATATGTATATATAAAAATATATTTTTTATTTTATATATTTATTTTATATAAATATAAAAAATATATATATATATTTTTTTAACTTTTTGGCTGCACTGCGCAACATGTGGGATCTTAGTTCCCCCACCGGGGATCAAACCGGTGCCCATGCAGTGGAAGTGTGAAGTCTTAACCTCTGGAACACCAGGGAACGCCAGGCTATTTTTTATATTATTATATATTTATTTATACACACATATACCTATGCCCACTCATACATAATGAAGCAATATGGTAAAGTATATTGAACTAAAGTAAAGGGACAAATGTTTGTATCCAGCCTTCTCTATAATTTTCTGTGTGGCTGGAGGCATGTTGCTTTAGTCCCCTGGCACTTCAGTTTTGCTTACCTATTAGTTTATCTGTACCCTGATATTCTGTGATTTAACTGCCTAGCAGCTGTGCCATGTTATTTTCCCTTTTTAATCTTTTAATGGAGGCTTATTAAAAGCTTCTTCAAAGAACAAGAATGTTTTGCTTAAATTGGGATTTTAGGGGGGGAAAAAAGGAAACAAAAATCTCCAAAGTCTTCTTCAACCATTACCTCTATGGCGAAAAGATAATTCAGTAAATCATAGTATAGATTTTTTTATTCCAACAATTTTAAGAATTATTTTAAGAATTTTATATCCAGACTCAGTTTCTAGAAAATATTGACTGTGATAAGCCATTGATTTGCTAAACAATTTACATGCATGATTCATTTAGTTTTCATAGCAACCCTATGAGATAAGATCCATTTTATGGATGAGAATACTGAGGTTGAGAGAAGCATAAATTTATTGACAGTAACACAAGTAGTAAGTGGCAGAATCAATTAATTATGTGGGACTAGAGCTCTCAGCTGCAGAGAAGTGAAATGGGAGGTGAGACTCTTGTGTATAGGGATTGGAAGAGACAGCTAGCTGACTTCCAAAGAGCCAAGCTTGCTTTCCACAGCACAGAGCTGTTGCTGGGGAGTGACTTCACAGCCAGGGTCTTTGTTTTCCAGCATCTCTTACATCTAGGTGAGACTAGATGGTACATAAGCCCAAACCCTTCTGGTCACTGGTATATAAGCATAACTCTGGACCTCCTGGCTGAGGTAGTAAAGTATCCCAGGTAACTTCTTCATGCTTTCTTTCCCTTTCATGACAATCTTAGAGGTCATATCTTGAAGGTGACAGAGATGGAAGGAGCCTTTGTGAACAGACTGGATGTACATAAGAAGCCAACAGCACTCTCCGACGGATTGGCTGTGGAGAGGGAGAGAAAGGAGTCAAAGGTGTTTCTTAGATTTCTGGATGGAGCATCTTGAGGGATGATGGTACTATTTTCCATGGAGAGGGAACCTCTGGCAAAGGAACTGGCTAAGGAGGAAGTTCCAGTTTAGATTATCCATGCCTCGTGTAAACACTTGTCCTTATCTTAGTAGATTGTTGAAAAACAAATAAGCAAGATTTTATAGAATTTTAGAGTTAATGCTACCCAAAGGAAGAAATTGGAAAATATGTTCTTAGATGTTTTGCTAGGGAAAATGGATTTTCCTCCCCTTTTCATGCAAACAAGGGAAGAGAGAGACCTTACCATTTACACTGGATTGGATACTTTACTTTTACAGGATATATACTGTTACAGTTTACTATTTTCAACCCTCAATTAAAATGATAATAATAATTATACAAATAGATAATGATATTACTTTTTTCTTAGGTAGCATTTTTTTTACATCTCCAGATCCATTTTCTCATTTAATACTAACAATCAGCATGGGAAGCAGGTATTTCATAGTTCAGGAAGCTGAATTCTTGAGAGAGTAACTGATTTTTGTCAACATCACACAGTTGGTTAGTAGTAAAGCTAGAATCTGATTTGAGGGCTGACTGCAAATGTAACAAAACTCTGAGGAGTTTGAGTTCAGGAGTTACAGGAGTTTAATTAGTTTGAAGGCTCTTAATTAGTTTGAATCTCAATTAGGATTGTCAAAATTGGTATACTTACATACTATCACAAATGGTAAACTTTTAAGTGGTAAGAAATGCTCAGATATCCAGCTGTTCTGATAAATATTTTAGTTAGAGTTTCTAAACAGAACCCAACTTGAATGCTGGTTTTCAAATAATTGGTACAATGTAATATTTTTAACGCTAAAACAATACTTAATGTGATTGTGTCTTTTGATGATCTAGGACAGACAAGTTACTTATTTAGCAATCACAGTGACCATTATACAAATTACTATTGGAGCTTTCTGGTACTAAGTAATTCACATTGCTAGTGGGAAAAAAAAAAGTATTTAGACGATGTCACTTTCCTGCTGCAATGATTTCAATGACTGCCTGTTGCACTTTTTTTTTTTTTTGGCCACGCAGCGCGGCTTGTTGGGTCATAGTTCCCAGAGCAGGGGTTGAGCCCATGCCATTGGCAATGAAAGCAGAGTCCTAACCACTGGACTATGAGGGAATTCCCTGCCTGTTTTGTTTTAAAATCTAAAGTCCTTAACTTGACCTTCAAGAACTTGCATGATCTGGCCCCTGACATATTTACCTCATGTCACTCTTCATCTTAAACACCATACAATTATGCATGCATGTCCCATCAATGAGTAGGAAAGGAGGAGCTAAAGTAGGTGACAACTACTTAATTGCAAGGGAGTGTTTTAGGGTTTTAGTAACTTATCTTTGATTTCACGTAATTTAAGGGTCATATTAGACACTGTATCTCTAGTCCAGAAGAGCCCCTGGCACATGATAGACTTCCAATATGTTCCTGTTCTATCAACCATCAAATGAGAAGATGAGCTCTTCTGATAGTGATCCCAAATACAGGAGCTTGCATGACTCTAGGCATTGAATAAAAGGCTAGAGTTATCTCCCTGCCCAATATTAGAAATTGATGAAGAGAATACTGACCAGTAATGGGGAAAGTTGCCATCTGAGCTTCCTAGGTAAATATGAAGACCTAGAATCAGAGATCATTTGTAGAGTATCAAACATGAATTTAAGTGATTGGAATATAACATTGGTAAATAAGGCAAGGGAACAATAATATGGCTGTTTAGTCTACCAAGATGCTGAGGGCATGGCTTAATAAATCAACAAGCCTACCAAGGTTAATTTTCCAAGAGGGTGGACTTGATATTTTCTACCTCCAATGAGAACAGACTAAAGGAGAGTAGATTTTCATTGCAACATGGTAGATTTATATTATACAACAGGCATAATTCCATGACGTTGAACTTTGTTACCTATTGAAATTTATAGCAAAGGATAGATGGGTGAGTGGGTGGGCAGGCAAATGTATAGAGGACAGGTGAATAGATAGATGGATGATGATGATAATGATGATGATGATTATAAATCTTACAAACAGAATCAATCCACATGCATTCCAGAGGCCTCAAAAGGACTTAGACGCGAATTCTATATTTAGTTCCTTTAAACCCTTATTTTGTGTATGTTTCTCTGATAACTGATCTTCTTTTTAAAAAAACAACTCCATGTTTATATTTTTTTAGCTTTTTAAACCATTTCCATTCCATTTCAGAAGTAGACTTCATGGATTCCCACTAAGTAAAGTTGGCTAATAACCTGTGATGTATTGAGTCAACCATGCCATGTAAATCTCCTTTCCTTTGTTCGCCTCTCTGCCTCCATGTAGTAGGCTAGAATTAAACCAAAATGATTCTTTGTAGGACATGTTCCAGCTTTCTTTTTTAAATTCACATTTGAAGAATTTAATTCACAGCGCTAAATGCCACATGTTGTAACAATTTAGAAATTTGACCAAAGGACTTGCTCCTTCCTCTCCAGATGAAATATAAAAAGACAAGAACATATGAAAAGCATTTCTGTTGTTGTGCAGTTTGCTTTCTTTTGGATTTATTTTCTTGTTGAAAATGGAGTGTTTGGAAAATGAGATTTGGTGAATTACAATTCAATTGAATTTTTCTGTTTAGGCCTGAAAACCAGAGTCCTTCTGTGCAGGATCATTAACTTCAGTTCTGTTTATGTGTCAGTGTCAGGCTGGGGAGGGACTGGAGATGGAGGGGAGAGAAGAGAATCAATGAATGTGGGGAAAGAGAATAAGGAAGAGAAATAGAGAATAAGAGGAAAACCATTTTACAGAACAAGGTTCCCAAGGAACAGGTCAAATTAATTTCACTAGTGTTTGAAGTGTTTTTCTCCCTACCTGGTAGGAGCAGAAAACAAATTCTATATACCACTAACCCAAGTAAAAGTAACACTGGCTTACTTTCAAATCATGCTGGGATGACCAGCTGATTAAAGTTTGGAATAGACTTGCATACAGTAAAGGCTTCATCAATGATGTATTTTCCTGCTTCAGGAGATTGTTGTATTTCTTACTGTGAGTTTTTAAATCCCCACTTATCTTTTATGATAGATGTTAGTAAATTACATTTCTTGATCTTGGTTTTGTTTTTATAGCTGTAACCAGGAGAAGCTTGAGATTTTGAAAATTTGGTTATTTTCAATTTTTGATGTTGTATCTTTATTTCTAAAGGAATAGAGCTATGGAGATGCTATAAGTGCTGAAATCAGGCATTTAGTTACTTTTATGTAATCTGTTAAAATAGCTGATTTCTAGTTGCTTTGTAACTATCAAAACTGCAAGAAAAGCAAGAAAAATATGCATAAAGTGATGCACAATATATTTTATGTATGATACAAAGCTTTTACACCCATTTAAACGTTCCAAAACCTTTTATGATAGCTGAAAAAACTGAGTCGGAGAAGTTATGTAACTTACCCCAGGAGGGAGTGAAGATGGGATTTGAACAAGTTTTTCAGAGCTCAAAGCTCCTACGTTTTTTTACAACTGCATGTTTCCCATGGATCTTGTTACTGTATTTAAAGCTTAATAGAAGTTGTTCACCTGCTTAAAATTCTTCCCATTCCCACTCAACTCCTTCATTGCACTGATATTGGCATAGCAAATACTAAGTCCGTTTGTGGCAAACCTGTTCCATGACCATTTTCTTTTCAACATTTCTTCCATGTCTCCAAGAGCTCAAATATTTCTTTAAAAGTTGTTACTATTTTTAGCCCTTGAAGTCTTAATTGTCTTACAGTCATCTCCATTTCAGCGCACTAACCTGAACTCCCGTAGATCAAATCTGAATTTCAAGGTGCCATCCACATCAGCCTCTTTTGCAATCCAGCACTAATGGAGTGTGTCATTAAGATGCATATTTCCCCCAATAGGCTCAGCTCAGAATAAAGGGGTACCATATTGTAAAGAGGCTCTGTGCTAAGTACAAAGATCACCTGGATTTCCTTTGAGTCACATAAAAATGAAAGCAAAGCATTCAGACCACATGCATACCAAGTTTGAACAATCTGGAAATGTGTAGAGCAACCAGCAAACTTTTGTTAAGTGACTACCCTGTGCCAGGCACTGCTGGACACTGAACTTGTCTTTTCATATTCCCTGGTACTCGCCTCTATTAAGCATCCCCATATCTTAAGCAATAGTCTAGGCACTGGAAATCATAAACATAAAAAATCCTGGGAGAGGGCTTCCCTGGTGGCTCAGTGGTTGAGAGTCCGCCTGCCGATGGAGGGGACACGGGTTCGTGCCCCGGTCCAGGAAGATCCCACGTGCCGCGGAGCGGCTGGGCCCGTGAGCCATGGCCGCTGAGCCTGCACGTCCGGAGCCTGTGCTCCACAACGGGAGAAGCTGCAGCAGTGAGAGGCCCGCGTACCGCAAAAAAAAAAAAAAAAAAAAAAGTCATGGGAGAGACTGGCCTTCATCTCAACTGGTCATACATTTTTCTGTAAGACCTTCTTAGGACAAAGAATCTGAATTGGATTATAGTACCTATATTCAAAACTTAGGGGAAGAGCTAATACGCAAAGCATTTTAATCTTTCCTGACAGAAATACAGTGGCCATTATAATTAATAGACATTGCCAGTGAGAGTTGCTGTCAATATGTGGCATTACGCCCAGGGCAATTAAATTTGCCTGTTTTTTATTATTGAGACCAAATGTTTGGCCTGGGTTCCTGCAGAAAATAAGTAATTCCATTACATGTGATTCACCTTTGAGTAACCCTCCAAGCCGACGAAGACTCAAGCTTGAAAATTTACATTTATTACAGAAATAATCCATTTAGCAAACATTTATTGGGTCTCCTTATGTTCACTGGGCAGCACAAAAAGGTTTAAACATGCAAAACACGGTCTTTGTGTTTCACAAATGTACTGCCTAATTTCCCTAAAAATGTTTCTCAATTTAAAAAAAAATCAAGGTTTTGGGTTTTTTGTTTTTTGTTTTTTTTGATAAGAAGGCAAGACCAATTTTCAACTAACAGAAAGATATCCCAAAGACATGAAGTGCATAGACTCTGGAGTTAGGCAGAGGGGACTCCGAAATATGGTCTGTCCCAACTGCTGGGAACTAAACTCCAAGGGAGCCCTCGGAATACCCTGCCTGATAAGAGTGGCATTGTATATCTGAAACCTTCAGCCATACCAGATAGTTTAGGCCAGCAGTGTGATTTGTGGTGAGCATCTGTCTTTGTGTGCCTGAAGCTTTGGGTTTATCGGTTGACATCTAAGGGACTGTAGACTGAAAACCTCAGGTCAGTCATGCAGGTGTTCCATGCCTATGTGAGCTGACCCCCAGTAAAAACTCTGAACTTAGGTGAGCTTTCCTGGTTGGCAACACTTCACATGTGCTGTCATACATTGCTCCATGCAAAAGTAGGAGAGAACAACTGGAAGCTTGCACTTGGTTTTTCCTGAAATCTGCTCTAAGCATCCTTTTTCTTTTGCTGTTTTTAAGGTGTAATAAGCCTTTCTGTAATAAACTATAACCATGAATATAAAAAAAAAGAAATGTTGTCCGTCAATTACCACCTGTGTGACCTGACACCAGTCACTCCTCATGCCCCATGGTACATAATCAATACAATAATAATAGCTCCCATTAATAAGGCTGTGTTGAGCTAAGATAATGAAGTTCCTGATGAATTTCCTGAAACATCTTAAGTACTTAACAAATTACATCTATTGGTTTTTATTCATGATGTGTGTTTTGGGCTAAATTTAGCTTTTCAATGTGCCACTGTATACATTCTTCACCTAAAAATGTGGTGAGGTCACCCCACACCCCTCCCCCTGAGTCTCTGTTCCCTGCCCTAAAGCACATGCTGTCAGATAGGTCCACCCCATGCAGCTTAGGGTTCCTTCTCTTTCCCTGATACCTCCATATATACAAATAAACATTCAAAAACTAAACATCAATGGAATGTAGATTGCAAACATCCAGAAAAGTCTTTTGGTTTTTCTTTAAATTATTATACAAACATTCAGTGCCTTTTTAAAAAGGTGTTAGACGAACATGGATGGTGTGTCCACCGTGTACTAGACATGGCCCTGGGTACCGAGAGAAGCATCGGGACTACCCAATAAGTCGCTTGGCTTGGAGGCACACAGACCTGGCTCAAAATCTTGGTCTTATCTAACTTGTTTGTTTGGTGATCTTGGAAAAGGAATTTAATCACTTTGAGTTTATTTCTTAATCCATAAAGTAGGGGTTAGTAATACCGTCTGGGCTTGTTGAAAGTGTTAGTGTGTGAAAATGCTTAGCATGGTATGTAACACGTATGAGGGACTCAGTGAACCAGCGCTGCCTTCCCCTCACTCCTAGGGATTACAGAGAGAAAAACTGAGGCTATTCCTCCAAACCTCATGTCCTGGGAGGACATGAATCTTATATTGAAAGTAACACAGTGCCTCTCAGATTCTCTATACGTTTGACTGCAAATGACAGCCAGTAAGAGGTCCAATTAAGATTTGATTCCAGATCTTTGGATTCCAAAGAAAGCAGTCCTTCTGCTCCCTTCCACCATGTCTCCTGCTCTGTATCTGGGAGGGGCATCTTCATGCTTCTGGAGGAGATACACGAGAAGATGGTTTGAATTCCTCTGTGAACTGTGTCTTACATACTGACCCTAAACAGCTGTCACTGCCACCCTCTCCTCCTTCTGGTGCTCCCCTTTCTTCCAAAGCTCTAGGTCACTCTTAGAGCCAGCTCTGTGCCCAGGCCATGACTGGTCCAAGCTCTGCTCAAAAGCACTGTTTGTAGAGGAGTGGGAAGCAGAAGGATCAAGTACACCCCAGGAACATGATCTGCAAAAGTGACGCCTTTTCATCAATTTTAAATGCAAAACGCTTATATGGGGGTTTTAACACCATAATAAAGAGCTGTTAGTGAAAGCAATGTGTAAGCAAGACTGTGACGTGAGTGAGGAAGGTAATAAAATATAGTGCCACATCTCTTCCCATCCCAGTCCCTTTAAGTTATCTTGGAGATAAACCAGTTTGCTGCCAACATGCTGACAGGATGGTGACCAGTCTACCTTTGACCTCTTCTTGTTGTCTTACCAGCTAGCAGTGAAATAGTAGGAATTCAGGACAAGGAGAGAAAAGAGGAGGTATTGGCAGGACTCTCCACTTTCACTCCTATGTGGCAGGAGAACATCTTGTGAAGGCCAGCAGAATCTTCTGTGAGTTTGGTCCTCAGCTCCTGCCTACAGGATGCTCACACCTTGATTTCTCCTGTTTTGGACTCAACTCCAGTACTGTTATCTCAATCTGTCCATCTATAGATCTAGTCTTCATTTTTAGGGAAAAATATTTCAATTGTAATTTTAAGAAATAGAAGATGTGAAACCAACCATGCAAAAACCCTATATTTCTTTTGAGTATCAGATTTTGATGTTTTACCTAAAATTAGTATATCGTATAGAGGCTAAATTTTCTGTTTTGGAAGATCCCTCTGACAAATTCTGTTTTCATTGTAACATTTAAAGGCTGAAATTTAGAATTTAGTGTTTGCTTAGTGAATCTCTATAGAACAGTTACACTTGGGAGAAAAGGAAATTGATAAAGGTAATTTTCTGCTGTGTTATTTCTTCCTCACCTGCGGAGTCGTATACTCAAAGTCAGGAAGGTATCTTTATTTTTTAACTAGTTAGAAGACATTTCAGAGAAAAACATAGTGAGCACAGTAATTTGTGTTTTAAATTTAAAAGACTTTTAAAAGAAAGATTTATTTTTTTAAAGACTTTCAACCTTTTTGGAGCTATCATAAGAAATATATTTTACATGGTCACCCAGTTTGCAGACACTCACCACCCACACAGCTGAGGCCAAGAATTTCATGATACACTCTTCATCCTTTCTACAGGGAATGCACACTTAGTTTTTCTCTTCTACTTCATTTTCGAATGGAGGTTTCACCCTAACAAATTGATTTCATAAGTTTCCAATGGCCTGACTTGCAGTCTGAAAAGAAGGTGAGAAATAATGTCTTTATTTTAACACAATTGAGTAAATCATTTTAAGGAATGTTCTATTCGTAAAACACTATGGGACAGTGAAAATAAAGACGGACATGTACATAGTAGAGTGGCTGACTTCACAGAGCTTACCATCTAGTAGGGATTAACATAACATTGTGATCTGATGAGAAAAGCTGAAAGGAACATTACATTAAAAATGTGTTCATGACAAGCTTTTTGTAAACAGCTATTATGTGAGAGAGAAAAGCTGGAGGTTTTTTTGTAGTTGTAAATTCTTGTGGACATATCACTTTCTCGATGGTGAAGTTCATCATGAACACAGATTTGTGACTATATAGCTCCCAGTTTCTTAACTAAATATTTGACAACTTTACAAAGAAATAAATAAAAAGGAAAAAAAATATTCCAAACTTTTAAGCCAATCTGCCTTATCTCTTTTTTTCTTTTTCACTCCCTCCTATCTTTCTTCCCTCTGGTCACAGAAAAATCTGGCTTGAGCTATTCTGTTTCTTTTTTATTGTGATAAAATACACATGACAAAATTTACCATTTTGGCCATGTTTAAGTGTATTCAGTACTTTCTCAGTGTTGGGCAACCATCACCACTACCCAGTTCCAGAACTTTTATATCATCCCAAAAGGAAACTCTGTACCAATTAGGCAGTCACTCCTCATTTCCCCTCTACGCCACCCCTGGCAACCTCTACTCTGCTTTCTGTATCAGTGAATTTGCCTACTCCAGATATTTCACATAAATGGACTCATGCAATAGGTGGTTCTTTGTATCTGGCTTCTTTCACTTAGCATAATGTTTTCAAGGTTCATGCATGTTGTAGCATGTGTCAGTATCACATTCCTTTTAATGACTGCATAATATGCCATTGTATGGGTACATCACATTTTGTTTATCCATTCATTAGTTCATGGAGAACTATTTCATTTTAAGGGGGATTTTATTCAGAAAATAATTGTAAGCTAATCAATTGGACATACCTTTAGAGGTTTGATTACATATATGTATATATATATATATATATATATATATATATATATATATATATATATAGAGAGAGAGAGAGAGAGAGAGAGAGAGAGAGAGAGAGACACCTAAAGGCTTTCAAAGAAATCTGATGTCTATTTGTAGAAGTTTGAGCATGAGAAGAAGTGCTGTATATCCAGAAGCTCATGAGATAGTACTGGATCTGACCTATGGATTTAGGGTTCATCTGCATACAGATGGAAAATGAAACCATGTGAGTGAATGAAACTGCCCCAGGGAGAGAGTGTAAATAACTTAGGACAGAGTCCAGCAGTATTTTGAGGATCCATGGAGGGAGAGGGAGCCTCCAATTTCTTCCCTAGAGATGATGATAAATAAAACCTAACTCAGGTGAACCCTCAGGCTCATCATTTGCAAAGAAAACACCTCCTACTTTTTCACAAGGTTTGTAAGAAAATTAAATGAGTCAACATATGCAAAGCAGCTGGTACCTGGCCCATAGGTAGGACCTCAGTAATGATAGCTACAAATATTACTATATATATTTGTGCTGTCACTATTGTCAGTTTCTGCATGTTTCTTTATTTCACTATCTTGTAACATCATATCCAGGACTACCTATTTTGAAATAAGCTTTCCTACCCTCTTAAAACTCAGTCTGTTTTTAATTTTGTTGTTGTTGTTGTTCCCAGACTTTGCTAGCTTCTCCCATAATACCGATGGAAGCTAAAAGAATCTAAATTAGGTGGAGAGATGCTAAGAGGCACAGGCCAGACTTCTGACCCAGTTCTGCATGCACACAGGAGGATGTTCTCAATTCCATAGCTTGAAAGGAAACTGTTCTAGCCCCAGATCATCAGGACCTTAAAATTCTTTCTCTTTAGATCTCTTTGTTTTGATATTGGCAAGGGAAAAGTTATTTACTTCATTTCTCAAAGGCACTTGATTTTTTTTCCCTCCCATTTTTGGTAAAGAATAGTTGACAAAAATTCATGACCCAACCTAAAAACAATTACACTATTCTGGAGTCAGAAGTGAAAAATCATGGGATATACTGTTTTTTAAGCTTATCATGTTACCAGACATAGTGTCTTAAACTTGTTACTCCTGTAAGATTTTTGACTGTCCTTGCTCTCTTCTGAAGAATTTCTTTGAATATTTTTAAATAAGCTCTCAAAAGACTTGACCACACCTCTCCATTCACTTTTAACATGGTTGGTATGACTGTTTCTTCCTGGGTCTTCTCAAAAAGCTGTTAAGATATGAATAACTTTTATATTTCATAACTTTGCTTTAGTCTTTCAGAGTTTTCTTCATACTTTTCTAAACTTCTCACATCTTTCCACCTTTCAAGGGGGAAAAGTTTTCAGTGTTTTTTCTTATTCAATAATTCGATTAGTTTTGTTTTTCTGGAATGTCACATCTCTAGTGTATTCCTATTTATATTCCATATATGGGAATGTATTCTACATATGGGAAATATGACTTTCAGTGAAACTAAAACTACAGAATGGCATTGCATTTTGTGAACATATGCGAATTCTTTCATTCCTTATTACTGGCTGATTTGTTGTACACTGAGATGGAAATACAAAAAGAATGTAACTCGTACTCATCTACACAATTAGAAATGATGCTGGGAATGGACTCTGTCTCCTGCAGCCTGATCCAGGGCACTTTTCACTGGAAAATGGACAACCCGTGACGTTCATGACCTAGTTCATGTTGGCTATTATCCAAGTTTGGTGGTCAAAAACAGGACAGAGTCTATGGAAAATTACTATTGCCTGCTCTGTTACTAATTTAATACAAGAATTACTGGAATTTGTCTGTATTTTCTCATCTGTTTGGTAGGGCATGCTATCTCTTGTCTCATGGTCAAGTTACAGAAAATAGAGTAACTTGAAAACATAAGATAATAATAGCATTTGGTTTATAATTCTATAAAAACCAGTAGTGACTGGTGAATATAGCATTCATTGTGACTCCAAAGCTGAAATAGAAGCATGGAGAAGCCAATTAAGAGACTTGAAGCCCAAGAAAAATTATAGGAGGAAAATGATGATTTTAACTACAATATTTTGTCCCTATAAGGAGATAAGGCACTTACAGGTGAGAAGAAAGAAGTTTTTCACAATCAAAATTAAAAATGAACAGAGAGAAGGTGTTCCTAAATATTATGCGTGGGTAGTTTTAAATGTCAATAAGTTTTCTATAAACTCCTCATGTGGAGGGTAATGGAGAATAGCTCGATGTGGGAGATTTTTTTTAAACAAACATTGACATTTTAAAGACCTAAACATCTTAAATGGAATGACTATTCAAATACAAAATTAGACAAACAGAGGCATTTTGGAGATTATATTTGAATAGTATCCTAAGAGCCAGATAATGAATGACTCAGATCATCTGAGTGGTCTGGGCTGACTCACATGTTTTAAAAAAAGATGTCATCAAATCTCTGATTTTGTCAGTGTTTTTCCCCTTGATCCACCTGGTAGTGTCAAACAAATCCTGAACGTCAGTGACTTTTCCAGCTCTAATTTGTCAGGATGAAGTTCCAAACCACCAGTAACAAGTCTAAGATTTTGAATATATTGGTATATTTGAATAATACTCACTAACATGAGAAACACACAAGCCACATATGTAATTAGAGGACCTGTGGGAGATAAGAATCCCAGACAGAGCCTTGACAGGAGAAGAATAGAAGATACAAGAGTAGGCTTGGTTTGTCCAGGATGGAAGAAAAGGAGCCTTCTTACCCCAATACCACCTGAATGATGCTTCCTGGAAGACATCTTAAATCAACAAATATTATCTGGTTCCTCTACTTGCCGTAGAGGACATACCGAGGGTATCCTTGGCCTCTGTCCTAGAAAGGCTTACAGTCTATGAGGGAAACTGACATAGGAACTAATAAGTGGAATGCTTTGATATATTGTAATACATATAACAGCAACATTTGGGGAGCACAGGATAGTCAGTTCTGACAGCACTAAGATTGAGAGGCCCTCACAGAGGAGGGGGCATTTGACGGGGCTGTGAAGGCACATATGGAAGTTGTAAATAGCAACAAAACAGGAAAAGCATTTCAGCCAGTGGCAAGGACCACATAAGGAGAAAAGAGATACAGGAGAACAGATATTGGGGATGTTCAGAGAATCTAGTATAGCCACCGAATTGAGGAAGTAGAAAAAGATGAACTGGGAATATGGGATACAAAGAAGTGTCAGGCCAATGTGGCTCTTTTGTATGGTTTACATAATATCTGTCTTGGAACTATCCCAGTGTCAAGAATCCGTCTACCCTGGAAATTACTGTTCTTCTAAGTCTGTGATGGGGTTTCTTGGCACAGCACCAGTTTGGGCGATGGCTGACACTAGTCTAAGAAAAGCTTGCCAACTTTACTGTACCTTGTCCTGATCTCCTTTCCATTTTTAAAAAAATATTCTTACATTGCTCATAGGGCTAAGAACTTACAGTACCATGTCCTTGATAAATATCTGTTGAAAAACAATAATGAATCCTATGCACATGCACACACACACATGCATATATGTGAAGAAACTTTCATTGCTTTTTGAACGTTCAAATTTAATATATTGCAACTTTAAAAATATGTTCACTTGAATGTTGCTAGGAACATTCAAATAGAAAATAGATTTTTTGACCTTTTGTTGTTTTCCCACAGGATTGAAAAAACGTACAAGGAAGGCCTTTGGAATACGGAAGAAAGAAAAGGACACTGATTCTACGTATGTACTTAAGGAGAGCACCACTGCTCAGCATCAGCTGGCTGTGACCGTGTGGAAACACAGATCTGGTGTGGTCTGCTGTATAGCAGAATAATGAACCTATTAAACCCCTTATGTGGCAAGAATCTCTGAAAGAAAGTTAGAAAATGCAAAAATCAATAGTTGTTTAGGCACAGGTGAAAAGAAAAAAAGGTTATGTTGATCTCACACCTTTAGCTTTTCATTCTGTACATTTTTATCGTGCATAAATTTTATCACAAGGTGCTGAGAATTGCCCTGTGGCCTTGTCCTCTGAGAATTTATAATTCATGGAATAGAATATCTATCACGCAAATTGAAGTATCTTTCATATAACTAAAAGAGCTAACATTTGTTATGACTACCGTGGTAACACGTACTTAGTAAACGCTCAGTGAATGGCAGCAGCCACTACTCCTATTATCACTAATACAAATTAATACGTGGTAAGTTCCTTAGGAGTGATTAGAAATGGAATTCCTGGGGAATTGGAGGGTGGGAAAGCTCATATTTGAATAAATGATCAGTGAAGCTTCAAAGAGAGAGGAGCCTTGATTTTGGCCTTCAAGAAGATGAGGACATGCATTTCACGCAAAGGGAACAACAGCCAAAGCAGAGATGTAGAAAAGCCAAGTAGGTATTCAAGACAAGCTAAACAGAGCAGTCTGTCTACTTGTCGGCCACACATAAATGTAATAGTGGGAGGCAAGGCTGGAAAGGAGATCAGGGCCAGATAGGAAGGGCTTTAAGTACCAGCCAGGCTGAGGTGTCTGGGCTTCCTTCCTTAGGCAGTGGGTGACCCTGAAGCCTTGAAGGCTTTTAAACCAGAGACTGTAAAGGATTGGGGGGTAAAAAGCTATCTTTTGTCCAGATATCAAATTTTAAGTCCCCCGTTCTTACCTTTTCTTTGTGTTTTTTCTTTTGGTAAATAATTATTTCATGGAAGCTGCATTTACTCTAGTCTTGCCAATTTTTCTAAATGATTAAATTAGAAAAAAATTTTTCTGAGCCTTATATAATTTTCATTATTTCTTAAGAAATTTCCAACTTTGAAGCATTAACCAGAATAGGAGATTGCTCGTTCACCAGAGTCGGAAGACTGGGCTCTGGTTTCAGCATTGCCAATAGCTCCACGGACTTAGAATACCCTTTCCTCTAATAGGCCTCAGTTTGCACTAGATGGAATTGAGTTTCCATAAAAGGCCAGACACTGTAGCAGTCTGTCTGTCAACAGAATCTTTTGCCACCTACAATGTGCCATGTGTTGTGGGGGACACTATTAGACACATCTCAGGAGAACATCATTAGCAGAAAACAAATCCATTTTTCTTTGAGACGGTTTCTGTAACTGACTATACATAATCTTTGGTGTGTGAAGAAAATTAGAAAGGAAAAAAGCTCCCTCAAAAGGAAAAAGAGGTCAAACAACCTCCCCAGGGCAGGCTGAGCTCATTTGCAGATGGCCAAAGTACCACTCTTCCATCACCACTTCTAAAAACATGAAAATGAGGAAGTTACTCTTCATGGCTTTGTGTAGATGCCCAATATCTCTCTGAAGTACTCTAACAAGACATTTACTTGTAAAATCCCAAGCATCTGTCCTTTGCTTCTTATCATCTGAGTGCCCCAGTTTACTTAGGTGATAGCAAATTAGCTATAAACTGGTTCCACCAGCAGTGATGGTCAAAGGACAAGATGTTTAGTGTAGGCCTTTGCTTTTCATGAGCCCCTGCTCTCTAACTGGGTCATATATCATTCTTGCAGAAGGCTGGAGAAATGTTCTGGCAATGTGCTATCCCTTCAGATTTAGGTAATGCTTATGTTAGTCTGCAGTCACTGAAACCTTGTTGATACAAACTGTTTTCAGGGCTGTTGCAACTCCGTGAGGGTTGCCAAGTAACCTGCTATGGTAGCTGCCAGTTCCAACTTCAGTTGATTGAGTGTCCTTAGATAGAGTGGAGTTAGAACCAGAGCTTACTGATTTGATCAACGTTACAATGGCTGATAGAGGAAAGGAGAGAGGCTGTGCTAAGTGGCAGGCCCTGTGCAGGGTATTTTGTATGTACTGATATCCTTTTTAATCCTCATAGTAATTCAATAAGGTTAGAAATAATATCTCAATTTTGGAGATGAGAAATCAGTGCCAAAAGGAATTAAGTAACTTGCTGAAGGCTACTCAGAAAAATAAGACATGGAGCCAGTATTCTAGTCCACAGTCAAATGCCTATTCTTTGATTACTCAGAAAAAAAAAAGGATAGGCAAAATTATATTCAAGACCAATAGGTGGGTAAAAGAGAAAAGGCAGCAGTGGCAAGAGGTGACTGTCACTTTTTAAAATAGAGACAAAGGTCCCTGGTAGATGATCAGTTTTAAAACAGAATCAGTAAATATAATGGGTCTGCTGTTAAAAAGAAAAAAAATTATTTAAAAATGTATAAAACTTAATAAGAGGGGGTTAGGAAATAAACTGAGGACACATACCCCATTGTCTGAGGCTGCTAAAATCTCTCTCTACTCCCCATCCTAGGTCAGCTTATATAATAACTTTATTCTAGGTAACATTTTTAATGAGTATTTACTATGTTCTAGGTACTATTCCAGGCTCTTCATTTATATTAACTTATTGAATCCTTTAACAGCCCTATGAGCTATATGCTGTTATCATGGCTGTTATATAGATGAGGAAACTGAGACACAAAGGAGTGAAGTACTGGTCCAAGGTTATGTAACTAGGAAATCTAAGTTGATTGAACCTGGGCAGTTGGGCACTATAGCTAGTGCTCTATACCACCATGATTACTGCTATCATATGGGGAAGCAGCAGCCCCATTTCCATCAGTGGATAAGACAAAGGATCAGAATAGACACCAACGCTGCTATGTACAATTACAATTATTCTGATTAAGATTTTTGAAGTGCCATCCCTATAGCTGAAATATGCATGAGACCAAGTGGCCTCCCATTTAAGATCCTGTATAGCTATGCCCTTCTACCTGGACCAATAGTGGGCAACACCACAGCCAGGACTATCTTCAGAGCCTTGTCTTCTCCACATCTATCACCTGCCCCGAAAGACAACCCCACGAGGATCAGTGCCTCTGGTTGTGTCCTACGCAAAATTTGATGCAATCTCCTCTCTATCAGTTCCTTTAGCAGAGGCTGAAATCCTAGTAAGAAATGCCCATTTTTTGCAGTGTACAAATCTAAGGAAAATTGACTTTGATGAGTATGGGTTGGTACCATTCCTCTGTACTTTCCTACCACCTGGGTTTACTGCGGCCATAATAACCCACTGGATTTACTTGCCTGTCTCATTCTCTGTATGATGAGCATGTCTTCTCCATTATTTTATCTCCTGACCCTAGCCTAGTGCCTGGTCTATTATAAGCACTCAATAGTTGTTCAATGAATTATATATAACTTTTATTGGCTAAGACTCTTCCTATCTTTCTATCTTAGATGAAATTTCTTTGAACCAACTTTTTCCCATAGCCAGCGAATGTCCAAAGATCCTGAGATTTCTGTCAACTCCCATGGTCTTTCAATATCAGGGTCCTCTCTGCTTCTAGCCTCTCTATCATTGATTCATCCCTGTATCCACATGGACACAGAAATGATTATGGAAAACGATGCTCTCCCATCAAGTGTTTTGCAATACAAGTAGAATATTCTGCTAATTTTGAAGGGGGTGTTGGTGGGGAAGGGGAATCACCTCTTGAAGCCAAGAAGATGTCCCACCAACTCTGCATTTCTCTCTCTCTCCTCTGTCCCACCCTATGAAGCAATAAACAATCTTGTCACTTGGTCCCACCTGCTAAGGAACAGTTCCAATCACACCAAACTCTTCAAGATTTCAGAGTCCACCCAAGCACTTACTAAGGTTTTCTTCCAAACAATGCAGGTCCCCATCTAAGCATAATTCTGGTCTCCATGTTAATAGAATAATATTTTTCTAGCTCCTTACAGAATTAATTAATACAAGAAGTTATAAAGTGACTACTCTTTTTCTTCTCTCTTTCTCTGATTCCTCCAGCTCAGTTTTCCAAAGTAACAATAATAATACCCTTCCTCTATTGCTATAAAGTCTAACATGGCTGCAAGTGAAGAGTTTTGTGTTTCTAGGGTAGAGACATCATGGAAGAGGAAAAAACCTGTAACAAACAAACAAACATTTTTGAATACTTAGTATGTGTCAGGAACCATTATAAGTTCTTTATATACCTTATCATATTTAAGCTGGCTTAGAGAACTAAGTAATAAGCAATATGTTCAAGGTCAGAGAGCTAATAAGTGGTGGAGTCTGGACACCTGGATTCATCCTACTCTAAAGCCCTTATTCTTAAGCACTGCAGCCTAGCTTCACCATGGATTAAATACCCTGGACTTTAGTCATCAAAGCAAGCCATTTAGCAAAATTGCCCTCCATTTCCTGTTCTCCTGTAATCAAAGGAGCAGTAACTCTAGAAATATGGAAGAAAATATAGATTCTCAAAATAAGTTGAAAACTACTTTGTAGTTTTATAAGTTCTTCTTAGTATAAGAAGTTCCTTCTTATAAGGGGAAATTCAAGACCACTTATGGGGAGAAGATGAGAGAGAACAAATGGGTTTGCATTCCTGGTGGTAGTTTTAAATATAAGGCTGCTGAGTGGGACAGCTCTTAATGAGTTCTCCTCTCAAGACACTGCACCAGCAACTTGTGCCTTTTGGATTTCAGTTTTTAATGAGACTCTCCCTCCCACGCACACATACACACACCCCACACTCAAATATCACTCAACCAATCTGTTTTGATTTGGCTTTCATTAGCCAGGTTTACTGGGGTTGGAACTCGTGAGAGGGGGGAGAAAGGTGGTTAACGATTCTTATTGTCACACTTGAGACTATGTAGCAAGAATGATTCATTTTCCTAATAGCTACCAATTTCTTTTTGTTACAGAGGTTCACCAGATAGAGATGGAATTGTAAGTATTTAAATGACCATTTTTAGTAGGTTTGCACTTCAACCTATGCTAGTTTAAATTTCTTAAAGCCCCATTTCTTCTTTTTTTTTTTCTGCAAGGGGAAAAAATTAGCTTAAATGACTTTTCAATTACAACTTTTTTTGTTGTAAATTTTGTAGTCATTGCATGGGACATAAATGCAGTCTTGGTCAAGTTAAACTTATTTATTGCATTATTGCCCCAGAGTAGGCAAGCAAACCAGTCATCAATATGGTGGGTCAGAAGCCAGACAGTTCCTGCAGGGGCTGCTACCATCAACTACTATTTCGTTTCTTATTTAATGATATAAGAGCTCCTTATATGAGAATGTTTTTCTCCAGCAGAGGCCACAAAGTCATAATGGATCTGAGATCCAATAAAATTGAAAGAAGCTCTTCCTCTTTCATAGTTGAGCTGCAGATACATTTTCTATGTTAAATTCATAAGTAGGGAATAGTCTTGAAACCATTTATGCCTGAATTTACAGCCTGGAGGAGGAAAATGTGTCCACTGGGTTTAGATTCAACAGTAACTCTGATTCCTTGCTGGTCACCAGATTTCTTGCTTTTTAAAGAAATCTGTGATGCATGGGCTTGGATTTATCCGAGTTGTGCTTATGCGAGTCTGCACCAGCTTCTAAAATGACTTTCTTCAAGTCTAAATCAGATGCCTATTCAGAAGGTTTAAAAGAACAGCTGTTACTGAAGGGAAAAAAAAAAGGGACTCGCATTAGGCTCATTGGGCTGAAGTGGGAATTAAAATAAACCAGATAGTTAAAAATATTTTCTTGAAAAATCACCCTTTATAATATTAGACCTAAATTGGGGTGTTAATTGCAGCTATGGTAGGAGTTTTTCTCCCATATTTGACTCAAGGTTCTTAGCTTTGGGACGCCTTTTGCATTCATGTAGTTCTCGCCATGAAATGTTAAGAAAGTAGACTGAAATTTATCAGACATTGGGTAACACTATAATCAAGGCTCTATTCAGCAGGGGAAAAAAAAGACCCAGAAGACTCAGCTTCTCCTCACCTCTTGCTTCTGGCTCAGAGCCCTCTCGTTAACTCTGTCTCAGGTACTCTCTGCTTCTGTGTCTTCTCTTTGCTTCTGTCTTGGTCCCCTCCCTGAGTTCTCTTGTCCCCTTCATTCTGACCCTTGCAAGGCTCTGTGAGATAGTCTCTGCTTTCCCTCCCTGCTGCTTCCAGGCTGGTTTGCTGTTTCTTGCTTCTCTCCCTGTGGCACCCTCAGTCTTGTCCTTTTTCCTTTCTCTAAAGCTCCTCCCACCCTGCTGTTTATTGTCTCCCAAGGCCCCACTGCTATCTCAGAGTTCTCTGGTCTTCTAGGGACCACGAGTTTAAATCTCGAGCAGAACATGCACCCCAGTGTTTGGCACAGTCCTGGCGGGCGTGTAACAGGCAACTCTGAGTACGTGCTGAGTCAATAAGCCCAGCCATGATTCTGCGGACTTGCCCACCCTAAGTCAAGGCTTCATCCCTGAGTTCCCCGATCCGCCTTCACTGTCACCATTCTCAGTCACATCAAGTTATTTATCAGCAGATGTGCCTTCTTTGTTCCTTAATTGGAAATGCCATGAATGGTCATGATTTTAGGAAGGAAGAATCATTTAATTTCGATTTCTCAGGAAATAACACAGACCTGTTTGGAAAACAGGCTGCATTTGAAATAAATGCAGGTTCTCAGAAACTGGGTGTACAGCTTCCTAGGTAACTGGAAATTATTGGCCAGCTGCTAATTTTACTATGTGGAAATGTGCCTCAAGTTTTTTCCACATACTATGGTCACCAAATTTTGAGAACGTCTTATGAGACCAGTGCTACAGGGGTCCAAGTTTCTGTTCGCATTCAGTCCCTGGAAATCTCAAAGTGATTTTCTTTCAAACTCAGACTGATTTCTTTAAGACCTCATGTCTATGGAGCCAGTCCACGTTTATGTGGCTGAGTTAGCTTTCAAATTATTGCTTTTTGAATATCTGAAGTTGAAATTTATGGTTTCACTAATGTGGTTCCACAAACTACAAGTTGTGGTGTACCCATTTAATACTTATAAATGACTTTGTCAATGCAGGGGCCTCACGATAGATTTAACTATTTAAATTCAGTTTCTCAAAAATCCAGTGAAGCCCATCTCTGGTGACACTGCTTTTGAGTTTTTATCTACAGAGCCTCTGTGGCCAGGCTGCATGTATCAAGATGGGCTTGCCTTGCTCCCCACTGGCTGAAAATGCCTGCCCTCGGCCGAGCTGTCTGTCTCGATGTCTGAAGCTTCAGGCAACTGTGTGTGATGATGCAGTCTAACCCAGAGACAAACTCTGTTTTATGCAGGATACACTCTAAGTTTTTCCTAAGCAGTTCAGATTTCCCTCCACACCTAGACTGGGGGCACTGGGGTTCACGGCCGTTGCTGTGAGGAGATCTCTGCTCATCCTGAACACGTGTGCAAGAAAGGGTCCGGATTTGGAGCTGTCAACTGTGTGTGCTGTGTGTATTGATGTCTCCCAGGAAGGCTTTGATCCAGGGGAATATATGATGGAGCTAGCCTTTTCAGACGTCCATTAGAAATGCAACCATTTTTACTAAGTCTCTTTGGTGTGTCCCGGTGTTTGTTCTCTACCTGTAAATTAAGTGCCGGCTGAGTGAGGACTAGATCCACATCATCCCTAGTGCCTGGGGTGCCTCTTCCTCCTTCCCTTCTTCTCCTGGCCAAGCCACACCGGCCTGCTGAATAGAGCCTCATTATGGGCCCCAAAGTCCACTCTTTGCTTCAGGAACCCTGCCAAGATTGGTAGGCCCTACAATTTGGCCTAGACATGATTTCTTCTATGGTATGCTTGCTGACTCCATGTGATTCTTTATATGTGTCTTGAAGAACAAACAGATCCTTTAACAACTTTTTTCTACATGAAAACAATCAATTCCAGCAGCCCAGCCCACATGAACCACCCTACAATAACAAAGCAGAGTGCGCACGTGAAGGAGGAAAAAAAGTTTCGGTAAGGAAACAGATTTTAGTTTAAGATATCCAAGGGGTTGTAGAAACAGTGAGTAAAATCCCAATTTGAAATTTGAAAAAAACAACAGTAGCATTTAAGAAGACTCTTCCTTAGATAATATTTCCCAATTACTTCCTGAATACCCAGGGCCAATTTTTAAATCAACCAAATAGACTCTATAGGTTGACATCCGAATATACTTTTAAAAAGGGATCAGGCATAAGAGACGTGTGATTGCTATGTCTTACACAAAGGACAGGGATTCAAATTTTAAAAAGAATATGCTGTCTATAATAAAGCCTTGGCGGTAATATAAACAACACCATACAAATTGAGTAGTTGTTTATTAGGATAAGCACTATCTCAGTAACATCAGGAATTTGGCAGGACCTTGGCCTGTGGGATCTAATGTACTTGACAATGGACTTGGGATGCTGATCCTGTCCCAGACTATGCAACAACTATAGCTGTGTTGTCCAACACGGTGGCCACATGTGGCTGTTTAAAATTCAGCCTCACTAAATGTCCATCGACAGCTGAATGGATAAAGCTGTGGTGCATATATACACCACATCTTGGAATTCCACCATGGAATATTCCACCATGGAATATTACTCAACTATAAAAAAGAATGAAATAATGCCATTTGCAGCAACATGGATGAACCTAGAGATTATCGTACTAAGTGAAGTAAGCCAGACAGAGAAAGACAAATATCATATAATATGATATCAATTATATGTGGAATCTAAAAAAAATAGTAATGATACAAATGAACCTATTTACAAAACAAAAATAGACTGACAGACATAAAAAACAAAGTTACAGTTACCAAAGGAAAGGGGGGGATAAACTGGGAATTTGGGATTAAAAGATACACACTACTATACATAAAAATAGATAAACAATAAGGGCCTACTGTAGAGCACAGGGAACTATATTCATTGTCTTGTAATAGCCTATAATGGAAGACAATCTGAAAAAGAATATATATATATATATATATATATATATATATAAAACTGAGTCAGTTTGCTATGCACCTGAAACATTGTAAATCAACTATACTTTAATTAAGTAAATAAATAAATAAATTTTAATTTAAAAAAAATAAAATAAAATTCAGTTCCTCAGTCACACTTGTCACATTTCAAGTACTCCACAGCTACTTGTGGCTAGTGGCTACCATATTGGACAGCACACATACAGAACATTTACTTCTTCACAGACAGTTCTATTGGATGGTGCTTTTCTATACAAAGTGAGTCAAGTCTGTCTCAATGGCAAAAAGATTATATTTAGGCAGTGTATCATGTGCCTTTAATACTTCTCACCAAGGAAAGCTATGTGGCCATGATCCGACCATGGAAAAGAAGAGCATTCACAATGGAAATTAAGAACTTTGATGAATTGTGTAATTGAACACAATTGTTACTACGTTTATTGATTTAAACCATGATATTATCTGAGAGCAGATAATAAACCTGACCAAAGTAAAATACCTATTAAAACATGATCAACATTGCTGTAAGCCTCAATTATCTTCAAATAACAGTCATATATTCAAGTTGTAGAAGTTATTTATGCTAATTGTGGAATTTTAGAAAATACAGAAAAGAATTAAAAGAATAAATAATTATACTCCAAGAGAAAAATCACTGTTTATATGTTGATGAATAGCAAACATTGCTTTAAATAGTAAGCTTAGTTTTTAAATAATATTTCCCCACTTAACTTACATACTTCCTTGCTTTTTCACTGTTTTCCAATTGAAAATGAATAGAGCCATTACCTCCATATTACCACTATGAGCTGCTTAAATGGTTAAACCAGGAGAATTGTTTCTTCCTTGGAGTTTGACCAGAAGAATTTCAGCCAGGTTCTGGATTAGCTTTAACTTGATAATATCCACTTGCAAAACCAAATATATTTGTAAGAATTCACTAGTATGAATGAGGCCAAATTGCCAATTTCTCTAATGAAACTCTGTGTGTGTGTGTGTGTGTGTTTGCATATGTTTTGAATGTCTGCCCCAAAGAATGTATTTTTATGATTTGTTGTTTGTGTTTAGTACTTATGTTTAAAATGTTCCTATTTTAAAGGAAATTTTCTTTTTATGGGCTTTGCCTTCTCTTTATCTCAATCTTCCATTGGTTTCCATGGAAACTGGGAAATTTTTCACTCAGCCCAGATCTAGAAAATTCAAAAAATCGAGGAACTTTTTTAGTCATAATGTCGGATATATGTTGTCAGGAAAGAAATATACACACACATATATTTATTTTGTTTTTGTTTAGCTGAACATATCAACTATCTTGGTTTTGAAAGGTTTTGATTATGGAGATGAGCTTATCATGGAAGCAAACAACTGTAGAACTTTGAAAATTTTGAACTCAGTAGTTTATCTAATCTCTTTAGTTTTTTGTTTGTTTGTTTTTGCGGTACGCGGGCCTCTCACTGCTGTGGCCTCTCCCGTTTCGGAGCACAGGCTCAGGACGCGCAGGCTCAGCGGCCATGGCTCACGGGCCCAGCTGCTCCACGTCATGTGGGATCTTCCCGGACCAGGGCACGAGCCCACGTCCCCTGCATCGGCAGGCGGACTCTCAACCACTGCACCACCAGGGAAGCCCCTCTTTAGTTTTTAGATAACAATCCTTTGTATTGAAGAATTGTTTGATAACTGAAAGGTCTATTAATAATACTATGCTGATCACAAAATTCATCAGTTTAGTTCTTTGGTATCAGCTTAGTTTATTTGATTTCTCATTATTATACATTACATTTGTATTTTGAATTTATTATACATGCTATCTAAGAAGGATTTGGAGAATTTTGCAAAGAAGACACATGCAAACAGATTAGTAAAATAGAAATTTTAAAAGAAAGCAAATATGACAAAAAGAAAATAGGAACCATGACCATTCACTATGAGAGAGATTTTTTTTTTATTATTAAACGGCACATTATTTAATGGACCATGTCCTCAAAAGCAGCTTCATCGCTTATACAGGTGCAGAGTTGATGTGGCAGGTTTTTAAAGCAACCTTTGTTCAAAGAAGAAAGAATGTCATTGAAGCACTAATTCAATGAAGGCAATTCTGTGAGAAGGTTAAAATGATGTAGTCTGACAAAGTACATTATCTTTGTCAGGAGCAAGACAGAGACGAAGAGGGGTACCAGCCCTGTATTCTGGGGCGCTTGTTGGTGGAGGTGGGGCAGAGTTGGTGCATTTGTAAATTCCAGGGCAGTGTTAGTGTATAGGAAGAGAGAGGAAGATAATGGACACATTATTCCCAAGGCACTTCACCCTTACTAAACTACTGTTAGTTCTTAGAGTGCCCAGTCAACATGCAGTAAGTATTACTCAGTGATGATGGTTACTAAGTTACCTCTGATTTGTTTTTCTAGTGATCCTATATGCATAGATGCAAAGCTTTCTTTTCCTACCTATTTGTCAAATTGTGTCAGCTGTTCACATTTTATTTCAACTGGCCTTCATTTGTGACTGCAAAATTAGGTGTCCAGTCCTCAAGCCTCGTGTGTCATGTCAGCATCTGGTGCGTGTTGTTGTGAGATCTGTGAGTGCTCTGTGACATACTGCTGCTCCATGTGCCAACTACAGGAATGTTGTTGAATGGACTGTCCATTACCAACCTCATTTGTGTTTTTGTCCTTTGCTCACAAGAAGTAGAGAATCCCAGGAATTTCAATTTGGATGATGCCACGTCCTTGCTCAAGTTCTTATGGCCACACATGTCATGGTTGTACTAGGGGCCAAAATAGAACTTTAAGACAATCCTGAGAGAACAATGCTGATACCCAGTCACTTATAATTATGTGTGCTCATGGAGGCTTAGGATGCATGGATGATAGAAATCCACTCTTAATCCTCAAATTCTATATTAATAATTTGGTAAGAAAAGCCACTCGAAAAGAATATCAGCACTATTTTTAATACTTACAGGCTGAGTTAACTAATTTGGAGCTGATTTCCTTTATATTCTGTCAAGGGGGTGGTTAGGAAAAAGTTGAGTCAGTGTCAGAAAAGTTAAAAGAAGACTAGTTAATGACTTGGATGAATATTCTCTGGATCTGTTGGAACTAATTGTATATGAGAGTAATGTAGAAATCAAAATATTTCCATTTAAATATGTATATATGTCTGGGTATATCCCCTAAGGTATAGAGGATTAAATTATAACATAGGTGCTGCTGACTCTCTAGTAATTGAATAAAATTTGAACAGCTAGTTGTTAATATCTCTATGCTTAGGTATCCTACAGTCTTTTGTGAAATAAGTGTGTAAATTCTTTTATGCAGTGTCACAGCAGCTCAATTTACCATTCAGTTACACCAATGTGTCTGCTTAATAGGCTGCTCTAATTTATCTTTCTCGTGTTGGATTTTGATAGCTCTTGATAAATACAGATAAGAGTGAAGTGTTCTTTGTTCCTTTTTTCTTTTTCATTCAATTGTTTCTCTTCTAAACATATTTTCAAATTTATTACAGAAGAAAAGCAATGGGGCACCAAATGGATTTTATGCGGAAATTGATTGGGAAAGATACGTGAGTATCAGAAGATTGTTTGTGTTTATAAATATTTCAGAATGTGAAATCGAGTCAAGGCATTCTTGTATTTAAAATAGGACACGGAAATAAGTGAAACATCTCATTAGGAAGTGCCGGCACAGTTAGCATGGTATAGCGGTTAAGAGCACTAGAGTCTATTAGACCTGGGTTCAAGACCTGGCCCCTCCATATATCACCTATGTGTGGCTTTGGTTATTTGCTGGCCAGCAAAAATGAAGTCAGTAGTTATTTTATAGCACTGCTGTGAGGATTCATTGAGCTAATTATTTGCAGAATATTTCAGTAGCCTGCCTAGCCTGTAATATGTGTTCAAAAAATGCTTTTTAAAATATTAACTCCAGATGTTTCAGTCCTGGTTATATTTCTAAGCAGCTTTGAGTATTGGGCCTTGATTTCATAATGTCCTAGTCCATTCGGGCGGCTCTAACAAAAATACTAAAAATTGAATGGCTTATAAACAACAGATATTTATTTCTAACAGTTCTGGAGCCTGGAAGTCCAAGATCATGGTACCAGCAGATTTGGTGTCTGGTTGAGTGCCCACTTTCTGGTTCATAGAAGGCACCTTCTAGCTGTAACCTCACTGGGGTCTTTATTATGAGGTCACTAACCCCAACCATGAGGACTCCTGCCCCGTGACCTAATCACCTCCAAAGGCCCCCACCTCCTAATACCATCACCTTGGGGTTTGGATTTCAACATATAAGTTTGGGGAGAATACAAACCTTCATACCATAACTCACGATAATTATTATAGCCTCGTGGTACAGATTTTTCGCAGGCCAAATGACAATCACTTGTTGCTTCTCAAGGAGCAAAGATGAATCCCAGCTGAGACCCGAACTCTCCTCATAATTCCCCCAGAAAGCAATTAACCTCATCACCACACACTTCACCAACCACAACAGAATGGACACAGTGGCTCTTAGATTTCTAATCATAGAAAACGTGTAGACCATATTCACATCCAAAATCATTTCTATTGCATAGTAAGTGCCCAAATTCACAATCCCTACAAAATGCCTTTGTACTTATACCTTAGGTGACTATCTGGCCCAGCCTCCCCTTTCATAAGAATTAAGCTTGATGTTAATGCTTTTGCACATTTGTTAATAAGAAGAATTTTATTTTTATAACTACCACCATTTATAATATTATATGCTACTGAATTCTTACCACCTTAGAAGGTAAATACTACATTATCTGCATTTTAGAGAAAAGAAAACTGAAGCTCAGAAAGGTTAAATTCTTCATGCCACCCATGCAGTCCAAAACATGTCATTCTGTCAACCTCATTACCTGGTCCTCTCTTATATTTGTTTCCGAGGATGGAGATCTTTTGATATTTTTAGCAGTTTAATTCCCTAGATCTATGATAGCCCCTATGTTATCCTACATCCAAATTGTTCACAAATAATGTTATAAAGGAAGTTACTAAAGATATTAAGGAAGGATGATTTCTTTTCTCAAAATTAATACTTTTTCACCCAGAAAGATTTTTGTTATGTTTTGTAGAATTCTTTAATACACAGGAATGGGATACTCTAAGCAAACAAGAAGCATGATAATTAAAATACAAAATTACTCATCAAGTACTTCTGCTACCCCATCTAAACTCTAAACCCTAAGTGCTGTCCTGTCAACATGTAAGTGTTTAAATGAAGCAGAATTTCCCTCGAATTTGCTTGGTCCTAAAAAATACTCGGGTCACAGGAATTGTGTTTGTAATTATACACTAGACTCCACTTTCTCTAAGTAATAATAAAGGTTTTATTCTTAATAGATTATATCATCGTGTTTTTGGCAGGGAAGGCCTAGAGAAGGATGTGGCCTTCAGGCAAAGCCCTAAAGTTTAAGTAGGGTTTAACTGACTGCAGATTTGAGGGAGGAGACTTCCAGGCAGAGAGAAGGACATTTATGAGGACCCTGAAGTGGGAAAGAGCTTGCAGCAATCAAATCATAAACGTTAATAGTGGGAAGAAGGCCTTGTGAGAATCATGCAGGGCCTTGTGGGCTACACAGTGGTGCTGACTACTATTCTAAGTGCAGTGAGAAGCCAGGGACAGGTTTTTAGCAGGAAAGTAACCTTAATACACTTGCATTTTAAAAGTAGCTTTGAGTACTGAAAGGACAGAGGGAGACAATAAATGCCCAATAAATGGCAGCTTTTCCATGGCGTTCAGGCCCTCTTCTCTCTCCATGGTCATGGTATGTCTTTTCCTTCAGTGACTCCAAAATCTCTCTCTCCAGCTCTGTCTTCTTTACTTCCAGGCCTATGACCTCAACTTCAAGAGGGTGCCCTTGAACTCTGTACCCTTTTCCTCTCTCAGGCATAGAGTTGAGCCTCAAAATATCTGGGATCAAGGCCCAGGTCTACCATTTGCTGGGTGTGTTTCCTTGAGAAATGGCATCTAATTCCTCTTAGTTTCCTCCTTGGTGAATGGGATAATTCTTTCTGCATATGATTGTTATGAAGTGTCAGTAAAATAAAGCGTGGGTCACAGTACTTACCATATAATAGGAACTAAAATATGATAACTCTAATCCCAGTCATGCAAACTATCTTTTATCTTTCCTGTCTTTTTCCTAAAAATCTTACTTGCCTTCTGTTAGAATGAGTTCAGCCAGGAGTACTCCCAGAATTTGAGGATAGCAATCTTGGAGTCTTCTTGAACCTTCCATCTTCTTTTTCTCCTATGACCAGTCTGTTACTAAGAACTAATAATTTGTCCTTCCAAATGTCCTTGATTCATCCCTTCCCATCACCAACAACTTGGTCGTTTACTTAGCACACCTCACCTGAATTGATGCAAGCATGTTAAATTAGTTTTCCTTTCTCCAGTTTCTTCTGTCCCCAATATATCCTGAAGCATATTTCCAACACCTTAAGATTCTGCTTTCAGCATGTCCTACCTTAATTGAGAAGCTGCAGTAGCCATATCAAGTCCAGACTCTTCCCCCAGCATGTTGCCCCCCAGCCCCCAGCCATGGTCTTCTTTTCCATGGTCTCCCACCATACAGCTTCCTTTCCAGTCCTGTCATTGTCACCATTGCCTCTCCCTTTCCCTACGGGAATCATACTGTCCATTCCTGCCTTGGTGCCTCGGTACAGGCTCTTCCTCACCACTGACTCCCCTCTCCTCTCCATCTGGCCCGAAAGGCACACACAGACTCCCTAATTCTTCCAAACCTCACAAATTTCCTCTCCTTTCAAACTCCTATCACTGATGTTTTGTGTTTTGCATTTTTTTAACTTTTGCTTACCAGAATACAGACGAAAGATAATTTGCATTTTGTATCCCTGCCATGTTGCTCAGCATAGTCTTTGGCTTACACGAAATGCATGATAAATTCTGTTTGAATGTTTTCTTTCATTGACAGTTGATTCCTAGTTTATTTTCCCAATAGGAAGACTCTCCAAATATCCGTGAGTAAATATCTAAACATATAGGGCCCAGCACTCACCCCCAAAACAAGAGACAAGTCTATATCCTTAACTGGAAGACTCTTGAAGGAAAATGAATAATTCCTTTATCATTGTCAGGATAATAATTGCTTAATGTGCACTTGTATTTTATAGAACTCACCGGAGCTGGATGAAGAAGGCTACAGCATCAGACCTGAGGAACCCGGCTATATCCTTTCTTTATATTTTAATTTTAATTTTCATTTGCTCTCAGCAGGGTGATAAATTTTGTATTGAAAAGGTGCCGAAACCCAAGCTTCTCAAGTCCTGTTGTCCCTCGTATTAGAGGTGAATAAACAGCACAGAGAACAGCCTGATCACTAACAAGCAGGCATTTTGCCTTGCTCTATTCATAGAAAAGAGAGAGAGAGGAGAAAGAGAAAAGTTGTGCTGAAAAACAGTTGTACAAATTGTGGGTACTGGTTTGTCTGCTGAAATCTGATATGACAATGTCACTAATGGTGGCTGGAAAATAGCTCTGACTTGTGCTTTGCCTGCAAACCATCTCTGGTCAGATCAGGTCACACTCTGAAGCAGTTAAAAGTCATCACAAATCGTCCGTAGAGTGACCTTCCTTTCTCCACAGTAAGAGGAAGTTTCCGTGGGCTTGTCACTGTGTGTGCTGAGTGAGACACAAATGGCCAACTTTGTAAATTCCTCCTTGAAATTCACCATCCTTAATCCTGCTCCGAGGAAAGGTGAATAAATTCTAACTCTTTCCTGATTTACCCTTTGATTTTTGTTTGTTTTGCTTTGATTTTCTACCATCTTAGGATACTTCTGCTGCCTCTATGTGCAGTCACTCATGTCTTATACTCACCATTGCCTTCCAGTAGAAAAAAAGAGTTATGTATCTTTAACTGTGTTCTACCTACCAAAGGAAAGCACTTTTATTCTTCAAGTGAATCGGAAGAGGAAGAAGAATCACACAAGAAGTTTAATATCAAGATTAAGCCATTGCAAGCTAAAGACATTCTTAAGAACGCTGCAACTGTAGATGAACTGAAGGCATCAATAGGCAACATTGCACTTTCCCCATCACCAGTGGTGAGTGGATTTTATTTCAAGCTTTGGTGAGGTTGGACAGAGAGAGCTGTGCTCTGCCCATACATGTTAAGTAGATCAGAAACTTCTTAAACGGAAGGCTGCATATGGTCACCATTTTATGAAGTCTATAAATCTGAAACAGCTCGTTCTAGCCATGGAAAGTTATGCTCATTTTATATTGCAGTTTCTGTGCTTTTCAAAATGGTAAAAATGCATGAGATCACATTTCTTTTTGACGTTTTCCTGCAAGCATTTTTCAAAGAAGGAAAAAATAACATAAAGATTATCCAGACTTACTCCTGAAACAATTAAAAACAATATGAAGTTTACAAATTTACTAACAGCGATTTTAAAAAACACATCTTAATGTCATCTTTTATGATATAACACATAAAAACTCATGGAAAGAAAACCAAGAAAATTGCTTTTTTTTTAGGAAAATAAAAACCCTTTTCATTGTTAATGCTTCAAAAAGAAATATTAATCTAACATCATAGATCATAGTCTAAAAAGATATTAAAACTCATAAGCTTCATTATATTTTATTATCAAATTGTCTTAAATAATCTCATCATTTAGGCACCTCAGATACAGGTGTGTCTTATTTATATTAATCAAATTCGTATTTTTCTACAAGTTGTACTTCCTTCTCCAATTCTCATCTACTAAATTTCTCTAATTGCTGCATTCTGAGTTCCAACATTTACAGTGTTTTCTCTGTAGTACTTGATAAATGCTGCAATTGTTTTCTAAAAATAGCTGTGAAGAGCAGTTGAAGGCTCTCATACTAGGAGCTAATATGTTCTTGGCTTCTTGGCATCTTCTTTAGAGAAATGTGCTCTCCCTGCAGCATTTCCCATGAACGAGATAATCAATAAATGCTGAACCATTTTTGAGATGCTTCTGGAATATCTCGACTAACCTTTCTAAAGGAGTTGTAATCACCCATCCTTTGGGAATAAATGTTTGCCTGCCTGGGATGAATAAAGTCTATAAAGATGCCTGCTTTAGTGCTTAGTGCTTATAATGGCCTTTACCACTATGGTTAGAGTCAACTAACATGATTGCTAATAGTAGTCAACCACAGCAAATGATATTTCAGGTCATTTTTAATCATATACTCACTTGCCATCTTAGGATGTTTTCTTGAAAAGGGAGGCATAACATGTATTAGTTTTCTTTCCCTTCTGCCATGGAGGGTTCAGATTTTAAATTCACATGTTGGTCTACAATACAGGTGATTTCTAGTAATAGGGGCATTTTAACTGTACACTTTCACTTTTCAGTTAACATCTTTCAAATCATTTTTTACTTACTAAATCATTTTTTATCAATTGTAAAAGTTTATTTCAAGGCCTGAAACCAGTTTATTTCCACTTCTCTATAGAGTGTAATAAACTTAGTGGTCATTTGAAAGTTACCAGGATAAGTGTAAGAAGGCAAGTTCATGGGGTTCAGTGAACAAATTTCTGTGAAAGAAAACTTATTAGAATGATCCCAGACATGTGGGATGTATTTTCTGAAAGCTAGTTGAGTCTTGGAAAGGGGAAGTCCCTTCTATCAAAATGAATATGCCTACCCAAGTCATTCCTCCAACCAGATAATGAGGGTACAGCAAGGAGAGTGGTTGTCACTCTGAGCTCTTCCCAACACCAGTTTTTAAAGTGATATATTGACATGACATGACGTGGCTGAGACTGACAAAACGATGTTAGGGAAACAATGTTAAAACTAGATGGAGACACCCAGAGAAGTAATCCCAGGGTTAGGCAATTCCTGCAGACCTGCAGCCCCACAAACCAAGGGATGCCCCCCCCCACTACTGCCTCCACACTCCCAGCTGGTTTCCTCTAATGTGAGAACCTGGCTGTCTCATTACTATGATTCCCAAAGAGTTGTGATATTTGACATTTACTGCAAGAAAATGAGCTGTGATTGTTGCTTTAGGGAAAGGTAGGCACGTTTCTAGATAAACATAAGTGAAAAGAGAGATTGGACTGAAAACATATTCTTGGCTTTAGAATCCATGCCCTCTTCTAGATAACCCATAACCAAATATAGGTATATTTCACAAATAACATAGGTAGAACTTTATCTCCAGAACTGGATGAATAGAAATAACCTTCTGAAATCCAGTTAGTGCCATGATAAAAATGAGGAATGCTTTGCACAGCTCTAGATGTTTCCAGCCAAGCAATCAGACGTTCACACAGCTACACTTAATTCAGGTACAAAAAGAGAAATAAGACCTATACCAGTTAATGATATATCAGAATATTTCATTTAGGCTATGGTTCTTATGCTACAAAAGCTTATCAATTGTTACACTACTAGAAATAAAGAAAATTCCAAATGGTAAGCTATTCATAACAATGTCTTATGTTGAATTTCTGATTTCTATTTCTTTTGAAGAATTTTAAGATAAAGTTGTATTTCACTTGTTCTTTTCATCTATCTGTGAATATGCATTAATGAATTGTAACCCATTTGATATCTCTTATCATGAATTGATTTTCATTTTATTTGGATAGGTTTCCTGTATACACATCATGGTCAAATGACTTGATAAATGAATGAAATGAATGAATGGATGGATGAATGTGTCATATATATCTATGTGTATATATAGTATAAACAAACCTATCTGAAAATTACTCCTCCCCAAAACAAAGCTTCAGCAACATAGAAAATCAGGGTTTTAACTACTGGCAAAAATCCTACTCTACAGACAAATAAACATAATTCCAGTCCAGATCTCACCTGGGCCCTTGATTTTTATATAGAAATCAAGTATAGTATGGACCAGGACAAGGCCAAGCACCATAAAAGAAGACAGGAGGATGCAGAGGTCAACTCACAGGCAAAAGATGTTAATTTCTATTCTTATCATGTTGTGGTCTCCTAGTAAGATATCATGCTGATATGGTAAAGAAGGAAAATCACCCAGGTTTTAGTTGTTGATTTGGGATCTGTATGAGTTAGAATATTGGTAGAGCTGCTTTAACAGAAACTAAAATAGTCATGGCTTTAAAATAATGGATGGTTTATTTCTATCCCACAAAAGAGTCAAAGCTAGTAGGCAGTCCAGATGGGTAATAGAGTCTTGCTCCAGGGGTCATTCAAGAACCCAGGAACTTTCTGTATTATTGCTCTACCTTTTCAAGGATGCTGGTGCCTTACCACCAGGAAACACCTCCATGTTCCAGCCTTGGGATGGAGGAAAGAGAAAATAAAGAGCAAGTGGTTTCTTTTAAGTGTTTAATTCAGAAGTTGTACCCATCACTGCCCCCCAGATCCCACTGGCCATAATTTAGTCATATGGCCATATTAGCTGGAAGGGAGTCTGGGAAATGTAGTCTTTGGCTGGATATGCATATAACCAGCTAAAATTCAGAGTTCTGTTACTAAAAGATAAAGGAGTGAATGGATATTGGTAGATATTGACACAGTTTCTGTGCCACTATATCTTAAATAATCTCAGATAAATTTGGGGAGTTATTGGAAAATGGGATTCCCCCCCCCATCTATCTTAAAATTATTCCCAGAACCTATTGAAACTAGGAAGTTTCCTTTTAGAGAATTCTAATCAGTAATTTCTAAATACCAGTTATGTTATGCTATGTGCTAGCCAGCAGAAGGATGAAAAGAAACAAATTTAAGTAAAATACCAACTTATTTGGTTGATAGAGATGCCTCCAACAGTAATAGTGCTCCTTCTATCTTATAAAGTTCACTGCTTTTTGAGGAAGGCTGTTTCATTGTTGAAAGAAATTTATTAAACCCAAATGCTGTCTCTGTGTAACTTTTGTTCATGTTATAGTTGTGCTCTTTGGAGGATGAAAAAGGACAGAGTCCCTCCTTTTCTCACAGATTTTCCATGTAGCATGCTGACTCCAACTCCAAGTTTAGTGTGCAGCATGTTGGGCTCAATACCTGTGGGGTAGGGTGGGCAGAGGGAGAAGTTAAGCTGTTTTGCACATCCAACAACAGCCTAAGTTAATCACATGGGGAGCTTGTGAGCTAGAATGACCCTTCCGAGTTGTCCTGGGTTTAGCTGAGATCAATAACCTTTATACTGCTAGTGCTCCAATATGGGCAGGCTAAGAAAGGGGCATGATCTTCGCCAAGGTAGCTCTCTGCAGCTGAGTCAGATCCTGAAGTGTTGACAGTTGAAGGCTCTCTGCCAATAGCACTCCTAAGAGCTGTGGGAGAAACCCTTCTGAAGACAAATCTACATGGCATATTTTGGCACCTCTTGTTACCACATTCTTTTCCAAGTGCTTTCTGGCCATGTGTATAAATAATTTCTTCTAGAATCTTGGGTTAATAGGAGGTAGCCATATAATAATACCCAGGTCTGCCGTGTTCTACCTATGTAACCTTAGATAAGCCCCATAATTCTTCTGAGCTTCTATTTCCTTTTCTGTAAAGTGAGGTTAATAATGGTCCCTATGGAATTTTTCTGTAGATTATGGTTGGTCTCTGGAAGGATCAAATCTTTTTTGACTTTTTGTTCCCTGTGCTTAGCACAGTACATGTCACACATTGGGCATACATATAGTTATTCAATAAATGAGTGAATGAAGAAAGCACACAGAATATCCTAGTAACAGTACCTGATGTGTACATAGTACTTTGCAGTTGTTTGTTTCTTTATTACTGGTTGTATTGTTCAGGGTTCTCCAGAGAAACAGAACTAACAGGATATATGCATATATGTGTATAGATAGATGAGAGAGAGAGAGAGATGATGATAGATGATAGATTTATTATAAGAAACTGGCTTCACGTGATTATGGAGGCTGAGAAGTCCCACAACATGCTGTCCACAAACTGGAGACCCAGGAAAGCTGGTGGAATAATTCAATCTGAGCCTCAAGCCTGAGAACCAGAAGACTTGATGGTGCAAATTCCAGTCTGAGGGCAGAAGATGACAAGGTGTGTCCCAGCACAAACAATGAGGCAGAAAAGGAGGTGAATTCCTCCTTAGTCCACCTCTTTTCTATTCAGACCCTCAATAGATTAGATAATGCTGACGCACATAGGGGAGGGTCACCAATTCAAATGCTAATCTTATGTGGAAACACCCTCACAACACACTCAGAAATAATGTTTAATCTGGGTACCTGATAGCCAATCAAGTTGACACATAAGATTAACCATCACACTAGTATGTATGTAGGTATGTATATATGTATGTATTTATCTATATTTATATATACATATTTTTTTAATCTAACTCTTGACCCTTTATTGAGAGTCATGGCTTTGCTTCCCCATTTCTAGTCCCCTGCCCTAAAAGCATTCTGTCTTTTCATATCCTGGATTATAATGTATCTGTGTCTCAAGTCTTGAATTCAGTTAAAGAAGTTTGGGCAGTCTCTTGACTATCTTAGACTTTAATTTTGAACCAAATCTCCACCTTTTAGAGGAACTACTTTTAAATCATTTTTTTCCATACTGGACATTTGTGATTGATATTTCTTTAAACACAAATAGAAACTTTGTACTTAACCCCTAGCATACAGTGCCAGCTTATCTTACAGGAAAGATGTTGGAATCTGATAGACCTGAACTCAACCTCTTGCAAACTTAGGCAAGTTTCTTAAACCTATTTGAGTCTCAGTTTCTTCATGTCTAAAATGGGAATAAATGAACACCTACCTTACACTGTAGTCCATCTCTTTCTGCTAATAAAATGTAAAGATCTTTCCTTTAAAGGAGAAGATAGAAGCAGAGATATGAGATGAAGAGTTCTGCTATCTGCTTCCCTTGGTACCACACTCCTTACATTCAGGGTTGAAGCAAACCTCTATTATATCTTCCACGAGTGGTTTTGTCCTTAAAAAGTAAAAATTTCTCAAAGGGGCTAAATAAATTAACGGGTGCAAGATTGGACTATAAAGAAATATGCCCTTATAAAAACAACAAAATGAAAATTCAAGACACAATGGAATATCATTAATTCCCTTTAAGATAATTTGAGGGAGATACAAATAGACACTTATTCCAATGATGTCACAATTACTCAAACAACTGGGCTCTGCCTCTTACCTGGGGTTGCTTTGCGCAAGTTACAAAACCTGAGTCATGGTTTCTTCATTAGTAGGTGAAGATAATTCCCATACCTACTTCACAGGGCTATTGTAAGGGTGGCATGAGTTAATATAGAAAGCACTCAGATGCTACATTTAGGGATTATTTGATTATTGTTGTTAGAATTGTCTGCAGAGCCTGGGGCATATTTTTAAGAATATCATTAATGGTGGTAAATCAGGAAACCCAAATGACCAAAAGTCATTTAGAGCCAAGACCAGTAATTACTCTGAGTATCAAACTGGGAAAATGTGTCAATAAAATAACTTATTTTGTGATGCCTGTGGATTGGTTTTGAAGCTCATTCCAGAAGCATTCCTGTTTTAGCATTCCTACTTTTGTTTTAACAAAATCCCTTGAATAAGTGTGGTGCTTCTTCAGGAGACTGTACTGAAGGCTAGCATTCCCAACGGGATCCTGCATTGTGCATCCCCACCAAATTTACTTCATGGAGAAATGACATCGTTTTTCAGCCCTCTTCGAATCAATTCACCAAATATTTGGTAAGCACCGTCTATGTGGCAGGCACTGAGAGCTAGCATCAGAAATATTGGACACACTTTGTCCAATCTTCGTGCTAACTAACTACAAGCTTATCAGAAAACAATGTATAGCTGATGTCGCAAGCAGCACACAGAGGTTGAACTTCCCCTTGTGGTCCAAACACCTGCCTGTCTTCACTCAGTCCTGATTGAATATGTGGGCCTATGTGGTCAGCTTCCCCTCTAGCCTCCATTTCACAGTCTCCTGACTTCCTCACCCCTCTCAGGATCTCAGAGGTAGACATCTCCGTTTCTTCCAGAACCCACAGGGACACATCTTCAGCGATGTGCTTTGCTCACTAGGTACTTTGAATCCTGTGGCTCTCATAGCTTTCCTGGAATTGAAAAGACAGATGCTATATTTTAATTCTTGGTGCAATATCATCTTTTCCTTGTGTCATGAGCTGCCGTTGATTCCTTTACTTTTGTTCTTTGGTGAGTCGAAGATCACTGTGACTTACCTTGAGAAGTTGTCCTTAACTAGAAGCATTTAGTTCTATACTGATTACAAATTTTTGCTCTGGGATAAGTCAGAACTAAGTTTGCATTCTGGCTCTGCACTCATTATCCACATGATCCTGGGTAAGTTACTTAAACCTTTAAGCCCCAGTCAAGGCTTAATCAAGTGTAAAATCATTTTAATAATACTATTCACCTCATAGGATCCTTATAAAAATTAAGGATGTAGTGCATGTAAAGTAGTTAGTACTTTGTAAGTATATTTATGTAAGGCCCAACGGAGTTGCTTAGTAAATGATAGCTATTTTTACTCAGAACAATGGAGTGTGTCTCATGGTGACTACTCATAAGCATCCTTAAGGTCAGAGACCACTTAGAGAGCTTACGATGGCGATGGTGTTGCTGGCTGGCAGCTTTGAAAATTTGCTTACTGATTGTGTTTCAGTTGCTTCACATATGTTAATTCATTTATCCTCAAAACCATCCTATGAGATAGGTACTATTATTACCCTCATTTTACAGATGAGAAAACTGAGGCATAGAAGAATTAATTAACTCACCCAATATGTCACACCTAGTAAGTGAAGTTGCTGAGATTTAAACTCAGAAGTTCTGGTTTCCAATTCAAAACTCTTACCCACTATATTATACTACTTTTGATGAAAGCTACTGTTTCTCTTTCCAGAGGAAAAACTTAAAATTTCATTAACTCATACAAAACATTTTACAAATAATTTCTGATTACTCACAAACCCTTTGAAGGCTATCACTATAATGGTGCCTAAAGAGCCCATGTCACTCTACATACACTGTCTCCTGTGTTCCACGTGACAAGTGAGCAAGGCTGAGCTGATAGGTCAGTCAGGCTTAATTGCTGCTGTGTCACCTTTGTTTTAAATGTTAAAGAAAGACACCTTGTTTTTATATGACTCATATATTTCAGTTCCCCTAATCAATCAATCAGCAAGCATTTTTTATATGGATGGTTCATTATAATAATGGTTCATGTTTTGCAAAAGCTGTCATGATCAGAAAGATGTAATGAGCAAGCTACACTGTTAAGTAGGCAGGGAGGTGGTGCTCACCTTATTTTACGGAAGACATCAACTCCGAAAGATCAAGAGGCAGCTGAAGTTTCAAGGGCCAGGACTTGAACTCCAGCGTCTGCCTCCTTTCTGCCAAGTTAAAAACACAGTATATTTTCTCATCTACATTGAATCAGGGTCTGTGATTCAATTATTTTTAAATTCCTCTCAACTTTAATAGTCTGCTGTGCATATTCTGGCCCAAGAATCTCTGTGGGAAGTGTTCTGTTTTAGGGGCAGGTTGATGATATAGCAAGAAGACCAAGAAAGAGAGCACTTCCTTGAAGCCCATTGGTTAAGTAGAGAGAACACAGGCTTTTGAGTCTGTATCTTATTATCTCTGTGTCCATGGGCAAGCTCCTTAACTCAGCATCTCAGTTCCCAAGTCTGTAAAATGGGAACAGTAATACCTACCTTCTCAGGACTGATGTAAAGATGACATGAGATAATGTTGCAAAATGCCCACTTTGGTGCCTATCACCTAGGAAGGGGCTCTATAAGTATCGGTTCCTTTTTCAGCTCCATTTCTCTCTTCCTTAAGTTCAGAGACTTGTGGGAGGAAGAAAGAATAAAAATAGCGAGGGAGGACTTGAGCAAAGTCAAGAAGAGGGCTGTTAGAAATGATGAGAGAGTAGGAGTTGACCTAGCCTGGCATATGTGCTAGTGCCTCCTCTCTTTCCCCTGCAAAATTCAGTGATACAAAGAATTTGACATGGAGTTATGAAGGGGCAATTAGTTTAATCTTGTTCCTGGAGATTTGCCATCCATAACGGAGTTATTTAATCAAAAAATCTGGGGAGGGGTGATAGCTTTTAATTGAGGTCAGTCTGGTGCTGTTTGCCTATTCCAGGTGGCCCCCCACCCCCAAATTATCCTGCCAGTGAGCAAAATCCCTGAATTTGCTGCTGCTTGGTAACACCACCCTCTTTCCTGTCCTCACTTGGGCAGAAGGTTCAGCACCCCATTGAGTTCAGTAAAAACAAAGAGTCATCGATGGAGAAGGAGAGCTCCAGTCTCCTACACACTGGCATTCGCTCCTGGTAGAAACTCTGCACGGTGCAAGGGGAGGGTAAAGATTGCATGCATTCTGATGCTAAGCGCTCAGCCCAGACCTCCAGTGCAACAAGTTGGAGGGGAGAGGCTCAGCTTGGGTTCAACACATCAAACATGATTTGAGTTGGGATTAGATCAGGGATGTCAAGCATGAAGCATATAAACTGCCACTCCCCTTCCAAACCCTCAGCAGACATTACGACTAGATCCCACATCCCAGATGTAGTCTGAGAAGCCCCCTCTAGACAGAGCTGCAAGCAGCCTGGCCAAAATCATCTGGAGTTGGCACATGAGATGTATCTCTTTTTTTCCAGGCCTTATGGAGAAGGATAGATGGGGAGATGGGTGGGATCCTCCTTTTTCAAAATATATTCTTCTCTTTCATGCATTATAGTAAGCCATGTGACTTATTCGCAGAAGAATTTGTTTCATATCTGATATGTGTACGTTCTTTCCTTCATTACTAACTATTTTTGCTTAGGGAATTCTCTGTTGCTTCCATTCCCTGACATTTAAAATTAAAATATCATTTTTCCAAACCCTTATGCCCAGCCTAGGATGGTAAGAAGAAATCCCTGAGCTGTTGTATGTTTTGATCTCCTTGAAAATGAGCAGAATATTAATTCAATCTGGATTGCCTCTGTTATTATTTCTTCAACTAATATTGGTTGTACCCTCTGAGTACCTGGTATTTTGCTTCCCTTTGTGAGATGTAAGAGTTAGAGTTTCCTTGCATAACTGCAGATTCTTTCATTGTGTTCTTCTATCTCAGACAACCTAATCTGATTGGGGGTTCCAAAAACATGAACACCAGGGTCAGAGACCTTAACCCTCAATTTCTGTTACCAACTTAAAATCTAATTGAGTGAAACAATAGACTCACAATATTGACACACATAAAAATGTTAGGATGTCCTCAACCAGAGGTAGCAAATTCTTGAATTATATGCTTTTAATCTTTTAATTACAATGCTAATTATAATCAAAAAGGCTAATTTTTCTATCTTTAAGGTCTTCTGCCTTGGTTGTGTTAGTCCTACCAGTGTAGAGTTGAATTTAAAACCATTTTTATTAGCTAATGATGTATTCGGGATAGAATGGGCCCTGTAAAGAAGCAATCATTTTGGAAAATAAGTTTGTAACAGAAACATACTTGTGAACAATTCAGCAAGTGTTGGGTTAATGACAACTCATCCTGCACCCAGAAGTTATAGGTTCTTACTCCTGCCTTAATGGGGCCTTTCCTCTAGAGTTTAGGGCATTGAATAGCATGTAATAGGTACTTAGAAAATACTTGTTGGCTGGGAATTCCTTGGCAGTCCAGTAGGTGCTTTCACTGCCAGGGCCCCGGTTCAATCCCTGGTTGGGGAGCTAAGATCCCACAAGCCACATGGTGCAGCCAAAAACAAAACAAAACAAAATTTGTTGGTTGATTGAACAGGAGGATGCTCTTCACTGTGGGAAATATACGGAACTTGGTGTTTCACTGGGATATAAGGCAACTTATATCCCTCACATTATTTTATAAAGACAGAAGATTTTTTATCTTTTCCCCTTCAATTCAACAAAGTTTTTCTTCATTATCAGATGGATGATCAGTATGAACAATAACTGTTCTTCTCTTATAGGAGTTATCTGTAGATTCTTTTCTAAAGTTTATTAATGTGTCTTTTTCTGTGGCTGCCAGTTTTTTGTCATAATTCTCTTCCCCTAATCCCATACATCCTAATGAGATGTCTGTTTTCTCATCTCAGATTTCAGTCACTTAGTGGTTCATGACCTTGAGAATAAAGGGTAGATACTTTATTATCTTTTTACACTGTTATATTTATTTTTATACTAAAGAGTTTCTATAAATGTATGAATAATAGTATAAAAATAAGTATAACAGTATAAGAAAAAAGGATCTATCCCTTTGTTCTTTAAAGGAGAATTTTTTTTAGTGCCAGAAATAATCTACAGCAATGAATGTACTTTTAAATTGTTTTAGAAAAAAAATCTTAAGAGTGCAAATCACCCATATTAATTATGTCAGAAAATGTTTCCTCAAAGACGGGGAAATTTCGTTTCTAAACAAAAAGAAGGTGAAGTTTCCTTCTGTCTCTTATATTATCTAAAGGACAGCCACTAACTGTACCTTAAGAACTACTGTTTCAAATCAGCCACCAGCACAGCTGTGGTACAGAGCTGTGCACGCCAGTCTGAGCTACTTGTCCTGAAGTGGCCGACACAGAGGGAAGGCAAGATAGACTGGTCTCATTCTGTTTTGCCCAGTTGAAACTCTCTTTCTACCTCCCAGCCTGTATGAAACCCATCTTTATTTTATTTTATTTTTAGCATGGTACATGGGGAATCAAAAGAAGCTTCCAAAGAGTAATGAAAAACAACAACATATGTCACATCGAGGCATTTTCTGGTCTTGTTTCATCTGTTTCATCAATGCCTCTTCTCAGCAACCAAGAGTGACTAAATGTCCATGCTGAGAACTCCTGATATGGAGCAGAGCAAAGCCAGTCTTCACATTGGCCTTCAAGACCCTCGCGGTGGGGACACCACGACCCCAGACTAACACCTGCCACTCTTCCTTCTCACTCCACCCCTCCCGGCTCCCTGGCTGTGCCCTCTTCCTCTAGATACTGGCACTGCCACCTCCCTCTCAACTTCCGGTGCTTGTTCAAGTCACCTTCTCAATGAGGCCTCTCCTGACCACCTTGTTTAAAATCACAAAACTCTCTACCCTGGTATTCCCAAACCCTTATATTTATTCTACTTTTTAAAATTGCATATATCATCTTCTAAAATACTAAATACCTTGCTTACTTATTATATTTATTATTTATTATCTATCTCCTCCCCTGCCCCCCAAAAAGCTCATTGAAGTTTTTTGTTTGTTGTTCCTATTGTTTTGTTCACCAAGGTACCAAGAGTAGTGTCTGGTCTTTATTAGGTACCCAATAAATATCAGTTAATGGTTTAATAAATGAATAAATAATCCTTTTGCTCCTTGTGAATACCTGACTATTCATACGTAACTGATAGGAAGTGGTTATATCTATAAAAAATCTCATTAACTAAAATATAAAGACTCAAAATATAGCTATCCTATTTTCAAGGTTAAACAATTGTGGACTCTTAAAAACCTTCTAAATTAGATCTGGCTTTTTGTGTCTTGATCCCACTCTATGAAACTTGATGCCAAAAATTCCCATGGCAGCTCAGTTCCTTGTTCAGAGGACAGGGGTGTATTTAGAGCACAAAATCTCCATGTAAGGATCATTGAAACTCTGGTGTATATTTTCTCTATTCACCTCAGTTAGCTTTGGTCTGGGTCTCCAAGAGAATGCAGTTTTAAATGCTGCAGATTTCTGTCTCTTCATGCAGAATGAAGGCTTCAACAAGCCCTAACTTGAATAACTACTTGCATTAGAAAGTGATTTAGGATAATGCAGCCAGAGAGAGACTCCATCCACAGAGGGCAGGGGTCTGTGTGCTCCTTGGAAAGCTTCCTTGATCATAAGGATGAGCTACCTTTCAACAAGGCTTGCAAATTGGAGAATTATATTATCTCAGGCCATAGGACAGGAACATCCCTGCAGTTAGAGACAGTGGTTATATTTTAGGTATATATATTGTTCAATCCAAAAATTCACTGACTTTGTTTCTGTGAACACGAGTACCTGGAGGTATACATCTCTTTTTTGTTTCTTTTATTATCTTTTCCATAATTAAAAATCACTCGGATGCTATTAGTTCATTTTAAATCAAAAAATATCTTTGCTTTCCCCAAAGAAGAATTGTCTTGTCCTGTTTTATCTTTGGTTGTTTAACATTCTGAAGAAACCCTTAAGCCAAACGGCCATAGCCTAGGTGTTGATAACTGCTAACAATTAAAACAACATATTGGATAAAGATGGTTTAATCATCATCTAGCCTGGAGTGGGCAGGAGGGGAGGGCCCTTATCACTCATGTGTTCATGTTTATTCTTCTGATTCTAATTTAATAAAATGCACTTAATTCTAGAAAGAGGCTGAGAAATTTACCTATATAATCAGAGTTTAATTCTAAGATCTGACACCATGCCTAAAAATACAAGCTCACTCTCTGAAAAGTTCATTCCCTGTGACCTGCTATGATAGACAGGCATGACCTATTTAACTCCTTCCATTGGAAAAATCCAAGATTATTTTCCAGGCTCTGTGATCTGCAAGCTATTAGCTCTGTTGTTTCTAAATCCCAGTGCTGATAAGGGCCAGGGGAATTGAGCTGTGCCATGAGCCCACTCCTGCCCAGGCTTTCTGGAGTTAGACAAGCTGGGATCTAGTCCCACTCTCATCCTTTGTAACCACATGACCTTGGAATGCAACTGAGCTTCCTTTTCCTCACTGGTAAATTAGAAATAATAATGACACCAACCTCATAAGGTAAAACAATAATAGTAAATTCTCAGTGAATGTTATCTGTCACTATCATCCATATCTTTTAATCCTCACAACTGTTCTATAAGATAGCAATCATCCCTACTTTGCAAACTATGGAACTGAGGAACAGTATGTCTTGCGCAAAAGCAAGCAGAAAATAAGGGGTTAAGCTAATTTGACATGACAACTTCTTTGAAGCTATTTGAGTTTAACCCCAAAATTCTTTCTGCTTGTAAATCGAGGACCTGGACCTTAAGAATTTTCATTTTTCTGTGCTACTTAGCAAGGGTCTGGGTCTGAAAGCAGCACCTAGGATGTGGACTCTATCTGGATCCTCAGTTATGCTGAAACACTAGTTTCCTTTTTGCTATAGGAGAACATTGAGAGCTGATCACATAGCTCTACACAAATGTTTGTGCAAAGCGTGCCTATTCCTTGGAGCCTTGGTAAAATAGATCAGCCCCTGAGGTCACTAATGGGCAGAGAAATCAACAGTTAAATAGGAGCTAAGTGAAATATTTATAGGAGCTGGTGAAGGAACCATATCCCTTGGGCTATATATTATATACAATTCAGCCTTATTTCAGAGAGCAATTCATCTTTCTATATTTTAAAAGACACTGTGTTTCAAACATTTGTATAATGTTTTAATGACCACAAAAATACAATTCATAAACATGCTTTTTTTTTTTATCTTCAATTTGTATACAATATCCCACAATGAAGCACAAGATTGTCACAGATCAGGTTCATCTTAAGCTAAGCCACATTTAGCAAGCTAGAAGCCTTAACCTACATGAGTCAAACTTCCCTTTTAAAAGCCTAATAGCCTGTGCAATCTCCTTCAACTCATGAACTTTTATTTATTAAAGTTCCACTCGTAAGGTAATAGGCCTAGGAGTGCCTATAAACACAGAAACATCTCTTTAATAGATATCAAATTGCTGATAGAAAAGGGGATTTAATTTCCCCTTGAAGCTGATAACTCCATCTCCCACATTTACTTTGAAACAAAATGGATTCGATTTCTTAATAGTATTTTGTGATGATAATACTTAGCAATTTTTAAAATGACTAAAATGCACCTTTCCCTGCCCTAAATACATAGGCTAAAATGTTTATACATTTTTATTGCAGAATTTAAGAATTCGGCTCTTATATTAGCTGCATGGGTGGTACTCTAATAGCAGTTTATCTTTTTCCCACTTGGATTAACTGATACAATACTTAGACACAGTAATATCCAGTATTTCATTCTGTGCCAATAGTTTCTCAAAGGCTGAAAGCAGCAAGGTTTTAAAACGTAATTTTTTTCAATGTAATATTCTACTATTATACCCTAATTTATTTATTTATTTATTTTTTTGCATACCTCGTTTTATTGAGCTTCACAGATATTATGTTTTTACAAATTGAAAGTTTGTGGCAATCCTGCATTGTCAGATGATGGTTAACATTTTTAGCCATTAAGTATTTTTTTTTCTTCCTAAATATGCTTTTATTTATTCGCATAATTTTGAAAAATTGCTGTGACTTGAAGTTAGGTAGGTGAGTTGTTTTTTTTTTTTAATTTTATTTTTACATATACATCTGTTCCCACATCCCTTCCCTCATGCATCTCCCTCCCTCCCACCCTCCCCATCCCACCCCTCCAGGCGGTCACAGAGCACCGAGCTGATCTCCCTGTGCTCTGTGGCTGCTTCCCACTATCTATCTACCTTACGTTTGGTAGTGTATAGATGTCCATGCCTCTCTTTCGCTTTGTCACAGCTTACCCTTCCCCCTCCCCATATCCTCAAGTCCATTCTCAAGTAGGTCTGTGTCTTTATTCCCGTTTTGCCCCTAGGTCCTTCATGACTTTTTTTTTTTTTTTTAATTTCGTATATATGTGTTAGCATACGGTATTTGTCTATCTCTTTCTGACTTACTTCACTCTGTATGACAGACTCTAGGTCTATCCACCTCATTACAAATAGCTCAGCATAAACATGCTTTGAGTGCCTATTGTGTGACTTGCACTCTGTTTGGGGCTAGACAGAGGCCATTCATAACCATTACTGGGAGCTAATAATCGAATGGAGACATCTAAATAATACAAAGCAAAATAAGAACTGCAAAAATATATACTACCCATATGTACCTCTGTTTTCTCTGAGGCTAATAAATGCCAGGGAACAATTTATTCTAATTGGAAAGTCCCTTGGGGAAGGCCCTCATAGAGGAAATGTTACTGGCCTTGAAGAATAAGATGGTAATTGAGAGGGAGGGAAAAGGCATCAAGGCTGAAGAAGCAGCTTGAGCAGAAGGCAGGGAAGTGTGAGTGTACTACACGTTCAGGAGACGAGAAGGAGCGTCTGCAGCTAAGTGTAGGCTTCATACAGACAACAGTGGAAGACGAGGGAGTGAAGGTAAGCTGAAGCCCATCACGAAGGCATTAAATTACAGAATGGAGGTTGCATTCTATTTTCTGAATAATAGGGAGGTTTTTGCAGGGCAGAGTAATACATTGACTTCACTATTTTGGGAAAATAATTCTAGGGATGCTGCAAAGGATGGATTTAGGAGATGAAATATGGAGGAGGTTGGTGGAGTACTACTGTCAGCAAGAAATGAAGCCCTCATTAAGACAGTTGTGGAGGAAAGAAAAGAGCATTCCCAGGGACCAGGGACCACTCACCAGGAAAATAATTTGTCATTGCCCAATGCGGGGTGGGGACAAATGAAGGATGGGATGGAAAAACTGATGGTTCTAGCCAGAGTATCTTGGGAGAAGATACTAGGTACCAGGTTCCCTGACAAGATTAGAATTTTGGGAAAAATCTCACATTTTAGTTTCATGCTTGGCTGCAATGCATTCATGGAATTTTCCCACTCCTTTCAATATTACAAAGCATAAGTCTCTATTTTGAAAGTACGAATCTATTTGATAAAAGTAAACCATTCAAAAGAGAGCTTAGAATGTGCTCAAATGGAGGCCACAACTATGTCCTCTATCGCTTGAACTTGGACAGGAGGCAAAACTACCTCAATCCGTCTTAGGTTTTCAGCTGGGACTCTTCAGCAAAAAGACAGAATTAACAAGAGGAAAACGAACATAAGTTTATTGACATGTCTATTTCTTGTATACCTGGCAAACGCTCAGGAAAAATGAGTAACTCAAAGAGGTGTCTTCAGAATTCAGGATTAAATACCGTCTTAACAGGGAAAAGGGAGAGGGATGGAGTCTTTTTAAGGGAGAGTAATTTAGGGAAGATGAATGGACCCTTGGAAACATAGATAGGAAATATGATAGTTTGTGACAGAGTTTGTCTGGATATGGTGTCGATTTCTGGTATCCACTCCTATGATGAGTCAGTCCTTCCTGGTTGGTGAAACCCTTATGACAATTGGAAGATTTATCTTTAGGCAGATTAGGGTTGTTCATAGAAAGCCTCTCCTGATTTTGCTGTTTTCAAGTTCCTACAGCTCAAAACAATCAGTATGGCCAAGCAGCATGTTTTGGGGTGGTATAAAGCCGGCAGCCTGGGTATGACTATATCAGACATCCACAGGAAGCATTTATAAAAGCCATGCCTTAGGGAGCTGCTTTAAGTAAGGTTATTCTGAGCCTTGAGTGGTATCTTCTTGAATATACATTTCACCTCTTTCATTTTCTCTTTATTTTTCCTCCTCATGCCTACGCTTTTAGAGGAAAAGTCCGGTAAGAAACAACAAATGCTTTCTACATCTTGGCCAAACATTGTATATTCTGTTCATTTTCATCATCTGCATATCTAATGACTGACTGTGTTTAACACCTAAACAAGATTCTGAATTTTAAAAACAAACTTTTGTGAACCAGGACACCGTCTAATTATGCCCCATGGGGATAAAAGGAAGCTGGTTGCTAAGTGATTTTCCAAACCTGTTATTAAGGGCCATGGTAATTTTGTAAAGATTCACGTCTGCCTCAATCATAGGCATATGTTCAAATATTTTAGTATTAAGTTTCATTTATTGCAGCTGCCACCTGGGTTAGTCAAGATACATATATTTACCATGAGCTACGCAAACTTTTTTTGTTAAATTTTTTTTGAATGTACAACATGATAGCATCCTGAGTGGTGCTTGTGAAGCTGGCCTAGGAAAGGGAAGTTGTCTTGTTTTCTTCTTTTTTTTTTCAATTAATCAGAAAAATTATCCCCTTCTGGAGTTGTCAGAGACAGAAAAGGAAGATCTTTATAAAGTGAAAAGCACCTCTTACATTGTCCTTTTAAACACCAAGGTGATTTTCAGTGGCAGTACAGATCTGTTAGTATGTACCTACATCTTTTTTTTTTTTTTTAAGAGCAGCAATGAAACAGATCTACTTTAAAAAAAATGCACTGTTCTTGTCTCAGCTGCCTAATTTATGGGAACATGTTCCCAGGATGCTGATGCATGGCTGACACATGTGACCTCTCCAGTGGAAAATATGAAAATATTGTGTTTCCATGTTAACACACACCGAGAGGTAGTTGGTTGTCTGTTGACCTCACCTAAGTGGATGCTGTAATTATTGCTAAACCTCCCATCCTGACCATTGACCCAAGCCTGGCAGTCTCTGTACCACATGCAGGAAATGTACTGGTAGCAATTTCATGTGATTTTTTGAGGAAGGAAGAACAGAAGACACAGGAAGAACAAAAGACAGAATCAAAATATTACAATTTGTCAAAATGTGGACCCAATGACATTGCTTTCAAAAATAAAATTAGTACGATTATAATTATTATTATTACTAAGTTGAATGGCCCACTTCTGTGTAACTGCGAGTCAACTCTGTGTCACATGCTATGTGACATACATATCGTTGGTGCACTTCAGCAACCTTTCTTTGTATTGCCAACTATAAATTGGTGCTTTCCATCTACCTCTACAAGGATTAAATTATGAGCCACTGCAGCTGCTGACCTTCAACACTCCCTGAAAGGAGTTCAGGGTAGAGATCAGGAATGAGGCAATCTGTGCTCTGGGAAAAAATGACAGAACTTCAGATGGTTAGATATTTTCAGGAGAAGATTTTATGAGCCCAATTGTTGCATCGCTTCATATCTAGAAAAGCACTAAAATCCTTCATGGTGATGGCTGCTCCTCATGACTAGAAGCAACCTTCTGCAAAAAATATGAGCTTGACTGTATGAACTCCCCCTTCACCAAAATCACATGTATACAGACCTGTCCCACTACCTCTTTGGAGCAGTTTCTCAGAGCTATCTGAAATGCTGTCTCCCGAGCTATAGTCCTCACTTTGCCCCAAATAAAACTTAACTCACAGCTCTCTCATTGTGCTTTTTTTTTCAGTCAACAGTATTTTGCCAATTACATTTATTCTCTTTGACCCTGAATCTTTCTCTGAATTATCCAGATTTGGCCACTTCAAATATTGACAGGACTAAGTGGTCTGAAATTTATTCGTGGTGCTTTAAAAACTCTTTGTTCCTCATTGGTTTTCCTCCTGTTGTTCTTACAGCAATTTCAACTACAAGTACTCCTTTACATTGTTAGCTGTGCCTCTAAGGATGAGTCCTTCTCCTGCTCCCCTGCCTCGTTTTTCTTTGGCAATGCCCATGTTGTTGATGTTCAAACCAGTCAACTTTTAGTGATATCTTGGTTAGTAATAGGCTCTTTGTGTCTCTTCCTAAATGGAATTTCAGAAGATCATCTCTACCAAGTCCTATTGGATCTGGCAGGCATTCACAGTTATCTGACTTGTAATAGATATGGGAACAAATTTAAATATAGACAAACACAACAGTTGGAGGGGGTGGGGACATAAAATAGGTGCTTGCCAGAGAGGTTATCTTCACCCTGAAGCATTTGAAAGCAAACAAGAAACTGGTTAGGACCATAATAATAGACATAATCATCATATATTCTAATTCTTTCCTAGAAAATTCACTACCATGAATGACTAAATTTGCTATGACTAGACTGTATAAAAATAATATTTGTTTGGTGCTTTGTGGCTTTACACGTATTTTCCTCTGTTTCCCTATAGCACTGAATTTTAGCAAATGAGGATGTTGTAAAGCTTCAAAACCTGAGGTTGGTTATTTAGTGATTTTGACAAACCGGACAGATTGTGTTTGGTTACTTCTTTTTATAAATATCTTAAAACACTTACCCGCATTGGCAAAGACTAAGTTAGCCTACTTAGCTGAATTTAAATTAATCCTTTTGTGCAGAAAAATAACAAAACAAAGCTGGTGTGGGGTAAGGACACTGTGGGTGCTGTGAGGACATTTACTGAAGTATTTTCTTTTAGGAAGGCATATTCATATAGCCAAGTATATAAATTTTAGAAATGCAAAATGTTCTGACCAAAGATCTTCATTCTAGTGACCAAATCATAACCTAGTAATGTATACCCACTTTGAAAATAGCCTCAAAATACAAACTAAGACTTATCTCTAAGTTGAACATCAAAATAAAAGTAGAGGGGAAAATAAAATGTTTTTCAATACCTTCTCCAGAATGCATCAGAAGGTCAAGAGAAATCAAGGAATTGAGCAATTAATGTTTAATTAGGAACACAAGAAATTTGTTCAGAAAACAAATAGACCAATTGCAAAGTCCCTGTTTGAGTAATCAGGTGAAATAATAATAACAGTAGATTAAAAAAAACTTGCTGAGAGCTTATTATGTGTGATACAAATGTCTGCAATCAGAGACAAATTGGCCACCTGCAGATTCTGAACAACTGAATAGATGTTTTGTTTGGTCGTGCAGTTAAAAACAATTTTAATGCCATTTAAAAACCAGAATCTTTGAAGTTAAAAAAAAATCAAGATATGCGTCTTCTCTGACAACTCTGAAGATCTGGCAGCATTAGGCCCATATTTTTGTGCTGCAAGCATGGTGCCCCTGAGTTGTGGCCATTTCACCAAAGCTTTGTGAAACTCTCATTCCCTCGTGCACAGCACCCCTGCTCCTTGCCCTGCAAGCTTTTGAGTTTGTGATTTAACATGGAGAGTGCTCAGCTTACAGAATATATCAAGATCAGATACTGAATGTTTCCTTCCGCCTTTGAAGCAAATTCTATACATTGGTAGAACAAAGATAGAATGCTAAAGACCTCAAAGTTCCTGGGAAATGACAGGAGAAAGAGTAAAATAAAACTTTTAAAAGGAAAGGCTCTCCCCTCCTGGTGGATAATGATTTTGCTGTCCGTGTTCAGCAGAACCTACAACTGCTTTATGCTCCTTAATAGTGATAATTAGTGTATAGAAAGCCCTTCAATTTGACTTCTGGAATTCCTTTTATTTTGCAGGTTTCAGATCACTTTTAATTGTGGACCTTGAGGTTTTCTGGGTCTGACCTTTCCATAGCTTTTAGCTGGGTCTTCTGGCTTTTGGTTAATAAGCCTGTGACTACATGAATTTCAACAGATGTTCCTTGATGTTCCTTTTTTTTCATGTTATCTTTTACAAGAAAAAATACAAACAGGAACTAATGATTAAAATATATAGGTTTTTAATTCACTGGACTTAATTTGGGTGAGTTTATATAACTGAAATTATTTTGAACAGTGTTGTTCTCTATAATCTTAACAAAGTTCATTGAATTTAAGGTTCTGCCTCTATATGGTTGCAATACACATTTTATTTTGCATTATTTCTCATAATCATCTTGGGGGAAATTGTGTCACTTTTAATCCCCTCTTTGCTGTATTTTATGCTGCTTTTAAGAAGGAAATGTTTGACATGAAATTAAAGCAAAATCATAAATGCCCACATCTTCTTAAGTGAAGAACTTTAACCTGGTCATTAAAGAATTATAAAGTCTAAATATATAAAAGAGTGCTTGGATTTCTCTCAAAACACAGTATGAATTCGTCAGTAAAAGAATGTAAGCCCAGAAATACATATTAATGTGTCCTTTTTTCTAATTTCATTTAAATTGCATCCATGCATATAGACAGATTTATAAGAAAGATGGGATCAGTATGGAACAGAACTGGAAAAATATGGCAAATAATAAAATCTAAAATATTACAAGTAAAATCAACTGGAGTAGGTATAAAAATCAACTGGAGTAGGTTATGGAGAGTAGAATCATCTTTTTCATTTAAGCAACTTTCTAGATACTTTTGTGTTTGTGCTTCTTCTTTGGATTTTGGAATTTGGCCAGTACTGGGTCCCAGGTAGCCTCTGGTGAATTCACGGGCTAGCCCATATCCTGAAAATGAAACTGAGCAACAGCTCTTTCCCTACTCACATCATAGTCACTCTTGTTACTACAGAAAAATCCCAAAGAGGGAGAGCAACCAGAGATTGTTGGGGTAAATTGATAGCAGCCATGATCAAAGTTTGAGGAGTGAAAGAAAAAAGTCGTAGGTCAGCATGTTGTAGGTCATCTGGTCCACCAGTGTTTTATTGGTGCTGGACAATTTTCATCATCACACCTGTGCTTGTCAAGAGCTCCTCGTCTTCCCACTACATTCTACCCATTGGGTGAGGCTACCCAAATCACACCAGGCCAAGAACATATACTTTAAAAAAGTCCTCATCCGCACTCATTCCACAGAACACTGAAGAGAAGAGCCAGGCAAAGAAGAGGTGTCTCTAATCCTGCTCTCTGATTTTTGGAGGCTCTGATTAAAGCCTGAATTATGTGGGAAATGCATCATGTCTATGATGTTTGCTAACATCCTTTTGTGTGGGGAAACAGTTTTCTCTGTACTACCCAGTCTCTAAAACTCCCCTCCTCAAACAATATGAAGAAAAACTCTGTATGACAAGACATTTAAATCTATCAGTAAAGTTTTCTTGTATGTTTCTGCTTTGTCTGTATGTACACATAACTGAAACCAGTACATCCCCATTAGCAAAGCTATATTATGCAATGGATAGATTCTCCTTAAGGTTCTCCAAAACCTCATTATGGTTTAAATAAGCCACAAACACAATGACTGTCTGTCTTCCTTTGGCCTGATTACCTGGAGTGTGTGTTTAGTTAGCTGTTTATGAAATCTTCTATTACCCAAGCCTGTTGACTGATCCATCATTCTCTGACTAGGTGTCTGTTCTCTCTTCCTTTTTGCTGATCACAGAGGCGCAGCCCGGTAAGAATCCTCAACATTTTTACCTTAAACATGTATAGAGATAATTCTTGCCTAGGCAAGGTGGCCAGGTTGGCTTCTTGTTAAATTTACGATAACCCAGTATGAACGAGGCAGATGAATTAGGTTTAGTGGCTGAAAGTCTCTGGTCTTATATGTGTCAAGAGCATGTTTTAGGATCATCAGAGCACTTCTCCATAACAAATTAAACCAATACGTAGGTACCCCAACTCCTAGTGCTAAATGTAAAAAATGTGGTGTGTGTGTGTGTGTGTGTACAAGGGCTGGAGATTGTCCAGAAATCACCATAGAAATTTATAGCAAGGTGATAATAAAGAATAAGAAAACTGTAAGGCAAGTAAGGAAAGAATGTGTAAACCACATTGTTTTTAAGCCTAAATTTAATATAAGTCCCTAGACCATAACTCAAATTGTTCAGTGTACTGATATATAGTCATACACAATCATAATTTCTATCTTGGGAGGAAGAGACATACTTTCAATCAATCTTTCTAGACTGTCACATATATATTTCATCACTGAAGGCAAATCAGTATTAGTTTGCATTGTTCAAAGTAAATCTGTCATTTTCCTCAGGTTGAGAGTGTGATAAATTTGAGGCAACAAGAAGAGACTTTGCTATGTTTGAAATGACCCTGACCTGCCCAGTCAGTCCCTTGAGAGAGGAAATGGAATTGAAACAATGCTGTCAGAAAGTAGGCCTATGCCAATTTGATCAGTCAATTACTACTTGAGACAAATACTCTGCACCAGTTGACAAGCTGTGGTTCTCTGTTTAAGCCACATAGTTGATGATCAAAGATAACACCTACAGGGACTATGTGGCTGATTCCAATCCAGTAGTGGGGTCACAGCTCAGATTATGACAAGTTACTCCTTTTTTTAAAAAAAGAAAAAGAGTGAATTAACTAAGGCAAAATGCAGGAAGTCTATTCACAGTCTACCTATAAAGACCTTGAAAGGAAGAAAATGTGGTCACTTGGGGAGGAGAAGGTTTCAGGATTCAATAGGCTTTTTTCCTGAATGTGCTTTATGTGGTCGACATCACCTTAACCTTGTTCTAGAGTTGTCTTGTTTTGACAGCAAGGCCATCAAAGATCTGTATGCCGGATCATGGGACAAAGGGACTTTCTTTTCTGTTGCTAATGGTTTCCTGCTTATTGTTTGAACATCTGTTCCTTTCTAAATTGATAGATTTTATTCTTTCTAATTTCTAAACAACAGTTTTCTTGCATATTTCTGCCATGTCTTGCTTCCTATTCACTGATGATTGTTCATTCATACGCAATATTTAATAAAATATTACAGAGGCTTCTTGTCTAGTGCCTCTCAACAATAAACATCTATCAAATGAATTGATACACCGGGAAATGATGAATACCAATGAACACCAAAGAAGCTTTGTATCTTTCTTGGTTTCATGAATATTACATTATAAATAAAGGGGTAAGACAAAGACCAAAAGATCTTCAATACAGCTTCTGGGGTCCCCTAACTCCTGAATTTCAGGTCTCACTATACCAGGTAGGTCCTAGTCCCTCAGTGTCAACCTTGTGATTGACTACTTGGACCTAACGCCTCCACCTGATCTTTTCCTTCAGACTTTATTAATAAAAATCTGACAATCTGAGGCTCTCCAACCTAGAAAAACATTTTAACTCCATTTAAACAATTTGTTCCCTTATTATTTTGTCTACAGAGTCTTATTTTCCAAAAGCCAGTCCACATCAAAACTTCTATAATGACCATAACTGATTTAAATGATCATATTTGTTTTAAATATTTATTAATTTAAATGAACATGTTAACTTAAACATACTGATTTAAAGTGTTTGTCTATTAAAATAAATAAAATATTTATTAAAACGTTTTTACTAATAATGTATTAATAATAATCTCTATATAACACGTACATGCAAGTCACTAAAAAACATCTAGTGGATCCTTATTCAGTCTGAAACTGCTCCTCTATTGTAAATGAGTTCAAAATGAGACAAAATTCTGATAAATCCTTAGGAAAGAGGGAAAGAACCTTCTTATAGGTCTGTTATAGAGGTGCTACATCTTGTCCTGAGGTGCTGAGAGAAGAAAACATCTGTGGGCACCATGTTGAGCCTTCACCAAAGTAGGAAAGTAGAAAAAAATGTGTTTGATTATCAACCACCAAACTCGTAGTCATACCCTTTTGAAAACTTTCTTATACTTCCACTTCCCCAACCTGAACTCTGCCCCTGTCATTCTCCTAAGGAGGCCCTGCCAAGCCATGTCCCATCTTATGAGGCCACGCTTCTAGTGGTCTGCTTTTCTGGAAGCATCACTTGCTAAGGACCTTTCACAGCAGTTTTTAATCAAAGCTTGAATCAATCCTCTGTTGTCAAAATAATTTTCTCCTAGGGCCTTATAAATCTGAAAATGACCTTCTCAGATTATTCCTGCCAGGTAAATTGTCATTCCTATAGAATCACAGTGCCTTGAGCTAAAGGAATGACACCCAATTGACACCCAATTGATAGGTTGGTGCCCCCATGGCAGGCAAGTGAAAGAAATTGGGGTAGGGAGGGCAGGTGGGAAAGAATGGAATTCTCTGGTTCCCTGAAGAGAACAGCCCACTCAGTGGTAATACCTTCAAGTTTTCCTTCTTTTTAACATTTTCCACGTGTATCTTTAAATTTTGCATTCGTAAACTAATGACTGTTTCTACAAGCAACTTACGGACCCCATCTGATAAGAGCAGAGAGTACTCCTCATACAGTCTGTAATTTTTAAACATCAAACATAAGTTAAACATGGATTTACTTTCTTGACTGCTAGATTTCAATATTTTTTTTAATAGACTATTCAATATTTGCTTTAACTTACCAAATCTACCCAGGTAAGGGTTTTTTTCTGGTTTGGAAGACTTATTATTTACTCTCTTTCCTCTCTGTAATCTTTGAATAAAATGAAAAATTGATTTATATGTGTGTGTGTCTACAATTTCCAACTTGAATGCAATTCTGAGAAAAAATTCATTTTTCCCCAACTGCATTTCTCTGAGTTCAGTTTAATTGCAATGACAGAAATATACATATTGTACATAACATATATGTGGTCTTAAACCTTATAGTGTCTATTTCTAATTCTAGGGTGCAATTAAAAGGAACTTATCCAGTAAGTATATCTTAGCTACCAGAAATAGAGTATGATTTAAAAGAAGGAACAGTTCCTTGGGTCTTAGAGCATATATACATTTGATTTATACACTCTTGGGCTTGATTTTTAAGACTTACAAATGTCTTACTCTTACAGCAAAGAAATCTTGTAATGATAAAAGAAATCTTGTAATGATAGAAGGGCTCAGTGGTTTCTGAATGACTAATGTTTAGATCCTGAAAGTGAATATGTTTTGGGGTAAACATTGCTATTTTCTTCCTATATTTGTCAACTCTTACTGTATCATTTGACTTTAGAAATGAATTTAATCAAGTGTGTGTTTGCTGATTGGGGTAGGGAGAGGAGGAGGGCTGAAGGAACTGAAGGTAGATGCAACTTACCCATTTTTGTGTTATTTGATGTGAAAATCTTAGTAAACCAAAACGATATGAAATAGGTTATAATATACATGTGGCATGATTTTCTTCTGCTGCATACAGCACGTTCTAGGAAATTTTAAATGAATGGTTCCTAGTTTAAGGTATAACATTTTCTTGGCAGTTCAAGAAAAGAACAGGCAGAGAATGCTGGATTCATGCACTATGTACATATGGCCTGGCTTAGTATTCTCTTATGGTAATTGAGAAGCAGAACTGATCAAGGCAGCAGGCATTCAAAGAATGGTGTGCTATTCCACTAAGCTCTACAGTGTACACATCTTCCATTTGCTGGCTTATCATGGTAATTCCCTGGTTAATTAGTTTTATAAATGCCAAAGAAAATGCTATTACATATGCCTAATATATGGCTGTTGGATTGCCAGGGGAGAGGGTTTGTTTTCTGGGTTTGTTTTGCAAAGTTTTCACATGGAGTTGCTTATTGATGGGACTTAAATCTCTAAGTGTTTCCAAACATAGCTCATAAGACATAAAAGAAAAAAAATGGTAAAAATATGCCTAAAAATTCCCTTTGTCCTGTGCATCAGGTGAAGAAGTTGCGAGACCCAGGCGTTCCACACCAACTCCAGAACTCATAAGGTGAGCATGAAAAACACTAGTTGCGTTTTATGCAAGGCACCATGCACTGTTAACAATGAAACAAATCTCCTTTGGGCTAAAGTCTCAGCATCTAATAACAAAGGGCCTGCCCATATGTGTATGTCACAGCAGTTTCAAATATGTTATCATTTCTCCTAAGTGCAGCCTGAGGGAGACCTTTAGGAAAGTACTCTGTAGTCATCTAAAGTAACATCTATCAGAATATGGAGCTCCTCACTAATGAGAGGGTTAAAGTTCTACATGAAGATGTCATTTGGTGTCTGAAATGCTGATCTGAAATATGATTATATTGCCTTACAAAGAGTAACCTGTTTAGCTGGCTACAATTTTGTGATACATTCTACCTGCCACACACCAAAGGAATCTTCTATTTTGTTTTTTGTTTTTGGCAAAGCATTGTGTTTTACACTGTAATCCTTGGGATAAGTATTGTGCACATAAGCAATGTTTCCCCCAAAGACTCCTATTTCTATCTAAAGGCTGGATCCTTTTAACTTTCCCTCCTTCTCTAACCCCTCCCCTCTCCTCTTCACCTCTTATCCCCCAACACACACAGAACTCATCAGGATCAATGAAGGGAATCAGGTCTGGGGAAGAAATGGAGATAATTATGCAGCTTTTCTTTAATAATCAGTTTAAGTAATAATTAGTAGAAAGGATGAGCGTCTAACTTACTACCTGTCTTTCCCCCCTGATTTCTCAACGCTCTTCTTTTTCTAATGTGCAATATTAAGGTATTAGGAAGTTATAATTAGTCAACTGTGTGGGGCGGTGGGGGGAGGATGGAAGTTAGAAGCTGGTAGACTCAGTTTCTTATTCAAACACAAACTTCCTGGTGGCTTGTTTCTTAACTTCCTTGTGCCTGACTTTCACTAATCATAAACCCACATTAACTACAACACAGAGATGTGAAGACAGATATAAATGGTTTTTGAGATCTTAAGAGAAGAAGGTGTTTTGCAATAAACTGTTATCTTTAATAATCTCTTCTAGGTATAGAGACTCAGATGATTTGAAAGAGTTTCTCTCTTCATCTTATTTCTGTTGGACCAGCCCCTTGGGCCCCCATTGAGAATGAGGGATCTTACCTCCTACTGATCCTTTTGTCCATATACATTTGACCTCTTCATAAATATACTTTTTAGCCCCTTGGGAGCTTGAGTACATACATATATATATATACATAAGTGCACACACATACATCAGCCTTACTGTGGAAAATATTTGAAAGCTTTATATCTTTTTTAACATTAATATTTCCTTTCTCTATGTTTTGTTGTAATGTGTGTGATTCAGCAGAAAACCTCCAGATGACACCATGGCACTTGCTCCACTCTTTGGCCCACCATTAGAATCAGCTTTTGATGAACAGAAGACAGAAGGTAGGAAAAACTCTGTATACCTATAGATTTGTTTTTCCTTTCAATAACGTATAACTTACCTAGAGTAAATGTGTTTTGAGGCATGTTTTTAATGTATCACCAGATCTTCATGTGAAAGGATAGTTCTGATCTAGGTGTGCTCTCATCATGGGAATTTGGTTCGCAGACCTCTAGTATTTCAGGATTTGAAACTTTACTTCCAGAAGTAGCTAAGAGCTAACAAGTTCACTCTTCAAAAGAGGTCAATAAGAATGACTGCAAATCTCTACAACTCACTGGATGGGGAATAAGTGTTCTATTAGCCAAACAGCCATTATTATAGAGCCAGACCTTCAAATTCCCCATCATAGTCACTGTCATTGTGATATAGCCTCTTTGACCACATTTTCTCTCTTGTCCACCTCATCAGTGAAGGTGTCAATTGTCTTGCTCACACAATAGACACTGTTTGTAGGTTCAAGACCCAGGGATGACCTTAAATCATTTAGCAACTTAGAAATAAAATGTTATGGGAGAAATATCATTTTGGCTGTTATTGTTGGGCTTACCTATTAAATATTTATTCCTAGAATTAAATATTTTAACTTTTAAACATTAACCATTTTTGGATGGCTGTGAGTAATGTATACCTTGTTGACATAAAAGAAACTCTTTATGAAAGGGATCTAATCTATCCCTAAAATGTATTTATGTCCAATGCAGGGATCTCCAGCTATATATTTGATAATATGGGATGTTTTTATAGAAATCATTTGATTTAAGACTGCTATGGTTATGTAGAGTCAAAGATGATTTTTCTAGGACCAATTGGTGAAGGAAATTAGATATAAGTGTTAAGGACAACAAGACTTGAAAGCATAGTAAGTAGGCTAAGATACGGTGACAAAGAGACTCCAAAGTACAGTGAATTAAACAAGATAGAATTTTATTTCTGTTTCATGTAAACAGCCTCAAAGTACACAATGTAGAACTGGTTGGGCGGTTCTTCTATCCTCCGCATGTGGCCTTCATCTCTGGGTGCAAGGGGGCTGCTCCAGCTCTCACCATCAGAAGAAAGGGGGGCAGGGGAGGACCCATGGAACTCACTGCCAATTCTTGTAAGAGAAAAACCTGGAAGAGACACACATCACTTCCAACCAGAGCCCATCAGAAAGAATTTAGTGCCGTATGGCCTGCTTAACTTTAACTGTAGAAGAAATGGAGAATGGATCCTGGGAGACAGCTAGCAGCCAGCCACAGCTGAATATTTTTCAACAATGTAGTTAGCAAAGTGTATAAAGAACATCCCTAAATACTCCTTCAGTGATTTAAATGTCTACAACTTAGAATCCATAAATAAAGGTGGCCTTGTGGTGAGGTTCTCAGTTATCTTATTAACCGATCTGTGATCAGTCTCACTTTTAATGACATAAAGTCATGTGTAGTGACTGAAGGTGGGGTTTGATTTGTTGCATTTGAATCTACCTATTAAAAAATCCCATAACATTATATAAACCTGATAGACAAAATAGAAAGCAGTTCTTAAAAATCAAAGTGGTGTCCCACACTGAATCTACGAAAAACCAAATGCCACATCACATCTTTGGAGAATGTGTGCTTTCATGTTAAAACAAAACAGAGCTAAGACCATCATTGAGGTTTGTGGTGGAGAGGAGATACACACCTGAACTTGTCAATGAGCCTGTCTTGATTGTTCTTTAGGTGGTTTCAGCCCCTGAAGTTCTGTAAAGTTCCAACATTTGCACCAAACATACTAACTCTTCCAATATCTGCACCTACTTTTCTTATCTACTCACCCTTACTTTCTTTATTGATTCTTCTATCACTAGTTTACAAGGCCTGAGAGGAAAGTGGATATTTTTGGAGATAGGTATGCATGCCTGGGATCAGATCTTAGCTCTGCTACTTTCACCATGTATGTCGTTGAGCAAGTTGTTTAATCACTGTACTCTTTGGTTTCCTCAATATCAACCATATGGTGGTGTGGTGAGGACTAAAATATATCATAATAGCTACTGGCCTTGTGATAAGTGTTTTACATGTATTTTATATACATTATATTTATATACATTACCTCCTTTAATCCTTTTAGTAACTCTTTGAGATTTCTCTTATTATCTCTACACTGAAGGAAGGGAAGTTCAGAGGTTACACGAATTGCCCAAGGTCCTAGAGTAAGCATAGAGGCTGGATTCAAATCCATATCCAACTGACTTCCCAGCGTGTTTTACAACCTAATGAATTACAAGCAGTACTTACACAGACCCTGACACATGATAGGTGCTGAGAAGAGCTAGTTCATTACATTGTTACCATAGCAACAACCAAAAAAAAAATAGAAGAAATATTAGATTCAGTGCCCTTAGGCCTAATACCTAATTGGCCTGATTTACTTTAGATGCCTAAGGACTTATTTATTTTTCTGGTTCTCTTAATATGTTCACCAAACATTTTTTGAATAATTTAATTTCTCTTTATGATACTGTAAAAGGATTGTTTAAAGACCCCTTAAAGATCCTTTAAAGGTGGGAACCACTGTACAGAATTCAGGCATCTTCATTCTTGAAGCCTATTCATAGCAAACTTTAAATAAACCAACTTAAAACAAATGTCCATGGGAGTAATGCCTGGATTTTCAAGTGGGTGCCAGAAAGGAGCCAGTACATGTATTGACATTTAGAATGTCCTTAAGTGACCAACCAGGAAAAGAATGCAGACACTCTGTTTTGCAAGTTTTTATTTAGCTATATGTGCACACACAGACACCCCCTGCGCACATGTGTGTGTGTGCACACACACACACTCTGCTCCTATGTCCATTCTCTGCTTGAAAAGAATGAGGAACAACACATCTCTAAATTAATTTGCTAGGACTGAGGGAAGACAGAAGTAATTTTGTGAAACTGAACTTTAAATTGAAATTTTAAGTTCTAAACTCAGGACGTTTCTTTTTTGAACTCACCCTGGGAAATTTTCTTTTTACGTTTCCAGTTCTTTTAGATCAGCCTGAGATATGGGGTCCAGGCCAACCGATTAATTCAAGCACGGAGTCGCCAAAGTTAACAAGGCCTTTTCCCACTGGAAGTAAGTTATGTGTCCGCTCTGTCTGGAAAAATAAGTGACTCATTTTACTGTCTGCCTGCATAGTGAAATTAGGCAACCCTTACAAAGTCTACATAAGCCACATTTAGACTGTTTAACATTAAGAAGAGATGTTATCCTGATAAGCTTTAGAGTTACAGGGACATAGGACAGTTGGTTGAGACAGGAATAATATAATAAATAAAGCAGAATAAGTAACTTGGAATCATAGCTTCTTCTGATGTCCCACAGGCTCATTCATTCGTTCAATAGGTTTATGTAGGAGTGATAAGCAAGTGAAATAAAGACCCTGCTATGCTCCAGGCATGGGTTAGCAGACAACATAGAGCTAACCAAATCAGATAAGGTCTCTGCTAGGCCTACAGAACAACTGAGGCTGCAGAGAATAGAGAGGACACATTGAGAGGAAAGAGTGATAATTGGAGAACAAGGGAAATGATGCCATATGGTAGAGAGAAGCTGAGACAGGAGATCAGGGCAAATTCATCTCAAAGCAAAGAGAGCCATCATCTCCACTTATTCCAGAATGCCCCCAACCCCTACTCCAGGTGGCTGGGGAAAGAAGTCCTGAAGAAAAAAGTGAACTCACCAGATCTACCAAATATAGCAGTGAGAGGAAAACATACATTTAAAGAAAGAATAAGAAAACAGCATACCTGTTGAAATTTTTAACTTTGGCCCACAAAGTGACAAGCCCAGTTCAGAAGGATGAGTCTCTGGGTTGGGGCCATAATACAATACTTTTTCTATCTCATGGATTTTTTTTAGCTATAATTTCATCAAAGGAATCTGTTCATTCTTCCTTGATCCAAATCATTTTGCTTCAGTCTTTCAAAAATATACCCAAATTTAAGACATATAACTTTGAGAAATCTTTCCAGACTCCATCCAAGCCATAATATCCTGACTCTATTAAAAACCCCTCCCCTGAGCCCCTACCCAAGCTGTTCTCATTGTCCTTGACCATACTCTGGGCAGTAATTGCCAGTGACCATGATCTTCATTCATTCAGTAGTAAATTCCTTGAGGACAGAGGCTCGTTGTAGTCAACCCCACGTCCTTCATTCCTAGTACAGGACCTGGGACCTCATTGGTACTTGAGGCATATTGAACAAAGGAACGAATGAATGAAATGATGGTGTTATTGTTGTTACTATCTGACTTTCTCTTGACAAATTCTTATCATAAAATGGAAGAATCTGAATGAGTCCTGCTTCAATCCCTTAGCTTTGAACTTTAAAGAAGATGGATTGTTAATGGCTATTCCTTTTCCGATAGCAGAAGTATGAGTGAAAGCCCCAATCCTGCCTACCTAGGGAATACTGTGTAACATAGGGAGAGTGTGATCAGCAATGCTTGGCTTCTTATCTCCTGGCAGCACCTCCACCACTGCCTCCAAAACACGTACCAGCCACCCCACCCCGAACAGGCTCCCCCTTAACAACTGGACCAGGTAAGCTTTATTTATTCTGCTCTGGGATGACGTGGCGATCAGCAGTTGCCCTGTACCTCAACATGCTCTTGATGTGGTGGAAGCTATAAGCTAGACTAAACATGAAACTGTTTGCGTTTAGTTTTATTGCCATTACATTTCACTATGTAGACTTCTTTTAAAGTATCACTCCCAGGTTTCACAAAAGGACTCACTTTCCCAACTCATTTTTTCTCTGTATAATGTTGTTGAACAAAGGCCACCTTTACTTGTGAGATGGAAGAAAACAAACTCAATATCAAAAGTCATTGTTCAATTGACATCTCACTTCATTGGATCTCACTGTAATGATTTACAAATTAAAAGGCATAATTTGTATTGTTCCAAGAACCAATAAGTTTTTTTCTAGAATTAAAACTGTGTCATCCACAATGATAATAGAATGGTTCCTGGGATATGCAGCATAAAGGTAAGCTTGGGTGGTGGGAATTTTTCCCAGTAGTTATTAAAGTATTTATTATCCCACGGCAAAGAGATGTGTAAGCATGATGAAATATGGCAAGGAATTGCTGCATGCCTTTAGGCAGATAATTTCTAAGGCACATCTTTACCATCTATTAAAATCAATACTATGTATTCCTACAGTTTATAAGCTACCTAGTCTTACTGGACTAGCAAGTCAAAAGCAGTAGTAGCAGGCTTCCCTGGTGGCGCAGTGGTTGAGAGTCTGCCTGCCGATGCAGGGGACACGGGTTCGTGCCCTGGTCCGGGAAGATCCCACATGCCGCGGAGCGGCTGGGCCCGTGAGCAATGGCGTCCGGAGCCTGTGCTCCACAACGGGAGAGACCACAACAGTGAGACGCCTGCGTACCGTAAAAAAAAAAAAAAAAAAAAGCAGTAGTAGTTATTTTATGTGCCTGGGTCCTTAGAATGCAGTTCTTCATCACCTTTGGAATTCTATTTCAGCTTCATCCTTAGCTATTTATGCAGCCTGGTGAGTTTGATAGCTACAGAATGGGGTATTTATCAACAAGAGCAAATGCAAGACATAGTCATTTATGAAATTTGCATTGATTCAGACCCAACAGAGAGTCATCCAGAGTGTCACAGGTGAAGGTTCAAATCACTTTGGCCCCTTGGATTCCCATGAATGTGTTAGAGATAAATAAATCTACCAGCAACAAAATTATAAATATTGTGGCCCGTGCAAACTGCTATCCGATTTATCTGTAGCCTTGGAACCTTGAAGGTTAACTCTTTTTAAACGTGAAATATGGAAATACTAAGCCAGCTCTTATAGCTAGAAGGTTATTTAAAGGTAAAGTGGCTTCTGCTCATGCCTTGCAATTATTTAGTTAACAATTTCTAATTTAAATAACCTCGGTATAGTAAAAGGTACACGTCCTCACATTTCAGTTGTTATCAAGTATTTCCTGCCAAGCTGTAGAAGATAGTTTTAATTTTTTCTCTTATTACTGATAAGAATTAAAAAGAATAACTAATGCTAATACTTAAGCAAAACAGACTTTTTTGTTTTGCGACTTCAGATAGATATATATCAGTTATGCCTTTGATGTTAACAGGTTAGACTTGAGAAAAGAAATTATAAAGATGTTTTTATAATTTTCTTCCCTATTAAACAGGTATGTATGTAACAGTTCTAATAAGTAGTAAATGTATTCTCATTATCCTCTGTGTGTGTGGTGTGTGGAGTGTGTATGTTTATGTTTGTAAATATTCATGTGGGAATATCTCTTTAAATAATCTTTGTGCTGTGTTTCTGGTGTGTTCAAGGTGGAGGATATACAACTAATTATAATGTGATAATTTTTTTTAACTAACAGATATTGTCATTAGTTTCACGATACATTTTCATTTAATATGCCAGAGTAGACAATCTTTATCAAATGAGGGTGATTTCCAGCTATCAGTTCTTTTTCGGTTGTGTCCTCTGTATTTCAGTAGGCCAGATTTTCCAAAGGGACCTCCCTTTTGGAATTTCCAGTTCCAGAGCTTGTACACTTCTGTGAGCCTAGCACTGCCTTCTCAGAATGACCACACTTTGCATGCCTGTGAGCAGCCTTGGAGGGCAGTCGCGTGTTCAAGTGCTTTCAATGATGGTAGAAGTAGCCAACTCGGGTCACCCCACACGAGAGTAAATAATAGCAAAAAAGGTGATACTCATATTGTAGACGCAAGGAACTCTTCCCTCCCCTTCAACTCCAATCAAGATTTTCTATTGTGAAATATGCCTACCTAGGCACCTCACAAGACAATCTGTGTGCCAGGCTTTGCCTCACCCCTCCCACTTCCCATACAAATAATTTTAACAAAGTCAATTAAATTTTAAAATCAACTACTTTAACCACAGGAAATGACCAGTCAGCCACAGAGGTCAAAATTGAAAAACTACCATCAATCAATGACTTGGACAGCATTTTTGGCCCTGTGTTGTCCCCCAAGTCTTTTGCTGTTAATGCTGAAGAAAAGTGGGTCCATTTTTCTGATACATCCCCGGAACGCGTTACTCCAGAGTTGACTCCAAGGGAAAAGGTGGTGTCCCCACCAGCTGCCTCAGACAACCCAGCTGACTCCCCGCCTCCGGGCCCCCCGGGCCCTCCTGGCCCCCCAGGACCTCCGAGTCCTCCTCGCAATGTACCATCGCCACTCAACTTAGAAGAAGTCCAGAAGAAAGTCGCTGAGCAGGCCTTCATTAAAGATGATTACTTAGAAACAATCTCATCTCCTAAAGATTTGGGGCTGGGGCAGAGAGCAACTCCGCCTGCCCCACCACCACCCACCTACAGGACTGTGGTTTCATCCCCCGGACCTGGCTCCGGCAGTGGTACAGGGACCACCAGTGGTACGTCTTATGTTTGAGTGTGCTTCGTGTGACCGGGAATGGCCTTGGCTACTGCAGTGTGAGCAACGCCTTCCTCCCGCCTGGCAGTTGGCTTTAGAGCTTCAGCCATCCCTCCTTTGGTGTGGGTGTCCTGTGCCCTGTGGCATGTCCTAGTCCATCGAATGCTCACGGTCATAGTGCAAGTCTGTGGATGTGTCTTGCCCTGCACTCGCAGCCCTTAGGAGTGCCCTGCCTTCCACCCTGCAGATAAGGTGTATATTTTTTAAAGAAAGCTGTGATGACATTGTTTAGAATTCAGGAAAAGTTCTAGAAAGACAGGTTACACAGCAAATGAGTTTCATGTTAAATGTCTGATTTCCTCATCAGATGCCTCCACGAGAGCCCTAGTTTGTTTGTTTTGGTTTTTTTTCATTTTTTTCCACTTTATTGAGATATAACTGACAAAATTGTAAGATATTTAAAGTGTACAATTTGATGATTTGATATACACATACACTGTGAAGGATTCTTCCCACCAAGTTAATTAACACAGTCCATCACCTCACATATTTACCTTTTTTTTTTTTTTTTTGGTGAGAAATTTAAGTTCTACTCTCTCAGCAAATTTCAGTCATTCAATACAGTGTTATCAACTATAGTCACCATGTTATACATTAGATCCTCAGACATTATTCAACTTATAAGCTTATAAATCTATGTTTGTATTTTTTTTCAAGAGTCCTAGTTTTTGTAGATCAATGTGTTTTCTTCTGGTTTATTTTTCTGTTTATTTTCCTTATTGTGGGAGAACTATGTTAACTGCTCTAATTACTTCAGAGAAAAAGAAGTAGGGCTTGAAAAAGAGATTTTAGAGGACAGCAAAAAAGAGGCTGCCTTATTGCATCCCCAGCCTAATCAAGCTGCCACTGAAACAAACTGCTCTCTGATGTCATCATTTGACATGCTCATCAGCCTACAAGGTCAACTCTAAGTATAATGACAGGTGATGGAGCAGTTTATCAGAAATGTACATTTTGGGATTCTAAATGCACATGTTGACATTGAATCTGATTTTTTGGTTTCCCTTATTTGAAGCTTCATTTTGTGCTCTCTAATTATGAAAGGATGAGAACTACCAAGCATATCCAAGAAAGACCAAGATTTTTCTAATGCATCTTCTGTATTATTCATTCCATTGGTGCTCATGTTTGTCTGACAAGATCCTCCAGTGCCTTCCCAACTGTTCCTGTGGGTTTGGTTTAGGTTCCTTTGCAGGGGTGTCAAGGACTATTTGTTTTTTATTTTCTTTGGAAGAGGCGATCAAGTTTAAGTTATTTAGATCTAGTAAGAGACAGAAAGGAAGGGCGTTTGTTTCTATTCTAATAGTCATCATTGCTTCCGCTTTCAATGGAGTATATTTCAGTGCTTGCTCTGGTTTGCAAACTGCTCTGTGCTTTAAAGTGAGAGCATCCAAGCCGATCAAGGAGAGGACTGGAGAGTCACCTGCACTGCACACAAAATCAGTGTTTTATGTCATTAGGTGTGCCCTTCCTCCACCAAAAAGGGAAAAGAATGCAGTACTAAAATTTAAGTTTGGGAAACTGTGTTAAAACAAAATCGGCAGGCTTCTTTAATATAGGACCTCTGAGAGCCATTATTGTGCCAATAAGAGCAACAGCTATAGTTTCTTGTCCTGGCTTCATGCCAAGAACTTTATGCACATCATTTCAGCCTTACAACAACCCCATGAGGTGAATACTCTTATTTCCCCCATTTTACAGATCGAGAAACCAAGGCTCTTGGATGTTTAGTAATTTGCCCAAGTTTACACAGCTGCAGGTGGTAGACTTGGGATTCATCCTCGGTCTCTCTGATCTCAAGCCTGTGTTCTCAATCACTATGCCCTCCAGGCACTCTTGTAAGGTTTAGTGACAAAATATCCCAAACTTATTTGAGACTGACACACACCTGTACTGCACATCAAGTTCACCAAAAGTCTTCTCTCCAAACCTACTCCTCTGTGTTCCTTTCTATAATTCTGGAGGGTTAGAGCCTCATTTCCACCCTCAATTGCTTTTTAGGTCTTTGGGGTTCTTACTTAACTGTAAAGATAATAAAGGGCCCCTAGGTAAAACCTTCATTTCAGACCTCAACCCCAAAGAAGCTGGTTGTCCTCTGTCAAAGAGGGGCATGTTTCCATTGCCTTGGATGGGACTCTCTTTCCTGGGCCAGACTCTGAGTCTTCCGAAAGAATTTTTCAAGGAATATTGCCTTCTCTCCAGTGGCCCGGCCACTATGCTCTCCTCAAAGTAAACACCTTTGGTCGGGGGAGGAGAGCTTTGTTACTCACCCAGCTCCTCCAACACCTTCCACAAGGCTCTGGGAGATGATTGTTTGATTGAATTGACCACTGAGCTAATGAGTGACAAGAGAGGCTCTGGCTTTCTTTCTAGAATCCTTGGGAGTTTTGTTGTTTTAATGTTTAGTTTCCATATTCTTATTTAAAATGACTTTAAAATGTTACCGGTAAAGACTATCAATTCTTAATAACTGAGCTGGAAAAAAACTATACTTTGCTGGTATTAAAGGATTGAATTTCTAAGTAGAAGACTGAACTGGGCCAATGAAGCTCATGAATAAATAAAACTGTGCACCATTATCTCCTTAATTAAGTCCCAGTTTATTTGCTCATAAATCTTTTATTGATGAAATATACACAGACTGGCAGAAATGTAAATTTAGGATTAAAACAATAGGATACGGTCTCATGTTTTAAAGATTCGTAGTGCTTATCACTACCTGCTTCTTAAAACTTAACCTGATGGGAATAACTCTTCTTGTATACCTCAAACTATATTTAATTAGATACCATTATGCCTACTTTAAAATTTTCATTCACACTGAGATGACTGCCACTGACCAAGTTTAGACAGTACTCAGGCCTCGTGAATCAGAAGAGTTACCTGCTATTGAAAAAGTTGGAAGTTAAGAATTTGCTCCAAGAACTGTAGTTTCCTTATGGCAAAAGTTTAAAATACATAGTTTGGCCAACACATTGCTTTATTGGAATGCAGACACTGATTCTTGGCAAAGGCTATCTCTTATCCTATGTGGGCTGTGTGTGCCCAGGGGATGGAATGGAGAAAGTGTTTTCTTGGCCTGCAGCAAGTTTGGAAGCCAGGGAAAGAGAGGTGTCCATAAAGATAGAACATTCAGTGCAACGTTTCCCTACTGGGGAAACTAAAGCAATATTAAATCATGTTAAACACAAACAGACACACACATACAACCCCCTATAAGCAAATAACTTTGAGCTACCTGAGGTTGAATTAAACAAATATATTTCCTAACTACATGTCCAATATGGAAGCCACTAGGCACATGGGGCTATTTTAATCTTAATGGTAATTAATTAAAATTAAAAATCAGTTATTTAGATGCAGTAGGCACAATTCAGTGCTCAGTGGTCACATGTGGCTAATGGCTATCTTATTGGACAGCACTTGTTCCAGAACATTTTCATCATTACAGAAAGTTCTTTTGGACAGTATCGTTTTAGGGCTTTTAATGTGCTGGTCACCAAAAAAGAAACACAGTGTGAAACCATTCTCACATATGTTTAATACTTTCTTCAAAGCAATGGTATAATTGTGTCTTAAGGAACACAAGTTGGGAAAGACTGATTCTTTACATATTTCGAAGTGCATATATTTTAATTCATTTGATTCTCCTCCACAACATTGTGATGTATTAGCCTCATTTTACAGAGAAGGAAACGGATGCTGAAAGATAGCACTTGCCACCGTTACAAAGCAATAAATAGCAAAGCCATTATCTGTCTGACCTCAGGTCTGTTGGATTCGATTTACCACTTCTCCCCACCACTCCCCTCCCCCACCCACGAGCACACACACAAAAAGAGAGATGAAAGTTGAAGTCATCCTTATGCGGTTCTCATACCAAAGCTATGATCGAACTCCAGGTTGAGAGCAGCAGATGGATTGAGAGCATGTCAATTGTTGCCAACTCTTTTGAACTCACAAAACTCAAATGATGTACATGTGATTTTTAAAGTTAAACAATGCTGTCCAGTTATTTTCCAGCATTGTTCTTGGGAATAAACACTGCTTGAAGGGAAAATGAAAGTATAATTGAAGGTAGAAGAATGAGGATAGAGATGTACAAATAATAACCCTCTATATTCTTGCAATACAAAATAATTGTGTAATCTCACAAAATCGTGTGAAGCCTTAGTACAATTGTGAAATACTCCTTAGGCCCTGACTACTCTCTGCTGTGTGGGTTCTGTCAAGCAGGTTTTTCTTCTTAAACACTCCCTTGGTGTCTTCTAACTGTACAACGAATCAATGAAATCAATTCAATAAAGAAAAAGTAAGTAAAACAGTAAAGAAAAAGTGCCCACAAAGGAAAAGGAAACCAGTTAACTAGCTACTTTTTTCCTTGCTTCTAGTTGTACCTGTATCAAAAAACAATCTTTAACATCATCAACTGCCTTCTATTTGTGTAGTATTTTATAGTTTAGTAAATACTTTAAAAAGCATTGTCCATTCCAATTGTTACAAACCCTTTGCAAAGTAGAAACATGTCTTATTTTTTAAAACAGGAAGCTGAGGCTCAGAAAAGTCAAGATCCTACAGCTGATAAGAGGTGCGGAGGGCCAGAACTCAGGTCATCCGACTTTTCATCAGTTTTTTCGGTATTCCACACTGCCTCGATGACAACTACTTACTGGTTTTCCAAGTATTACTGAAACTGGATTTTAAAATTTCCCTTCTAGACTAACTTGTAAGAAAAGGATAAGCAGCTGACCTTTTCCTGAGATTGACTCAGAAGACTATTTCTTGGAAATAGACCCATGGACAGACATTTTGACCCATTCCTATAGCATGGTTTTCCAGCAAAATAGAACCCTCAAAAAATCTCCATAAAACTTCCTGACAAAGACTTTGCTGTGTAAAGATTTATTTCCCATCTCTTTGCTGTCACTTCTGTTTTCTGAAAACGTCCTGGGTATAAAGAAAACTTTGTAGTGGGACCTGTCAAAATATACCCTATTCTTTTATTCAGAGAAGATTAGCCAAAGACTAAGAATATTTATATTGAGAGAGAAGTATGCAGTCTGTCCATGCGAAAAGAAGACCTTTGTGCAATATATGGGGCTAAGGTCCACCTAAAGCTACAAGACACTGCATTTAAAAGCTCAGGCTTTGTAGTTACATAGACCATTTGAGCTACGTGACCTTGAGCAAGTTACTGAATATCTCTGAGCTTTACTTTCTACTGAGATAGTAGAAGTACCTTCCTCCAAAGCTTATTGTGGGGATAAAATAAGATAATGCATGTAAAATGCCTAAAATAGATACTGGCCCAATAAAATAAAAAGTGAGTATACAATAAAAAGTTGGTAGTGGTGGAGAGGAGGTATCGGTAGGGATGGGTGGTAATAATTAGAAACGTTTCGCACCAATGAAACTACACTTAGAATAAACAACACAGAGAAACACAACGCACTCAACATTTCAAATTGTTTAAACAAAGGAGCAAGATTTTCACCTCCAGGACACGCCTAAGATGGGAGCAGATGATGAGGTGATGGGTTTTGCTGCTCAACTCCAAAGCTCCTTGAGAATCTGAAAATCTGGACATGGAGGTGCTGGTCTAGGATTCTCCAGAGTACAGAGTTTTGTGACATGTTGGAGGGGAGGCTAGGTGGGGACAGATATTTTCCTGGGGCACAATTTCTTAGATTTTTTTTGGAGTGATTTGATACCTGTGCTTCTAATCAAAGTGAAAAAAACCTCAGGAGTAGTTGGAACTTCTCTGACTGGACAAGAACAGTTTGGAATATTGATTGGACTTTCTTAAGGTTGTTAGCCAAGTAGTTTACTCGTGTATCCCAAACAGATGATTGAAGACAGGCAGACCCCTGAGTCTAGAGACCTCTCTGGTGTGCTCATCAGCGTGCATGCCAACCTCTGTGTGTCCTCTGTGTTTCACATGCTTGTCATTGACAGCCAGAAAAGTAAATCCAAGAGGCTCTTTTAAAAATCATCACAGGGCTTCCCTGGTGGCACAGTGGTTAAGAGTCCGCCTGCCGATGCAGGGGACATGGGTTCGTGCCCCGGTCCAGGGGGATCCCACATGCCGCGGAGCGGCTGGGCCCGTGAGCCATGGCTGCTGAGCCTGAGCATCCAGAGCCTGTGCTCCGCAACAGGAGAGGCCACAACAGTGAGAGGCCCGCATACTGCAAAAAAAAAAAAAAAAAATCATCACAGGCAACCTCTACACAGACAGATTCCTACCTAGCCTCCTTTGAAAAATAAAATCCTCTAAATTCAATGTGTTTCTGTTAAGATTCTACACAAAGTATGCACGTACCATCTAATTTACTTTCTTACATTTTGTCCTTTGCTTACCATCAAGTGTTTGCTTACATTTACGAAGTTAGCACTCATATCTTGAAGCACAGTAAGAAGGATACTTCTCTTCTGCGTTTTATATATATAAATATGTATATATATATACATATTTATATATATGTATATATACATATAATGTGAAAAATCTTTTTTTTTTCAAGTTCTAACCTCCATTTTCATCTTGGACATAAATAAATTCTGAATATGCAAAAATCAAGAGAATTTAAAATAAGTTTGGTGTGTATCATGGTCAAAATGAAGGATACCCACCCACCAAAAGAGTCTTAAGAATATATTTTCTGTCACAGGGAGTAATAAAAGGATTTACCTTTCACTGGGTGTCACATGACAACAAAAGGCAACGAGCTTCAGCTTCTGCCATCAACCATAGTTCAACCTAGTGATTTTTTTTCTTTATTGAAAAAAAAAAAAAAAAACCCAAACCCCTTGTGCTACAGAGTTGACTGTACTAACTGCTGAGGTGAAAAAAATGGCTGTGATTGACACTGTTTCAGGGAATGGGGAAGGCGGGATCCAGTGATGACAGCACTTTTGGCCACCTGCGTTCCTTGCCATTTTTAACACCAGCTTGTTTTTCAGGTGCATCATCCCCTGCTCGGCCAGCCACCCCCTTGGTTCTTTGCAGCACCACGACCCCACCTCCACCTCCTCCCCGGCCTCCGTCTCGGCCAAAGCTACCTCCAGGGAAGCCTGGAGTCGGAGATGTGGTATGTTCCCTTCTGCCCTGGCCTGCTCAGAAACATCCAGTGGGAATGACAAACAGGAGTCCAAGTGCCTGAACGCAGGTCATCTCAACTTCAGGTCTAAGTCTTACTTACAGTGCTTGTACAAATGGCCCTGACAGGTGACATCTGAAAGACAGTCACTGCAATCAGAGTGTACATTTCAGTTGCCCTCAAATCTCTACCATCTTTCAAGCCAAAGTCAAAAATAATAGGAATAGGATCCTGGGGCCCTTAGTTCTTCTACAGTGGGTTTGATGAAAATTAAGATAATAATGCTCAATTGTGCTAAATCCTTTAGAATGGGAAGTGTTTCCTTTCACCATATTTATCTGATTTGGAAGATTCCAAGGGAGGGCAAGTCCTGATTTCTGTCCCTAGACTACAGAGAAGTTACTGGTGGTAGGCACACTATGTGAATATAAAGGAGGATGGTATGACCCAATGAGTTTTTTCTGACGTTTCTTGCATCATGTTTTAAGGCTGAGGGGTGGGAAACATTCTGTGTGAACAATTAAGAGACTTCTGGCAGAGGTAAATTTCTTTGGTATCTGCACACAGGAGTCACAGACTGCTGATGTCCCTGATATCTAGTTTAGCTAGCACAGTACAGTATTCTGTATTAAAATATCTTTCAGTGGGTATAAGCTCTCACATTATGTTACTTGCTTAGTTCCTGGGGGCATAAGAGGCCATCCTCCTGAAACATCACTGACCACATCCCAGACCTCAGCTTCTCTAAATGTGATGTTCCTGTTGAGTGCAGCGCATTACGGTTGATGGTTCCTCTAGCTCCATCCACAAGCTCCTGTACAGATATAATCAATTTCAGTGTAAAAATGGTGCCACCCATTCTCTTTTAAGAACCTGAGTTGTCATATCTGGGGCCGGAAGACACTAAAAATATGGAGGACAGACCTGTGAATCTAACTTTCCATTTCTTTTCTTCTCCCTGCAGCCCCGACCTTTCAGCCCTCCCATCCATTCTTCCAGCCCTCCTCCGATAGCCCCCCTAGCCCGGGCTGAGAGCACTTCTTCAATATCGTCCACCAATTCCTTGAGTGCAGCCACCACCCCGACAGTTGGTAAAAATTATCTCCTCTCTTCTAATCTGTTTGTGGTTTTGACTGGCTATTATTTATGGTCTGAAAACCCTAATGCCCTATGTTTCTGATCAAAGTTGTTTTGCTGTGTGTTTTGCTACTATCATCTGACTCTTCTTTTAAAAGCACCTTCTCAACAAAGAAGGCAAAGTGCTTTAAGTAAGCAAATAAGCAAATAAAAGAATGTGAACACCTGTGTTTTGCAGGAATTCTCTTATGCTATTTCCATGCAGAGCTATTCATAAAAGTAAAGAAGAAATCATTAAATAAGATCCTATAATTTAGATATTATTTCTTATCATGAAAATAGTCTCCATTGAGGGGGGAATGTTTTTTTTAAAATTCCAACCATGTAACCCATCAGAAATCACAAAATTTAGAACTTTTATTTTCTTGGAGCTTTCATTTCTTCATCACTTTGGTTCTCCTTATGTTGACAGATGGTATAAACATGGGCACTGTGGGACGTGAGAAAACTTTTCGACATTTTTTGTAGTGCTTTTCAGTGATGTGCGGTCAATTTTCCCCAAGAAATAAGTCATTGCTGGCATTTTCAGTAAATGCCTTTGTGCCTCTTTCCTTATGGTGTGATGAAAGTGAAGAGTTGAGAATGGCTGCTCAGCTGGATGGTTTTCCCAGGTTTAAATGCCTCTTTTTGCCTGGACCGTCTTCCTTCTTCCCAAGGCCGGTCTCTGTCTACACCTCTTTACCCACCTTCCATAGCTCCTGCTGCCTCTCTTATGTTTGCATGGTATCTCTGACCTGGGCTTTCCCATTCCATTTTTTCCCATTGTTTTCCTTTATTGTCTGAATGCCCTCCAAGTCTCCCATATTATAAACCAGCTGGCTCATGCTGCATTGCTTGGGAGAATCATTAACCAAAGCTAAATAAATTCCTGCTGCTACTTGCCAAAAAAGAGCACACTACAGAGTTGCCCATGTGAGGAGTAATTTGATCAAAGCCTGAAGCTCTTCTGGAGAAGAAATCCCTCTTTTCCCAGGGAAATAAGTTAAAGTGTGACTCTTAGGCCCCCAAAGAGAATTTCGACCATATCACGTGCTCTACATTTTTAATCAGATCAGCCCCAAAGAATTCTTCAAATTTGGTGAAAATATAGCCAGCTATCCAATTTCATATGATTCGTTAACAGACAGATATTTAACATCATTTATATAACCATGTTTATTCTTTATCTGCATCATCAGCTGGGGCAATTCAGGGCTCCCTAATTTTAGATGCCTATTAGCTAGTTTCTCTCTGGGTTTTGTTGTTGTTGCCGTTTTGTTTTGTCTTTTCTGTAACTTCCAACCTTATTTTTGAACTCTCTTTAATACTCTTGATTGCTACAGCCATTTCCCCCACTCCTGCTCTGTTGTTTTTCTGTTGTTTTTTCCTCGAGGTCATTTGTTCCACTCACTCTCTGTGATTTTCCTGGTGGTTCAGAGAGGAAAGTAAGGATAATAAACTGTCACTCAGAAAGCAGACCTCAAGTAACCTCAGATGACCATCTAACCTATTCCTTCAACTCACTGAGATTCATAGAGAAAATTGCACACACACAGCATTTGACCTGTGGCCACGTTTTGTACCATGTGTTCTCATGCTCCCTGCTGCAGAAATCTCAAATCCTGGCCAGTGACTCTGATTCTTTTTTTTTTTTTTTCGGTACGCGGGCCTCTCACTGTTGTGGCCTCTCTCGTTGCGGAGCACAGGCTCCGGACACGCAGGCCCAGCGGCCACGGCTCACGAGCCCAACCACTCCACGGCATGTGGGATCCTCCCGGACAGGGGCACGAACCTGTGTCCCCTGCATCGGCAGGCGGACTCTCAAGCACTGAGCCACCAGGGAAGCCCAGTGACTCTGATTCTTAACACAGCTAGTATGCATTCTTTTAAGATGAACCACAGAGGGGCTAAAAAGAGAAAAAAGCCACCTGAGAGGCTGGTCACATTGCTTCATTGCTGAGGAGCATTCTGATTTTATCTGTTTGGGTCTGTTATTTTTGTTTGGTCTTCATCTTCCTCACTCTCTTGTTCTTTATTTCCTGCTGCTGTGGGTCACCTGACAGCCGTTTCTCTCTGAAGTAAATACATTGTCAACAACCGCCCAGCAGCACCTTCTGTAGCGTTGTTTATCTCTTTTTGGAGAGGATGTGCTTTGGCTGTTCAGCAATAAGGTGCTGACTGTTCATGACTGCCTTGGAACATCAACTTAATGTAATCAGATGGCTTGGGGGAGATAGAATTTCAGCAGCAAATTCCTGACATCGACGGCTCAATAGTTCCCTCCCTCCACCAAGATACTTTTCTGACATTTCCTGTGACACTTGTGCCAAAATTGGGACATGTGTGGCAGAAACTGGATACTTATTATTTGTTCTTGCTTATTGCAAAGTTTAATATAATTCAAGGATTAAATGTTTAAGAGCATGTCTGATCTTCCTACACAACAATTCAAGTAAGAATTCGCTCCTGCCAGACTTTGGGCGTAAAATCTTTTTCATGAGACCTGTGATTATAAAGTAGTAAATCTGATGCCACAACTGAAAACAGGACTTTCTGTGCATTGTCAACATGCCAATAATGAAGAGTCCCTTTGCAACTATATGTCACTGAATTTAAGTTACCTTCAATTAGAAGATGCACTATTATTTTCTATATGACTGAGAAAGGGCGGAGAAAGCTGCCAGTTGAGGTAAGGTGCAATACTTTCTTATCCTATTGATTTTAAGACCCATCCCAATTCCAGAGAGGTTAAAAAGTACACATAGGGCTTCCCTGGTGGTGCAGTGGTTGAGAGTCCGCCTGCCGATGCAGGGGACACGGGTTCGTGCCCCGGTCTGGGAAGATCCCACATGCCGCGGAGCGGCTGGGCCCGTGAGCCATGGCCGCTGAGCCTGCGCGTCCGGAGCCTGTGCTCCACAACAGGAGAGGCCACAGCAGTGAGAGGCCCACGTACCGCAAAAAAAAAAAAAAAAAAAAAAAAAAAAAGTACACATAGTAGAATCAATGACATACAATAAACTCCTTTTGTACTGAACAAAGCTCACAGGACCTTCACTATTTGATTTGGGGGGAAGAATCCTATTAATATTATGTGAATAAAGAAAGTGTTTAAAGTTATTCTATTGTAAGAAACAAATTCCTAGACATTTAGAGATAAATGGAGTTATCTCTAATTGTATATAACCAATTTATTATTTGTTTCTTATTTCTATAGGTGATAGTCATTTTTTTTGATGTTTGCAAAACCTTCCTTTGGTACCCCAATGCAAAAAGACCACCACGAAGACAGTTTTTCTTCATTGTTAAATTCACTATGAATTATATTCCTTCACTGTTAATTATGCATTTTTAAATTACATCTTTAACATCCCAGGAATCTGTAATGAATGAAAGGTAATCATTTACGGGCACCAAAGGAAGCATCAGATGGACTTTGATGCTTCCTTTGGTGTAGATCTTTGAGCAAAAGTGATTTGTATTCAGTACAGGAATATTAGCCATCGCATTTAAAACTTAAAATATTTCCTCCAAGTCTTTGTCTCTCTAAGCTGGGTGGCAATTCTGACTTAGATAAGCTTTTTAAAAAATATATCTGTATTAACATCAATTATTCTGGACAAAAAGAAAGACCTCTGGAGGTGGATATTCTTGATCCCAATTTAAAATTCTCACACTTCAGTACTTTTTCCTTCTGCCCTTTTTTTTTTTTTTTTTTTTTTGGAAAAGCCTGTCTCCAGTACTGACTTCCCCATCTCAGATCCATCTGAGGCAATTTCCATGGTTAGTTCTTTTTTTTTTTTTTTTTTTTTTTTTCAGTACGCGGGCCTCTCACTCTTGTGGCCTCTCCCACCGTGGAGCACAGGCTCCGGACACGCAGGCTCAGCGGCCATGGCCCACGGGCCCAGCCGCTCCGCGGCATGTGGGATCTTCCCAGACCGGGGCACGAACCCGTGTCCCCTGCATCGGCAGGCAGACTCTCAACCACTGCGCCACCAGGGAAGCCCTCCATGGTTAGTTCTTAAGGAAATTTTTCTTCTGTACTTGATTTGAGTGTTGCCCTTATTTAAATTAAGCACAGAGCTATGCAACCACCCATTTTTTAAGTTCTCTGATTTATTTAATATGTTTTCTTCTAAGCGCTCAATGTCCACAACCACAATAAAAAATGATAGCCAAGCTGTTCAACCCTTATGAACCATTCTTTTGTAACTTCAGCTCAAAGAACAAATGACAGTATTGGAGGCTCCTCATTTTAAGGAGACTGTAAACAGAAAATTAGTTCTTCAAAAGAAAGGAATATTCTCCACCATTCCCCACTAATAGGTATGAAAAGGCACTGTTACATTCAGTTACTGCCAATGTAACTGTTTTGTGTCCTATTTTCTGGAGATATTATGGGGTATCCTTCTTAGGGCCAGTTCTTGTTCCTCTCCAACAGATATTATAGGAGTTGCATTCGCTTATTCTAGCCACCAAGGAAACTACATGTATATTAAAAGCTGATTGACAGGTGCTATCCTAGAGCCTTAAGAATTGACAAAGAAATAGTTTCCCTGCCTTATTCACTAAGTATTCACTAAGTCTAAGGAGGCAAGCTAGTAGAATATTTTCAAAGAAGCAGAGTTTTTGAAATAATTTTACTACCCTCATCCATTTCCTTATCTTACTTCTCTAAGTTCTAGGGAAGATTCTCCCTTACCAGTCTTTGTACAGAATTTATTCAATTTTCTATTAAGGTTATAATAATACCCTTCAGACATGTGGCATTGATTGATCTAAATCACATAGAATAAAACTTCAATTGTCTACATTTGTTTGTTGGTGAGGAGGGAGACCGTGTACAGAGATCCAGAATGGTTGGGATTCAGAGCAACTGTCGTGACCAGTTTACAAAGACATTTGGCCATGCCTGATACCATAGCCAAAGATGGAATTACAATAACGCTGTTCAAAATTAACAATCCATAACTACCAAGTACAGGTGCAAGGCAAATTGAATTTGGATATTGATGAAGTTAAAATGGGATACTTCATTCAGGGCCTCAGATTCATACTGTTGCATTTTTATGGTCTCATTAAAAGCTTCCTCTTTCCCCATGGGGAGGAAGGTGCATGCTGGGTGATCCCATTGAGCTGTCAGCGCTCTGTCCACAGGTTCTGTTGATGGATATATGTCCAGCCACTTGAGAATTGTGTCTGAGTGAAATACACCTGCACGAGTCAATTATTAATGATAGTGCTTTTAACAACTCCCTGAAAAGGTGGGGGTGTGATTTCTTCCATGGAGCTGACTTCAGTGAATTCACAGATGCTAAAATCTGGCATTTTTTAGATTTCCATTTCTTCTCATAGGCTCATCATGAAATAAGCACATCACTTTTTTATACCCTTTCCATAATCTCAGCGTCTTAGGTTTTGTTTCCTTTTCCATTAAAATCATTCCTGTGTTTCGATCAGTGAAGTGTGTTGCTTGATTTCATTTGAGATTTGTATTTGTGTTTTTGTTTTCCATTCTTTTATATTTCTTTGGTTCGTAGTGTCAGAAGATGATGTTTTTTATGACAAACTGCCCTCGTTTGAAAGGCGCTGTGAAACGCCTGCAGGTATGGTGCTAGCCGAGTGATCTCTAGATACCTAGACTTTAAAAATCCAAGCCCTTATGCCATCTGAATGCTCAATTCATGGATATGCTCCTCACCTCATGAGTGTCCAGTGCCGATCAGATGCACCGTCTATTTACCATTCATCGTGGAACTCATGCCACGGAAATGTTTTTTGAGACAACATTTTATAAAGCAGCAGGTTGCATGACAGTTTCTCAGTGAAAAGGTTCAAAAAAGGTGAGATGCTATTGCTTTGTGAATTTACAAAGGGAGGAATAATTTAACTGCTCAGAATTACATGTCCAGTGATGGCTTTTTAAATTAAAATTATAGTAGAGCACCGTGAGTAATCTTGTTTTTTCTTTGGTACGTAGGTAAAGGGTGTTTTGTGTCTGTATGCCTAAGGTGATTCCAGGGGAGGGGATGGAAGAAATATGACATCTTCCATGAACTTTCAATTGATATGCAATGCTGTTGTCATTGAAAACCTCAGCTAAGTTTTATATAACCTATAACTCTGAGTTTATCTTTTTGAAAACCTAGAAGGGGATGACATTGAAGATGAAATAAATACAGCAATTGCTGAATGACAGTTTGGCCAAACTAGTGCAGTTAAAATATGCTGACGCCCCTGCATGGCCAGGAAGACTTCTGCTCCATGCTCACCAGCACCGAGTACCAAGCTACCAGCAACACGTGCCCATCCCTTTAGGCCTCCATAGCTTTGCTTTTGCTTTCTGTTTCCCGAACTGAAAACAAAATAATAATAGTAACAGATTGCCAGCCTTCCCTTTTTCCTGCACGCTAATGGCATGCAGTGCCTCTGCCCTCCCCCCTAGTGAGATTAATGACCTGCTCTGTAACTCATACTGTGTCCTTCTCTCTCCCTCTCCTTAACCTTTCCCATCCCGCTTCAACTCCTGGCCATGCAGAGAATGAACAGCCTTCCCTCGTTTGGTTTGACAGAGGAAAGTTTTATTTGACTTTTGAAGGTAAGTAGTACATAGCATACCAGATTCTGATTTATCCTCCCCTCATGCCTTTTCCCCATTCACATTTTTAAATCCCAGTTCTCTTCAAAAGACCTGGTCTCACTTTCTATATAAAAATGCTATGGCTACTTCGAAAGTATTAAATACTAAAGAAAATATTCCATGAATTTGGTTTGTATGGGATCTTCAATTTTTTCATATTAAAAAATTAAAGCTAATTTGCAGTTAATATTGGTTACTTAATTAACTGTGTTAAATTGAAAAACAACAAACACCTTTTTTGGGCAAGGAACTTAACTCTGTCAACCAGGGCTCTTTCCTAACTCTTTTGCAAATGCAATACAACAAATATAAGGACATTTTTGGCTGGAATTGGAATTTAACTTTGCTTTGGATAATTAATATTTCAGATACAACATCCATTATTGTAAAATGTAAATGTGTAAATATTCTTATGACAAGCAATGCTGCATGGGAGATCAGAAAAGTGAGGAAAAGAAAAAAGGTATTTTAGTAAGTTCTATTTACATCTTCTGAAATGGAAATTGAAACTGGAATGACTAGTAAAATGGACAGCTACCACTGGACTTGCCATTTTAGAAGATGAAAGAAAATATATGTAAATATAATGTCAGATGTCTAACCTCAATGTTGGATAATTTGTTATATTCTGTATTAAGGATTAGCATTCTTCTGTTTTATATTTAAATTCTAAATCATTTTAACGGGCCAGGAATTTGATAAAATGGCCTGTTTAAACTATTGTATAGGAAAAATTAAGTAGTTCAACTTAATTAATGGACTATCTTACACATAGCACTTAAAACTCTGCTTTCTACGATTTTAAATAGCTAAGTTTATCTTGGGATAAAAAGTTGGCCAAAAAATATTCTACTCTAGAGTTGAACCTAAATATTGAACGTTTTATATTTCATGACAACAAAAAGAACTTTCTTAAGTGTGTGTTTTAGCACAATTGTAAAAAATCAGAATGACTGATACAGATTTTGAAGTAGTTTTTGTGGTGTGGCCTTTTTCTCTTAACAGTGACTTTTCCTTGCAAGATGGTCCCAGAGATGGAAGTCCTTAGCTTGGAGTAGCTTGGGTAGCAGCAGGAAATATTGTATGATTTAAAGCTTCCCAATACTTGATGTCTGTCCTGGGTCAGGCAGAGAACAGGTGGATAGGCAGTCTTTAAGGGAAGATGCATATTTTCCACATGATGTCGAAAACCTTCGTTGCCTCGGGCCATTAATTTTGTGATAACCAAGATGCAAAATCCACAAACTTATGACATGCTAAACTTTCTCTTCAAATCAGATGGAATTAAAAAGTGCCCAGGTGTATTTTTACTGATCAGCACATCTCAGAGCAGAAGCTACGGTTGAATAGGTTGGTGATCCTGACTTATAGCCAATACCTGCATACATAAAGGCCCTTTCTCTGGTTCAGTCTGGCCATGGTAGAAGTTGTAGTTTACCCTGCTTTAACCAGGAAATTAAGCCATATGCTACCGGCAACCTTCAAGTAACATCTGGGGCTCCAAAAAATATATTTCATAATTTTTTGTTGGTGTGGTTTGTTTTGGCTTTAGAGTATCTGTTGGTTGGTTTGCTTGTGTTTGGGTTTGGATTTCTTTAAACAGAGAGAGGTAAACTTTTTCTGAAGATACCAATCTAAAGAGAACTTTTGGTTGTTGGTTTGTTTGTTTTTAAAATCCACATCATCAATCAAATATAAGTATTAATAAACATATGGAATAACAATGTGAACCCCTTTTTTCATTTTAGGAAAAGAAAATATTTGTTAGTAGATTTTGGGGTATCTAAAGTTGGTAACATTGCCATTTTAATTAGTAAGATCCTAATTCCTTAAGCATCTCAATTTGAGCCAAGAGAGGTCATACAAGAAAGCGGTTGAATAGAAATTAATTGGAACCTATAGTTCTGGGTTAGCTTCATCTTGGACTTTGCTCAAGGCTGGAAAGTATAGACAGGGCTTCTTAAGGGACTATAGGAGCAGCTGTTTCATAAATGTGTCCCTAGTCTTCTCATCAAGAAACGCTCATGCAGATGAAAATACTTTGTTTTCATCATTTAAGTACATTAGTCTCAGGTAGTTTTAGCTAGTGCAACCTGGAATGATTTTTAAATTTTCTGCTGTGATGATAAAATGGCATAGAAACAGTGACATGTTAAAATGCCTTGAGAATAGTGCCCCTACCCAAATTTTAAACTCCCAAAAGACTGTCATTCAACATGTTTTATTGAGTAGCACTTTCAGTATATTCTTCTAGGGCACTCTGGCTTTACCCACATTTTTTATTATTAATGTTAATTATCATTATCTTCAATTATTTATTCAGGGAATGCAGAAGAGGAAGAAAGATTCCCAGCTCAAAATATTCACTTGTTCTAAATAGCTTTGAAATTATTATTTGTTGGCATCTAAATAGTGTTTCTATCATGTTCAAAACCTTAGCCTGTCTTATCCATTGCTTTGTTCTTACAGTGCTCTAGGCATTGTGGTTACCCAGTGAGTGTTTGAGTCACTGACCAATCAACCAACTCACTAATGAACATTGCCTTATGAACTTATTTGGAGATAACTTGAGATGCTTCACACCTCCAAATTTAACTTAACAAGAGAGATAGAAAAGCATTAGATGATAGTTCTAACTCAGAAGAGCTCCAAAGCTTGTGTTAGTGGTTTACTTTTATAAACAATTTCATTTTTAAAAAATTCACTGAAATTTTAACCTATTTAAGTTGAGCTGAAAAAATTGGTGAAGGTTACGAAAGGTGGTAACTGTTTAAATTCATTCATCCAGGAGTATATCCAACTGAAACTATCAAGTATTCTTCTGAGATGGAAGGAAGGGAAAGATATTTCCATAACAAGTAGAAGATGTGACTGTTAGATATTTGAATAATTCTGTAGAGCATTTGAACATCAGGATGTTTCCAGAAATGTGCTGTCCCTCTCTTTGTTTAACTTATTTAACTACAAAATCATCTTGTATCTGGTAATGGAGAAAAAGATGACCTACAACCATACATTCTTGAGTGTCACCTCTCCTCTGTGCATACAGCCACTTGCACTCTCCTCTCGAGACAGCTCCGTGCTCCCGTTTACTAGTCTCACTCCCACCAACCTTTGGGAATGCTATGTCCTTAGCAACACCCTTCTCTGCATTCCCAGGCTCTCTGCCACACTCGCCCACCTGTTTCCTTAACTGTATCCCAGCTCTCTCCAGGGGCCATCTCTTCTCCTCTAGCTCTCTCCACAGAAAGTTCCTCAGTCTTCTGTGGGCCCTATGTCATGGGACTACGAGTTCTCCCAACTCCCCATTGCTACCTCCAACTCCCACTCCCCTTAATGTAAAGCAGCCATCTGCTCATTCTACCTTTTACTTACGGCCATCCACCACTGACTACAGAGCATTCCTCTGCGTTCATCTACAGGCTTAGGGATGCTGGCAGCCCCTTTTCACCCTCTTCTCCACCTCACTCCCTAGCTTCATTTTGTGTCATAGATTCGATGTGGATGATCCACCCAACACCCTCGCTCCAGAGCCTCTTGACTTCTTCAGTTCCAATAAACTTTCCCTCCACTGATTAACCCACACCTCTGGCCACATCTTGGAAATGGTCCCTACTGACAAGTGTCATTTTGGCTATTTCAGAACTAACCATGTGTCCCCCTTCCTATACAATGATTCTTTCATTCAACAAATATTTATTGAGTACTACTGTGTGCCAGCACTGTGCCAGCACTGTCCTAGGCACTCCCCTGTAGGGAACAAAACGGGATAAATTCCCTGTCACCATGGAGCTTACATTTTAATGTGGAGAATCAAAAATTAAAAGATAAACAAATAAAATTTACAGTGTAAGTTCTACAGAAAAAATATAAAATAGGGAAGGAGAATGGAACATATTGAGGGTGAAAATAAATAAATAAGAGGGCCTGAGGTAATAAAAGTAATGAATAATAACAACTAACACCTGAGTTCTTACTATGCAAAAAGTACATTTCATCTACTATCTCATTTCATCTACTTTCTCATTTCATCTGCACAACTCACTGTTGGGGCAATTCAGATTCAGCTAACATAAGTCACTTTTTCAGGATCACTCAGCCAAGAAGAGGCAGAGAAGGGATTGAAACCAGGCTCCTAGCTGGAGACCGAGGCTGATGCTCTGCTCCGCATCCATGATCTCATTCAGCCTTCGCAACAGCCCCTTAAGATAGGTGATGCTGGCAGGTTTTTCCAACTCTCCTAACCTTCCAACTTCCTGGTCCCCTGACTACACCTTATCTTTGACCTTGTTGAAACCTCTAGTCTCATGTCCACCCCACTCTCGTTCAGTCCACTAGCCAAGCCTACATTCAAGTTTTCTTCTTTATCCAGGTTAGACCCCACAGAGGAAAAGGATGTCTCTATACAGTGGGATCTACATTTTCCTCTTTGGAATTATGTAGTCTATGTGAAAAAAGTAACACTTGGATATTTTTAACTTCTAACTTCCTTCAGTAGGTTATTAAATATCCTTGCTTAAAAATTGGTAAGACATAATCATAGTCATGGACCACTCAACTTTCTTCACCCTGACAATAATAATAGCATTCTGTAAGAAGCAAACAGGTCAAATTTTTCACATATGACCAGAAGGATAATAATTCATTCATCTGAGAGTCACTAAAGAAAGAAAAATTGAAAGGCATAACCAATTTTCTGGGAAGCAGCTGTTTTGCTAAATTCACAATATTCTTCAAGTGGGAAGTGTCCACTAATTGCCCCTACCCCACTGTAGGCCCTTTTCAATCAATAATGCAGTAAACTTATTGAGTACCCAACACTGCAAATCACAGTGTTAAGTGCAACTAAGTTGGGGAAACAATATAGAAACATAAAAAGCAATGATACAAGACTGTCTTCATTAAAAATATTAAAATCGCACTCCCTAGCTCTTCTGAATTTTTATATGTAAAGTACATTGTCAATATAAAATGTAAAGTCCTTTCTATTCATAACTGAAGGTCGCAGTTTTTAAAATAGCCTAAACCTGTGAAGAAGACTCAAGTGGAGCTGAACCTGCAAAATGTTCTACCAGGCAGATCTGCTGAGGGTTTCAGAATTCACTCGACCTCTTCACAAGAAATTAGTGACCTGGTTCTGAAAATCCTGGGATTGACCAACATGCTGATATTTCACTTGTTCCTGTTCTTTGAGGCAGGTGCCTTGGCTCACATGTTTTGTGTATGACTGTCATGCTGGAGATAGACAAGAAAGTAAAAGAGAAGCCTCTCTCTTTATTCTACTCAATCCTGACAACAAACATGTGGGGTGTTTCCCTTCACACTGAACAATTCTGACATAACTTCCTGGAGTTAGGCACACCCCACAGCTCAGTCCCACAAGGCTGCCCCCCACTTTACCCGCCAGTCACAAGTCCCACAAGTCACCTGTACTTCTCATTGACTGACAGTAAGGGACAAGGAGGACTTCAGACACCTAGGATTGCTCCAGTTTGAAGAATGACTTGAGCAAAGGCGTTAGGGTGAGTGATATCCGTGTCATATCCAGGAATGATATCCACATTATATTCAGTAAACACTGGGAGAGGCCAGGAATGTTTTAAGAAATGCTCTTGAAAAGTAAGTAGAGATCATATTCCAAAAGGCTTTCAATACTGAGAGAAGGAATTTGATTACAATCTTTATGCAAGGTGGAACTCTGAGAAATTTTGGAGAAAGAAAGTGGTAGGATCATCTTTGACTTTTAGGATTAGAGGCACAGAGAAATTTGGGGATTTACTGAAGCAGTTTGGGAGAAGTAGGAAAGAACCGACGGTACCGTTTTCACGGAGAGCTTTGAAAAACGCCACTGGGGTAGAAACATCTGACATCTAGTAGGTTGTGGAAAATAAGTGAACACTTCCATTCTGAGACACAGGGAGAAGGGTACTGTTGTAAACCAGGAGAAAGGAGACTCCAAGAGCACTAGATTTGGTCAGAACGAATGAGTTTCTTTGGAGACGTCTCAGCTTTGAAGTCCTGAACACCATCTATATAATATGAGTCCAGGAGTAAACAGACTGTGGAAACATGGGAGTTATTTGCTTAGAGGTGAGGGCTGAATCCAGGGAGGTAAGGGTTTAGCCTTGGGGCAAGCCTGTATCAGGAGCCATATGGGAAAAGGAATGCATTGTAGCCTGGAACTTGCTCCATTGTATCTTTTCTTTAAATAGCCACACAAGTATTAATGGTTAATTTTGAATGCAGGATATTTAATGGACAGGTTTTTGTGGTATATATTAAGTGCCTAGATCTTTTGCTCATCTGTTGTCTCTCGGTCGTTCGTGTTCGGGGGAGAGTGCCTAACCGGCTCACCCAGCTACACTCTGAGTATGACAGTTCACCTAAGTAATAGATAGGAAAATTGCAAACACCAAGCCTAGAAGGAGGATACCAACTTCTAGAAGGCCATTATTGCAAATACAAGTTAGTGTAGAGGTGACATCCTGCCTCTTTTCCCTGACCGCTGCCTGTCCATGCCTTTCGTCCTCTCTTGGGCGTATGTCCTTCTCCTCTGTCTTGTAAGCTTCTATCTCTTCCTCCTGACCCACAGACGTGGACACTCAAAACTGAACATCATTTGAGACTGAAGGAATCTTTAATATTTGTTGAGTACATCAAACAAAAGCGTAATGACTTGTATAAACCTTACAAATAATTGAATAATGAATTTTGTATTTCTTGGCTTATAAATAGAAAGAAAATTGTTTCTTTTAATAGGGCACTTCATTTTTCTTTTTCCATGAAGTAGGAGCTCTTGCAATAAATGTTAAAGTTCCCTGCCTATCCCCACGGTAAACCTATATAAGTCATGTTCAAAAGAGCAGTTAGGTGCTTGTTATGATATTGCAGAGTTTCTAAACTCCTCCTCATGGTAGCAGCAATGTGTCTAGACATGCTCGCAGTTAATATTCTCTAGCAGGAATTAGGACTGTCTACATATGTTTATATGTATGTGCACAAAATTGATTAAAATGCTAAGGTTTACCATGTTTACCAATTCTACAATTGGTAGGTATCTGATAGGGAAAACAATGAACAAATTTGTAGAATACGGCCTTGATAATATTACTATAAGGACAAATATTGTTGTGGCTGTATTCATTCAGTCAGCAAGTAATTACTGAGTCTCTACTATGTGCTCAGCACTATGAAAGGTACTGGGGTTACAGTCGGGAAAAAGAAAGGCATGTTTCTACCTTCATGGAGCATAGAAAAGACATTAAACAAGTTGTTACAATAACGTGCAGAGATTGTTATAATTCAGGAGATAGGGTGTTTTGGGAGGCACCCAGCAGAAAGACAACCTGTCCTAGAAGTTAGGGAGAGCTTCCAGAAGAAGAGACAGGCATGACTTTTAAGTCTACACAGAGTCCACTTTAAAGAAAGATAAAATGTTTTGCTGAGTTAGAGTTCTAATAAAAATCTTACATAATGTATAAATGTTAATCTAAAGGCATATTGGATATTATCCTAGATATTAGAAATAGAAAAAGAGTCCCCATTTAATTTATATTAGTTTACTCTCAGTGTACACACATGCATGCACTCACACATATATCCATAGAGATAGAGAAAAATATATGGAATATATATATATTTAGAGAGAAGGAGAAAGTGTGTGTGTGTGTATGTGCATGCATTGGCTTTGGAATTAGCCTTCGGGGTCTAAATTATAGTCTAAGCATGATGTGACTTTAGGGAGGCTACTTAACCTAAGTCTTGGTTTTCTTCTCTGGAAATTGGAATAGTTATGGTATTACTAGGAAATAGTAACCTATTTCATAGGGTTGTAGTGGTTGTAGTAAAGATTAAATAGTCAAGTACGAGGTCAGTGCATGCAAAGTGCTCAATAATGATTAGCTGCTACCACTGTTGTCCAACTTCCCATATCCCTGGACTGCTTTGTTTAGTTATTTCCTGCTTTGAAGAAGGTCGTGTTGCTGCATTCTAGTCTTCTTCCACATAAAGCATCTGGCAACTCAATCTGCTGTGAGCTGCTACATGGCCCCCCACTCTTTGTCAGCAGGGACAATGGGCCATCTTTTCTGGCTGCTTATGGGTCAGGAGAATCACGTGGAAGCAGGATGCGTCCTCCTGCTGTACACTCACTTCCTACCACCAGCCTCCACCAGAGCCAATCATTAAAGCTGCCTCGCTGAGGCTAATGATCGGCCTGGTGATACATTCCTCGGGACGCTGTGTTCATGCTGATGGGAAATGTTGGAAGAAAATCTGTTATCATTTCTTTTATTAAGGAATTTGTAAATCAAGGTATTTCAGCAAATTTGACAAGTAACTTCAAACTTCCTGAGAAAAGAATGGAGAAGCTGAGAATCACCAGAAGGATCTATTTTACCTTTGCATAGTTGTGAGCCTTCATCATGCATAGCTTTTTTTTAACTGAAGTATGGTTGATGTACAATATTATATGTTACAGGTGAGAAATATAGTGATTCACAATTTCTAAAGGTTATACTCCATTTAAAGTTATTATAAAATATTAGCTATATTCCTTGTGTTGTACAATATATCCCTGTAACTTATTTTACACATACTAGTTTGTACAATAGTTTTTTATTATGTGTCTTCTAAGAAGAGCTGTCCACAGATGGAGACAGCCCATACATTGTACTCCTGACTCTGACTGCCCCAGACAGAGAAAAGGACCTTTGATTACCCCCTAGAGAGAGGAGAGCTGACACAGTGAATGAAAACGGGATTCAAAGAGGTGATGTCAAGACTCTGGAGAATCTCCCACTTCTAAGCCCTTTTATGTATGTGGAATGTATATATTTCATCAATATCAAACATACTCCTAATAGACTTTAGTCAATTACTTGTGAAAGGCCTTTGTAAACTATAAAGTACTATACAAATGTAATCATTTCTTAAAATAATAATTAACATTAATGAATACTTAATATGTGCTAAGAATTTTACATTCATTGCTTTATTTATTAAATCAAAGATTAATTTTGGGTCATCAAGATAAGGCATTAAGATAAGTCATTGCCCTTAAGATTTTAACCCTTTTGTATCTTCAACTATTTTGCAACATGTATGTGGCAATAATCTCTGCTAGAGTGTAGAATTTCAGCAGACAGGAATTTTCATGGACGTGTTCCTTTTCTGCTGGCTCTGCTGTACTGAGTCACCAGGATTAGTACTTAGTCACCATTAGTAAATATGGCCTTGGGGCTTCTTTTCCTGCTGGCACATATTCACACAGACAGTGTGTGCGACTTACAATTGTGTTGCTCAGTCTTATATTCAGAGTAACTGCAACATTGCTTCAAGATTTGATTTAGAGGCTCATTGAACTATGACTTTGAGAAACACGAAAGTTTTTTCTGGAGAAGTATCACAAAGGGGCAAGGGTGAGGTTAATTTTTCAAAGATGTTTTGGTGACTTTCTGGAGTTGCAGTCATCATTGTAACAGGTGAGTCCAGGAAGGGGAAGAATGAGTTACTTAATGTTGATTACTCCTTTCCTAGATTTTGCCTTTTTTGACTCTGCTCACAGCCCATTCTCCAGGAAACTGGTGGCTCAAAGAGCAGGCTTTCAGGCAGTCAGACTAGGACTGACAGCATTCTTTATGCCTCTCCATTCATAAATATCAAGTATCATAAAATTCAAAATTACCGGCATCTACTTTTTAACTGTAAGAACAGAAACCATTCAAGAAATAAAGGACAAATGTAGAAACTTCAGAGTTATTTAAGAACCTAGTATAACTCTCAGTTTCTTTCTTTTTCAATTTTTGTGTTATATTGGAGTATAGTTGATTAACAATGTTGTGTTAGTTTCATGTGTATAGCAAAGTGATTCACTTATATCAATACATGTACATGTATCTATTCTTTTTCAAATTCTTTTCCCATAGGTTATTACAGAGTATTGAGTAGAGTTCCCTGTACTATACAGTAGGTCCTTGTTGGTTATCTATTTTAAACATAACAGTGTGTACATGTCAATCCCAAACTCCCAATCTATCCCTCGCCCACTTCCCCTCCCCGTAACCATAAGTTCGTTATCTAAGCCTATGAATCTGTTTCTGTTTTGTAAATAAGTTCATTTGTATCATTTTTTTAGATTCTGCATATAAGTGATATCAAATGATATTTGTCTTTCTGTCTGACTTACTTCACTGAGCATAATAATCTCCAAGTCCATCCATGTTGCTGCAAATGGCATTATTTCATTCTTTTTAATGGCTGAGTAATACTCCATTGTATATATGTACCACATCTTCTATTTATAATATTTTTTGCCACACTATCCCTAATTATGCTCATTATATAAAATTTAGAAAAACAGAAAGCTATAAAAATGAAATAATCTATAATCAAATAACCATAGACAACCATTGTTTTGGTGTATTTTATTTCTAAGATTTTTCTTGTGTAGGTGACTGTGTGTGTGTGTATGTGTGTGTAGTTTATATGTTCATACAGTATATTAGTATGCATTCTCTTACTTTAACGTATAATAATGTCCCCCATGCCATTAAACTGTATTTGAAAATAGCTCATTGTTTTATTCTGATTGTGAAATTGATGTAAGCATATTACTTTTTAAAACTTCAAACAATATGGAGAAGTATAGATAAAAGAGTAAATACAGAGAAAGAAGGAAATCCTGCTATTTGCAACAACGTGGATGGATCTTGAGGGAGACAAATACTACATGGTATCACCTATATGTGGAATCTAGAAAAGAAAAAGTCAGACTCATAGAAACAGAGAGTAGAAAAGTGGTTGCCAGGGGCTGGATGTGGGGGAAATAAGGAGAGGCTGGTAAAAGGGTACAAATTTTCAACTATAAGATGAATAAGGTCTGAGGATATAATGTGTAACGTAGTGACTATAGTTGATGGCACTGTATTGTATTGATACAATTGAAATTTGCTAAGAGAGTAGAACTTAAATGTTCTCACAAAAGAAATAAAGAAGGAAGGAAGGAAAGGAAAGGAAGGAAGGAAAGGAAGGAAGGAAGGAAGAAAAACATGTGAGGTGATGGACGTGTGAATTAACTAAATGGGAGGAATCCTCCGTAATGTATATGTAGATCAAATCATCACACATACACATTATATATCTTACAATTTTATTTCTCAATTGTACCTCAATAAAGTTAAAGAAAAAAGATCCTGGAACTGAAAAAAAAAGAGTAAATACAACGCTGAAATCACACGTGTGTGTGTGTGTGTGCACGTGTGCATGCTGCATTTACTTGATTCCAAAAAACCATCCATTGGGATGTGCTCCATTGGTTTAACAACACTTCAGGTGCAAAATAAGCTTCATTAAAAGTATAAAGGCATTTTTTCCTAACTAACGATAACACACAAATTGCAAGCCACTATCTTCAGTATAACCATCAGAAATTGAATCTAAACTTATTTCAATTTCAGAATTAAAAATACACCTAAGTCACTCTGTCCATCAGCAGTTATATTTAATATCACAGTGACTTGATGCTTTTTATACAGCATGTTCATAATCTTGGTCTTTTTATTCTCTTTGATGTTGATGGTTTCATTTGGGGGCACATCAAAAATTCCAAGGTTTTATCTGCATTCGTATTCCTAAGTTTATTTATAAATTGCCAAAAGGTAACTTTCTTGATAGTCAGCCAGAAGTTGTTGACAGATACAGTTTTAGCACCTGAGTTATATATTCTTTCATGATGCATAATTCAGTCATAACCTACTTGTCCCATCTTTTGAAATTCCATGGTTTACATTTCAAAGAATCTGGCAGTTTCTCCTGCCTGCCGTTGCATGGCTTGGTGTGTGACAGTTTATCTTCTGTGTACAAATAACTTTCACTTTATTACTGCATCAGATGGAATCTTTAAAAAAAATTCTTAAGGGAAAATAAGGGTCCAAATTTAATCACATGAGAGGCTGTCAATTCAAATAACTCAACTCAACTGAGGGGACCTCGAGATGAGCTGATTACTTCTAATCAAGGTTACGTTCCCACAAATACAAGCAAAGACAACTCTGGAACATGTTCTGTTAGCAGCTGCCAGTTTTCTTTTGACATTGATTACAAGATGCATCTCAATTTCAGAAATTTTAATATTTTCATGTTTTCAAAAGTATGTTTCTTAACAATCAAAGAAGTATGTATGATTTTATGCAAATAGAAGATAGACTCTGCTCTATAACCTGCATTCAATAGTAGCCATTTAAATTTATGATATGGAGTGTTTGGGATATATATGTGTGTGCATTATATACATATACATCTATATAATCATGTTAATGGTTCCATAGTATTATATTGTATGCATGTACCTTTCTTTTGTTAATGGATATTTAGGTTGGTTTTTTCCTTTTTTTTTTTTGCTATTGTGTAAACTGGTTCAATGAGCAGCCTTAAACCTATGTCCTCACGTACTTGTGTGAATTTTTCCAAAAGATAAACTGCTAAAACTAGAATCACTGTGTTAAAGGGTATGCACATCTAAAATAATACTACATATTTCCAAATGTCCATCCAAAAATTTATACCAGCATTATGATTAACATTTTTTCCATGCACTTATCAACACTGAATTATGTCAGTATTTCTCATCTTTTCCAATCTAATAGGTAAAATGTGATATGTGATTGTTTTTAGCTCTATTTTTAATTACTGAAAACCTTTTAATATCTGCATAGCATTTTATTCTGTCATGAATTGTGATTTATTTCACTTCAGTTATTAGGCATTTAAATTGCTTCAAGTTCTCCCACATGCCATGAACATCTTTGCACATAATTCTTTGGCCTTAAGACATTTTCTTAGAATAGATCCTTAAAATTGGAATTATGGGCTAAATTTATGACAGTTTTAAAAGCTCATGATACACATTGCCAAGCAGTTTTCTAGAAAGGTTATACCAACTTTTACTTCCATCAACATTATATTACAGTGCCTATTTCATTATATGCTCACATGCATGAAGTATTGGTTTTTTCAGATCTTTTCTAATCTGAAAAGATAAAAAATTATTTCTCTCTTCCTGTTGTATTTCTTTGATTACTAGTGAGGCTGAGCTTATTTTCAAACTTTTTAGCCATTTATGGTTCCTCTGTGGGGTCCTTACTAGATATTTTCCCAATGATCTTGATTAGCCCGCCCATAATTTCAGCCCCATAGATATTATTCACTCTAAGTTTGAAGAAAGAAATAAACCATTATTATCCTTTAGCAAAACCAGTCCCGTAAAGTTTTTCCCAAGAGAGTTGATGAGGTGTAAAGGACATTCACAACTAATGACCCTTTTAAAGCTGTAAACCAGATCTTCTCAAACTGTTTTTTCATTATCCCCCTTCCTTTACCCACAGAGTCTTTTTAGACCTTTGTTTCCCCCTCATTGCTCCCCAGTAGAATTTTAATATCACAGATGTACTGTACACCTGGTTATGTACTGTATGAATATCTGTGTGCTTCATACATAAAAAGGTAAAGATTTCCTTCACCTTCCCCTAAGAACCAATTTCTACCCCTTTTGGGGAGAAGCTGCCCCATTAAGAATACATACTGTGCATCCAGCTGGATCTTGAAGCAAACTTTCTAACATGAACAGGCCAACATTGAAAATACAATTGAAGTTAGACCTGGTTTCAGTCACAGCACCTTTCTACTTACTATAGAGCAAGTTACCTTGAGCAAATTATTTAATTTCACTAAACTTCAATCTCCTCAATGGTAACACATGCCTAATAATGGTATGTATCTCAAAGAGATGTTTGGAAAGTAGAAGACATAATGCATGTAAAATATTCAGCACAATGGCCATCCCATATAAGTGTTCTACATAGAGTAGCTCTTCATGTCTTCTCCACATTCTTTGTCATACCACACTCTAGCTGGCTTAGCTTCAGATGCTTAATCACTCTCAGTACTGTCTGTATGAAGTTGTATAGGGTTTGGTCATGTGAGTCCTCATACTGAAGACGTTTTCATTATGGCTTTGTCTCCTGCATTATGTCCATTTCTAATAATAGTCCTTGTGTTGAATATGCTTGATGTGACTTTGATGATGAAAATGAAACATAATTTTCCCATTTTCTGAGTCAACCATATTATTTTAGCAAGTTAATTAAATACGGCATTAATTAATATTGGGTGATGGTTTGAGAACTGTAAGTAAAGACCCAGTTTGAAGAAAATTCTCTATAAAATACAACAAAAATGTCGACCAATCACATGTTTATGGACTAAGTGGAATTTGAAAAGCAACAATTATATGCACATGAAATATATATATTATATGTGTATATATACATTTTACACATAAAATATATTTTTATATATTTTATATATATGTATATCTCTCCAAGGCAGGTGAGCAGGGACTTTTGAAGAGGAAGACTGAAAACAACTCTAATCCTATTTACATACCCAGAAATTCAGTGTACTTAATTCTACTCTATGATAACTGACTTTCTTAAGTATGCCTTCCTCATTTTCACGAAGGTGTATGCCTTGCACACTGAAAAGCATGTAACAAGTATAACTCACCCAAAGCCACTGTGGGTAGAGACAAGCCTATGGGGCTCCTTATGTGGAAGGAGTGTGGAGTTAGGTGGACCTTCATTTGAATCCTAACTAACTCCACTGCTTACCATGAGAATGTGAGCAAAAGACTATCTTCTTTCAGACTCAGTTTCTTGATCTGTAATATGTAGTAGTGCCCATGTGAGCATAGGACTGTGGTGATAATTAAATGATGCAGTATGTGCAAAGCATAAAAGAGAGTGTGTAGCCCACAGCAAGTACTCAGTAATGTTGGTGACTCCTCATTTGAGGTTTGCCCTTTTTCCTCTGTACTGGCACTTGGCACTTAGCAAGTCAGTTGATGCCACTTATCTCAGAATGTGAGGAACCAAACTAGCACTTAGGGAATCTTTCTGACTTTCTTAAGCCTTCGTTTTGTCATCTGCAAAATAGTAATAATAATATTTTTTTTTAAATGTGAGGATTCAGTAAGGTAATGCATGTGAAACTTTTACAATAGTCCTGGGATACAAAAAGTATATGTTCAGTTTAGCTATCATTACAGCATTATTATTTAAGAGATTAACTTACAGCATTCATTAGATATAGAATTTTTAGACCTAGAATTCTAAGAGACAAAAATATACAAATATACCGAAATACACAAAATATTTTACATGTACAGTTTTATATGCAGCATATACACATATATACAACATACATATATAAGATAAATTTCAAATAATTTAAGTCAACTAGTTTATGTAAACTTGTAACATTCCAAGATGCAGAGAAAAACAAATAGAAAATTTTATATGTAATAACTTTCCTTTGACTCCTTTTCTTACAAACCTATCCTAAAAATTTTTAAACAAAGTTGCTGTGATTTTTTTAAAAAGTAATATTACTTTATTAACCATCACTTCAGCTAGCTAAGATTCACAAGGTCACAAAAGTACAACTCACCTTCTCAAGTTAAGCTCTCACGATAAAATTCTTTCTACTGGACTAAGAAAAGCTTCTAATCGTCTCTTTATCTTACTTTGTATGCTAAATGGATATGGTGTTGAGGGCAGCCTGAAACAATATATTACATGTTGTGACTGCCCAGCAAATTCTCCGTCTCTGTTAATGATAATGGCTATACTTATTGAGTATTTACTATGTGCAGGCACTCAGATTTACATATACTGGTGAAACTCCTTACTTTAGTGTCCTTACGGGTGTCTTTGCAGTTATTGGATTTGGTAGGAAAGTAAGGACCAACTCAACATGAAAGTATTAATCTAGAACATTAGTCCCCATTCTAAAATCAGTTTACCAAATTAACCCTAGTATCACCGTTCATCACATAATATGCAGATTTAGTTAGTTTTTCCATAAATGTCTGAAACAAACAATGGACATAGAATGCAGGTGCAGTGTACATTTATTGCAAAATGAAATTGCCAATCTTAGAAAGGATACAGGATTCCATGGAGTCAAGGAAAGTGATGGTGTAAAGCTCCTTAGGTCATATTAAAAGTCATTATCAATTGAGGGTTTAGCAGAAATAATACTATTAATGATTGAAAAAGAAGAAATAAAGGAAGCTTACATCATAGCCACTTCAAAAGAAAATCAAGAAATTGAGAGACCCTTAGGAAAATTTATAAAACTCTCAATTAACGCTGCAATTAAGGATCACTTTATAATCATGAAAGAAAACCAAATCTGAAACTAGATTGTTGTATGAAGCTATAATACAATTTATCAGAAAAATATGCCTTTCCTCAAAATATCAACACAAATCATTTTTGTTCATTCTAAGAACTCATTGATTATTTGATTGCAGTGTGTTAATAAAAGATTTTTTCCACAAATTTAGTTTATGACAATTTAGAGTGCTAGTCAAGCCATTTTATTACTATATCCTATGAAATTTAAATGCATTCATTTCTAAGTGACTCTTTTTTCTGATACTGACTATCCTCAGATAACAAAGACATTCTATATCATCATATGTAATCTTCACAGTATCTGTAGAAGGTACTATCTCCATTTTACAAAATGATGAAGGTGGACACGAGAGAGGTTAAATAACTTTCCCAAGGTAACGCAATAAGTGATAAAGTCAGGATTCAAATTTAATTCAATCTGATTCCAACATTTTTGTCTTTATCACATTATACAGAATATACTCTATAAATTATAGTTGAATTGACTATAATTTATTTTTTTTTACTAATCCTACTAATATGATTTGCTTTGTTTTAGAAAACGCTAATCCAGTTCCCACTCTCTGCTTCTTCATACAACTCCTGGAATTTCTCCTCTCTTCTTTCATGCGTTCTGATGCTCTCTGTTGCTTCCATCTATTGGTTCTGTCTCCTTCATTCTCACTCCTGGACATAAGGGTCATTTGCCCTGCGTGTATAGCGGTCCTGGTGGAGCAGCAGTTGTTCGGGTTGGTAGGCTGCAAGGCTGGTAATGGTCTTCTAAACAAACAAGACAGCCCTCTCCTGCTGTCCGTGCTTCATGTTGTACTTTCAGAGTGACTGTTTCCAATCCCAGATGAAAAGAGAGTAAAATTTGCAGCTCTTTTGACTCTTGACATTTGTAAGTGCAAATCCTCTTTACAGTCAGATAAGGTTGGCGGCACTGACATTGATGTCCCAATTTAATAAGGATGCAGCTAGAATCAGTGACCTGCCCAAGGGCACATGTTAACTAAGAAGCATAGTCACTATTGAAGCCCACAGCCCCCGAAGAAGTTCTAGATTCTTTACTGTAACAGCAAAGCATAATAAGTAAAAGCATAGATCACTTGCTCTCTGAGTTTGACCTAGTTACTTACACTTCCAAAGTTTCCTCATCTGTAAGAAAAGGTTGTTAAAAATAGCACCTACTTGGTGAGGTGTTTGTGTGAATTAAAGGAGGTAATGCATATGAAGCATCACACAGAGTTAGGACACAATAAATAACAGCTATTACCATTTATTGAGCCTATAGTGACAAACTCTACAAACACCCCTGAGGGAAGCACTACTCTGACATAAATTCATGTTATATTTAAAACAACTGAAAATAAGTCTTCTTCATGAGCTGGCTTTGATGTGAAAAAAGTTCTAAATTTCAACTTTGCAAAGTGGAAAACATTATACAGAAAATGGAGTAAATTGTACTGAACAGGGGGTCAGGGGGACCGGACAGGCTTGTTCTGGGCACACCGTTAGGACACACTTCCCCTCCACACAAAAGACCAGCAGTGGTGTGGTACCAGGCGTCTCTGTGGAACCCGGGACTCGAACAGCCATTTATTTATCAAGTAAACCTTGTACTCTTACTCAATCTCTGTACCTGGGTATTTCGCTTCCTTTTCTCCCTCTTTTTTATTTGTATCCCTTTCTCTTCTAAAATCGCTCTCCCTTTTCCCTTTCTCCTTTCATATTTTTACATATACAGCCCCTACTCCATACCCACATTCATATTTCAATTGACTACTCAGGAAATGCTTTCACAAATTAACAACCTTATATTTTCTTTTTTTATTGATTTTTTTAGTTGATTTACAATGTTGTGTTCATTTCAGTGTACAGCACAGTGATTCAGTTTTACATATATATATACATATATATATATATGTATATATATATATATATATATATGTACATATTCTTTCTCAGATTCTTTTCCCTTATAGGTTATTACAAAATATTGAGTATAGTTCCCTGTGCTATATAGTAGGAGGACCTCTTCTTTTAAAGATGTCATACTAATTTTTCTTTAGCCTTAGGTTTTGTGTGTGTGTGTGTGTGTGTGTGTGTGTGTGTGTGTATAACCTTGCTTGGTAATGAGAGTCACAGAAAACTGCCTTTCAGAGAATTTCATCACATGATAGTGACTCTGTGTGCCTTTTTCCATTTCTCAGAAATCTGTAAGTGTGCATGGCAATTGTTTTCCAGGGCCCTGGAATTGCTATTTTGTCAGAACTCGACAAGGTAATGGCAGCAACTTGTCCTTCTTGGGGGACCACATATGCACCCTCAGATGCCTAACATAATTTTGTTCTGACTTATATGTTCCATGAGCAGAGTAGGTAAGAGTTCAGGATCCAGAGTCAGGAAGTACTAGGTTTGCATCCCAATGCTGTTCTTACTGCTTACTAACTGGGTGACTGTGGACAAGGCTACTGAATGATTTGTAACCTCAGTTTTCTCCTCTGGAAAACAGGGATAACAATGGTAGTTCCCTAATAGGGGTATTATCAGGGTTAAGAGGTAATACAGGAATAGTTCTTAGTATGCGATAAGAGGTACAAAGTTTTCATTGTTGCTACTGTTTTTGTTAGCATTAGGAGGCCTAGGATTGAATTTCATCTTTACCACTTACTAGCAGAGTGAACTTGGGCTAGTGCAATAGAGATAATTACACTGAACCTGTTTATTCCCTCAATGTATAAAGAACAAAAAGCCATATTAGTGTTTGATATTTTATTTTATTGTAAGACAGACATAATAATTACTATTTTGACATTGAATTCTTTAAAAATAATCATTAATAATAATATAATAATTATAATACTTAACTATCAATATTATCCAACTTCATGTAGTGCTTTGTCTTTCATTTATATTTAATATTATAGTCCCCTTTTAAACTATAAGCTCCATGAAGGGAGGGGTACATCTCATACATTTCTGTGAATCCCTCAGCAACTAGCACAATGCCTACTTATTGCAGGAACTCACATTCAAATGAATCAACAGACAAATATGCATTCAACCAACTTTCATCTCCTATGAGTCCAAGCATTCTATCAAGCAACTTGAAAAGATATGATAGCCACCCATGTAATACACAAAAAATTAAACATGCATGATAGAATTCATTGCTCGTATGATAAAAGAAATTTGAGTTAGGAAGGAACCTGAAAATGTTGGTCTATCTCCTTGCTCAGTGAGGAGTACCATTTGTGGTATCTCCCTTCATTCTCTACCTCAATAATTATTCAAATTCAAAGAACCGACTCTAATTCAACAACCTTAGTAAAACTCACCCTGACAAAATAACAGCAACAAAAATAATAAGAAGAAGATGTTTTTTCAAGTATATACCATGCTAAGGATATCCCATTTGATGTTCACCACAAACCTTTAACATAGATATTATTATCGATTGATATTTTATTTTAAAGATGAGGAAACTGAGTCACAGACAGATTAAATAGCTTGCTCCTGGTCATAACAGATTGTAAGTGGAGGCGTTGGGATTCACACACAAGTCTATGTGACACCAGAGTCTGAGCTTCTTTTTATTAAATGAAGGAGCAGAATTTCCTGTTCTGCTCATTGGACAATTAATCTTGCAGTGAAAAAACCTCATAGTGCTGTCACTTGAGCTATTGTCTTAAGCTCTTGTTTGTATATGATATTGTTACTGGGTTTCCTATATGCTTGTATTTTATTTCCTGAAAGTTTACATATTTGTGTTCCCACCACTATCTTACACATAGTAGAGACCCAGTAAATATTTGGCAGATTCACTAAAACCACCAGTGAAGGGATACAGTTTTCAAAGCAGCTTATTTCTGTGTGAGATAATTGTTCCTACTGTTTAAAACTCCTTAAATTCCTATAAACAACTTAAAATTATAGAATCCTAACACACAGGGATGATGTGATCTATTGCCTTCATTTTATGCTTGAGAAAACCTAAAGATAATTCACTTGCCCAAGGTCACAAAGCTATTAACTTGCAGATCCATGGCCATGAATCCTGGTCCCTAGAGTCACTGTCTGGTAATATTATTTCAGATATTTGAAAATAGTTTTGAGGCCCCTCTTAGTCATCTTAGGCCATAAGGTTTGAATTTCTCAGCATCTTAGACACTCTCCTGGTTTTAGCCCAGTTTTCCAATAATCATAGTAACAAAGACTCTCTAAGGTACTGCAGGGGAACAGAAGCATTCATTTATTACTAATAGCATTTTCACTGAGTATAATCTTTATGTAAAATAATCTGGGGGACTTCCCTGGTGGTGCGGTGGTTAAGAGTCTGCCTGCCAAGGCAGGGGACACAGGTTCGATCCCTGGTCCGGGAAGATCCCACAAGCCACGGAGCAACTAAGCCCATGTGCCACAACTACTGAGCCTGCGCTCTAGAGCCAGTGCTCCACAATGAGAAGCCACTGCAATGAGAAGCCCGCACACCGCAACAAAGAAATAGCCCTGCTCACCGCAACTAGAGAAAGCCCACGTGCAACAACGAAGACCCAACACAACCAAAAATAAATAAATTTATTTTAAAAAATAAAATAAAATAATAAATAATAATAAAATAATAAAATAAAAATTTATCTGCCTATTGTTGGGTCATCCCATTTTGTAGTAATAAAACTATATCTTAAAAAAATAATTAAAAGAAAACGACCAATTTATACAAAGATGGATTTAGAATAATTGCTACCTAGAAATGACCCAACATTTGGAGAATTTTTGTAGAATAATATATAGTCATGGAAATGATATGTAGACCAGATAGCAATAAGAAAAATTGTGTAATAAATGAAAAAAGTAAAATAGAAGATGGCATATTAATTTCAATGTATAGGGATGTGAAGAAATTAGAATTGTAAACTGTGGACCCTTTAAGGTAAAAGGGTTCTTTGTAAAATCTTGATGTTTTTTCCTTCTCTGGCATTATTGATTAAACCCACAGTAAGGACTGTAGTGCCCAGAGGTGAACACAGCTAGGGTATAGCGTTGTTGGAAACAGAGGGAAGAGGTGAGGAAGGATAGATCTGGGCCAGACTGCATGCCTCAGTCCATTCTGACGGCTGTAAAAAAGTACCACTGGAGGTGTGGCTCGTAAACAAAAAAAACCTATTTCTTGAGGACAAGGATTATGTTTAATTATCTCTGAATCCCCAGCACCTACCATAATGCCTGATATATAGCAGATAATAAGTCAATGTTTGTTGGTGATCAATTACTACATCCAAGATATTGAAAGACAAGGGAAGATAGAAAATGTAGACACTAGGATGAACTAGAATTATCAAGGAAAACTTTATTGAGGAGGGAAATATACAAAGGTAGATCTTTTCATAATCAGAGAAGAGTATGAAAGTTACTAAAGGTAAAAGATAAAAAGCATAACAGGTAGTCTGTGATGAGGTGGAGAAGAGTAAATATGTTTTGTGTGATAAGAAGCAGAAGCAGTGAATGTGTGCCATAATTAAATACTTTGTCCTTATAAAACTTTACTCTTCAGTACCATGTCTAGAGATTGTTAATGAAGACAACAATCCTAAACTTTGCTCCTTTTGGAAACCTCAAGTTGTATCAAAAACATACAGGAAAATGTTTCATTTAGATAAACAATATGGTATGTAAACAGTATGGCGAAAAACATGAGCCTTACAGGATGGCAAACCTAGGTTTGAATTTTAGTTTTGCCACTTAACTAACTGTATCTTGGGCAAGTCACTTAGCTCTTTGAGCTTCAGTTTTCTTTCTGTAAAATGGGAATAATAATGCCTATCCCACAGGGCTGATGTGGGGCTTGAATGTGGTAATTCTTGTAAGGTATCCAGTGTAGTGCCTGGTGTGTAGTAGATGGTCAGTAATCTGTTATTTTTAATAATGTAAATTGATGCATTGATGTGTTTGTGCTAAGTCAAGGTGGACGTTTGGGTTGTGTATGTTTGGGGACATGTACACTTGAGACTACTTGATCTGAGGGTAATTGGACTGTTTGAAATGGAAACACCCCAGAAAAGAACAATGTGTAACATGGTGCTCCATGGCTGTTTATCTCTTTAAAATGAAGAAATGCAAACAGTTTTGAGTGTATGGGCAATTGTATAAGGTGAAGACTCAAATAGGAAGCTAATAATTTTCTTACTAACTACCTGCTGTACAAACTGTCATGCAAATACTGCCTTATGCTTTATGTAAAACATTGAAACCCCCTATGACTTTATTCTTCTGCTTGGATTTTTTTCTGTAGTAAAATACATCATTGAATTAATTTCAAGTGTGTTTGTCTGTAAACCAGCCAAATATTTCCTTTTAAATACTTGAGCTCTATGTTGAATATACAGTTATGGCTCTTAGCACATTGCTTTTTTTTTTTCAGTAATTAGATTTCATCCTCTAATCCTTTAATGGGCTTTTAGTTCCACATATACTAAGATGGCTCCGATCCATATTAAATGAAGATTTTTCATTTCATGCAGGTTCTTCCAGGGGACCCAGCCCCCTAACCATGGGAGCCCAGGACACCCTCCCTGTTGCAGCAGCATTTACAGAAACGGTCAATGCCTACTTCAAAGGAGCAGATCTGAGCAAGTAAGCCTGGGGCTTGGTCCATTGTATTCTCCAAACTCTATCCAATTCAGTGGGGACACCCTACATATAATTATTTCATTCCATATCCTAAAACCAAAAAAAAAAAATCCAGTCAACAGTAACAGGTGGCATACCTAGAATTAATTTGATTAGGAATATTAATTCATTGCTTTTTAAAAAAATATGCCAAAAGGTCCAGTAACCTAATCTAATACAGAAATCTCTGATTCAGTTTTGGTTGCAGGTTACAGAAAACCCAACCAACTCCATCAGCAATGAGAAAATGTATTAACTCACAAAAGGAAATGTCTACATCATGTCTTTATTGTCTTAGTCTTTCCTGGGTGGGAGTCACCCACATATAAACTGAAACAATGGTGCATTGGAATGAGAGCCTGGAATAAAACCACCTTTCCATAACATCAGATATGTAAGAGGACAAGTTATGTGTTACCCTTGTTAAGTGAGGAAAAACTAGCCAAAAAAATAATCACAGCAAAGTAAAAATTTTAGATAAAAATGTACCACTCTCTATTTACATGAGCCTGATCACACTTATATCAGTACAACTTGACAATGGACTTTACCTGAATGTACAAGCTTCTCTATAAGGTGTCCCATGGATGGGGTTCAGGAAGTCTATGGATCCCCTGAAATTATATTTCATACCTAATGTATGTGTGCACATGCACATTTGTCCATAGACACTCTACAGTATTCATTAATTTCACAAAGGGGTTCAGATTCAAAAAAAAAAAGTTAAGGGCGATTATTAGTCTACACTGAAAACTAAACACCTAAGTCAAACTGGCTTTCAAGTGTGTCACCAATACAATTCCAGTTCTGAATCTGATGTATAAACAAAGGACAAACCTAGGTGAGGAAAGAATTGCTTTTTATTTTTTACTTGCAGGTACTAGAGCTTAGAAAACCTTGGTAGACATGGAAATAAAGATGAGACAAAAAATTAAATGTGCATATAGAACACTAGACTGTTTTATAAAAAAATGATAAGTATAATTAGAACTTGGAACTCTATTTTAAGTGAAAATCTGTATGACTGTTAACCCTCTTTACACTTCAGAAACACTAGTTTGGGGGTTTTTTTAAGTCTAAATCTAACAGTATTATGCTGGAAAACTAATATAATTAGTAACTGCACTCCGTTCTAGCCACTGAGATCTATCAATCTCCCTAAATATTCTTTTAAACAGCATTTAGGTTTTATTCTGGGCCCAGAGTTTTGCAGAGAAACAAATACTGTGGACGCTGGTGTCTTGGTTCATTTGCTCTGCTATAACAGACTAGGTGGCTTATAAATAACAGAAATTTATTTCTCAAAATTCTGGAGGCTGGGAAGTCCAAAACCAAGGCCCCGGCAGATTTGGTATCTGATGAGAGCCAGCTTCCTGGTTCATCGGAATCTTACATACTGTAAAGGGCTAAGGAACTTTGTGGGTCTCTTTTATAAAGGCACTAATCTCATTCTTGAGCGCCCTATCCTCATAACCTAATCACGTCCCAAATATCATCACATCGGGGATTAGGTTTAAATATATAAGTTTTGGGAGAACACAAGCATTCAGGCTATAGCGTTCTGGTTTCTCCCACGTCTCTTCTTTTTCATCTTCAGAGCAGAAAGATCATTTGCCATGACCAAGCATCAACAGCAACTAAAAGCTCCTCATACAGAATATGCATTTGAACTGTAAGAGAAAAGTAAGCATCATTAGCTTAGGTTGTATACAGACTTTGTATACATACTATACATGTTTCTTCTGTAGACTCTTCTTTGAGTAAAGAATTTGCATGACTTCCTGTCACACCAGTTCTAAAGACTACTCATTACTGACTGACCTAGACCTTAGAAAGCTCAAGCTTCCCTGAATTGCAGGTAGAAACACACCCTAAAAAAAATGAGTAGTCGAAGATGTGGAGAGGTGTCTATAATGGAGTGAAAAACACTAGGGATCACACGAGAATGAATGCTTTTTTGTCTGCTTACTAATTGGCTTTCATTCATTCATTTATTCAGAGAGATCTAATTGGTAGTAGGGGTACTTCCACTTCTGATCCCCCTTAAAATCTATTTTCAATGTAACATGTCACTCCTCAGCTCAAAATCTTCCTAACTTGTTCAAAGTTAAAGCCAAATGCTTCATAATGGTCTATAAGATTTGTCCTTCACGACCCATCCCAGTTGCCACCTCTCTGATCTTGCCTCCGTCACCCTCGTCCTTAATCACTCCCCTCTAGCCACTCTGGCTTCATGGCTGTTTTTCTTTCATCAGCCCAACCCCATCTGCACCGCAGGGTCTTTGCATTTGTTGCTCCTTCCGCCTTAGTGAAATCTTCTCGCAACTATCTGAGTGACTTGCCCCCTCACTTCCTTCATGATTCTTCAGCAGATTTATCACAGACCTTCTATGTAAAACAGCAATTCTCCTGCCCCCTCCACTGTCAACACTTCCTTTCTCCCTACTTCACTTTCTCTTCCTTCGTAGTTAACATACTTCCTGTTTTCTAGTTAATGAACATGCTAATTAACATGTTCCATGTTTTCTGTGTCCACTGTCTGTCCCTTCCCCCTTCCCCCTTAGAGTGTAAGCTTCATGAGAGCTGGGACTTCAAGTATTTTGTTCATTGTTATATCTTCAGTACCTAAAACAGGACCTGGCATGGAGTACCCAGTGCATATTTGCTGAACAAGTTGAGTTGAATTACTCACCTAACATTTACAGAATGTCTACTATGTGGCCGCCATTGTGCTAGGCAGGGATATATTGGTGGTGAAGACGATTGATATGGAAAATAAAACTTGTACATAAATATAATGCAAAGTCCACTATAGGAGAGGTGTAAATATGGGGCAATGGGAGTTAAGAAGTCCTTAATAATAATCTTTTTTAAATCCCAAGAAGTGGCATAGCAGCCTATCAGTCACCTGCGGACCTGTCCCTATACAAGCTGGGTCCTTCATCTTGTTTCGGTTTCCCCAGCACACTCCGACAAGTGTCTGCGGAGGTCTGTACCAGTGAGCCTGGTGTCCATGACTTTAGCATTCCAGTGATGTGGTACTTGAGCCAAGTTAATATTAGTGCTTTTCCTATGCCCTTCCTAATTAACTGAGCCTTTGATCGGTGGATGACTGCACATATTGAGTCTTTTTTCAATTCTATTGCCATAAGTAGTTGTAGTGTATACTGTATATTGGTAGATGGGAGATTTAGTATATTTCATTGAAATTATGAGATCTGAAATTGATGAACAGATCATGAAGTGACATTCCTCTAAATTTAATTTCATCTCCAAGCAGTGAATCACTTTAATTGCTGTTCCTTTGTTATTCACTTTCAAAGAAACAGCTCAAGTTCAAAAGTTCCATCATGGGGAGAGGTGGGGAGGAGGATAAAGCCAAACACAGCGCCACATAGAGAAATGATGTAGAAAAAGCATGTGGTTTTGCTTTGCCTGTGGTTCTCTCTCATCCTGTATCAAAGACTTCCCCATTTGTTTTCAGACCATACATTGGAAACAAAAATCTACTACTGGTATTCTGACATCTGAGTCTTTCTCAGTAGCTCAAAGGCAGAGAACTCCTTGACTTTGCTGCCACCTGGGGGAAACACTTTTCCAACATCATTAGCTCCTATTTGAACAACTCTGGTGCTAGGAACTAATTCTCTAATTCCCAAGAAAACTTTAGGCTTCTCAGTTATAGTCTATCTTTCCCTTATCACGATATTTCAATTAGTTATTCAAGTGTATATCTCCCTGCTTAAACTAGAAGTTTGCTCAGGACCACGTTTGTCCTGTTTCTCACTGCCCATTCTAGTGTGTTACACAATGCCTGGTACATTGATTAGGCACCAATATAGAATTGTTAAATGTATGAATTTATTTTTAAAACACTTTATTGAGTTCCTACTCTGCACTGGGTTCTGTGTTTTATACCTTTGCCTTCCCAGAACCTAAGACACAGTACTTGCCTTCACAGTAGTAAATATGTGCAAGAAACTACAAAACAGTTTTTAAAAAAAATCTGTCCTTGGGCTTCCCTGGTGGCTCAGAGGTTGAGAGTCCACCTGCCGATGCAGGGGACACGGGTTTGTGCCCCGGTCTGGGAGGATCCCACATGCCGCAGAGTGGCTGTGCCCGTGAGCCATGGTCGCTGAGCCTGCACGTCCGGAGCCTGTGCTCCACAACGGGAGAGGCCACAACAGTGAGAGGCCCGCGAACCGCAAAAAAAAAAAAATCTGTCCATTTGTCCAAGGAAACTAAAGAAAGGAAAAACTAAAGAGGGCTGAATGGAGAAGATATTAAGGAAGACCTTGGAAAGGCCTGCCTTTGAACTGAGTCTTGAATATGAGAAGGAGTTTTTGCCTGGTACCCAAGTCAATAAAAGGGGATGATAAATAAAGGAAAGGAAGCAGCCTATGTGCGAAAGTGTGTATGCTTGAACAGAAAACCATGAGCTTAGTTATCAAAGCAGTAGAAATTATACTTTATGAGAGGGATGTATTTCTGATGACCTCACATAAATCAAATCCATACATTTCCTGACCAAAATTGGCCAGTGTTTCTGTTGACCAGCTAACATGATGCTGCCTGTGGTAACAGGCAGAACCCAGTTTACAAGGCTCTTGACCAGTTGACTTGGAAATCTTGCCATTCTAGACAGCTGTTTCATTTGTGGGGATTCATATGGTTTTAAATTTACTTCATAAAGTACCTGTGTCAATATTTCCATATTGCAGTATTTCAGATTTCCATGATTTAAACTCACATGAAATGTAGCCACATCACACAGATAGGAACAATCATTACTGCTGAGCAAAGACTTTCCTTTAGTGACTGAGCATAGGTTGAAAATATTAATTTTTATATAGAAAATTTCAGATTGACGTAGACACTGGATGGATTAACAAATCACCAAAGGTCTGACTCTGACAATTGAGATGCAGTTCAGAAATGTAATGTAACTGACGAGCCTGGGTGCTTCATCTATTGGCTTATACTGACTACTTCTCTCATAGTCCACCCGACACTGTAAGCCCTTTGAAGGCAGGGGCTCTTTTGCTCATTTTTTTTTTTGAATTTTATTTTATTTATTTTTTATATAGCAGGTTCTTATTAGTTATCTATTTCATACATATTAGTGTATATATGTCTTTTGCTCAGTTTTTAATTGCCTCCCCACTCACAACAAACAACCCCAACTTACATAGTTAGGCATCCATAAATGTTTATTGACTTAATAAATTCCACCTCCTCCCCTTGCTGAATTTCTTTCAAAAGAGAAACTTTGTCCTCCACCAAGACACCACTTAGAGCTCATTTTGAGCAACCTGGAAAAGAAACTGAGCAGATTCCTTACCAATTAAAAAAACATTTGAGCAACCACTGCTAACAGTGTACTGAGTGGTGGTAGGTGCTGAAGTCTAGTTTAACAAGTGCTCTGACTAGTTATTATTTTCTTCTAGAGTCATCAGATAAAATTTTTCTTGCCCACATATTGAAAAACATTAAGAGTAGACTCAGCTTAAGAGGAAGTCCAGGCTTAGCACCAATTCATCACCAGTAAATCAAGCAAGCCTTATGGATCTAAAAGATAAAGAAGGAAGACAGCAGAGTTGGCACCAAACTGGGAGATCAGCAATATTCTCCAGCAGAGATGGAGGGGCAAACTTCCAGAAACAAGAATTCTTATTCAGAGCAGTTCAGAGTTAGGGATGATATTATCTGAGTGGGAGGAGGGGGCACACGGCAACTTTAGGAAGCTCACCTGCCCTCCACCTCTACCCCAAACCCAGCCTTACACATACAAGGCTATAGCAGTTCTTCACACAAGCTGTTTTGATGTGTGCCAAGGACCATCTCATCTGAGCCACTGTGCCTCATCAATCACAATTACACAGCATACAAGGTGACTGTGGGGCAAATCGAGTTTCCTATATTCAAGTGTGAGCAAAGTTTTCATTTATTAACCTCAATTTCCCTAGAAAGTACATGCCTGAACTTAAACTTGCAGAAATGGTACAAGGGTCAATTATCCAGATGTATAGGAAAGTTATAAAGAAGTTCACTCGTTTTAAATATTTACCATTTCCCAAAGAAGAATAATCTTTTTGAGATTTCTGCTTCTGGTTAAGGTGGAATAACAGGGACCAATTTACCCTTCTACCTGAAAACACTGCAGAAACAGACAAAATATATGAAACAATGATCTGTAAGACACAGGACCTCAGGTGAAGGACAGTGACCCCTGAGAAGTGAGATGTGCTGTATGATTGCCCCAACTGACTTCCTGGAGAGTTTCCAGGCCATGGCATAGGGAGAGCCCAGCAGACTCACAGGCATTCGTGGGAGGTGTCTCACTGAGGCACACTCCACTGCAAAACGGGCTGAGGAGGGTGCCCGAGGAAGCTAATGGCCCGTGTGTACCGCAGACCACCATGCACTGCAGAAGCTGGCTATGGAGAAGGTGTGCATATGATAGGAGCCTGGAGCCAGGGACCCCATCTGCATTAAAAGAGCTGGGCACTGGGACAGCCCAGCCACACGTGCCTCAGGAGCCAGAGGCTGTGGAAGCTGCCAGTGTCACTGGGCACTAGCAAAGCCACACGGGTTGCAGTACCCACACTCTTGGGTGCCACGTGCCTCCTGCACTGCAGGAGCCTAGCTCTAGAAAAGCCTTGAGTACTGCAGAGGACTGCCTAGCAAGCGCACTGGAACCAGGAAGGGAAAAAAGTCTCTTCTTCCTGCAATGTCTCTCTAGTGCCCTCTACTGACAAAAAGTAAGATAGTGCCTGTTACGGTGGCAAAGAAAAAATATATTAATGGCCCAATACTAATTCTCTCAGAGCAGACAGTAAAGGGTGAATTGGAACTCCACTGATTTTATGTGGAAATTGACACAGTGATCCTAAGTTTCATGTGGAAATACAAATAACTTAAAATAGCCAAAACAATTTTTAAAGAGAACAAAGTTGGTAGACTAGTACTACTTGATCTCAGAATAACTTTAAAGCTACAGCAATCAAGACAGTATGGGATTGGTGTAAAGATGGACAAAATAGATCAATGGAACAGAATAGAGAATTTAGAAATAAGTCCACACATATATGAACAACTGAATTTCAACAAAATTACCAAGTTGATAAATTCAACATATGGTGATAGAACAATTAGATACCCATATCCACACACTAAAAAATGAATTTGGACCCATACCTCACAGAAAATATACAGAAATTAACCAAAAATAGATCATAAAGATAAATGTAAAACTAAAAATTAAAAATTTCTAGAATAAAACATAGGTGAAATGTTTGTGACCTTGGATTTAGCAAAGATTTCTCAGATAAGACTCCAAAAGAATAAAGTGATTAGCTACAACCCATAAAAGAATAAATTGATGAATTTAAAATTTCTGCCCTTCCAATTACTCTTAAGAGAAAGAAAAAAAAACAAGCCCGACTGGGGGAAAAAATCTTTGCAAAACATGCATTTGATAAATTACTTACATCCAGAATGTACCAAAAAAAAAAAAAAACACCCAAATTAATAGGAGAACAGAAAACTCAATTTTAAAAACTGGCAGAAAATCTGAGCAGACACTTCACCTGAGTAAATAACTGATGACAAATAAGCACGTGAAAAGGTGCTAAGATCCTTAGCCATTAGGGAAGTGCAGATTAAAACAACAATGGGGGCTTCCCTGGTGACGCAGTGGTTGAGAGTCTGCCTGCCGATGCAGGGGACACGGGTTCGTGCCCCAGTCCGGGAAGATCCCACGTGCTGCGGAGCGGCTGGGCCCGTGAGCCATGGCCGCTGAGCCTGCGCGTCCGGAGCCTGTGCTCCGCAACGGGAGAGGCCACAACAGTGAGAGGCCCGCGTACCGCAAAAAAAAAACAAACAAACAAACAAAAAAAATGAGATGCTGTTACTCACCTATGAGAATGACAAATAAAAAGACAGATCCTACCAAGTGTCGGTGAGGATGGGGAGGAACTGAAACTCTCACACTCAGCTGTATTTTCCACTTCAGAAAACAGTTTGGCAGTTTCTTCAAAAGTTAAAGGTACACCTGTCATGTGATCCAGTCATATATTTATCCAAGAGAAATAAGAGCATGTGCCCATACACAGGCTTGTACACGCATATTTATCACAGCTTTATTTGTAATAGGTAAAAGATAGAAAGAATCCAAATGTTCTTCAACAAGTGAATGAATTTTCAAAACGAACCTGTGGTATATCCATATTCCACCCAGCAATAAAAAGTCATGAACTATTGATTCACACACTACATGGATGAATCTCAAAATAATTATGCCGAGTGGAAAAAATCAGACCAAAAAAAAATCACACACCTTACAATTCTGTTTATCTAAAATTTTAGAAAGTCCAAACTAATATGTAATGTCAGAAAATATATTAGTAATTACCAAGGGACATAGAGGGAAAGGATGGAGAAGGGCAGGAGACAGGAAAACAAAAACACAGGAGGAGACTCTTAAGGACGTTGGATATCTTGATTATCTTGATTGTGTGATGGTTTCATAGATGTAGATTATGTCAAAAATGATGGAAATTTACACTATAAATAAGCACCAGTTATTATATATTGACTATACTTCAATAAAGCCCTTTTATAAAAAGGATTATTATTCCTTCCAAATTATCATCCAACTGTGTTAACTTATATATATGACTGATTTTATAATTTCAACCAGATAGACAAGTTAATGGAATAACGATCTAATTAAGTGGGAAGCAGGAAGTTTACCCCATGTGTCCATAAAAGAACACATTCAAGGCATCAATCACATTACTCAGAGAACTAAAATAAGTCCCAGTGAATAGTGTGATAACATTGTGCAATTTAGTGTCTTCAAACATACTGCCATCAATTCAGCAGTCAAAGAGAGAGAATCACCAGAATAAATGATTCTGTTTGTGAGGTGAACATACAGACTTTTCTACAGAAAGACAAAAGCAGCACTTTTCTTCTAACGGTGCAAAAACACCTTCAACAAAATAGCCACCTTTTTTGGAGACATGTTAAACCTTTGAGTCCTCAGGTCTTTAGAAATTGTAAGAGCTTACTTTTCCTCTCTTCTGCTGTGTCATATTGTTACAGAAATCTTTGCTTTTCACAACTGCTTTGATTCACATGTTGACCTAGGTTTCCTCTCTTTCCTCTCACGTGTTGTGATATGCCAGATGTATCGTGAAGATTACTGGAGAAATGGTGTTGTCCTTTCCTGCCGGTATCACCAGACACTTTGCCAACAACCCATCGCCAGCTGCCCTGACTTTTCGGGTGACAAATTTCAGCAGGTTAGAACACGTCCTGCCAAATCCCCAACTTCTCTGCTGGTAAATATATTTTGCACAAATTTTTTAGAGATGTGTGTGGCTTAGCACCTTATTCTTAGATGAGGGGTGTACTTTAGCAAAAGAGATACACTGTACTGAAATTACCACTACTCAGATATGTTTATAGATTCAATCCCAGAACTTTTACCAGCTGTAAAAATTGTTGGTGGGTGATTGTGTGTGTGTGCATATATGTATTTTAATGGCCAACTATCTCAAGTGGCTAAAGAGACATTTAGAGTAATGAAATCTGCATTAGTGACAATTTAGTCATTGTTTGTTTTGCTTTTCACTGGTAGACAGTGGATGAGGATGGTGGAAAATGAGCCCAATAAAAGGAATAAAATCCATTTGTTGTATTAGCATCTTCTAAAATCAAATGATATCTGAACTGTGAGCTACTCTTCATATAAGCTTGAAAATCTCTTTGTTAAACATGTAATTTCATTGTACTGTAATGATGATTGTTTTGATGGAATTTTACATGTATGGCATCAAAGAAGCTTATGTGAATTTGTTTACATAAATACACTTCTTCACATTTCCTATTAAAACTGAATTTGATGCCTTTATCATATATATATATATGCACATACACATTCACACAACACACACATATATACATGCTACTAAAAAATGATCCACTCTACAAGTTAATTATTGACAATGGATGAGACAAAAAAAGTCATTCTTGACAGTTTTTTCCATCCATAAGTCCTGATATTCCATCCAAAATTCTCTCCCTAAAATGGCCACTTTTTCCCTGTTATCATCACTTCTTCTTTCCAAATGATGACTATCATTTCCGTGGACCACAGCAACTGTTTTCCTCCTTCCCTCCCTGCATCCAGTCTTGCCCCACTCCTACACACAATAACCAGATGACCTTTTATGAGGTAAATCAGGTTGTCCTCGCTCGTAGTTCTCTGATGGCTTCCCATTGCATCTGTACCAGAATCCAGACTTGTTACCGTTGCCTTCAAGACCCTGAGTCATCCACCCTTGCCTGTCTGTGTCCTCATCTCCCACCCTCCTCCTCAGAATCCTTGTAGCTACAGCCAGACCTGCCAGTCTTGGGAACTGCTGAGTCCTTTCCCACATCAAGACTTTGTATGCTTGTCTCCTCTGCCTCCAACAGGATTTCTACCCTTCTTCACTGGACTCTTACTCATCCTTCAGATCTCAGCTCCACTCAGCCTCCCCTGACCTCCCCACTCTCCTCCCCACTCCCACACGAAATCACATCGCCTTGTTATTCTCTCTCAATCTTCCCTATTCTTCCCTTTGTCACACTTACTAAAACTAATAATTACATATCTATTTGTTTTCTTCATCCATCCATCTCCCCCACTAGACTGTAAAATCCATGAGGGAGTAGAACACATCTATTGGTTCACCACCGTATCCTCAGTACCTTCCACTATGCCTAATAAGGACTTGATTAGTCTTTGTTGAATGAATTAACATTTCAACTATAACTTAGAGAATTTTGTCAAGCTGGATATTTATGTAGAAATAACTAAAGGTTATTTGGAATCTGAGGACCAATACAGTCACTCTCTTTCTCTTGCCTGAGTGAGACTTTTTCGCTCCCGTGATGAAAAACAGTCACAGGTGTTTCAGGTGATGACCAAGATCACCTCCTTCTCTTTGGTCCTTGCGATGGTTTAATTGGCAAACTTGATTCCAGGCTTAAAAATACAAAAGAAATGCTCACCCTTTAAATGAAAAATAAATGTGAAATGATCAAGATTGGAAATTGGGAACTTCTTATTTCAGTTTCCCTCCGTGTTTTTGATGTGCACAGCGAGCCACACAGCAAGTTAATTTTATTTTTCTAGGTTCCTCCATCTGAAATTAGGAATTACGTGCCACCATCTCACCAGTGTGTCTGTAAATATCACTGGTGTGATAGTTATAGCTTTTGTTGCACTTTTAGGCAGTTATGTTGCCAAGTCCTTAGGCATATGTGTCAGAGTTTTATACTTATATTAATAAATCAGTCTTATGAATTGAACTAAATATCAGTCTGAGAATGTTTTGTGTGACAAAATATTAAATGGACCCTTAGGTTGTTTTTTTTTTAACAAAACAAAAACAAAACAATTCTTATTGATTTACTTTATTAACTCTAAGTATTTGATGATTGTGTCAGGGCTGTGATTGGTGACCCATCAGTCCTAGAGATGGTTTGGTTTTGGTATGTAGCTCCACTCCACCACCCCTGCTGCCACACCTACTTTTCAAAAGGCCATGGAACCAAGCATTATTCTCAAATGCTGTTCAAGCCTTTCTTCATCTGTTATCTTACACCCAGCCAATCTTCTCAGTTATCCTTACTGAAAGACTTATTTAGGTTAGCAGCTTGGCCCCTGGAGACATTTGGGTTTGCAATCCCTGTGACAGGGACCAAGTTGAAATTTACTTCTACTTTTCCCTTATGAAAGGGATTGGCTTACAAAGGATGTTCAGGAACAATCGCTAAACCAATTGAGTCTGAAGAATTCTCAAGGCTTTATGAGTATTCAAGAATTGCATCTCTGTGCAAGCTTTTGATTGACAAACCTTTCTTGACTATTTGTTAAAGCAGGTTCTCTGAGGAATTATCATAGATATATGACTTAGCTTACTTTGTTATTAAACATATAATTGGGATTTTCTCAGTTATTTGGATTTACTTAGCACAAATTAATAAAATGTTACTGGATATTAATTCCACACCTCTTTTTGTATAGTGGGAAAGTATGACCTGCAGTAAGACTGACCTGGGCTGGAATCTTGACTCTTTTACTTATTAGCTGTTCAACCTTAAGTAAATTACTTAATTTTGCTGAACTTCTATTGTTCTTAGCTTCAGCCTCCTTGTGTAGCTACCACTCTGGAAGCTCTGGGTAACTTGGATGTTTTAGATAATAACAGTTTAGACAACACTTATCAGCACCCTTAGCTTAGCTGGGCCAGGGGCAAGGACGAGGGGCCAGGAGTCTTTTCCATTCACTTCCTCCTGCCCAGAGGCACAGGGTTTTCTCTGTCCTCAACAACCTATAGCAGGCACAACAGAACCACAGGGGCCTTGCTGAGACTTGGTACCCACGACCACTCATTCCTAACTGACCAAAAGCAGTTTCAAGGCCCTGATTTTTTTTTGACTCAGCTCTTGATATGTTTGGCTTCTGGAGGCTGAACCACAGGAACTTACTTTCGACCTGCCTTTATCACTGTATCACACACTTCTGTCTCCGTGACCTCTAATTTTCTCTTTTTATAACATATGCTTATTTTTAAAAAGAAAGATAATTCTTCTTTTGCAGGGTAGATTTTAATGATATAGTTTATAATGTATCTAACAGAGTGCCTAGCACATAATAGAGGCTAAAAAAATTCTAACTACTATTATTGTATTACATAGGATATTCTGAAAGTGAAATGTCAGTAAGTTACTGAGCCACTTGGACCCCAGTTTCTTCATCATGTGAGAAGTGAGCAGATGCTTTTCACACTCTAGCCTGATTCTTTTTGCCATTGAGACAAACATTTTCACAAGACATGGGGGGAGTGGCCTGTGGACAGGTCGCAGAGTAACATTGACGACCCTCATAGGAATACAAAACTCCTTAATTCACCAAGACTGCACTCTCTAGTGTAACTACCATGGTTATTATCATTTAAATTCCAGGATCATCTTATAAGTGAGGTGACTTTTTATGACTTAGATACTCTTAGATGAACTGTTGTGAATGCTAAAAAAGGAGAATGATAATTTTAGTATTACCCTTTTCTCCTCAGTTGGAGATAAAGACCGTGTTTACAGATATTTGTTTACACATTTGTTTACAAATGTTTGCTTACAAATATTTACTAAGTAATTTCTGAGACCCTACTGTTCAAGTAAATTCAAAAGAAAATCAATGTACTCGGCTCCTTGATTGCATTAACCAACTAATTCATAGGAAATGGTGGCAATGTAGAAAGGGCTATTAAATTTGGGTTAATAAATAATTCGGTGTTTAAAGCAACCAGTTATCATCATGATTGGTTAATATTACTGGGTAATATTACTGGGTATAACTCACTGTGATTTATAGCAATACAATAATGCCTCCCTATGGGTATTAATCTATTAACATAATACCATTCAGGACTGCAATTATACTAAAACTATACTATTGTTAATAATATAATCTCTACAAATTGTCAAAGATGGAGATAAAAATCTGATGACAATTTGCTAAGATACTTTTTTGTGTCGTTTATGTTTGTTACAAAATGCTACTCAATCATTTTTTCTTCCCAATTGAATAGTGATAATACCCAAAATGATGCCAATACCAAGGAATTCTGGGTAAACATGCCAAATTTGATGATTCATCTAAAGAAAGTGTCGGAACAAAAGCCCCAGGCTACATATTATAACGTGGATATGCTCAAATATCAGGTAAGCCTATTTATATGGTCAAGGTGTCTCTTTCACATTACAAATGTACATTCTAACATACCTAACATTAAATAAAAGAAGACAAAGTAACATTTCTTTCAATATTATTTAAAAGCTACAATTTATAAGAAAATAGAAACCTTAAAAGACTATTTGGAGGCTATATAGTGTCAAGAATATTCATACATATTCTTATTATTAGAAACCTACAAGTAAAAAATATCATTCAAATTTAGGGAAACATGCCAAAAAATGAATTTTCAGAAAACTACATCAATTAAGATTACAAATATTGACAAAATAGTTCACTGTAATTTTGTTAAGAATATTACCGTACTAAAATCTCTTATTTTAAATGATTAAATGTAAGTAATTTGGTGTTTTTTCATAATGTGATAGTCTATGAAATAAATTCTGATGAAACTTATGTTAAGAAATAATTTAATGAGAATATTTGGTACAACACATTACAGGATATGAGAACTTTCTTTTTGTGTTTAGGATTTCCCTTTACCCCCAAATATTACTGATTTAATAAATAAGCCTGTTTCAAACCAGGATTCTATAGAGCTTGAGTATCCCACTGATTCCTAGCCACTTGATGTCTTTTGAAAGTTGTACTTTAATAGAAATCAGTGCATCTCAAACATGAGTGTACTTTACAATCACCAGGGAGGTTATAAACAAATGCTGATTTTGAACTGGTACTAATTATAGACAGACACAGATATAAATATAGATAGATATCTATATAAAAATCTATTTATAGATAAATAAAGATGGAGATGGGGAGGGGATAAAGATAGAGACAGAGACAGAGACATCTACTGGGCCCTGACACTCCCAGAGATTTTTATTTAATTGGTTCAGGATGTGACATAGGTGTATATATTTTTACAAGTCCTCCAAATGATTATAATGCACACTGTGGATTGAAAACCACATGTTCTAAGGGAACCATTGAACGTGAAGCATCTATGTAATTGTACATTTCACAAAAATACAAATGAATATAATGTTTTTCTAGTAAGAATAATATCATTGAAGCTTTGGACATTATAACAAAACGTAGAAAGTAGACAGAATTCACCTATTGCCATATAAGCTTGATGTAAAGTACTATAATGAAAGCAAGAGACTGAATTCTGGAATTAAGTCAGCTTCCTACTGTCCACTGACCTTGGGCACTTAGTGTCCCTGAGCCTCAGTTTCCTCATTTGCAAATTAGGAAAAAAGGATTCCTACCTAGGTATTTTATAGGCTGTGAGGATCTCACACCCTAGCACATTTCAAAGTACTTTGTGAAATGTAAGTAGCCCTAAGGCTGACATTTTGTTTTAAAGGTGCTCTGAGGAATCCCTTTTGTTGTGGTTTAGTTGTGTTGTTATTGTTTTTCAACAATGTAAGGGATTGGTTGGGAGGCATAATTAGCATTTTATGGGATCAAATCACATCATGTTTACTTTCTGGCCACCAGTAGCACCCTCCCAGTAACTGGGACAATCACATATCCATAAAGCACCTCCCCAGGTAGAGGAACTACTAAGAAGTTGAGAACTCCTGCCAAGGACAGAGTATAGAACTGGGTGGGGAGAGTGAGTCTGCTCTGCTTTTGAGCTATCTTAAATAACAGACTTCTAAATAAAAGTGCATTTGCAGAGGATTGGGTTGCTAAAAATAGTTAAAGTTTAAAACTTTATTATAAAGCTTATCATAGAGATTATTATAAAGTTTTAAAGCTTTTATTATAATGGTCATCAAACTAAAATTATGTCATTAAAAGCCATGTCTGTCATTTTATAAAAGAATCCATGTCTGGGTTTGTTTCTGCAGCAATCATGCCTGACTTTTAAGCGCAGCCTGCCTTCAGGACCCTTCCATGTGGTGTCCATATGTGCAGGCATCACTAGGCCAATAAAGAGCTCTTTATATTCTTTAAAATCAGCAAAACTCATACTCCATGAATAAAACTGCAAGGGCACAGACACCACCCACACGGCCCCTGCAGTGCACGCGTGCTTATAAAAGGTACATAGAAATAATAACCTTGCAAATTTTTCACTGTGGGTCCAGGATTCTAGTTGATATTATTGCCTTATAACTTTTTGTTGTTTCTTCAAACCTGGCTTTTCCTTAGTCAAATTCACCTTTGTATAACTCACTGGTTTGTGAAGAGCAAATATGATAAGAATATTAATAGGTAACATGTATTAAAATGTTAACTCCTTATTGTATATGAGGCACTAGACTGAGTGTTTCATATAAAACATCTTCTTCGATCTTCCTAACATCTCTAGGCATAAATATTATTATCATTTCTGGGACTTCCCTGGCAGTCCAGTGGTTAAGAGTCCGCCCTTCCAGTGCAGGGGGCGTGAGTATGGTAAAGGAACTAGGATCCCGTATGCCACACGGTACAGCCAAAACCTTTTTTAAAAATTAGAAAAAATATATTATCATTCCCATTTGTCAGATGAGGAAATAACTGAGGCACAGAGAAGTTTTTAGTGACTGGTCAAAGATCACTCATCTTGGAAGTGACAATCAGAACTCACACCCAGATATATCTGAAAAAACAAAAACACTAATTTGAAAAGATACATGTTCACAGGAGCATTATTTACAATTTGCCAGGATATGGAAGCAACCTAAGTGTCCATCAATAGATGAATGGTTAAAGAAGATGTGGGGTATATGTATACAATAGAATACTACTCAGCCATAAAAAAGAATGAAATTTTGCCATTTGCAGCAACATGGATGGACTTGGAGGGCATTATGCTAAGTGAAATAAGTCAGGCAAAGAAGGACAAATACTGTATGATACCACTTATATATGTGGAATCAAAAAATTCAACAAACTGGTGAATGTAACAAAAAAGAAGCAGACTCACAGATATAGAGAACAAACTAGTGGTTACTAGTGGGGAGAGGGAAAGGGGAAGGGGCACTAGTAAGGGATTAAGAAGTACAAACTATTAGGTATAAAATAAGGTACAAGGATATATTGTACAACATGGGGAATATAGCCAATACTTTATAATAACTATAAATGGAGTATAACCTTTAAAATTATGAATCACTATATTGTGCACCTGTAACTTATATAATATTGTATAGCAACTCTATTTCAATTAAAAGAAAGAAAGAAAGGGAAAGAAAGAAAGAAAGAGAGAGAGAGAAAGAGAGAAAAAAGAAAGGAAAAAAGACCTCACACCCAGGATTGTCTGCCTTCTTGGCCTCAGCTCCTAACCAATGTGCTACCAGCTCCCTATCTGACATAAAGTGCATTGTAAACTCTAAAGTGCTATAGAAACTTTAATAATTGATTTTATGTTTTTAATCTGTAACAGTTTACCTGAAGCACCCAGCTCTCACTCATATGGCACCCTTCATGGTGATTTTTTTACTGAGTGCTCATTCGTGAGCAGCACAAACAACATTATGACTTTTTGATATCTAAGAATATTCCATTGGGAGATAATAATAGCTTCTGGGTTTGTTTCAGCCTTAAATTCAAGCCTTAAATGTTCTCTTCCCTGTCTTTGGCAAGGTGTCAGCCCAGGGCATTCAGTCCACACCTCTGAACCTGGCAGTGAACTGGCGATGTGAGCCGTCAAGCACAGACCTGCGCATAGATTACAAATACAATACGGATGCAATGACAACGGCCGTGGCCCTCAACAATGTGCAGTTCCTGGTCCCCATAGATGGAGGGGTAACCAAGCTCCAGGCTGTGCTCCCACCAGCAGTCTGGTAAGGAGCCATTAGTCCCCTTCCTCTTCACCAAAGGGCTCCTAGGCAAAGGGATCACAGACTTTTTAGCATTTGTGTTTCCTACAGGAAGAGATCACAGCAGGCCTGGGTGTCAGGGTTCAGGGCAGAAAACAGAAGCTGCTATAGCTAATTTCAAACAGAAAATGATTTAACGCAGGGATTTAGATGTTCACACAAAAAAAGAGGAACAAGCTTTAGACTGGATCTCCAAGAATATTTCCCAGAAGATTGCAGAACTGGTCCACCAGGGGAGCTGCTACCTCTGCTACAACCAGGAAGGAGAGAAATTAGAAGGCTGTCAGTGGAGCCGCTGAATTCAAGAACCCACCACCCTCATGAAAATCCAAGGATAAGAAAGCTCCTATTGGCACTGCCTAAACTGCTTCTCAACAACTACAAAACTGAGACTGGACTGGAGCACTGTTTAACAAGATCCCCACATCTCAGTTAGGCTGCTGACCAGCAGAAAACAGCCCAAAAATCATCAGGAAAATGGCCTCTGCCTCCCTTCTATCCTCCAGACCTCAAGTAGTACCTTTAATTGATGGACCCTAATCTTCATCTAGGACCCTAATTACAAGGGAGTCTGAGTTTCATTTTGCAGCCTCTGGACTATTAAAAGGCACACTAGAGAAGGTATGGGAACAGAAACAGAATAGACACTGATACCAATAGCAGATGTTAAAAAAAGCCTTTTCTCCTAAGGAAAAATACTCTAGTTTTTCCTTATGATTGTTAGAAGCAAAAAGTAGAACATTAAAAAAGAAAAAAAAAAAAGAATGTCAGCCATGTGACAGCTCCAATTTAAATTACCTGAATTAATTGATCAACTAACACTTCCCATCTATTTATTCAGTAGATGTGTTAAAAAAAATTTTAACTGCATTGTCCTCTAAATGTTTATCTCTCTGACAGTGTTGTGACTACTTACAATAAGGAAAGAAAGAGTATTTATGTATGGATGAAGGGATGGATGGATGGATGGATGGATAGATAGATGGAAGGAGGGAGTGAAGGAGGAAGGGATAGATAGATAGATAGACAGATAGATGGAAGGAGGGAGGGAAAAAGGAAGGGATGGATAGATGATAGATAGATATAGATAGATAATGCTTTAATTGTAGCTAAAATTTTTAAGATCATTTTTATTAAATAACACTATCTGGAAAAATATGACATCCATTAAATAAAAACCCTTGCATATGAAAAAGTCTTTTACCTACTTTATTTTTAGGAATGCTGAACAGCACAGAATATTGTGGAAGATTCCTGATATTTCTCAGAAGTCAGAAAATGGAGGTAATGTAATCACAGGCTTATTTTATTTAATATATAAAGCTGAAATAACTTTCAGATATTAGAAAACTATTAACCAAAATCATTTAGCACTAAAAGTAAGCAAAATATTTCAGTTCACTTTGGTATATACTTATTTTAACCAATAAAAGAAAATAGCTCTTCAATGAATCCTCTGCTACCTTTTTTCTGCCCAAGACCCCACATCAAACAGACCATACTTTAAGCAGAGAAGAGCTTTTAAAAAGGCATATTTCCATTTTGTATCAGATCTCACACTCCCTGATAGTTAGATATTTTCCACTTTCCTCTGATATTAATCATAAGCTGGAAAATACATTGCCTTCCAAGCAGCATGCTTCCAAATTTTGAAGTACCATTTGGCTGAATTACATTTTTATCAGTGTACAAAAAACATCATGAATAATATTTAATGATAAATTTTATTGTATTTATACTGAAACATATACTATTTTCTAGTAAGTTCGATTTTGCACGTTAACTTTGAATACAATTTCCAAAGTTATATCCAGAATGTTGTGTTGACTGTTATCTTGTAATAATACTCTTTTTGTAGGAGTGGGCTCTTTATTGGCAAGATTTCAGTTATCTGAAGGCCCAAGCAAACCTTCCCCATTGGTTGTGCAGTTTACAAGTGAAGGAAGCACCCTTTCTGGCTGTGACATTGAACTTGTTGGAGCAGGGTATAGATTTTCACTCATCAAGAAAAGGTTTGCTGCAGGTAAGTGGGTATCTTGTGAGTTCCATTTTCAAACAATAATGTTGCCTTAGCTATTCTTCCTTAAGAAGGAATAGGTTGTGATTTTCTGATCATCTTCCTCCTCTTCTTCCCCACTCCCAATCCCCATTTTCCATCACAATCAGAAAGCAAACCAATTGTTGAATGAAGTAAAAATAGGACAATGAAACTGGGAATCAGAAATCAGGAAGGTCCTGGATACTTATCATGGCTCTGGCTATTTCTTATATGGGACTGGCCTGTCATTCCCATTATATAGGTGTGTACACTGAGGTTAATGGGGGTAAATCCTACTTTTGTTACATTGACAAGCAAGATAAATGCTAATTTTGAATTTATCTCTTACCTGAAAACTTTTTTTCTTCAGCAGGTCTTCATAGATTTTAGACTTGTCTAGGCTTAGCTGAAATCTAAGAGGATCCATCTTCACTTTAATAACACCTTAAAAAGTCTAGACCAGATATCAGAACTGGTTGCCTAGAGCTGAAATGTGATGAGACAGGTTTTTGGCACACACGAGAGTTTATTGGTGGGGATTCCCCAATATTAAGGTGATTATCTTTGTCAATGATTTGTTGGAATACATCCTGGTTTTTATGTCTGCCATATTGATGTAATTATTAACTACACCCCTTTTGTTCTCAAAAATGGCCCAGGGTGGAAATTATATGGTTACTCTTTCTATAGGAAGTTGGATTCTCACATCCAGGAACAAATCTTCCAAGCTATTCTGGGCAACCCAAACCTCTGCAAAGTATTCCTATATGGAAATGTGAAAAGGCAACTAGCTGGTCTGGAAAGTTGGAAACTTAATAAACTTTATGTATTTTATGTTAGTATTGTACCCTTCAATTACATAGTATTGGTTTCTAGGAGTAGGGCAGGAAGAATAGAAATGTTACCCACATAATAACCACATTATGGAACTAGCAGGTAACCCGTTGATATGTTGTTTTATTTTGCAGGAAAATACTTGGCAGATAACTAATAAAATCTTATGCAAGGATTTGGAGGATTCATATAATGGAGAACTACTGTATGAGAAACAGGTTTTAATTTTGGTTTGAAGAAAACAAACCAAAATCTGCACTTGGGGTATATCTGCTAGAAATGTCAATGACTTTCAGCAATGATTTCCCTCACACAATACCATGATGACCAGTCCTACAGTATTTACTTCTAGGTGTAATATTGTTAATGGTTTTAAAATGTAATTATTGTATTTGTAAATTGTACTCATTCCAGTAAGGCAGTTATACTTGAGTTTTAGCATTTTACCATTCCTGAAATGGATGTAATTTAAACTGTGGTATGTAAGTTTAATAGTAGTACTGTTGAATGGCACAATGCTTACAGAGGTAGATTGCATTTTGTCAATATATAAAATTTAAATATAATATTGATAGTTGTCATAAGGGGGTGCCACACACAAAGAAAATTCAGTGGAACCAGAAAAAAACTTCCTTTTCTTCGGTCCTTAGTATGTTTTACTCGAGTGCTAAATAAAAATTCTATCTTCAAATATTTAGTGGGTTAAAGTCATAAACTATTTCAGAAAAAAAAATTCTAAGGTACATGTGCATATTCAAAGAAAAGCATTAATTACCACTTTTTAAAAAGCTTTTTTTTCAAACTGCAAATTTCATAAAAATGCAAACTGTGTAAACAGGCCCTCTTATTTTTATAACTTGTGTAAAAAGGGAAAGCAATTCATATTTAAAGTTTATGAAATTATAATCAAGAGTAAAGAAGATGTCGAAGTCTTAACTACTTCCCCCTCTCTCCACAGTTCAGCAGATGTGGAGATTACTGAATAATCAGACTAAAACCAAAATTGTGATTTTAAAATTTCAAGAATTTCCATAGTTGAACTGGTTAACAACTTTTGCACAATAACTCTAAACAGAGAGTACCTCCCATCCAGCATGGGGAATGGTACCAAGCATCTTCCTCTTTACCAATAGGAACCAAAACATTGAGTCTAAATATCCCAGAAAAAAAAAGATTTTAGTCCCCTACTTAAATCCAGAAGGAGAATTTTAATTGTCATCATTTATATCATTTGGGAAGGAAAAAATAAGCTTTATAAATCAAATTCTAACCACATTATTGTGCAATAAATTTCCTTTTGGATAAGGTTCATTGTATGTAACTATAAATTTTTGCCATTCTTGGGGAATCAAAAAGAGAGTTATCAAAAATGTATGTTCTGATTTCATTGTTGCAAGGTATAATAAAAACTGTAATTACTCAGTCTGGCCTCATAATATGGGAATTTGCGATGAAGAAGCTCTTCTTCAGGGGTCCCAGTTGTAAAACCTTCCTTCATTACAATCTGAAAATATGAATTTTCCTTTAAGTCATAGAACCTATTTTAAACATAAGCTAATTCCTACTCTAGGTTATACTATTAAATAACTATAATTATTAAGTTGTTATATTCATCATTAGTTGATAAATTTTATTTTACATTCATTCATACTCGACGAAGAAACTTTAGCCCCTTTAAATTTTAGAATCAAATTAAATTTTATGTCTTACATTTAAAATGAGATTGTGACTGGCAATTGTTTATAGTGAAACTTTTAAAATTAATATTTGTACTTCTCAATCAGTGCTTGCTAGCAAGAGAATGTTCAAAATGACCTGTTTTACCTTAGAAGAAATCTTACTGTTCAAACAACTCTCAATTGGCTCGCCAAGCAGTCTCTGGTGTTGAAGTTTTTTGAACAAGTAAGTAATAAACTCACTTTAAGCAAAGATATTCAATTTGATTTTGTAACCAAAATAGTAAATGCAAACTTTTAAATCCCATGGAACACGGGGAAATTTCAGACACTGAAACCAATGGAGAGTAAGTAACAGAAAATTGAGAATTATCCAGCATATGAATATAAAAATGTGTTTTTAAGAAATCATTTCATGAGAAAACATATTGGATATTAACACAAAGCATATTAAAAGTGTATAAATATATTGGTTCTCATGTCTTGCTCATTATATCTTATTTTATTTTATATCTTTCTAGAGTGAATTAGTAATTAAACACGTGTTTTCTTTTCATAGAATAATTTGGTTGATATATAATGTAATTTAAAACAGATTACAATGATCTCTAACATTATTCAAATGTCTCTAGGCACTAAATTTGAAACTATGAAGATATTCTATGATTCCATAATTGGTCTTTATGAAACAGAATGAAAGTCAGAGATTTCAAAATTATTAATTTTAAAATATTATTATTATTATTATTATTATTATTATTATTGAATACCAGAACCTTCATAGAGAATATATCCCTTCTTCTTTCAGAAAATAGGTCAAATAATAACACAATAAACTCATATCAGGGATTTAGATTTTGGTGATTTTTTTTTTAATCTTGTAGTTTATAATCTCCTGTTACTCCTGTATCCAAAGTACTGTACAATAAGAATTTGTGTTAGGAAAAATGATCCTAGACAATGCAATTATAAAAGAAATACTAAGTCAGATTCATTATCAATTCCTAAAACAAAATGGACTAGTACATATTTAGATTTTCAATACCAAGGGTTCAAATAAAAAGTTCATTAAACAGAACACCATTTCCTGAGCATTATGATTCAAAAAGATTCTGCTCTAACAAGATAGAAAGTATGAATGCTTTACTTTGCAACATGGGAAATATTATTTTTCAAATAAATTCCATATTTTCGTGTTATTTTTAAAAATAAATTTTTGTTAAAAATTAGTCTGAATTTTAGCATAATTGGAACATACAATTCCAAACAATTAAATTTTAAATTATTTTTAAAGCTCTATTCTCCTCTACATGTACAGCCAATACGAAAATCACTGCATAGTATTTGGAAGTACATTTCACCTGTAAAGAAAGAATGTCCACATTTCAAATGGTTTCAAGTGAATAGAGAGGAACCATCCCCTCCAGAAAGTCAAACTGCAGTTGTTTTATTTTGGTTTTTATGTATTTTTACTGAATCTCAATCTGCAAAGTGTTTGAGACCATAATTACTCATATTTCCATTTCCAAATATTCATTTCAAAGAAGCCTGGTAACTACATTAGCTCTACCACTAACTCTTGCTGTGTGACCTTGGACAAATCATAGCCCTCTTTAATTTCTCACCTTTAGAATAAGGAGTTGAGATTGATAGTGGTTTCCAAGCTTTTCTTAACAGCCAAACTTTTTTCTGCTAAAATTGCACATGGAATCCTGTTAGGCAAAACAGCTCAGAGCAATTCAGGAGTTCCTCCAGCAGTTTAAATCTGGTCCTCCAGAGCACTGTTTAAATACCATAATAACACAGCCATGATCTATAAAGCTTCTCCCATCTCAGAAGTTCCATGGTTCTAGTTGACTCAGAGAGATTCACCTTTGCGGGCTTTAAAAAAAAAACTTGTACAATCATAGTAATTGATATACAATAAAAATTGATATTCTCTTGAGTGCTTAGCATGTACCAGTCACTATAGATGTTAGCTCACTTAATCTTTGTGTCAACCCCCAAATGGTAGATACTCTTTTTAATTAGTATTTTACAAATGGTGACATTGAGGCTTAAACAAATTAATAATTTGCCCAAAGTGACACAGCAGCTGGAAGTAACTCAGTTATCTTGACAGCAATGGGAGCCCTTGACCTGTTTTACTTGTTCATTCTGGGAAATGAACTTTTCTGTTTTATTTTACTATACATATTCCACTTAAGTACCCAGGTAAAAGGTGCTATGAAAAATTAATACCAAAATAAGGATAATTCCAAAAGCAAAATTGTTGGAAAAGAATATGTTTCTCAAAGCATGATTTGTGGACCACTTGTATTATCATTTATTTAACAAGGGAAATGATTTTGGCTTAGTTACCACTATATCCCCCGAGTCTAGAATGTAGTGGGCATCAATAAATTGATATTGAATAAATAAATCTGTAGGGGTGGGGTTTAAGAATATGTATTTTGACAAGCACCCAAAATTTGAGAATCACTGCCCTAGTAGATCTCTCAAATACTTCTTAGTTCTGACATTTCATCAGATTTTGCACATTCAATTATCATTTGAATACCATTTTTCTAGTGAGCTTAATTTTTCATTCAGTCCACTTAGCTTCCTACAATCTTGAAGAAAAAAAAAAGGTAGAGGTATTTTTCTAGGAAAATTCCTCATTTCCTTAGAGTTCTTTTATGCTATCTCAAACTGACATGAAATGCATTCTCCCATTGTCATTTTTCTGTCCTTTTTGTCAGTGTCTTAAAAGATTAAAAGAAGTAGGTAGGTTGCAAGCTGTCATTCATTCCAAATAAAATGTCCTAAAACATGGCTCCCTTCCTGCAAGGGACACAGGCATCTAACTTGTGAGCTGACACTGTTTATTTTGTAGGCCTTTGAATTAGATGCTTTATAAGCATGGACTACTGTCATTCCAAAAGAGTTGCACCAATTGCTTTTATTTTTGCATTATTTTTTCTCAAAATAATCACAGTCTGTCAGTTAAAGTTGAATGACACGGTAAGATGTGCCTATATCTACTAAGGAGATGCGTTTGTGGTTTCTTGTTTGTTTTTTTTCTTTAACTTTGTTTTTTCCAAAAGATTATGCATTTGAGCAAAATCCCATTCAATTAAATGTATTCATTTTGCTACATGGTTTTCTGGTCAGCATTTTTTTTTAATGGAAGCATAATTTTTTTACGGTATCAAAATTAGGGTGATCTCTAAATATCGCTTTAAAAGTTGGCAACATGATGCTTCCTTAAAATGAGTTAAATTAAATTGTTGATATGAATGAACAAGTCAATCTTTGTTACACTGATTAAAGAGACTGTTCTGATGACCCACCCCACCTCTTTTACTATGTGCACTTCTCTCTTCAGGCTTTATTGTATTTTCCTGCTCCTTCCATTTTTTTTTTTTTTCATTCAGCAAACAGTAGTTAAATGCCATTTGCTCATTTGTGAATCAAACATGGCTACCATTACATTACTTTTTGTCTGTGGAATGTATGGAGGAAAAATGAGATAGGAGTGCAATGTTTAAGTCTCCAAATATTAAAAACAAACAACAAAACCCACTAGCATTTCTATTTCTGTGAAGTTCTGTAATCTTCTATAGGATAGAGCTGCATTTTAAATATCTAACTGAATACCAAATATCCTTCTTGAAAGAACATCAAATTTTAGGGTCTATTGAGTTGACCATGGTCAGACCTCTTGACTGTCCCTTCATAAGTATATCTTAGTGAGTTTAACTTTATCACCTAAAATATTCAAAACAAAACAATAAAATTGTTTTACTTTTTTAAGCATTATTTTTAGGATCTGCACTTATGGCCATCACATCATGCTGCTATCTGTTGAAGATGGTCCAAATTTCTTTACAGAGTAGAATTAATACTAGTGAACAATCTTTGGTAATACTTTATCTAAACACTTTAAGAAATTGAATCATGATGGATTGATGCTGACTGCATTTTTACATAATCTTGTTAGAAATTATATGAAAAACATTTCAGTTAAACATAAGAAAAATGCACTATTTAGTATAGATTTTGCAGGACTCTACACTCTATTAATGAGTATTACACAGTTCTTTTTTGCTTTGCTTTATTTTGCAAATCAATTGTTTTCATAAAAAATCAACAGGGCCTCCCTGGTGGCGCAGTGGTTGAGAGTCCGCCTGCCGATGCAGGGGATACGGGTTCGTGCCCCGGTCTGGGAGGATCCCATATGCCGCGGAGCGGCTGGGCCCGTGAGCCATGGCCGCTGGGCCTGCGCATCCGGAGCCTGTGCTCCGCAACGGGAGAGGCCACAACAGTGAGAGGCCCGCATACTGCAAAAAGAAAAAAAAAAAAAAAAAAAAAAAAAAAATCAACAAATTTCCTTTAATAATTCCTGGGTAAACTGTCTGTTATCAGACAGAAAAGAGTAAAGCTGAATTACTTTACATTTCTCTAAATATAGTTCAATTTTTAATTCATTCAGAATTTCTGAATCAGCTTGATGAATCATAAGCCATTTATCATTTTAAAACATTCCATTGAATGAGTATATCATGCAAATGTTAATTCCATCTCATTTGTTCAGTTGTATATTACTTCAATGACAGTTTCTTTTCTTTTCTTTTGGCAAAACAAATTTTAGTGTTATTCATACATCATTACTTTAAAATATTTTTTAAAAATACACCAAATGGGGCTCCCCTGGTGGCGCAGTGGTTGAGAGTCCGCCTGCCGATGCAGGGCACACGGGTTCGTGCCCCGGTCCGGGAAGATCCCACATGCCGCGGAGCGGCTAGGCCCGTGAGCCATGGCCGCTGAGCCTGCGCGTCCGGAGCCTGTGCTCCGCAACGGGAGAAGCCATAACAGTGAGAGGCCCGCGTACCGAAAAAAAAAAAAAAAAAAAATACACCAAATGACTATCACTGCGATCAAGGTCCAAAGCCAGGTTTTTTTCTTTTCCTTATGAGATGATAGGATGATCATTTTTATAGCTGTGGCTTTGCAGCTCAGTATTTAGCTCTTGCTTTGTTAAATGGATATGTGTGAGAGAGACTGGCCCCTGTTTTCTCTCTCTTCCTGTGTCACTCTCTCATTCTAAGGGAGTTGGAAAATTGCCACTGAATAATTTTTCCTGAAAAAGCCAAGTGTTGGTATGATATGCTAATCTCATGTATAAGTAGGACTTCACTACAGGCCCAGCAGTCATTTGTAGAGCTGGCTTTTTAAACTGTTTGAAGAGTATTGGGTTTCAATATACAAAGGATTTTTTTTTCACTTTGCATAGGAAAAGATCTGTATGAATGAAATGATCAAATGGCAATGGAAGGCATTGATTTTTTTTTTGTACTTTTAACAATAAGAGAAACTAGGAAAAGAATCTCAGAGAAATTTTGTTGTATTTCTAAAGGTAATAAAATTCAGTCAGCTGTCTTTCTTAAAGAAAATTCTGTTAGTGTATACTTTGAGTTGGTGGTAGCTTTTATTTAGAGTTCTCCATGATCTTTGTAGCAAAAGTAAGCAATGTCTTTATGACCTTGGATGGAGTACATATTTTCACAAAATACCTTGAGCATAAAATCTTTATTTAAAAAAAAAAACTCTGGGGTAAAATACTCAAATATACTATTTAAATTAGTTAAAATATTGATGGCTGGCTCCTTTTCCTACATGTGTAATTCAATAGAGAATACTTAATTCTCGTAGCTGTGATGAAATCTTTACTGCTTATGTGCCATGCTCAAGAAAAAACCAGCAAATAAAAAGCAAGGGTTTGTTCCTTCACAGAACTGCCCAAAGCTCTCTGATGAGCAATGGTGTTATGAAATTGTAATATTGACTTCTTGAAGATAACCATGAGAACATTTTAATGTTACTTGCCTTATAAAATAGAAAAGGTGTGGATATCATTTTTTGTAAATAATGATTTTTACAAGTGTTTTTTCCTTCATAATTTTCCCAATCACCCATTTCACAAAATCCTGAATATGCAATTATTTATCATGGCACATTACTGCAACTAGGGTTCCCACTGCAGGACAAAGTTTAATTATACTTGAGAACAAGATCAAATATATAAGTAAGTTACTATTTAAATGTGATTTTTTTCTGGAAAATAAATGAAAAACATAAAAATAAGTTGAGTTGTGAACCTCTTTTATTACCAGCCTCTTAAAGTTTTACCACATTTCTGGAAAACTTCGTTGCATATTTAGGGTGGGCATGGTGGGCAGAAGGTCTGGCACAGTGCAAGGGCTTTAGAGTTGGACAAATCTCATTCTATAATTTAACTATAGTCTTGAGCATGTTACTCAATGATTCTTCATTTCCTTATCTTAAAAAATAGAGTTACTATCCCCTTATCCTAGGGTCACTGAACAGATTAAATGAGATAATATTTATCAGTCACCTAACAGTTCCTAACTATTATATAGTAAATAGTCAACAATCCTTTCCTGTTCCTATTTTTATGTGAATAGGGATCGAGACGGGCCAGAAAATGTTAATGCTCTTTCTCCAATGCTATCCTAATCCTTATGTGCTCTACCGTTATGCAGATGTATTGCTATTGACAGCCAATTCTAGCTGCACTGAGCACTCCTTAATGGACATGCACCAAGCTAAGTGCTTAGGGCACCATCTTTTTCTATTTCCAATGATTGCCCACTATGTGAAGGTCCCTTCAGGGTCTGGTTTTGTTTGCTTTGGGTTGGGGGAAGGGCTCTGGGGTTAGAAGAGGGATAGTTATTAAGGAGGAAGGGCCTATTAGTTATGTCAGGTGGGTTCTCAACCCCAAACAGCCTCCATTTCATATCTTCGTAAACTTTAAGGATTGGGGAGAGTGGTGTCAAGGAAAGTGTAACGTGAAAGTTTGTAATGCCCAAAAGGTAAGCCGATGAGTTCCAAGCGGCCCTGGGCATATTATTCAATATCTCAGAATCTCAATTCTCTAAATCTGTAAAGGACTAACAACGCTTTCTTTTTTTTTTTAACTTTGCTTTATTTATTTATTTATTTATTTTTGGCTGCGTTGGGTCTTCCTTGCTGTGCGCGGGCTTTCTCTAGTTGCAGCGAGCGGGGGTTACTCTTCGTTGTGGTGCCTTATCTTGTAGCGAAATCTGGGCTCTAGGCGATCGGGCTTCAGTAGTTGTGGCACACAGGCTCAGTAGTTGTGGCCCACGAGCTCTAGAGCGCGGGCTCAGTAGTTAGGTGCACGGGCTTAGTTGCTCCTCAGCATGTAGGATCTTCCCGGACCAGGGCTCGAACCCGTGTCCCCTGCATTGGCAGGAGGATTCTTAACCACTGCGCCACCAAGGAAGTCCCAAAAATGCTTTCTTGAAAGAGTTGTTGGGAGGACTAGATAAAACTAAAACTGTTTGCCAGTACCTGGTAAATGTGAGCTCTATTATCAACCATCTGTGCCTTGGGGTGGTGGAAGGCAGCATCAGGGATCGGGGAAAGGGAAGGCGGTGCTTTCCTTTCTCTGTGTACCTCGCATTTCCCGTCCTAGGAACCGGCAGCATTTCCCACTCCTGCCCCTGACAACTGCAAAAGGAAACTGATGAGGGCTCTCAGGGCTGCCCCTTGAGTTCCCAGATGTCCCCCTCGCTATAGAATGACTCGGTTTCTCTCCAGCTCGCGGCCACCCCAAGGCACAGCCAGGCTCAGGGCAGCCCCCTCTGGGCAGTGACGAGGAGATCCTCCACATCCTTAGGCGGCTCAGAGGACTACGCAACTACTATGTCTGCCTGGGGCGGGCCAAGGACTCTGTTTGAGAAGGTCACCTTGGAGACGGGCCGCGGAGTCCAGGGGGAGTGCGCGGGCATTCGCGGGCAGAGGGAAGCCTGGGAGGCGGGAGCCTCACCCCGCGCTGGTCCCGGCAGCGGAGGAGCCCGTGGTCTGGGAGGCCCCCGGCCGATTCGCGTCTGCATCTCCAGCACAGCCTTAGGTAAGTGCGCCCTCTCCGCAGCGCGTCTGGGCAGGAGCAGAGAAGATTGACCGAGGCAAAAGGCAAGTTCGAGGATCGAGGGGGCTAAGCCGGGAGGGCCCTGTGTTAGAAATGGGCTGCCTGTCTTGTCCACGACCTCTCTCTCTAATGCCTTATTCCTCCTCCCTCCAAGAAATAAGAAAAAAGTGGCCCCAGTTTTTGGAACTGGAAGCAGGTCCCGGCCTTTTGTTCCCTACCCGCCTGTGTGTCTCGGCTTTACGGTGTTGCCAAGTGCAGAGCTGGCCAGCCGGTCCGATCGTGGAGCAGCCTGAGTTCTGAGCAGTCTGCCTGAGGTCTGGCGACACCGGCGGCCTCAGCCCCTCTGGACCTCCAGGTCCCAATTCTGGCCCGTGGGGCAGCTTTAGAAACAGGTGAGCAGACCGAGGTCTGTCTGTGTCACTTTAAGGTTGGAACCTGAATGACCCACTTAAACAGGCTCAGTTCACACATATACACGCTCACACAGGCACACTCATGTACACAGACACACTCAAACATACAAGCACACATGCATTCAGTGCGCAGACACATCATACACAAAGGTGCACATACCGACATACAAAGGCACACACTCAGGACACAGATAATCACTCATACACACAGATGCTCACATGGGCACTCACACAAGCACACACATTCATGTACACACTCACTCATACACACAGCCTCACACACTCATGGGGACACACTCATGCTCATACACACAAGCACATGCCCACAGAGACATATATATGCTCACATAGAGATGCTCACACCCACGTACACACACTCTCACACACAGGTCCACAATCACACACACCCCACACTGCCTCGCTTCCTAACATACAGTACCTCTGCCGTATTTGTGTGCCCTTCAGTACCCTTTGCCTCTGTCTGCCCTGACACTGACACACTGGGGTTTTAGGTTGTGTTCTTGTCTGACCTACCCACTTCAACTGCCAGCTCTTTGAAGGCAGGGACTGTTTTAGTTCTATTTCAGTGCCTAGCACAGTGTCTCCCTGTTAGGGCTCTCAGATTTACAGATTATAAAATAATTCCAATGAAATGTCTAAACTTGTATGTAGGCAATAGGGCAGTAGAGTTATAGTCCAAGTTCTGGGAAGTCCATTCCTACTACCAGCTTTTTCACAATCATTTGTGAGAGGAGGTAGGTTTTCCAATAAATTACCTCATTAAAAGTTCTATTTGCTCTTTACAAAATACCCTTTGGAGAAGCAGCTCATCTTAATTTTTAAAGTAATAGCAACAACAACAAATGTTAATTAGCAAAATATCATTGAGATTAAATTTGGGGAGGCAATAAAAATATTGTTTTCTGGTGTAGGATAATATCGTTCTTCTACTCATGGCTATCATTTCTCAGTGACTTTAACCTCTTCTGCAGTTAAGTATTTTTGTTGCAGCTTAATATATGCTTGTGTGAATTAAGTATGCTATTGCATAAATAAAAGTTATCAGATGGGACTTTCCTGGTGGTCCAGTGGTTAAGACTCCGTGTTTCCACTGCAGGGGGAGCGGGTTCCATCTCTGGTCAGGGAGCTAAGATCCCGCATACCACGCAGTGCAGCCAAAAAAATAAAAATGAAACAAAAAAGAAAGTCTCTACTTCTTATAAATAAATTCTGAAAAATTTTTTTAAAGTTATCATATTTCCAGTTATACTGACCAGAATAACAACATACACTAAAAATCACTCTTAAGGAAACCCCACTTTCCTATTCAAAAATGCTTTAAAAAAAAAGTATCTGTGTACTTTATTTAGAATGAGTCTCTGTGTTATACTAAAATATTTTCAGATCTTTTGTTCAGTATTTTACAGAAGTTTTCTTCCATAGGTTATGATGATGTCAGACATTGCTAAAGACAGAACAGCTCATTTACTGAAGAAGAGGGGCAGTGTGTCTTCTTTAAGTAGCCATGAGTTCCGGCGGAAAGAGCCTCGTGGGCGCACCAAAGAGTGAGTGACTGGATGTCTATTAACACACTCAATTATTGAATAAACAGGTTCATAATATTTATCTGGAGGGAAAAAACGCATTTCCTTTGGGACATAAAAAAGGAGAAAAATGAGCAAGTACAAGGTTTAGGTCATCTTTGGGGGCCATATTTTTTAAAAGAACGAGAAAAAATGGTAACTAGATTTATCGTGGTGATCATTTGGAAATGTACAGAAATACTAAATCACTGTGTTGTGCACCAAGAAAAAGAAGAAAGAGAAAAAGAACAAGGAAATTTAAGTGATAAGTTGATCACAGCAGCATTTTTACTATTTCAGAGACTATCCCAAAAACTCATCTACTGAAAAGAATGTCATATGCAATGTAGACCAGCTACTTCTTAAGTGACTCCTGAATTCTTCTCCTCAATATTATATGAATACATCATTTTTGCATTTTTGTAATCAATATGTACATATACAATGCATTTAGCATTATTTTAAACAAATTTTGTAATGTATTTTCATAGTCTTTGTGCATATCCTTTTAAATGGTTACATAATACAATATTTTGTCAGCTTATAATTCTGGGTTAGCTAACCGTTCCCCAATCATTGAGCATTTTAAGTTTGTTTCCACTTTTTAAATTTTTTACTATATAAGAAGTCTCTGATTGTTTTCTTCCCCGAAGTATAATTAGTGGGTCAAAGGATAATAAGTACATTTTTTGGCTCTTGCTACATATTGCATTTGCTCTCCTAAAAAAGATGAATTAATTTTTAATAGTTTCATGGCATTTTTTTTGACTGCCATCGGGAGGAAAACCAAACAAATTATTCAATGCAGAGGTCAATTAATTTATATTATAAACTTTCCTTTTTAAAAGTTTCTACATGATTGAAAGATATAGCAGGGCTTCCCTGGTGGCGCAGTGCTTAAGAATCCACCTGCCAATGCCGGGGACACAGGTTCAAGCCCTGGTCCAGGAAGTTCCCACATGCCGCGGAGCAACGAAGCCCGTGCACCACAACTACTGAGCCTGCGCTCTAGAGCCCGCGAGCCACAACTACTGAAGCCCACATGCCTAGAGCCCGTGCTCTGCAACAAGAAAAGCCACCGCAATGAGAAGCCCACGCACCGCAACGAAGAGTAGCCCCCCGCTCACCACAACTAGAGAAAGCCCGCGCGCAGCAACGAAGACCCAATGCAGCCAAAAATAAGTAAATAAAATAAATAAATAAATTTAAAAGAAAGAAAGAAAGATGTAGCATATTAATCCCCATGACTGGGAAGCAGGAGCTGGTGTGTCTGTTGGAACAGAGACCAGAAGAACTGGAAGAGATTTACGTTCGAATTCTGAAACCAAATTGTTCTGCTCTCAGAATGTATTAATACACTTACTCAGAATTCTAGTTTTCAACACTAGATGATTGTGGATTACAAGTCCTGTACAAACTCTCTCTTTTACAGATAGGAAATATAAAGGAGTAGCAATCTCAGTGCACATCAGAAGTAAAGCTGGGAGAATAATTAACCTCTATAGCTTTTGCTTCTGATCCTAAGTCATTTTGGCTGCTATTTCCAAGATTTAAGTGTAAGAGTTTTTTTTTATTATTTTAAAATAATTGTTAGCTTAAATTCAACTTTTTAGAAGCAAATATTATAATAATAATCTGACATAAATCCTGGTCCCATGATTTAAAAAGCACTGTTCTTATCCAAAAACTAAACTATCATCCCTACTTGCTTAAGTTTCATTTACTTCTTCCCTTTCAAAGTAAATTAGAAATTCAAGTATATAGAATCAGAACATGGCCCAATCTGAAGAATTAAAGATCACTCTTATTTTATTGATGAAGTATAAAAACAAATTAAAAGGTAACAAGAACACAAAAATAGTTTTAGCAACACATGAGGAAAGATTTTTTTTTACTAACAAATACATTTAAGTGATAATTATCTTGATATATTTCAAAAGTAGAAACAGGGACTCTCAAACAAAATATTCAGAATGGATCCTCTATTGGAGCCTTTCTTATTAAATAGCAAATGAACAGATTCCAAGCACTCTTGCAATGCAGGGGCCATTTAGGAGGCTGCCTCCTAACCCTAACTCCCACTTATTTTCCATTGTCTTCATCCTTGCCAGGGACCAGAATGTATGGGTTATTCTCCTTTCTGAAATGGGTCTTCAACTAGTAGAAAAACTCTGAAAACTTAGTGGCTATCAAATGCAGCGTTGTTTCGAATTTGCAGTGTTTTTTTTGGAAAAACATATACCTTTCACTTTCAAGTTATCTCAAAACAATTTTTGAATAGATTAATTTCAATAGTATAAAGCATATGCTGAAGTATATTGAGGACCTAATACATTATGTCATTTAATCTCCCCAGCATTAATCCTACTAGGTAGACATCATTCTTACCATTTTGCTATGAAATAGCTGAGACTTATAGGTCAAGGAACAATTTAAGGATTAGGATACAGTCCTAAATCATGAGTATGGCCAAAAGGGTCCACGGACTCTTGCCTTCTTCTCTAGTTCCGTCTTCCCCACTATCCTGCTTGCATCCTACTCTTGGGCCATTCCCACCTTCCATATTTACAATCCCTCGGTGCTCTGCCTTGCCTCCAGCCATTGCCTCACGTTGCTTTCCCATGGGGTATCCTTGTCTGGAATGCTCGTCTTACACTCTGGCTTCCTTCTTTTCCTCCTTCAGAATTTAGCTCCATCTCCAACTCTCCAAGAAGCTCTCAATCACAGTTTCCAAAACAGTTTCATTTTGCCTGACACAAAACAAGCCAAAACGCTAATATGCTGAAATTTGCAGCAAAGAGTGTTCATTCGCAAGGCAGCCAAACGAGGAGATAAGAGAACAAATCTCAAATCCACCTCCTCAAAGCCAAGGGGATCGGGAGTTTTTGGGACAAAGAATAAAGAAGCAGGGTGGTATGAGGCGTGGGGAGTGTGGGGAGGGTGAGGAAAGGTGATTGGGAAAAGATGCAGTAATTGTTGTTCCGTGCAGATGTTTCTAGCCTACAGCCCTCTGCACGTTCTGAGTGTGGAGTTTTGGGCCCTCTGATGTTAAAAGGTCACTGATTGGACACTAGCGTCTGCCCAGTGAAGGGTCAGTGGTCCTATCCAGCCTTAACCAGCTGACCTCGAATTAGATGCAGCTGACTCCAAGTTCCTAAACAATAACTTGGGCAAACATCTTATTGTTTAAGTTATGCACCGCCTGGAGGACATTCAAGTCTTAAAACAACCTTGATTAGCGAAGGCAGGTGAAATGGATGTAAGCCACGGTTTCATAACTACCCAACTACAACCACTTCCACTTCCGACTGGGTCGGATGCTCTTCCTTTCTGCTCCTGCTGCTTTCACCTTCTACGTGGTACTGTATTTGGGTGTTTTCTTGTCTATCTCTCTCATTAGACTGTGGACTTATTGGCCTTTATAACAGTAAACACTCTGATAAGGAGGGCAAAGAAGCATAGGAGGTAGACCCACTTGGAAAACAGTTTCTTAGATGTGGCCTAAGATCAGCATAAGCTCATCCACGTTCTTGGTTTCTCTGTGGTCTTCTATAGAAGTAACTAATGCTTAACATTGATCCCTGGGCGTAATGGATACCTGAAATGCCTTCTGAATTGTAAAAGGAAGATTGAATTTATACTCAATATAATTATTGTTAATTGTTTTTAGATTTGTCTCTTTAATGTAAATTATGTTTTCATTATGAGATAATTTTTATGCTTTATTCTTTAAAAAGAAACATTTTAAGCTGGTTTTTACTATCCCAACATCATAACTGTTAGCGCATTGGCATATTTCTTCCTATAGATACCTAGTTGTCATCATACTTTATCTATAATTTTGAATTTTGTTGCTTTTCAGTTAAATAATTGATAATAATAAGGGTGCTAAGCTAAATTTTACTGAGCCCTCACTATGACCTCATTTAAGTTTCAGAGACGCACTGTATCAGGAGTTGGCAAACTATGACCCGAGGGCCAAGTCCAACCTGCCATCTGTTTTTGTATAAAGGTTTTTCCATGGTTGAAAAAAAATCAAAAGGAGAATAATACTTTTTTTCATGTGAAAATTATAAGCAACTCAACTTTCAGTATCCATAAATAAGGTTTTTACTGGACCACATCCATATTTATTCATGTATGTATTGTCTCTGGCTGCTTTGACACCATAATGGCAGAGTTGAGTAGTTGCAATAGAAGTGCAGGGTCTACAAAGTGGAAAATATCTGCTATATGGCATTTTACAGAAATATTTGCTGACCCCTGTTCTATAAGAGAGATGTTGTTAGCATCTTCATCTTACAAATGAAGAAACATGCTTAGAGAGGTTGAGGCTCCAAAGCTACAGAAGCAGCAAGTGGCAAAACGGGCTTTTGTTTACAGTCAAAAATTTTCATTCTGTGAAAATTGGCTATCTACGTGTAACTTGCATCAATGAAACTCTTCTACTCATTCACCAGAACCTTCTGTTTCCCATCCATGGGTAAGAGCAGGTATTTACAATGACGTCTTTCTTGTTGGAAACAGGCTTTGGCAGCTTTCAAAGAGTATTTGAACAGATGTGCTGCTCTCATATCCTTAAAATGGAAATAGAAGCCTGAGATTAAATTACTTTCCCAGGATAATGTGACATGATATCCAGCCTTCTTATCTCTGAGGCCAGTAGTTCAACTGGTAGGTCAAGCCTAAGACTGAAGACTGAAGAGTCTCTTTTGCCTCAAACCAAAATTACAGTGATATCATGAACCAGAATTTTGATCGATCTCAGAGCTCTCCACTTGAACCCACTGGTGGCATCTAATGCAGTAGTTAGGCCACATTATATTCTTCCACTTATTCATTTATTCAAGGTTTATTAAGCTTCCACTTTGTGCCACATGCAAGGCATATAAAGGTGACTAACTGTAGGGTTGTTCTTCTCTAGAGAATCTCATTTTTCAAGTAAACTTAAAGCCACATGGTAATCATTTTTTGGAAAAAATGGAAAAGATTACATTCATTGCTTCATTTGAAATAAATGTTTATTGACCAATGAGTAGGTGGTGAACCACACAGAAATAATCTGGTGGGAAAGGCAATGAACAAGTCCTTTTAAATGTGATGAATTTATTCAATGATTCCAACCTATACTACTTGAGCTGCTTATGTGCTGTTAAAAATGATGTTGCCTGGCCTGTTTCCTCCTTTTGATAAGCTCTATTGCCATCTGAATCAAACTAAATCCCCCAACAAGATCTGGATGAGACACAGCTTCCCTCCAAAGAGAGAGAAGCTTGAGAAACTGCATTGGCCATGTTCCTAAATTAAACCAAAACAATAGCTAATATTAAGTTGTGCTTAATAGATACATCCCATACAATATCTATATGAATCTCATAAAAACCCTGTGGGTTAAGTAGAGAAGGTACTTTTATTATCCCCATTCATCTCATGTATTATCTTACTTCTCAGGAGCCGAGATGAGTTGAAACTATTCCTCATTTCATAGCACATTGTCATCGCTAATATGAGTAGGACCCCTCGTTTGCCTGATTGCCCCCTTCTTCCCCATCCTCACTCCCACTCTCATCTCCCCAATAGGCACCCACTCTGATACACAAAATACTAAATATACTACAAGAATATACATACTTAAATACTATATTATATATATTTTTAATTTTCTGTGTATTATGATGTTTTGACATCTTCAAAAACCTTCCTGGCTGAGGAGAGGCTGCCCCCCGCACCAGGGGTAGCCAGTTATTAAAGATAGTCAAGAATTCAGCAGGGAGCATGCCTTTAATAGTCAAACTAACCAACTGGCATCCTGACCCGTTCTCTCTGGCCCCCCACACATCCCAGGAGGCAGTATTTCTCCGCCCTAATCATCCCAGTGCCAAGTACCAGGCAACTAGGGGCCCTTCCTATAGCTTAGAGCCCACTGAAATTATTCAGGCCAGGCCAATCCTGAGCTGTTTTCCCTGTACCACTTTGCCTTTCCCTGGGAAACCCCAGTAAAGGTCCCTGGCTCTCCCTTGCTCCCGTCTTCTGCCTCTTGACCACACTGGCATTTTTCCACATGGTCCTGTGTGGCATGTTGTGTCTCTTGCCTCTAGGACCTGTGAGTATAATAAACTGTTTTCATGAACCCATCCTCTGACTCCTTCTGTGACTTCACCTGACTGACTCTCATAAAAAATTACAGAACAAGTACTTAAAGATATGCATTTTTTACTTACATGAATGGTACTGTGCTATAAATCTCATTTTGTTTGCTCAATCTCATATCTCATTCAATAGTTTTATTTTTTTATGTTTACTCATGTGACTATGGATATCTAGCTCTTTGCTTCTTACTGCTGCATAGTAGTCCTTAATATACATCCATCACTCATGCTCTTATCCATTCCCCTAGGGATGAACACCCAGATTGGTTTTCCCTCCCTGCCAAGGTATGCAGTGCCATGTAGAACATCTTTGTACATAACCCTTCATTGGCATCTTTGTGAAAAGTGCCCTGTGAATGTGATCCCAGGTAAAGGCATTCCTGTTAAGGAAGATTTGAATTAATGGTGAAATAATTCATAGATGAAACTGCTTAACACAAAAGCATATCAATATTTCTCAAATTAATCTACAAATGCACATATCTCAATCAAAACCCATTTGTACATTTTGAGAAACTCAACAAACCATTCCTAAATTTTATAAGTAGGGAAAGAATTCTGAGTAACTAAGTTAACTTTGAAGAGTGAGCATAGAGGAGGAATTTACTCTATCAGATATTAAGATATACCACAAAGCTGTAGTAAGTAAAAATAATAATAAATACAGGAATAAACAAATAGGTGTAGAAATAGACAAATAGAGCAATGGAATACATAGAAATGTTAGAAGTAGACCTATGAATATATAGAACATAATATATGAGCAAGGGAAAATGATGGGTTTTTTTTTAACATCTTTATTGGAGTATAATTGCTTTACAATGGTGTGTTAGTTTCTGCTGTATAACAAAGTAAATCAGCTATACATATACATATATCCCCATATCTCCTCCCTCTTGCGTCTCCCTCCCACCCTCCCTATCCCACCCTTCTAGGTGGTCACAAAGCACTGAGCTGATCTCCCTGTGCTATGCGGCTGCTTCCCACTAGCTATCTATTTTACATTTGGTAGTGCATATATGTCCATGCCACTCTCTCACTTCATCCTAGCTTACCCTTCCCCCTTCCCATGTCCTCAAGTCCATTCTCTACGTCTGTGTCTTTATTCCTGTCCTGCCCCTAGGTTCTTCAGAACCAGTTTTATCTTTTTATTTATTTATTTATTTGCAGTAAGTGGGCCTCTCACTGTTGTGGCCTCTCCCGTTGCGGAGTACAGGCTCAGGCTCAGCGGCCATGGCTCATGGGCCCAGCCGCTCCGCGGCACATGGGATCTTCCCGGACCGGGGCACGAACCCGTGTCCCCTGCATCGGCAGGCGGACTCTCAACCACTGTGCCACCAGGGAAGCCCTAGCACAATTAGGGATATACATGCCCTATTATCCCCATATACTGAGGACACTGAGGCTTGCTGTGGTAAAGTGACTGGCCAACGTAACACAGTTCCCTGGTGACAGAGCAAATAATCTGTGGTTCTCTGACCCTAGAATTTAGAGACCTCATGAAAGTATTTTTATTTGTTACTAGCTAATTGTACCCCACTACCCCTGCCAGATTCATACGTTGAAGTCCTAATCCCCAATACCTCTGAAGGTGACCTTATTTGGAATAAAAGATAAACTTAATTACCTCTTTTTTAAAGAGGTAATTAAGTTTAAATGAGTTCATTAGGGTGGGTTCTAAACCAATGTGACTGGTGTCCTTATAAGAAAAGGAAACTTGGACACCAACAGGCCTGGAGGGAGGTGATGTGAAGATACACAGGGAGGAGATGGCTGTCCACAAGCCAAGGAGAGAGGCCTGGAACAGATCCTTCCCTCATGGCTCTCAGAAGGAAACAATCCAGCCAACACCTGGTTCTCGGACTTCCAACCTCCAGAAGTGTGAGACAGCAAACTTCTGTTGTTTAAGCCTCCCAGGCTTGGTACTTCATTATGGCAGTCCTGGCTAACTATTGCAGTGCAGCTGACCCTTGAACAACACAAGTATGAACTGTGCAGGTCCACTTACACGTGGATTTTTTTTTTTTACACGTGGACATTTTTCCAATAGTAAATACTGCAGTACTACATGATCCATGGTTGGAGCTGTGGATGTGGAATCAAGGATACTGAGGAAATGCAACCATGGATACTGAGGGCCGACCATAACTTCTACTGGATTTTCCACTGCAAAGAGGGTCAGCACCCCTAACCCCCACGTTGTCAACTGTATCTCTGAAGGAGTGAATGGAATAGCATGAGCTTAGTCGGGGAGTCGAACGGGTGACTCAGAGTCCTGCTCTGCCACCACTGGCTGTGGTCAATCCCAGTGTGAGCACTTACAAGCTGCTGGTCTTACATAAGTTATTAAGCCTTCTTTGCCTCAGTTTCTTCCTCTATAAAATGGGATAAAAATAATAGCTGTCAGTTTGGGCATGTTGAGAATTTATTAAAATAATACATGGAAGCACTAGAATAGTTCTTGGCACATCAAAGAACAGAGCAAGTATTGATTATTATTATTACATAGAACTTTGGCATCAAACTAGACCTGAGTTTGAATCCCTGATCTTCTGTTAACTTAACTAGCTACTATTTAATATTCTTTGTCTTAATATATTATCTATAAAATGAGAATAACAATGACTTCATCACTGCATCATGTCTTTTGTTTACTGAACACATTTTTGTTGCCTGGGTTACTGGCATTGTGCTATGTCCCAAAGATGCAGTGGTGAACAAAATAGACTGTCCCTGAACTTGTGGCATTGCCCTTGTCAAGATCATAAAGACTTTCACATTGCTGATGCAGTGGTCAGTCCTTCTCAATCTTCTTCACTGGTCCCTCCTCTTCTCCCCAATTTCTTAATATAGGAGTGCCTCAGGGAACACTTTGTCCCTTTGTCCCCTTCTTCTCTTGTCCTACACTTGCCCCTCAGGAATCTCCTCCAGTCTAGTGACTGAGACATGGTGCTATGCCCCCAGATGTATATCTCTGGCCCACACATCTCTCCCAAACCCCAGACTCATAACTGACTATTGACCCCTCACTTCAGTACCTAGCAGACATTGCAAACTCAACATCTCACAACTTAACTCTTTAACTACCTTCCTTCCCATTCAAGAGGAGATTCCGTTGGATCAATTTTGAAAATATATTCAGAACCCAACGACTGGGACTTCCCTGGTGGCACAGTGGTTAAGAATCTGCCTGCCAATGCAGGGGACACGGGTTCCAGCCCTGGTCTGGGAAGATCCCACATGTCGTGGAGCAACTAAGCCCATGCGCCACAACTACCAAGCCTTCAAGCCACAACTGCTGAGCTCACACGCCACAACTACTGAAGCCTGCATGCCTAGAGCCTGTGCTCCTCAACAAGAGTAGCCACCTCAATGAGAAGCCCACGCACTGCCACCAAGAGTAACCCCCGCTCACTGCAACTAGAGAAAGCCCGCGCACAGCAACAAAGACCCAACTCAACTAAAAATAAATAAATAAATAAATAAATTTCTTTTAAAAAGAACCCGACTACTTACCACTTACTCCCTGACTTGGTCTGGGTCACTGTATTAGCTTGAGCTGCCATAACAAAATACCACAGATTGTGTGGCTTTAACAATAGGAATTTATTTTCTCACAGTCCTGGAGGCTGGAAGTCTAAAATCAGGGCGCCAGCTTGGTTAGGTTCTGGTGAGGGCCCACTTCCTGACTTGCAGATAGCCATCTTTTCACAGTGTCCTTGCATGGAGGAAAGAATGCTGCTGTTTCTTTCTTTTACGTAAGGAGCCCAGTTCTATCAGTTCAGGGCTTCACCCTTACGACTTCATTTCACCTTAATCATCCCCTTAAAGGCCTTATCTCCAATATACTCACATGGGGTGTTAAGGCTTCAATCTATGAATTTTGAAGAGACACAATTTTGTTCCTAGCAGTTACTGCCATCTCTCCCCTGGGTTACTATAAAAGCTTTCTAACTGGAATTCCTGTGTTTACACATGCTTCCCTACAGCCTATTCTCAGCACAACATTTGGAGTTATCATTGTAAAATATAACATGGATCTTGCTATTCCTCTGCTCAAAACTCTATAAAGGCTCCCACTTTATCAGAGTAAAAGCCAAGATTTTAAGATGGCCCACAAAACTCTACATGGTTCAGCTACCTGACACCCTGGTAACCTCATCTCCTTCCACCCTCCTGCTTGCTGCCTCTTCTCCAGCTACTCTGGCCTCTATGCACTTCTTCAAAAATACCAGGCAGCCTTTTGCTCGAAGCCTGTGCATGTGCTTTCCTCTCCCCGACACACCCTTCCCTCCGACATCCACATGGCTCATTTCCTCACCTCCTCCAACTCTTTGCTCAGGGAGATCTATCTTGATCATTCTGTTTAAAATTACACACAACTGCCTCTCTCCCATCCACATCCAAGCTCCCTTAACTAAGCTCTCCTTTCCCATGTAGCATTTATCATCTTCTAACGTAGTATATAACTTACTTGTTTAGTATTTTATTGCCTTTTTTCTGTCTCTTTTCACTAGGTTCCATGAGGGCAGAGATTTTAATTTGTTTTTGTTTTCTGGGGTTTTTTTTGTTTTTTGTTGTTGTTGTTTTGCAGTTTTTTTGTTTTTTATATCCCAGGGACCTAGAATAGTACCTGGCACAGAGCAGTCACTCAATAAATATTTTTTGACAGTAGAATGAATAATTATTATCTTATACTAATTCCTGAATACAAACAGGTTAGGTTCACAGGTCCAAGTATGTAAGTCCAGGGTGACTAAGGGCTTTCATCTTGCAGACATAAGATGCATTTACAGCAAAAAGAAAAATGTTTGTTCAAATTTTTAAAACAAGGTATTCTTTACCTTCTTGCTGAAACATTCCATTGTGTACCTATTAAAAAAAGAAGAAGAACATTATCATTTGTGTTGAACATCTGTTGGGACAGACGACACTCCTTGATGATCTCCATGGCACTGTAGGGGTAACCATGGCACACACACTCCCAGCCTCACCTCTCTGATGATTGTTAAGGGTAATGCGACTTTGAACTGTGCATTCATCCAGGAGCTGCAACAGAAGTTTCGTCAGCTGCTCTTGACCTTAACCTCACCTTCTCTTGGATAAAGAGACCCAACAGTGGGTTTCAGACACTAACTCTGACTTTCTATTCACCCACTCAAAATTGTTCTACTTTGTCAGTCACATTTCTTGGATTATCTTCAATCGCTTCAAAGCTAGATATTTCACAGGTTGCATGGTTCATTCTTTGTCCTTCAGAATCATTCCTACTCTTAAAAATGTATCCCACAAGAACACATATCATGTCATTTTATCTCGTCTTTCTTTTTTTTTTTTTTTTTTTGCGGTACGCGGGCCTCTCCCGTTGCGGAGCACAGGCTCCGGACGCGCAGGCTCAGCGGCCATGGCTCACGGGCCCAGCCACTCCGTGGCATGTGGGATCTTCCCAGACCGGGGCACGAACCTGTGTCTGCTGCATCAGCAAGCGGACTCTCAACCACCAGGGAAACCCCCATTTTTCACATTTAAAAAAATCAACTACAGCATTCCATTCGCAGTGAGATCATATATCTATGAAGGATTATTATTATAAACTAAGGAAGGCCCGGTCATAGGCAACAGAAACTCATCCACGTGTAGTGTGAAATATACCCAATAAATTTGTTTTGCTGTGAATACAGCACTGGTAATTAAAATTATAAATTTGCTCTTTGAAACATCTCACATTTTTATCTTTAAAAATTTCAAAGCGCTTGAATAAAGCTGTTTATCAATAGAAAATATGTACATGTTTTTCTAAGTCAGTATTCTGAACTGACATTGGTAATTGCAAGCATTTTTAATATTTTATGTCTTCTTCTTGTCTTTTTTCATGCAATATATATTATATTTTTTGTGTTCAACTTATTCTCTTTTCTCTCTCCCTTCTTCCAAGGCATCTCATTCTAATATAAGAACTATCAGATATCAGTTTCAAAAAATACCATAAATAGGGTTTTTTAAAAAGTAAAATTTTTCTATAACTTACATGAAATTATAGTCTTGGTTGATACATGGTCAGATTTCCAATGTACAGAAATCAATAGACTAACCAAATATTTTCCTTCTGTATGATAAGGGAAACCAGGTTAATATATCTGAAATCTCTGAAATCTCTGAAATCTCACTCCCCATCTCTTCCACAAAATTAACTCCAAGTTTTGTGCTCTATTACTTGCAGCATCCCACTTCCAAACTCTGTATCAGTTAAAATTTGTATCAGTTTTATCTAACGCTTCTTATAAAAATCTTTTTATAAAAAATAAAAACAGTGGCTTAAACAAAATAGAAATATATTTTCTCTTACATAAAAGAAGTCTAGAAGGACTAGTCTTCTAGCTTCTGATCTGTAATCCATAAGTTTATCTCAAGATCCAAGATAGCTGCTGAGCTCTTGCCATCATATCCACGGTCCAGTCATGAACAGGCCCCTGCTGGTTGACTTAGTTGGTTGAATTAATTCTCTCAGAATTTTCACCCGTAATTTCCACTTACATCTTATTGGCTCATAAGCCACATGGCCCCAGTAGCACTAAAGAGTCGAAGCATTTGTCTTCAGTTTGGAGAGAAATATTCCCACAAACTTCTGGTTCTGCTACCTAGGAAGAAGAGAACAACATCAGAGAGCAAATGACAGTCCCTGCCACAATGGTCATTATAGTTTTCTTTATAATGATGGAATATTGAAAGCAACCTAAATGGCCTGTTTAAATAAAATGCAGTATGTTCATAAATTAAATACTGCCTTGATATTTAAAACATGGATGCAGATTACTATTTATTGACATAGTTATCTGCTATATATTTCTGAGTGAACAAAAAACAGCATCTATAATAGATCCCATATGTAAAATCATGTCTGAAAAGTTTTTTTAATATTAAGAGCGGTTAGATAATCACTGAGGTTAGTAATTTTTTGTGTAACTTTACTTTGTTCTTTATACTTTCCTGTACGCTTTGAAATTTTTACAATGAGCATACACTGTTTACAGATTGCTGTAGAAATATAAAGGCACTGTACAAAATCACCTTCAGTATTCCAAAAAAAAGTCACTCTAAAGAACTTTCTATTTGCACATCAATGTTCAGCCAGTGGGGTTTTGAAGCTGCCCTTATGACAGTTACCAATATCATACTGATAATATTACAAACTGCACTGGATATCATTTTTTTAGTAACATGGCAATGCCAAAGCAATAGCATCCAAAGCAAAAAATCATTACTTGCTTTTTTGTGTTAGACTTCTAACTCTGCTAATTTGAGTTTTATACAAACTCTACTTCTCCTTCTATGAGTTTTTAATATGGCGTTTAGTAGAAAAGAAATAGGGTTTTATTAACATCTTCTTATGTTTCTGCAAGTAACTTTTAATTGCAGCAATTAATTATTTCAGGTAGTCATTGCCCCTATTTCCATTCTATCCGATATGATCATATATGAAACTTTGTTACAGAGGTAAATAGAGTATTTGAAATCTAAGTCTGCCTTTTGTATGTATATGCAGTTAAGCACTTTGCCAGTTCCCTTTATCACTGAAATGGGCAGAATAATGACTCTTTTACTTCCTTAAAGGTGGTATTTTAAAGATAAACTGAGACAATTGATGGAAAATATTTTGCAGAAAAAAAGTAGCATATACAATATTGGGGCAGGCTGGCTTATCTTAAAATCAAGGGGTTTATGCAACATTGGTTTTTCTAAGCAGAAGCTACCATCTTTGGCGCTGCTCACAACACCTGCAGCCAACGTGGCTAAACAGGTTGGTTGCTACTTCAAAGGGCAGCAGAAAATTGAGGAAACCAGGTGTTATAAGAATGGAGACTAACTCACTAATCCAGAAATCCATTGTGGAAAAGCAGCCATAATGTCTTACATCACTTTCTTGGGCTGGGTGGGTAAACCTTAATTTATTGTTTAAATTGTATTATATGATTTTTAAAATATAATATCTGTGATTTTCTTAAAATAGCAATTTGCAGGAAGCTCACTAACTCCCAACAGCTCAGAACTAAGTATTTAAAACTCCTTGCAGAGAGAAAAAAAAGTCCCCAAAGATTAAGAACAAATATCTCATTCTCATTTAATTAAAGCAAAAACTTAGCCTTCTTATAAAAGTAATCACTCTGAAAACACACACACACGCACACACACACACTGTTATATCATCTCCTTTGAAATGATATGTCTTAACCTCCGTTTCACAGGTGGAGAGAACTGGGGTAGAGATCTGAGACTGCCATTAGTGACGGCTGAATTTTCTCTGATTAAGTAGTGCTGGAGGGACTTTAGGGGTTACTCTTCATTTGGGTCTCCTGTTCAGCACCTGGATAAGCTTTTATTGCCTTGGTAACCAAGCCAAAACCCTTTCTTAATGTTGAAAAGGGTGATTGATGCTTATATTGATTACTATAGTTCGGGTGAATTGCGGTTTCTCTCATCATGTAGATGAGCTTCTCGTTTTTCTTTTTTCTACTAAAGGGATTTTATGAGGTACATTTAATAGTAAACTCCTTATAATCCCCCATGTATGTAAAGAGCTTGTTGCCCAGCATTTTAAGCTTCCTTACATAATCCCCAGTCCCTTTTGTGAGTTCTGTCCACTTTGAGGAGAGACTTTTGCACCTGCAGTAGAGATGCAATTGACAATAACTTTTGAAACGTGTACAGTCGGCCCTCGGTATCTGCTGAATATTGGTTCCGGGAGCCCCCCATGGATACCAAAAGCAGTGGATGCTCAAGTCCCTTATATAAAATGGCACAGTACAGTTGGCCCTCCATATCCATGGGTTCCGCATCCACGGATTTAACCAACTGAAATATGTGATTGGGTGAATCCCTGGATGCGAAGGGCTGACTGTACATACTCCGTTAGCCCACAGATGGAACAACCCATGAATACTTTCGTGATAATCAAATGCCCCAGGCACTGCACTGGGCTTCAACCATTATATTGAGACCTGCTCCAAGTGACTTCTCTGCACTGGTAATATTTCCATCTCTAAAATGTTTTAGACTTTAAATGTATTATCAGGATATTTACAGGGGACTCGCTTGAAATATTTTTAGAGAAAACATAAAACTTTTGTCACATTTTTGCTAAGAGCAACATGGTGTTTTGCTATTATTGTTATAGTAACTGTTGAAATTTGTTTTCTCCTTGCTTTTAGCTCTCTGAGTACAGTGTCTTATATGGATGAACCTAGCCAGCGTGATGATGCCTCTCACCTCGCAGTTCAGATGGAAAACACCTACCAACTGGGTGTGTCATTTTATCACTCCATCCTATTTAAGACTTCTAATTTCATGGGTGATATTTACTTAAAATAATATCTGATAACCTGGCATTATCTTCAATGCTAGCACAATATAAGGGATCTTAATTAATTGGATGATTTGGTATTGCTTTAATTTCTTCCTCTGCAAAGTGTGACCAGTATCCATTGCCTACTTTTCTTTATCAGTATTTTCTAAATATCAAGCAAGTCACTGGGTGGCACTGAGGTGTAGTTGTATTACTGAATTAAGGAGTTCATTGGGTATTTCTTGTGGAGTTTTTTATATCTACTTGAGTTAAATGAAAGAGATATGCATTATAGATTTATCAAACAAAACCAACCAAGGTTGCTGATGGGTGGAGAAAAAAGCCTTAAGGCAAAGGCAAATGATTCCTGATCCCCTGTTGACAGAGATGTTTATCTTTTCCCACAGAGGTTTTGGGTCTTTGAAAACAAAAATCTTTGCACCTGCCCCTATACTCCAGGTGGAGTCCACAGTGACTATCATTCCCCATTCACATTTCTTCATAGAACTACTTGTTTTCTCTAAATGTGTACCTTCTCACTATTATCTGGATCCATATATAATTACTGCTGTATAGAAATTCCGCAGAGACTTACCAGTGACCAAAGGAAGACTCCATAGGCCAGAGTGGTTTCATCTGTGGTCAGTTAACCTCAGGAAAATTATAGACCATCAGCACATCCCATTAGGCCTTCTAGCCGGTTTTCTACAGTAATCCCCAAGACGACAAGGATTATAAGGCCCCATAATTAGTCTGTCTACTGGTATTTTCACAGTGCCTATGGTAGACAACTAATATTCCTGCCAACCAAGATACATTTATACTCCTCTGGTAGCCTTACCCAGTTTCCTTTGGGGGAGCCCGACCACTGCCATCATTATCACTTTTGGTCCATGGCATCCTCCTGAAGCTGACACTGGCTTCAGAGTTGTAATGGTGACTGATTTGGGGATTTGGCCAAGGCCATCAAAGCCTTTGAGGTTCAATTCAGAAAATGTTGTTTGGGCTGTTGAAGAAGCAGTTCATATCCTGAAACTTAAAAGAATAAGGGCTTATGGCAGCTTTGGCCATCTTGCCCTCACATGAAACCTGAGACCAAGTCCTACATCCAGCTGTGTACTCTTAGACTTTTCAGTTAGGCAAACTAAGTTTGGGTCAGGTCTTCCTGTAACTAAAAGAGCTTTGCCATTCAGTGCCTATGACTCTGGGCTCTGCATGCTAGAAGGTTTTGAATCTGATTTTCACAAGATAAAGCATTTTAAATATGAAGCCCTGTGTTTCTTCTTCAAAAGGATCCATTTTCATAACATTTCTCCAAATAAACTAAATTGTCTAATCAGTTTTAGAAGTAATGAGTGTTGAAGCAAGTTAGAAAAGTAATTTTAGAAATAGCTTAGTATAAATTATTTTCCATATTTTCTTTCAGAAAGTCATGTGAATTATTCTTCTGTGATTAAAGTCTTCTATACATGACAATCCATTTTTTAAGCAGTTAACTAGCTATTTTGTTAATAATCAAAAATGTATTTCCACTTCCACTTGTTTCTGGGTTTATTTTGCCTCTGAAAGAAGATAGTCTGTGGGCCTTTGGCAAAGATTTTCTCCTATCTATACAATGAATACTGACCAGAAGAGTGAGGAAAATATCAATCACCAGTATCACTGTGTTTACTTTTTCACATGCATCATGTAAACGCATCTTAAATGTTTAGCATATTTGTCCTTCCTTTATCTAAGTAATTACAGCCACCAAGAATGAGATAAATCATAATTTTTAAAAAGGGGGAATGGAAGAATGAAAATATATTTCTTATAATAAAAGCCACTTACCTCTTCCCATTAATTAATTACTGAAACATGAGTACAGAAGAAAATACGGGCTGTAGGGTCCAATGTATATGAATCTGAATACTCATTTTGCCTATTCCTAAATAAATGATGTTTAAGCAAGGGATTCAGCATCCTTGAATCTTAGTTTCTTCATCTGCAAGTAGGGATACTGTGAGAATTAAATGAACTATTGTATTTAAATTGTTTCCCCATTCAGTATGTTATTGCTTCTCAAACTGACTGATTCTAGGTCTTCACCTTAGATCACTAAGAAGAAAAGCCTTCTATGACATCCAGCATAATTTCCTATTAAGTATGGAATGAGTTCTCCACAGGACTTTTTCTGGAGCAATGACTATAGAGCTACCTGATTTTTTAAAAACACTGTGAACACCATGTCACACAAGGGCTATAGGGGGCCATCTTTGCTGCCACATCAAGACAGTCCACCTGAAGCCAATTATTGAAAAATAGAATCTAAAAACAGAGAGAGAGACATCGTTTGAACTCAACTCCCATGAGATGAGCAGGCCCTGTCACCAGATGCTTTGTTGGACAGAGTCCGCCAGTCTCTCAGTGCTGACTTTGCTCCACCCTACAGGGTCCTTCCCGCCTGTAGAGGCCTCACTACATCCCTCTTTACACTGTTGCCCATCTTGCTGCCTTCTCAGCAAGAGCAATCCCTATCTCTTTGCTCAGAATAAGGTGGCAACAATAACAGCTACAACACTCTTAATAACAAAGCTCTAATGAGTGGCTTTTTTGTGTGGCAGGCACTATTCTGAGCATTTTAAATACTTCGTCTCATTTAATCCCAACAAAAAACAATATGTGATAATTCTTATCACTATCCTTATTGGGGAAGCTAAGACACAGATATATTAAATAACCAAATTTTTATCTATTCTCTCTTAAATCTATTTTTATGGACAAGCTTCTCTTTCTTTTTTTTTTTCCATCCTGATACTTCTTCAGATCTTTGCTTTTTGATTTCTAAAGACATTTTTTCCTCCTAAAGAAAAAAAATTTGCTCTAAAAAAAAGAAATGAAAAAAAGCTTAGGCATTCACATTAGTTGATTGTGAAAGCTTCAGGAGCTTGTTTTGGAAGTCAAATGCTGAATATTGACTCTCTCTTTGCCTCTCAGCATCCCAGCCTGAGTAAGGCAATAGATAATTCTGGCTGTATAAGGCCAAGGTCACAAAGAAGTGAGAAAAGAAAAGTTTGCTACCATATTTAAAATTCTTTTCAGAATAGAACCTTGTTAATGAGATTAAAAAGACAAACCTGAGCAAAGTGCAGAAAGGGCATTGGTGCAGCTGGACAGTGGGAGCTACTAGAAACTGGGACTCAGGTGCCCCCAGGATTCCATCTTTCCAGCCCTAAACTGTGTGAGGCTCCTTCTCTCACCGTGGCCTGGCTGCCTTCCCACTATGAGAAACAGCCTCCAGCAGTTCCTGAGAGTCACATGTCATAACTTTTAACACCAAAAAGAGACACTTTTTTTTTCCTAGCTCCAATTTAAAATAAAAATTCCAAGAAATGACTCTAATTAGCCTGGCTTGGGGCAAGTCCATCAAGGGCTAGTCAACCATGACCTGGACTTGAGCTCAAAGAAAATGATGGTAGAGCCTAAAGAACCATATGGTTAGAGTGGGAAGAGGACCAGTTCCTCCCATTTGGGAGATGCCGTTCCCAAATCACAGGGAGGAGTACTAGGCATAGGTGGACAAATATATGCACTGAAAGAATTTACTATTTTCTGAAGGGAACAATGCATACGGTCGCTATAATACATGGCCAAATTAAGTTCCGTGTGAATGATACTGGTCAAGTTAAAGTAAATGCCATATGAGTGCTTGGTAGGAAGGAGTGAAAAAGAGAGGTACCAATCTAAAGGACATAGTCTATTTAATTTAGTCCAAGCTGGTAGTATCATTTTTTAATTTCTTAAGTAGGAAGGGAGAAACCACTCTCAAATTTAGCCTCATTTCACTAGCGTATGCAAGTGGAAATCTTCTAAAACATCCACAGGATGGTGACACAGTAGGTGTCTGGGAGCTTGCCTACTGGGGCTGGTGCCCTATCTCTGACCCCATGAAGCAAGAGCAACCAGGACCAACCCTTCATAGGTTTATAACTGCTTGTTGTTCTCCTGTAGAACAGAGATTCCTGCTGACTAAATACTGGGGTTAATTTTCATACTCGTATCAGATGTCTCTGTTTTACTTGTCCACATTCATTCCCCAGGCTGATTTCAATTTAATTGAACAATTCATATATAATCATCAAAATAAAAATACTATTAATTGAGCCCCAGGAGGCTGACCTAACTCAACTCTAGGCACGGGCTGTCACCTTCTGGTTAAGTTCAGCCATCGGGAAACTTCAGCAGGAAGAGAGGAGTGTGAACCCTTGCCTTTGGGCTCATCTTGGGCTGTTTGCATCTATCAACAGAAGGGCATAAGCTACTCTTAAGGGAGCCCTCTCCACATGGCTCTTCTGGGATCTAGTTCCCTTCTCAGACCCCTCTTTCAGTTAAGCTATGGGGTGGATGGATGTGAGTTCAAATTACTTCTTTGAAAGAAATTCCATCTGTATTTTCAGGTCCTACCAAACATTTTCCTGTTGTCAGTGTCAATCATATACTGAAAGATGTGTTAACTAACTACCTACAAGAAGAAAAATATGAACCAGAGCTCTGTAGACAGATGACTAAAACGATTTCTGAGGTATGCGTGTTATTTCCCAAAGTGTTAACTATGATGAGAATATTTGTTGAAAGCACAACCCCCTACTTTTTGATGAAGGCAATTAATTTGCAGTAGCAGTAAAACTGCTTATTTTTATTTTATAAAAATATTTATTAGGTCATATTCTATGTGTGTCTGTGTGTGTGTAAAAAGCCTTTGTCTAATACAAGTATTATGTGCATCACTTGCATGTATTCTGTTTAAGAAATGTATAAAACTGTCCCATTTATTTAAAAATTTTTATTGTAAAAAATACATTTTAATAATCATTTTGTCTTCCCCAAGTCACCTTCTTTGTATGCCATCAAATGCAAACATTGTGGCCTTTAAATACCTTTCTATTTTTATCAAGTAAAATGCTGGCACTCCATCAGGTTTTCTCTATTTCTTTTTTATTACAAACTCTCTAATAAGCATTCATGATTAGTCATATTACAGGAGACTCCAGCTGTATGGTCCCTTAATTAGACATGAACAAGAGGGTATAACTCAAATGCCAACATTCTTTGAAGGGAAGCCATCTCAACATAGATTTTCAGAGAATGTAATAAATCCATTGAACTCTATTCTCTGGATTATCATTTTTCCATGTGCCTTAGAAAATGTAGATTTCTTGCTGGGGCTATCATTTTGTCCCTAAATGTCCTGTCTTGTGAGGACAGTGCTTGAAGGAAATTATAGCTACCATTCTACAACAATTAAAAGGATCCAAAATGTATCATGCTGTTTTCTTCAATTAAATCCACTATATTTATGAGGAAAATTAAGACTCTTACATTTCAATGTGACTAAGTGAGGGCTTTTTTTTTTTTTTGCTTTTAATTTCTAGATTATTAAAGCCCAGGTGAAGGACTTGATGATTCCACGATATAAGCTAATTGTGATGGTTCACATTGGACAACTGACTGGCCAGAGCATACTGATTGGAAGCAGATGCCTCTGGGATCCTAAAAATGATACCTTTGCATCTTACATTTTCAGAAATTCTTCTCTCTTTGCTCTTGCAAATGTCTACACAGTTTACTTTGAGTGACTGAAAACAAGAAATCTAGGTCGTACTTTTTAAATCAAGAAATAGGCTGTATCTTTGTACACAAGTTTCACTGCCCAGACGTCTGAGAAAGACACAACACTAATATTTCAAACAACTGGAAGTTTGGGGACTTTTTCATACTCTTGTAAGTATGAAAGAGTATACTTACTCTTTGGGGGAGAGAAGGTGGCACAAGAAAGAATCTTGTTTATCCAAAGAAGAAACTAAGTCTTGGTTCTGCTGGATTGTTTTTTCATAGACATAGATTCTTACTAACTATTGCCTTGGGTACTAATTATTTTAATTACACTTTAATTAGAGAGTTAGAATTCCCTGCATTATTTTTTTAATGAAGAGAAGTCTTAAAAAATATGGCTATATACCCTGACCAATAAATGATGGTAGCATATTCAATGTGGTATACACAAATGATCAATGGTACTCTGTCTCAGTGTTGTGTATAAAAGAATACTGGTTTTCATTTTTTACTTAATAAGTTAAGCAGCATTCATTAACTGCAATTATTGTTATATGTACCTGACAGTTGAAACTGCTAATGTAGAATTAATGATTTCATAACAATTATCATAGTCCCACAGGACTGCTAGCTAAAACTAGAAGTTCTTGTGGGTTGCCTGCACTTTACAAAATTGTGGGAAAACCAAATATTAGCTCTTCAATAATGGAAACAACAAAATGAACAAAGGCTTTTTAGGGCACTGAAGTAGAGGTTGTGATATTAAATATACATGATGCTTAATAGTAAGTGTATCTGTAACCTAAAATCGTGTATTGGAAAGAGACACTGCTTTTAAATATACACTGCCTGATACACCTTTCAATAGGTTTCCTAGGCTAACAGACTTTTACACAAATTATATAGCTGGCAGCTTAACAGATAAAACATGTGTATTTACTATTTTGTTCCTATGAATTTAATACTAAAGTGACCCAGTGTGGTTTTGAATGGATGGCACTAAAATTTACAGGGCTGCAATAGCTTATTATTCTGTGGGTTGATGTAGTGTATAACATGGATCATTTATTTTTATGGAGCTTTCAGCCCTTTGTGTGCATTTAAAATGGTGCTGTGACGTTGTTCTTGGATGGTAAGTGGTCTGCCTAGAGGACATTTGTTAAAGGTCAAAGATGAAGTGTACACATATGGAGAAAATTAACAACTCTATAGTCCTAAGGAAAAAATGATGTGTAATTCATATCAAAACGAATTTAACAAATGGGAAGATAGTCAGTGCTTTATAGTCATGTACTGATGTCTTATTTTTCCCTCAAGATGACGTGGGGTTTTTTTAAAGTATACTTTTTAAATCCCTTTTCTTCTCTTTGTTCTGGCTTTTAAGGTAGTGTTTCAAAATGAATTAGTCAATTTTCATTGTTTTTTTTTGTTAGTGCCTTAGTGGGAGTATGTCTGTGTAATAATTTATCACAACCAAGATTTGTCGATCTTCAGAGCCAGTGTTGAATCTGGATTAGATCATAAGTACAGTACATAAATGAGTTTTATATATTCACTATACATTTATGAACATGTCTCCTCTTAGAACAATAGCAGGGGAAATCATATAGCAATTTTGCATGAATAAATCAGTATGAAACAAATTTTTTTAGTATGTAGAAAGTCCATTATAAAAATGTCCTTATTTTTTAGAGTTATAAAATCTCATCCATGAGATAATTTCTTACCATCTGTCCTAAGCTGTATAAGGATTCAAAACCTTACAATACGATGGCAGTTAAAAATCAGAAAAAGGAAGCAGTTTGCCAGCATATTGCTGTGTACTGTAATTCAGGTAGTCTAGTAATTATATAATAGCATAAGAATATATAGTAAAAACTTACTAATTGTAACTAAATTGGAGGAATGCTGATTATTTAAAAAAGCTTTGTGATGGGAAATTTTGATAGATATATTAGCTAACACCTATTCCAACCAATAAATGTATCAAATTAACATGCTGTATACCTTAAAATTATACAATGTTCTGTCAATTATATCTCAATTTTAAAATAAATATTTTTTAAAAAAAGAAATGACACTACATTTGAGGGAATTGTTTTACTTTGAAACCCACTGAACTTTCCTGGTGTTTTTTCTTCTCAATAGATGTTCCTAAAAAGCCATCCCTATCTCACAGCCTGACTCATGCTTGTGCCTAGTTCAGAACACCCTCCTTGCACTTATAGCAGCTTCCTTCAATTTTCAGCATTAAACTCAGGTGTCACCTTTTCTCTAAATCTTTCTCCATTCATTTCTCCCCTCCCATCCTCTCTCTCCTTTCATCACCCTCATGGCTGAGCCCCTGATTCTTCTCTAGCTGAGTTTTGAATAATAGCTTTGTTTCCCTTACTGGATTGAAAACATCTTGAATATATGGACCACATATCCTGACAACACCTAAGAATAAAATGTAATATATCTTAAATCACAAGCATTGATAGTACTATGCTACATAATTACCAACCAAAAAGGTAGTAGGACACAGAGTTCAACCCTAGAAGACCTAGGAACCTATAGGGGTGATAAGTATACAAGTATACAAGTGACCATGGTACAGGCTAGAATATGTTTTCTTAAGAAAAGTCCAGAATATCTTTATATAATTAAGGGAATCAGGAAAGTCTTCATGAAGGAAGAAGCACTCATCTATACTATGAAGCTGACAAGTAGAATTTCAACAGACACAGAAGTTCAGAATACAGGAAGAAGTCTAGACTGGATAAAACACAGTGTTCATGAAGATAAGTGGTTGGAACTAAGATTGGTAACCTGAATGTCTGAGTACGAAAATGACACTCAGACCATGGGTAGCCATCAAAGGCTTTTCATTAGGCTGATAGTATACATGAACTGACTCTTTAAGAAGATGAATACATCAGTAAAGAGCAGGAAGACCACTTAGGAGAGGTGACAGGTAATGAGGGGCTGAACTCAGCGGTGCCATTGAAATGGAAAGGAGAAGACAGTTGTATGAACATTTTAAGGACAACGTCTACATAATCAGGCAAAGAGGAAGGAGTCAGAGGTAATTAAGGCAAAGTGAAAAGGTGGTTGAAAGTTTCAAGCTCTGCTGTTTGCAGCCTCAGGTCTGAGTCCTTCCATCCCAGTCACTAGTTAAGTGATCTTAAATAAATCATCAACCCCACTAAGCTGCAGCTTCCCCATCTTAAAGTACAGTAATGATAGTTCTGGTACCTACCTCACAGGGTTTTGGTGAGAATTAAATCCATATGTTAGCTAAGCTCTTCACAGCACCATGCCTAAAAGGAAGCCCTATGATTACAGCTCCTATGATTGCAGTTGAAAGTCTGAGTCTGAGTAACCAGATCAATGGTCCTCCTAGCAAAAATAAAGTCAGCAGGAAGAATTTGAAGACTAAAATACTAAGCTTGATTTTGCACTTGTTGAATTTAAGTTAATAATGGGACATTCAGTTGGAGATTGCCTCAGGCAACTGAAAAAGTGGGACTGGAGCTGAGTTACGACATCAAGGTGAGAAATTTAGACTTGGCAGACATCCAAATTGAGACCTAATATCTTCCTCCTGCTTTATAAAATATTCATTAGCAGCAGCTTCAGCAAGTATAGTCAGTACTAGTAGCAAATTACTGAAAATTCAGTTAACTCTAGGAATGTCAGCAGGAAACCTTCACCTAAATCAATAGAGAAATTTTTCCCAAAATCAAAATTAAATGATACCTTCTTTTTTTCCTTCATTAAAAAAAATTCTATATGATTGGTTTCTGTTGTCATACATCACAAGAAATATAAAGGTTCAGTCCTAAATACATCAGCACCTTAAATAGAAGGGTCGGTGCTATCGTCTGATGTCATCCTTAGTAAAACAACCTTAAAGAAAACACATAATAAAAGGCCCTTACAGATTACGTGTCGGGAAATTGAGCTATCTCAGCTCATTGATTTTTTAGAAACTCTTGGGAATTATCCAGTAAGTGGGTTAGTTTACAAAACAACAGTTGAGAAATCAGAACTTTTAAATCTAGCCATTTTAGAGAGTGAACACTTTCCTTCTGGGACCATGACTTGACCTATCTTTCTAGATATTATCAAAAAATGATTAAGAAAACTCAATATCTGGGGCTTCCCTGGTGGCGCAGTGGTTGAGAAGCCCGCTTGCCGATGCAGGGGACACGGGTTCGTGCCCCGGTCTCAGAGGATCCCACGTGCCACGGAGCGGCTGGGCCCGTGGGCCATGGCTGCTGAGCCTGCGCATCTGGAGCCTGTGCTCCACAACGGGAGAGGCCACAACAGTGAAAGCCCCGCGTACCGCAAAAAAAAAAAAAAAAAAAAAAAAAAAAAAAAAAAAAAAAAAGAAAACTCAATATTAAATAGTATTGATAATTTACTGTGCTTTTTGCTCCTGAAATTCTTAAATAAGTGGCCTGCCCCACTGCCTCTGACTTTCTCTGCTGCTCTCACTTCCACCTCCTGCAATCCAGATCTCAGCCCCACCAATATGTTGCTTTCACAAACACTGGAAGTGGTGCCTGGGGCCAAATGTGCCAAACATTCCTCCAGCTGCATTCCACCTCAGTTCTCTTCTGAATTCGTTTCTTTTGAGCAGCAATGTGATATAGGTTTGTTTGATTGTTTGCTTGCTTGCTTGTTTGTTTGTTTTAACTTGCAGATTTGACAGACGTATATCTCATTTTATGTTCTAGACCTTACTAGCCATGTGACTTTGGGCAAAGTGACTAGTGTCTGCAGCCTAAGTTTTCTCAAAGGTAAAAATGATTGTAAAAGTGATTGCTACTTATCACTGATCAGTGATGGGTGATCACTACTTCTGTTGTTGCCATGAAGACTGAAAGGGAAAGTGTATGTAAAACATCTGATCCATCGTGGAAAGCTCCCTCTCCACCTCCAACTTCTTTATGCAGAACCTGTTTTCCTAAAGAATTGAGCATATATTTTAGCAATTTCTGCTCTCCACGATACTCCCTAGATTACTTTTTTTTCTTTTAAAAGTTTTAATCACATGTTTCTGCCTTCTTTGAGTCAGAAACACTGAATTATTTCTCAAGTCCACATTTATTATTAAATACCATTCATCCCCAAATTTAATCTCTTTTTGTTAACCTCTGTCTATTTTTTTATACTTCTTCTGATCAGATGTCTTGCTTCCCACTTTAGGACTTTCGTAGTCCCTTTTAATATTTTTGCTTACACTACTTATCTACTTATTTTTTCCTGTCTTAGTGTCCATTTGAATTTACATGTTCTCTTCCCTTCTTACCATACATGAACACATACTACCAGAAGGTTTATTAAAGCTTAACTATGCTAAGTGTCTGACTAAAGTTTCCTGAAATTTCTTCTCAGTTTCTTTCCTTGCTAATTTAACTACCATGCACAATTTTTGATATTTTTATTTTAGTGCAGGACATAACTGGAAATTTGTGGTTCTCTACCCACCCACTAGGCCATTTTCCTACTAAGCAAGGCAGAGAACCAGTATAACCACTATGGGAAGCACTAAGCCACACTTACCATTCGTAATCAAAAAAGAAAATCTGTTGCTTCCCACAGGCAACGATGAAGGTGGATCATCTAACCATCAAAAGGACAGAATATCCAGACTGATTTGTGCAGAGAGTGCTGAGAAATCATTTTTTAAATTCATATGAGAAATATTAACCTTAGAGAGTCATTCCACTTTGGAAATAAAGAAAAATAGTCTATATATTAATTATAGAAAATACATTATCTTTTTATTTTTCTTTGAGGAAATTATTCCATAGTAAGAACTATATTTTGGTAGGACAGCTAAAAAATTAAAAATACAGTTTACAAGCATAAGCAAAGGACACATTCTAGAGAGTTGGGTCAACCAGAGGATATTAGAATGTTCTTAATCATAGGTCAGCAAAGTGTAAAGGGCTGGACAGCAAATATTGTCAGCCTTGCAAACCATGCAGTCTCTGTCACAACTACTCAACTCTGCCATCAAAGTACACAAATAGTCAGGGACAATAAGTAACAAAATAAGTGTGGCAGTGTTCTAACAAAACTTTATTTATGTAACTGAAAGTTTAATTTTATTTAATTCTCATATATCAGAAAAGTTATTCTTCTTCTGATTTCTTTATCAACCGTCTAAAAAGTAAAAACACTTCTTAGCATGTGAGCCCTAAAAATCAGATGGTAGGGCAGATTTGACCCGAAGGCCATGGTTTGACTGCCCTAGTTCTAAAGGATTCTCTTAGTGGAGGAGGGGAATTGGAATTATAAAAGACAGAAGTCAAGATTTTTGTACATCTAATAGAAAGTGGAAAGTACCCAGCAATGAAATGGAAAAGCACAGTAACATTTCCAAATTAACAAGTGAGGAAGGGGAATTGGTCATGCAAACAAAAAAATTAAAATAAATATTAGATTGTATAGAATATAATCAGCTATATTTTAAGTACCACTCATTAAACATGAATTAGCTTGTTTAACAAATAAAAGCCAGCTACATGTGACTTTGAGAATACACACTGAAAACCAAAAGACAAGAAAAGTAGGAGTTAAAGTTCAGTTAAGTTTGAAATTTTGGTCAAAGATATACCACAGAAATATGAGCAAAAAAGCAATGTCAATACTAATATTAGACAAAGTAAATTTCAAGGCCCAAAGCATTAAATAGAAAAGGAATGATATCTCCTATGGACTTAATTGTGTCCCCTCACAAATTTATATGTTGAAGTTCTAATCCCCATTGTGACTATATTTGGAGATTAGGACATTGGAGGTAATTAAGATTAAATGGAGGGCTTCCCTGGTGGTGCGGTGGTTAAGAATCTGCCTGCCAATTCAGAGGATGCGGGTTCAAGCCCTGGTCCGGGAAGATCCCACATGCCGCGGAGCAACTGAGCCTGCGCGCCACAACAACTGAGCCTGCGCTCCAGAGCCCGCGAGCCACAACTCCTGAAGCCCAGGTGCCTAGAGCCCATGCTCCACAACAAGAGAAGCCACTGCCATGAGAAGCCCATGCACCACAACGAAGAGTAGCCCACACTCACCACGACTAGAGAAAGCCCATGGACAACAGCAAAGACCCAATGCAGCCAAAAATAAATAAATAAAATAAATACATTAGGAAAAAAAAAGATTAAATGGAGTCATAAGGGTGAGGCTCTAATCCGATAGAATTAGTAGCCTTATAAGTAGTGGAAAAGAGAATGATTCCCACCACCCCCCCCCACCACCACAGGCCTACACATTGAGGAAAGGCCATATGAGGACCAAAGATGGCAGTCTGCAAGCCAGGAAGAGAGCTCTCACCAAAAACCAGCCCTTCCAGACCTTGATCTGGGACATCTAGCCACCAGAACTATAAGAAAATAAATCACTGTTGTTTAAGCCACCCAGTGCATGGTATGTTGTTATGGCAGGCTGAGCTAACTAACACAATTTCTCATAAGAACAAAGGATACAGTTCATAAAGAAGGTAAAACAACCATCAAATTTTGTATATTAAATAACAGCAAGTAAAGCCATATTGATATAAGAAAAAGCAGATTTCCAAGTTTAAAAGTATTAGATAAAACAAAGAAAAATGCTGTTTAATAGTAGAAATAGAACTTGAAGGGGGTATAACAACAGTAAATCTTTATGCATCCAATAGTCACAGTCATACATAAAGTAAAAATTCCTAAAAATAAAAGAACCCGATAAATCATGATTAAAATAGGAGATTTTAAAAGTTCTATAAGCAAGATATGGAGAATTTTAATAATATTTTTTTAAAACGTGATTTAGCAGTTACAGGCAGAAAGAAGGACATGCCCTAAAATAGAGAATACGCATTTTCATCTGATGTGTTAGGTCAGTGTTTAGGGTTGAACTGTGTCCTCAGAAAAGATATGTAAAGTTCCTAACCACTGATACCTGTGAATCTGACCTTATTTGGAAATATGGTCTTTACAGATATAATTAAAATGTAAGTTAAGATGAGGTCATATTGGAGTAATGTGGTCCCTTAGCTTATATGAGTGATGTCCTCATAAGGAGAGAAAAAGAGATGCAAGACAGCCCTATACAGAGAGGGGAACATAGCTATGGGACAACAGAGGCAGAAATTGGAGTGATGTGTCTACAAGTCAAGAAATGCTAAGAACTGCAAGCAACACTAGAAGCTGAGAGAATAACATGGAACATATTCTCCCCCAGAGCCTTCAAAGAGCATGGTCCTGATGGTACATTGATTTCAAGCTTCTAGCCTCCAGAACTATGAGAGAATAAATGTCTGCTTTTTTTAAGCCTCCCAGCTTGTGGCAGTTTTTTATGACAGCTCTTGAAACAGTTAGCTTCCCCAGAACAGGGACTGAAACATTAAGGGAGTGTTTTGAGGAGGAATAAAGAAAGGAAAGCCGGACAGCAAGGAGCTATTCAAAGCATGTGTTTTCAGCTGGAGTTTTGGTTCATCCTGGAGCCCTGGAGCAGGAGGTGCACCACATTGCTGGTTCTGCCTTGACAAAAGGGGGCTGGCCCTTTGTACTCTGTGTAAGTCAGTCATTACCTGTTGCTGATCCCTGAGTGGGGGAAGAGGGGAAAGATAGAGAGGCACATAACCTTCTTGGTGATTCACCTCCATTTGGTCAGAGCAGTTCTCTAAAAAGGGGAAAGCTGTGAGCTATTAACAGCCAATACTCACAATATCAACTATATATTATGTACCTGGACATTTTTTTATTGTTTTGGCTCCCAGAAAAACTTTAATAAATTCCAAAAATTAGAGAATTTACAGAACTTAATCTGTGATCATAAACTTCTAAACCTACAAATCAAAAATCAGGGACTAAGAAAACAAAACTGTATTATTTTGAAATTATGAAACTCTCCCAAATAATTCCTTAAGTCAAAGATGAAGAAAAAACTAAAACTGAAAATAATTTAGAACATAATAAGAAGGTAAATGCTTCATAATCAAACCCATGGACATAGCTGAAGATATACTCAGACACATATATTTAGACTTAAACACATTAGTGAGTAAAAAAGGAAGGAAATAGATAATATTAGTAATTAAGAAAGCATTTCAAAATAAACAAAACAAATAAGAGGGAGATTTACATAGAAAAATAGGGAGATATCTACAGACAAAAAAAGAAACAAATTAATAAAAATTTAAAAGCTAGTAAAAAAGTACAGTTTTTCCTTTCAAAAGACTAACAGGATCAGGAAACTTGCACAAGCCTCTTAAATAGCCTCATCCACCAGAGGGCAGACAGCAGAAGCAAGAAGAACTACAATCCTGCAGCCCGTGGAACATAAACCCCATTCACAGAAAGATAGACAAGATGAAAAGGCAGAGGGCTATGTACCAGATGAAGGAACAAGATAAAACCACAGAGAAACAACTAAATGAAGTGGAGATAGGCAACCTTCCAGAAAAAGAATTCAGAATAATGATAGTGAAGATGATCCAGAACCTCAGAAAAAGAATGGAGGCAAAGATCGAGAAGATGCAAGAAATGTTTAACAAAGACCTAGAAGAATTAAGGAACAAACAAACAGAGATGAACAATACAATAACTAAAATGAAAACTACACTAGAAGGAATCAATAGCAGAATAACTGAGGAAGAAGAATGGATAAGTGACCTGGAAGACAGAATGGTGGAATTCACTGCTGTGGAACAGAATAAAGAAAAAAGAATGAAAAGAAATGAAGACACCCTAAGAGACCTGTGGGACACCATTAAATGCAACAACATTCGCATTATAGGGGTCCCAGAAGGAGAAGAGAGAGAAACGACCTGAGAAAATATTTGAAGAGATTATAGTTGAAAACTTCCCTAACATGGGAAAAGAAATAGCCACCCAAGTCAAGGAAGTGCAGTGAGTCCCATACAGGATAAACCCAAGGAGAAACAGGCCAAGACACATAGTAATCAAATTGGCAAAAATTAAAGACAAAGAAAAATTATTGAACGCAGCAAGGGAAAAATGACAAATAACGTACAAGGGAACTCCCATAAGGTTAACAGCTGATTTCTCAGCAGAAACTCTACAAGCCAGAAGGGGGAGACATGATATACTTCGAGATGAAAGGGAAGAACCTACAACCAAGATTATTCTACCCGGCAAGGATCTCATTATGATTTGATGGAGAAATCAAAAGTTTTACAGAGAAGCAAAAGCTAAGAGAATTCAGCACCACCAAACCAGCTCTACAGCAAATGTTAAAGGAACTTCTCTAAGTGGGAAACAAAAGAGAAGAAAAGGACCTACAAAAACAAACTCAAAAGAATTAAGAAAATGGTAATAGGAACATACATACCGATAATTACCTTAAATGTGAATAGATTAAATGCTCCAACAAAAAGACACTGGCTTGTTGAATGGATACAAAAACATGACCCATATATATGCTCTCTACAAGAGACACACTTCACACCTAGGGACACATACAGACTGAAAGTGAGGGGATGGAAAAAGATATTCCATGCAAATTGAAATCAAAAGAAAGCTGGAGTGGCAATACTAATATCAGATAAAATAGACTTTAAAATAAAGAATGTTACAAGAGACAAGGAAGGACACTACATAATGATCAATGGATCAATCCAAGAACATATAACAATTATAAATATATATCAACCCAACATAGGAACACCTCAATACATAAGGCAACTGCTAACACCTCTAAAAGAGGAAATCAACAGTAACACGATAATAGTGGGGGATTTTAGCACCTCGCTTACACCAATGGACACATCATCCAAAATGAAAATAAATAAGGAAACAGAAGTTTTTCTTTTTTGAATTTTATTTTATTTATTTTTTTATACAGCAAGTTCTTATTACTCATCAATTTTATACACATCAGTGTATACATGTCAATCCCAATCACCCAATTCATCACACCACCACCACCACCCCACCGCCACTTTCCAACCCTGGTGCCCATATGCTTGTTCTCTACATCTGTGTCTCAATTGCTGCCCTGCAAACCGATTCATCTGTCCCATTTTTTCTAGGTTCCACATGTATGTGTTAATATACAATATTTGTTTTCCTCTTTCTGACTTACTTCACTCTGTATGACAGTCTCTAGACCCATCTACATCTCAAAAAATGACCCAATTTCGTTCCTTTTTATTGCTGATTACTATTCCATTGTATATATGTACCACATCTTCTTTATCCATTTGTCTGTCGATGGGCATTTAGGTTGCTTCCATGACCTGGCTATTGTAAATAGTGCTGCAATGAACATTGGAGAGCATGTGTCTTTTTGAATTATGGTTTTCTCTGGGTATATGCCCAATAGTGGGATTGCTGGGTCATATGCTAATTCTATTTTTAGTTTTTTAAGGAACCTCCATACTGTTCTCCATAGTGGTTGTATCAATTTACATTCCCACCAACAGTGCAAGAGGGTTCCCTTTTCTCCACACCCTCTCCAGCATTTGTTGTTTGTAGATTTTCTGATGATGCCCATTCTACCTGGTGTGAGGTGATACCTCATTGTAGTTTTGATTTGCATTTCTCTAATGATTAGTGAAGTTGAGCAACTTTTCATGTGCTTCTTGGCCATCTGTATGTCTTCTTTGGAGAAATGTCTATTTAGGTCTTCTGCACATTTTTGGATGGGATTTTTTGTTTTTTTGATATTGGGCTGCATGAGCTGTTTATATATGTGGAGATTAATCCTTTGTCCATTGATTCATTTGCAAATATTTTCTCCCATTCTGAGGGTTGTCTTTTCATCTTGTTTGTAGTTTCCTTTGCTGTTCAAAAATTTTAGGTTTCATTAGGTCCCATTTGTTTATTTTTATTTTTATTTCCATTACTCTAGGAGGTAATTCAAAAAAGATCTTGCTGTGATTTATGTCAAATAGTGTTCTTCTTACGTTTTCCTCTAAGAGTTTTATAGTGTCCGGTCTCACATTTAGGTCTCTAATCCATTTTTAGTTTATTTTTGTGTTTGGTGTTAGGGAGTGTTCTAATTTCATTCTTTTATATGTAGCTGTCCAGTTTTCCCAGCACCATTTATTGAAGAGACTGTCTTTTCTCCATTGTATATCCTTGCCCCTTTGTCACACATTGGTCTACCATAGGTGTGTGGGTTTATCTCTGGGCTTTCTATCTTGTTCCATTGATCTATGTTTCTGTTTTTGTGCCAGTACCATATTTTCTTGATTACTGTAGCTTTGTAGTGTAGTCTGAAGTCAGGGAGTCTGATCCCTCCACCTCCTTTTTTTCCCCTCAAGACTGCTTTGGCGATTTGGAATCTTTTGTTTCTCCAAACAAATTTTAAGATTTTTGTTCTAGTTCCATAAAAATTGCCATTAGTAATTTGATAGGGATTACACTGAATCTGTAGATTGCTTTGGGTAGTATAGTCATTTTCACAATATTGATTCTTTCAATCCAACAACATGGTATACCTCTCCATCTGTTGGTATCATCTTTAATTTCTTTCATCAGTGTCTTATAGTTTTCTGCATACAGGTCTTTTGTCTCCCTAGGTAGGTTTATTCCTAGGTATTTTATTCTTTTTGTTGCAATGGTAAATGAGAATGTTTCCTTAATTTCTCTTTCAGATTTTTCATCATTAGTATATAGGAATGCCAGAGATTTCTGTGCATTAATTTTGTATCCTGCTACTTTACCAAATTCATTGATTAGCTCTAGTAGTTTTCTGGTGGCATCTTTAGGATTCTCTATGCATAGTATCATGTCATCTGCAAACAGTGACAGTTTAACCTCTTCATTTCCAATTTGTATTCCTTTTATTTCTTTTCCTTCTCTGATTGCCGTGGCTAGGACTACCAAAACTATGTTGAGTAATATGGTGAGAATGGACATCCTTGTCTTGTTCCTGATCTTAGAGGAAATGCTTTCAGTTTTTCACCATTCAGAATGATGTTTGCTGTGGGCTTGTTGAATATGGCCTTTATTTTGTTGAGGTAGGTTCCCTCTGTGCCCACTTTCTGGAGAGTTTTTATCATAAATGGGTGTTGAATTTTGTCAAAAGATTTTTCTGCATCTATTGAGATGATCATATAGTTTTTATTCTTCAATTTGTTAGTATGATGTATCATATTGATTGATTTGTGTATATTGAAGAATCCTTGCATCCCTGGGATAAATCTCACTTGATCATGGTGTATGATCCTTTTAATGTGTTGTTGGATTCTGTTTGCTAGTATTTTGTTGAGGATTTTTGCATCTATATTCATCAGTGATATTGGTCTATAATTTTCTTTTTTTGTAGTATCTTTGTCTGGTTTTGGTATCACGGTGATGGTGGCCTCATAGAATGAGTTTGGGAGTGTTCCTTCCTCTGCAATTTTTTGGAAGAGTTTGAGAAGGATGGGTGTTAGCTCTTCTCTAAATGTTTGATAGATTTCACCTGTGAAGACATCTGGTCCTGGACTTTTGTTTGTTGGAAGATTTTTAATCACAATTTCAATTTCATTCCTTGTGATTGGCCTGTTCATATTTTCTCTTTCTTCCTGGTTCAGCCTTGGAAGGTTATACCTTTCTAAGAATTTGTCCATTTCTTCCAAGTTGTCTATTTTACTGGCATAAAGTTGCTTGTAGTAGTCTCTTAGGATGCTTTGTATTTCTGTGCTGTCTGTTGTAACTTCTCCTTTTTTATTTCTAATTTTATTGATTTGAGTCCTCTCCCTCTTTTTCTTGACGAGTCTGGCTAATGGTTTATCAATTTTGTTTATCTTCTCAAAGAACCAGCTTTTAGTTGCATTGATCTTTACTATTGTTTTCTTTGTTTCTTTTTCATTTATTTCAGTTCTGCTCTTTATGATTTCTTTCCTTCTGCTAACTTTGAGTTTTGTTTGTTCTTCTTTCTCTAGTTCCTTTAAGTGTAATGTTATATTGTTTATTTGAGATTTTTCTTGTTTCTTGAGGTAGGCTTGTATAGCTATAAACTTCCCTCTTAGAACTTCTTTTACTGCAGCCCATAGGTTTTGGATCATCCTGTTTTCATTGTCATTTGTCTCTATGTATTTTTTGATTTTCCCTTTGATTTCTTCAGTGATCTCTTGGTTATTTAGTAACGTATTGTTTAGCCTCCATGTGTTTGTGTTTTTTACATTTTTTTCCCAGTAATTGATTTCTAATCTCATAGCATTGTGTTCAGAAAAGATGCTTGATATGACTTCAATTTTCTTAAATTTACTGAGGCTTGGTTTGTGACCCAAGATGTGATCTATCCTGAACAATGTTCCATGAGCACTTGAGAAGAAAGTGTATTCTGTCGTTTTGGGATGGAATGTCCTATAAATATCAATTAAATCTCTCTGGTCTATTGTGTCACTTAAAGTTTCTGTTTCCAGATCTTTTTTGATCCACCTCCTAGAGTAATAGAAATAAAAACAAAAATAAACAAATGGGACCTAATGAAACCTCAAAACTTTTGCACAGCAAAGGAAATCATAAACAAGACGAAAAGACAACCCTCTGAATGGGAGAAAATATTTGCAAGCAAATCAATGAACAAAGGATTAGTCTCCAAATATATATAAACAGTTCATGCAGCTCAATATTAAAAAAACAAACAACCCAATCCAAAAATGGGCAGAAGACCTAAATAGACATTTCTCCAAAGAAGACATACAGATGGCCAAGAAGCACATGAAAAGCTGCTCAACTTCACTAATCATTAGAGAAATGCAAATCAAAACTACAATGAGGTATCACCTCACACCAGGTAGAATGGGTGTCTTCAGAAAATCTACAAACAACAAATGCTGGAGAGGGTGTGGAGAAAAGGGAACCCTCTTGCACTGGTGGGAATTGGTGGGAATGTAACTTGATACAGTCACTATGGAGAACAGTATGGAGGTTCCTTAAAAATCTAAAAATGGAATTACTATATGATCCAGCAATCCCACTGCTGGGCATATACTCAGAGAAAACCATAATTCAAAAAGACACATGCTCTCCAATGTTCATTGCAGCACTATTTACAATAGCCAGGTCATGGAAGCAACCTAAATGCCCATCGACAGACAAATGGATAAAGAAGATGTGGTACATATATACCATGGAATATTACTCAGCCATAAAAAGGAACGAGGGCTTCCCTTGTGGTGCAGTGGTTAAGAATCCGCCTACCAATGCAGGGGACACGAGTTCGAACCCTGGTCTGGGAAGATCCCACATGCTGCAGAGCAACTAAGCCCGTGTACCACAACTACTGAGCCTGCGCTCTAGAGCCCGTGAGCCACAACTACTGAAGCCCACAAGCCACAACTACTGAAGCCCATGCCCCTAGAGCCCGTGCTCTGAAACAAGAGAAGCCACTGGTATGAGAAGCCCACACACTGCAACAAAATGTAGCCCCCGCTCACCACAACTAGAGAAAGCCTGTGCACAGCAATGAAGACCCAACACAGCCATAAATAAATAAATAAATAAATTTAAGAAAAGAAAAAAAAGAAAAGAAATTGGGTCATTTGTGGAGATGTGGATGGACCTAGAGAGTGTCATACAGAGTAAAGTAAGTCAGAAAGAGAAAAACAAATATTGTATAATAACATATATATGTGGAACCTAGAAAAATGGTACAGATGAATGGGTTTGCAGGGCAGAAATTGAGACACAGATATAGAGAACAAACGTATGGACACCAAGGGTGTAAAGCAGCGGTGGGGTGTTGGTGGTGGTGTGATGAATTGGGTGATTGTGATTGACATGTATACACTGATGTGTATAAAATTGATGAGTAATAAGAACCTGCTGTATAAAAAAATAAATAAAATAAAATTCAAAGCGAAAACAAAACATTAAAAAAAAGAGTAACAGAATAAAAACACCCTTCTCCATCAGCAAGCTTGATTAAGAGGCAAATAGAACATAAATATATAATATTAAAAAATATATAAGATTATTTTATTCATTCAACCAAAATATACTTATTGATTAGAAACTATGTATCAGGAAGAAGGAGAAAATAGTGGTAAGCAGTAATTCTTGCACTAAATATAGATTATATACACTGAAATATGAATAAATGCTGATAATACAATTGGAATTTTTGTGTTAAACATAAGTTCTTGAAACCAAGGACACACTATAAAGGAAAGCCATGTGGTTGCTGTCATGCAAATTTTAAAATCTAGAAGAAATTCTGAGTAATGAATAACTAAATTAACCCTCAAAATGATAGAAGTCTGAAAAGATCAGTAACTACAAAGTAGACTAGAAAAGTAAGGATTTACTATGTAAAAAGTACCTCCCAGCAAAAAGTTAAGAAGATATTATGAAGAATTTATTTAGGTGAAATGGACAAATCCCTTGAAAAACACAATCACTAAATTTGTTCAGGAAAAATTGTAAAAATCTTGAAATTTCTACACCTGTAAAATAAATTGAATCTGAAATTTTAAATCTTTCTACGAAGGAAATGCCAAGCTTTAATGACTTCAGTAGTGAAATTTCCAACATTTAAAGAAGAAATAATATCAATCTTAAACATTCAGAGATTAGAAAAGGAAGGAAGGAAGGAAGGAAGGGATTGTTCCAGCTCATTTTATAGAGCTAACTTAACCCTGATATCGAAATCACTTAAGATATTACAGAAAAATAAAATTATAGGAAAAATACAATTTATTAATGAAAATATATGCAAAAATATTAAGCAAAATTTTAGCAAATAAAATCCAGTGATATGTCAAAAACAATAACAAATTATTAATAACTGAATTTGTTCTAGGAATTCATGGCTATACAAATAGGCAAAAATTCACTTAAAAGTTTTGCACTTTATTGTATATGTATATTATATTTCAGCAAATCTTTTTAAAGTCACTAGGCAAAAGATACTATTATAGCATTTTTCTTCCAAATTTCTAAAGAGCAGATAATGTTTTCACTTTATGAAGCTATATTAATCTTCATTGACAAACATAGAGATCAGTTTTACTTATGAACACAGATTAAAATTTTTAAATAAAATATTAACAAATTTAGTCCTTCTGAGTATTGAAAACCTATTACACTAAAAACTAATAAATTCATGATCATGAGAAAACAGAGAAATTTCAACATAAGTAGAGTTAGCAATATAATTCTTCACCTTAACAAAAGAGAAAAATATTATATATTGAAGTTAAATAGATATTTGATAAAATTTAGAAGCCATTTATAACAAAATAAGTTCATAAGCAATATGTAATAAAACTCTTTAGATGATCAACAATATTATTTATATTCATACATATACATATATGCATCTATAATATAAAGACTATTATTTATTCATTATTTTATTTATTTATATTTTGAATAACAAATGTTATATTGAGTACTGGAATGCAGAAACCATTTTTCTGTTAAAATTAGGAAGATGAAAGAGATATCTACCATCATCATCATCATTAAGAATTCTTGATGCAGTCACTTTCCCAGTGAGGTCTTCCCTAGTTATTCTGTCTGAAATTCAATCCTCACCCCCACTCCAAGCCTTTCTTCTCCCTTATCATAGTTTCTCCTTAGCATCCATCATTATCTACTATTTCTCTTGCTTATGTCTGCCTTCCATAAGAATATACACTTTGTCTGTTTTATTCATGGTTGTATCCTTAGCACCCACAACAACGCCTGCACATTACCCTCTCAATATATAATTTCAGAGTAATGAGTCATGTAATAAGACAAGAATATGAAGCAATCAGTTTAAATATTGAAAGAGACAAAATTACCTTTTTATTAGTAGATGATAATATTGTACACCTAGAAAACCCAAGCTAGACTTGTAAACTAGCCATTAAATTTAATAAAATAACTGGAGGAGGTGGCTGGAGATGAGTATACAAAAAAAATCAAGATTTTTCTTTGTATCACAGCATGCATTTAGAAATGAACATGGGGGAAATGTCTCATTCACAGGGGCAAATAAAAATGGTAAATAAAAATGTAATATACAATGGAATATTACTCAGCCATAAAAAGAAATGAAATTGAGTTATTTGTAGTGAGGTGGATGGACCTAGAATCTGTCATACAGAGTGAAGTAAGTCAGAAAGAGAAAAATAAATACCATATGCTAACACATATATATGGAAACTTAAAAAAAAATGGTTGTGAAGAACCTAGGGGCAGGACAGGAATAAAGATGCAGACATAGAGAATGGACTTGAGGACACGGGGAGTGGGGAGGGTAAACTGGGATGAAGTGAGAGAGTGGCATTAACATATATACACTACCAAATGTAAAATAGATAGCTAGTGGGAAGCAGCCGCATAGCACAGGGAGATCAGCTGGGTGCTTTGTGACCACCTAGAGGGGTGGGATAGGGAGGACGGGAGGGAGACGCAAGAGGGAGGAGATATGGGGATATATGTATATGTATAGCTGATTCACTTTGTTATAAAGCAGAAACTAACACACCATTGTAAAACAATTATACTCCAATAAAGATGTTTAAGAAAAAAATGAAAATAAAAGGTAACAAAATTAGAAGGTAGTATAAAAAGACACAAACCTATATAGTTAAAATTATAAAAAGTTATTAAAAGAAATAAAATACTGTATTATTATAGTAATATATTTTAGATAAGAATTCTTAATATCATAGAATATAAATGTTTTCTACATGAGTATAAATGTAAAGCAATTCAAATTATAATTCCAATAAAATTTTTTTGGAAACTGGATTATAAAATCCACACAGACGGATGTATGCCTCATAATATCCATGAAAAATTTTTAAACAATCTATAGTGATGGACAACTTTTTTTAAGAGATACTAAAATTTACCATAAAGTTACTTCAATTGAAATAGTATGGTGCTAACTGAGGATAAATAGAGCAAAGAGCAGAATAAAGGGCCTACAGTAGCTCCAAACATTTGAAACAACATATGACTAAAATGGCATGAAATTTACATGGGAAAAGGCTGCTCTATGATGCAGGCAAAATGTTCTGTTCATTTGGAAGAAAATAAAAATCAAACACCTCATACTATACAAAAATAAATATAAGATGGATTAAATTTAAATGCAAAGGTTAAAAAATTAAATTATTAGAATATAATTTAGTAGACTTTTTCACAACCTTACTCACAATAAGGGAGCTCTGCCTAAGCAAAAAAGGAAATCCAGAAATTGTAAAGGAAAGACAGACATTGTATGCAATGACATTGTATGCAAAAGACATCCTAAATGAAATCAAGGCATACCAAAGACTTGGGAGGAAATATTTTACTAAGATGGCAGTCAAAAAGTTAATATCCTTAATATTAAAAAGTCTTGAAAATTGATAAGAAAACTATTATAAATAAATAGATATAGAAAAATAGGCAAAGAATATGAACAGACTAATTTACAGAAGAGGAAATTAAAATGTCAAATAAATACTAAAGGCAATCATAGTTGTGATAATGCAAATACAACAAAATTATATTCAATATTTCATCTATAAAAATTGCAAATTTTTACAAGTGTAATAACATCATGGACTGGGGAGAATGTAGAGAAAGAATCACTCATAAATTTCTAGTGAAAATATGAATTAATACAAATTTTTTAAATGGTAATCTCTTGGTATATGTTTAAAATTATAATACCTATACTGGGATGTTATTGAAATATTTCCAAGATGTATTAAAAAAAGCAATGAGTATGTGTAATTTCTTTTTGTGTAAAATGGAATGATAGATTCAGTATATATTGTATTAGAGTGGGTTAACAACTGTAAAAAGTAGAATCAAACATAAAAAATCAAAGGTTATTGCTTGCTAAATTGAGGGAGAGGGAGGGAGACTGGAGAGGGAGGGAGACTTGATGGACTACTCTTAAAATAGCATGGATCACTACTACTCACATTTAATTAGCTAGAATTCAGTCATATGACCACATGAAACTACAAAGAAACTGAGAAATGTAGTCTATCTGTGTCCAAGAGGAAGAGGAGAAGTTTTAGTGGACAGCTAAAAGATAGATATAGATAGATATAGATAGATATAGATATAGATATAGATCTGTTATAGATCTGTTATAGATATAGATAGATATAGATATAGATAGATATAGATAAATATAGATATAGATGTTATAGATATAGATCTGTTATAGATATAGATAGATATAGATATAGATAGGCAATGATAGGTAGATAGATAAGATAGGTAGGTAGATAGATAGATAGATAATGATATAGGGCAAGCTATCTATATCTACTATAGTTACTAAATCTGTAACTATACCACATATATTCAGTATAGACATAATTTTTTGTTTCTGGCAGAAATTATAAGAAACTCTGAATAAGGGTTATATTACTTCAGAACCAAATGGAAGAGAGTGAGACTTTTGTTGTATTTTATACTTCCCTGGACTGTTTACGTTTCCTAACCATATACATATATTATCTTTTTTTCCCAAAAAAAGGGACTGCAGGATTTAAGTAAAAAGACTAGGTCCCATTTTTCTTCTTTGTTTCTCTATGTACTTAAATTGAATAGATACATTTATAATGACTAATAAGTATGTAACAAATAAAAAATAACTATTATAAGGACACTGAAAAAAATACACATATTTTTCCCCCTAGCAACTTGGCAACCTATCCTATTGAAATAAAAGTGTCAGTACATAAGGGTATATAAACAAGGCTGTTTATTGCATCTTTGTCATGACAAATACAGCAATCTAAACATCTCTTGATGGAACCTCAAAAATTTGTGGCAAAACCTTACATAAGAGCAATTCTCACACTTTTTGGTTTCATAATCCTTTCACACTCTTAAAAAGTATTAAGAACTTCAAAGAGCTTTTGTTTATGTGGGTTCAATTTATCAATATTTATCATATTAGAATTTTACTGAGGAATTTAAATATGTTTAACTCATTTGAAAATAAAAATAAACTCATCACACATTAACACCAATAACATTTTATTTTAAAAATCTATATCTTCACAAAACAAAAAACATTTAGTGAGAAGAGTGACACTGTTTTATATTTTTGCAAGTCTCTAATGACTGTCTTTATAAAATACAGCTTCTATCAGCTCCTACATTTTTAATCTGCTGCTGTGTGTTATGTTGGCTCATGTACATGAAGAAAATTCAGCCACACATAAATATTTAGTTGCAAAAGGGGAGAGTATTTTAATAGCATTTTCAGATCATTTTTATCAATATATTCTCTTTTGATATTATACCAAAACTCAACAAGTGACTGTTTATTAAAGATTACTTGTGGGCCTCCCTGGTGGCGCAGTGGTTGGGAGTCCACCTGCCGATGCAGGGGACACAGGTTCGTGCCCCGGTCTGGGAAGATCCCACATGCCGCTGAGCGGCTGGGCCTGTGAGCCATGGCCGCTGAGCCTGCGTGTCTGGAGCCTGTGCTCCACAATGGGAGAGGCCACAACAGTGAGAGGCCCGCGTACCACAAAAAAAAAAAAAGTTACTTGCAATGTAAAATCTTAAATGATATCAATGAATTTTTGTAGTTAGATTAAAATCTTTATTTTGCACTTTGAGCAGATTTCTTAACCATTCATGATTTTGTAGTATTATGCGCTGATCATTTGGAAAATATTGGTTCATTGAGTTATAGCAGATCTCCCAAATGTTGACACATGTCATATAATATCAAAAAATCAAATATCACCACTGATGCTCAGGGTGGTGGGTAAAAGTTTTCCAAAATTGCTTATAAGCTTGAACTTTATCATCAGCAACAAATACTGTCAGTTGTTTTTCTTGAAGCCTACTTTGTTCATTTTCAAATTTTATTTCATTTCATTGCCAATACCCAAATCTGAATAACCACAGTTTTTCAGTCTTTATTTTTTCTTAAAAATGGTGCTTCTTGGAAAAAGCAGCTACTTTTAAGTTCAAACTCAATCACAGAAGTGCTTTTCCTTGAGGAAACCATCATACTTCAGTCTGCAGCAAACATGCTTCGTGCAGTCTTCTCATTTCACTCCTCAGAATATTGAAAGGGCATGTACTCAAGGGTTGAGATTTAATATCATTAATTTCTACTGCTTCTTCAAAAGACATTCTTCAGTGAAACTGATTTAAACAAACAGGGAGTGTCTCGTGGTAAAGAGTAATTGACAACCAGTGCAGTTTGATATGACTGCCTTGATTCATGCTAAGAAGCCTAAGTTTGGATCAGTGACACCACCTCCTCAGCTGTGTGACTTAGTAGATGTTTACATAATTCTAGGGAGACTCAGTTTTTTATCTGCAAAGAACAATGCTTTGACACAATTTACGTGCACAATGTGTAGATGACGAATTTCAAATACAGGCTGGAGTATTAATAGGCACCACCTCAGATGAACAAAGAGTCTAACTATGTTAAGACCTACTGGGGAGTTCTGGCTGACAGAGTTAGAAATAAGAGCATAGTTTTGTGATATCTTACTTTATCTTTTCATCTGTGAAGACATCCAATTGTGGCACAATGACTTGGCTATCTGCGTTTTAGTTTCTCAACATCCAGGATGAGAATAGAATGTCCTTTTATCTCAGCAGTAGGAAGGCAAAACCAAGGCAGCCCAGACTATGAAAGGAGCTAAGATACCCAAACGTTTTCTGGATTTGGGCTGTTTATGGGCCCTCTTTGATATATATATATATGCACCCAACTATTCTCAAGTATAGTGTTGAAGAGATGCATGATATTAGGAAACATTAATTGAGCACTCTAAGAACTCTTGAGAAAAGCACTTTGTTTAGATTCTTACACTTGACTGTGAATCGATGTTTAAATTTTCAGTAATAATATACAGTAACACAAAAGTTAAGAGTGGATTGTTATTTCTAGATGATGAGGTAATAGTTTTTTATTTTTTAAGGTTTTTTTTTTACCATCAACATTTTTGGTTTACTGTTTTAAAGTTCTTTAAAATTGTTTTAAAAACAGAAAAATCACAGTAAGCTTGCTTTATGGAATTTTTATTGCAATTTTGCACAGCATTTAAAATTTCAAAGGATTAGTTAAAATTTGGAAAGAACAGTGCATTCACCTTGGCAATGGGAGAAACTAGACCTCGTTGTGGTTTTAGCCAACCATCCACAACATTTAGGAAAGAAGGATTGCCTACCCAAAAGCCATTAGTTTAATGACACAATGTGAGTATTGTTCTGGGAAGTAAAACACTGTGATTAAACATGTGCTAAAATTCTGCCATCCTTGGGGATTTGCTTGTCCTAACAAAGAGCGCTCAAGTCAGACACAGAACAGCCTTCGGTTCAGCACAACTTTTTCAAGTCTTGTCTTGACATCACCGAATACTTCTTTGACCTCCAAAGCCCTTCCGTGGGCAGCTGTTCACCCTGAAGACTTTCCTCCCCCCGAGGAATCCGTCTTCCGAAGGTTTTGCACTGGGCTTTCCTCAGAAATCTCCTGTTCATTAGGCAGCTGGAAGCGGTTTCCTCTCTCAGCTATATGGAAGGGAAAAAACAATACTTCCTTAGAGAGCTCTGACAAAGGCAGCAACCAAGTTCTACTCTGGGGGAAATGCATTGGATTTCTGGAAGGAAATTGAATCTTGCAGTTGATTTTTTTTTAACATTGGTCTGGGGTTTCAGAGAGATTAGATATTTTAGGGAGAACTCAGTCATATCCACCCTCCTCATTTTACAGAAGAGGAAATGTGGGTGCAGAGAGGAGGAGTGACAGAACCAATATCACTTGGCCAGTTAGCAGCCAAGTCAGGGCTTGACTTCTGTTGTCCTGGCTACCTCTGCACAGTGACCAGTGGCTTCCAAAAGTATTAGTTACATTCTATCAACAAAAACAATCAAACAAAAAATAATCCTGTGGGGGCTTCCCTGGTGGCGCAGTGGTTGAGAATCTGACTGCTAATGCAGGGGACACGGGTTCGAGCCCTGGTCTGGGAAGATTCCCACATGCCGTGGAGCAGCTGGGCCCGTGAGCCACAACTACTGAGCCTGCGCGTCTGGAGCCTGTGCTCCGCAACAAGAGAGGCCGCGATAGTGAGAGGCCCGCGCACTGCAATGAAGAGTGGCCCCCACTTGCCACAACTAGAGAAAGCCCTCGCACAGAAACGAAGACCCAACACAGCCCTAAATAAATAAATAAATAAATAAATTTAAAACACTAAGCTTAACTGGAAATCTGATAACCCTGTTTAATTTTTAAAAAAAATAATAATAATAATCCTGTGTATGCCCTGCAAAGCTGATCAGTAAGGAAGTGGAGATTTAAACCTCTATGTCTGCAAATTAAAAGTGGGCCCAACTGTTTTTATCAGTGTTGTTCCCGAAGTCCATGTATAAGCCTTTCTCACTTTAACTTCGTTCAAACTTACTTATCAGCACCTTAGCACACTGGCAAGCACCAGAAAACATTTAGATGAATGAATGCTGATTGATAAGCCAGTAATGCATCAAATAAATAATGTATGGGAAAATATCTGAAAACCTGTGAAAGGTTAAATAAACAGTATTATGAAGTCAGTGGTGTCGAAAGAGATAGCCTTATACAGACATACACTCCATTGCCCCACATATTTTAAAGATATTCAAAATGTATTTTTTCTATTGTATTCTGATTTGCCGGAGATTGATAAATTATGGTCAGTCTGGTAAATTATGTTTACTCCCTTGAGATTAAAAACACTTATTGTTTATTAACATCTAGTAACTATGAACCTCTCATTATTAAAGTAAGAGTGGTAAGTTCATAATTTTTCAAGACATTAGTCCACCAAAATACAAAATCTCTGGGTCATTTTCCAAAATCTTTTTATTTACCAGTCATTTTAAACCAAATTGAAACCTGTAAAGTTTTCATATCATATGTGTGGTTGCAACATTTATTATGTAAACATGTTTTTCTTTTTTACTTTTATTATAAAACATAATAAACACAATTATTAAAATAGAATCTTAAATAAATTATACATCACACTTTAATATAGGATTAGTAGGAGAAAAATGCCAACTTCTAAGTTACTTGAATTGGAAAATGAAGAAATGTAGTGAAGTCACCCCCCTCTCTGTTTCTGAAACACATTAGGTGCACTCCCACCTTTAAAATTCTGATCAGACAGTTCCTACTGCTAGAATTCCCATCCCACTCCCCATAACTCCCAAACCCTACACACCCTTAGGGCCTCCGTCAAATACCACCACCTCCACGGTAGTGTCATTTATTACAACACACTACCACCATCTTTTCCCCACCTGAGACGCAGTATAGAGTAAACAGGAGACCTCGGCTCTGAAGCCAGAAAGATCTGGTTTGCTTCCCAACCACCCTGCTTACTAGCTGGGTGAACAAATTTGTCCTCAGTAAAATGGTAAATGGTGGTAATATTACTTACTTCAAAGGATCCTTATCGGAAGACTGAATGAAATGTTGCCCATGAAACTGCCTGGCATGTAATAAGTGCTCAATAAAAGTTAGATTCCTTCCTTCCATTCTTATTTAGCACTTGCCTGAATGCCAACTTATTATATTCTATAATTATCCGCGTGTGAAAATCTTGCTGCTCCAACATGACCCTTGAAATCACATGCTTCTCTCTACCCACCCCCCCAGCACCTGCCATAGATGCTGAGCTCATCGAAGTAGTTATGCAATCAAATCATTTCAAGCCGGGGACTAAAGAAAACAAGGTCCTTATTTTTTGAAAGGTAGCAAGCTCACCTCCTTCCCAAGCCAAATTGTTTATTTCGATAATTAATCCTCCAGATTGATATAGAAGTGGCTTAGCAGTAACTAGAGAAACAGTTATTAAAACAAGCCTTAAAAAATAATAATAAATGAGGGAGTCATATGCGTTCATGTTACCTTGCTGACCTTGCAGGATCGACTCCAGGTGCTTTCTCCACCGGGAGCTGGCACAGATGTAAATGACAGTTCGTATGTACTCGAGCCCGCAGAGCTTCCTGGATTCTTCACTCTTCACTTCTGAGATGGCAAGCAGGAGAGAGAAGAGAAACAAAGTATAAATGAAACCCCTCATTTTGCTGGGAATTGAATGAGAGTCTGATATAGTGAATATTGTCAAATCAAGTTTTGAAGTTGCCCTCACACTCTTGGCCAATTTATACGAAATTTCCTGACATTTTATTGGTCAATACGTCATTTTAACAATATTTGCTAAGCACATAGGTGACACCATGAAGTTTTGAAAATGAGCTTTTACTATTATTGCTAGTTTTTCAGTCACTTCTGAACATCATCACTTACTATTAGCCGCATATGCGAGACAATTAACAGGACGCTGTCTTGGAAGACATTGTGGAAAACACATGGACTTTGAAAGTAGACAAGTATGAGATTCAGTGTCAGCCCTACCCCTTACTGAGTGACACAGGACAAGTTTTAAACATTTTAAGCTTCGATAATCATATCTATAGAATGGGAAAACCTATCTCATAAGGGATTTGTAAGTATTGAAAGCACCATCTATTTCAAAGCATTGAGAATGCACATTTAAGAGTGCAGGTTCTCTTTGGGAGATTGGGATTGACATATATACACCTATATGCATAAAATAGGTAACTAATAAGAACCTGCTGTATAAAAAATAAATTAATTAAATTAAATTTAAAAAAAGAATGCAGGTTCTCATGTTTTAGGCTTGAATGCTGGTTTCCCACTTATCAGCTCTAGAATCTTTATCAAGATATTTAACATTCCCAAGCATCCTTCACTGTAAAATTGTGCTGATAGTAAGTGCTTCCTAGAGCTAATGAGATAATGTGCATCTTGCTTGGCAAAATAAACAGTCAATAATTATTGATTGCCTTCTTTCTTTACCATCTGGACAAAGTAGAAAGATAACTTTCCTTTCGAATTCAGTAGAATTTCTCTGACTAGAATCTTCCTTGTTATCCTTCACACTATGCCTTAGGTACGCCTTTATCAACACACGTTTTTATAATAGAAAACTGAATTCATAATCTCAAATAGCTAAATAATGAAATTTCTCTTACAGTAAACCCTCTGAAAGCACTAGCTCTTGCAAAGCTTTTACCTAAACTGAAAATTCTAGAGTTTGAGATCTTAAAGAATTATTGTGTCGCTTTTTAGCAAATTGGACAAATAATTTTTTAGTTGATTTTGTTGAATCTTTGTGATATCTGGTTGAAAAAAATCACTTGAGCCTGTGGATCAAGATCATTTCACCCCTAATATTTGTGACATCACTTCCGTAGGGAAGCTAGAAAACAGAACAAAATAATCTATGCTGTCATTGGACACATCTCTGACTCTGAAAAATAGACATATTATTTCAAAGAATTGATGCTTTTTTTCTCTCTCTGGCTGCAGATAATGGATTAAGGGGTACAAGGTTTGAGGCAGGGAAAACAGAGAAAGGCGTTTGCAATAATTTAGATGAGATATGATGGTGGCCTAAACTAAGGTCATGGTAGAGAGGATGGGACAAATGGGTATTCAAAAAATAGAAGGGCTTGGTACTGATTGGGCATCAGGGGCAAAGGAGAGAGCAGCCAAAAGTGGTATTTAGGTTTCTGCCTCGCACAGCTGGGAGGTAGGGCGCCCATTTGCTAAGAAAGACACCAAAGGCGCAGGAATGGTTTTTGACATCAGACAGAGCTACCTTATCTTTTGATGGGTCAAAACTGCAGGTGAATCTGTGTCATTTATCAACTCCAGAGGGACATCTGCATGACCAAGTCTAACACACTCACAGCATCAGCAATTATTCAGCCATTTATTCCCAACTTCTTCCCTTCTTTGGAGACTTATATTGCCCACCTTGATAATGCCAGCTTTAACATAGCACTGCAGTAAAGCTGTCATCAGTGGCTATGGGCTAGGTTAGGCTTCTGCAAAACCCAAGAGAGAAGCATTCAGCCAAGGAATGACCCTACCCTAGATGTTAGATTCACTCTGTTATCTCTGAACTCTGTCATCACCCTTACTTGATCTCCCAAGGCTCAAAATAGTCCCTTCTTCAGCCAGCTCTTAGGCCTCATCAGGACTCTTGTTAATTTGGGACGCAGGCGAGAGATCTGAACAAGATCTGAGCTCAGCCTGTGACCAAATGGAGGCAAGCTAATCACCCATGTCAGTTATCCAGATGAAAAAGCTATTGCCAATAATGAAAGCCCCAGCTGCAGAGCTTCAAATTTAGGGGCTTTGTTTTCCCCATTTGTGAATTGAGAGAGTTGGATTGAATTACTTGAGAACTCTTTAAAAAAAAGAAAGAAAGAAAGAAAGAAAGAAACTCTTTTGAACTTGAAATTCTACGTCTTGCTATAATTGGCTAATTCTGTTACTCCCCCCTCAAAAACTTTCAGTGGCTCGGCATTACCTGGAGAATAAAATCCAAACAGCCTGGAATTTAAGGCTCTCCACTCAGGTGCCCAAATATCACTCTTTCCACACACTTCAAGGTCCAACCAGAAAGGATAACTAAAATGAAAATTAATCTATCTCTTGACCAACAACAGTTTGTTGCTTATACCTCTAACTGGAGCCCTAATCCTTTATGTTCGGAGGTTAATGCAACTTTTTCTCCTCATTTAGTCTGTGACTCAGGTTACTACCTGGATATCTTCTCTGAGGTTTAGTTTCCTCCTCTGTGAGGAGACAATAACCTGCATTTTATGTTGTCATGAAGATGGAATGAGTTAACACAAGTAAAACACAACATATGATGCTTATTATATGCTCAGTAAATTAACAATGTCATATGCAATAGATTAGAAAATGTAATTTTGGGTCACTACTCGCTACTATGAATGTCTTTTTTTTTTTTTTTTTTTGCAGTATGCGGGCCTCTCACTGTTGTGACCTCTCCCGTTGCGGAGCACAGGCTACGAACGCGCAGGTTCAGCGGCCACGGCTCACGGGCCCAGCCTCTCCGCGGCATGTGGGATCTTCCCGGACCGGGGCACGAACCCATGTACCCTGCATTGGCAGGCGGACTCTCAACCACTGCACCACCAGGGAAGCCCCTATGAATGTCTTTTATGAATAACTTTCAATCTCAAAACTATCCATAAATTTACACTGCTCTTTTTCTTTCCTTCTTTTATTCTTTCCCTTCCTTCTTTCTTCTCCTCTTTCCACTTATTTCCTCTTTAGAAATAAGTTCTAAAAAGGCAGAATCTTAGAGTACTCTTTCTTAAAGTGTTGTCTTCAGGTCATGAGTCTTTGCAGATGATCTTTGGAAAAAAAAAAAGGATCCCATAATAATAGTCCCTTTCTTGGAGATTAATAATGCATACTAATATAGTCAGGGCTCAGAGAAGACTTATAGTTAGGAAACTTCTTTAACTTTAAGTTCAATGTTTCCCAAACTTATTTAGCCCTAGAAAATCTTTCACCATGAAATTGATTAATATCTGGGATCGTTATGAATTACCTAGAGTATATATATTTCTAGTTCCAAGCAAATGGTAGGATTTTATTTCTCTGATCTTTAAAGTTGTTTGTGGCTAAGAGACATATTTTAGCAAATAAAATGTGAGTGGAAGTGACATATGTCACTTCTACCTGGCATTTAAGGATAGGTGCATGATTCCCCAGTTCTACCTCTCTCCTGCCTTGGTGACCAATGACATTCCTGACAATGGAATCTGATCTCTGAGTCAGAACAACATGGAGCAGGGCCACCTGCTAATCTGTAATGAACATGTAATATGAATGAGAAATAAATCCTTATCATTTAAAGCCACTGAGATTTGGCAATTATTGGTTGTAGCAACATCATGACTTATTCTGGCTAGTATAATTAAAGTTATTTACATTTTACAGATGTAGAGACTGTTTATATGATCCAAAGCAAAGTAAGATGAATTATTTGACCTTAACAATTGTTGTTAATTACCACATGCTCAATATTATTGATTATATGAAAGTCCACAATTAACACAAACCAAAATTCCAGATTAACAACTAGACAATGGATTCTGTAAATCTTTCACCTATATATTATTTATCAAGGAACTACAGCCACAGGAATGCCTAATAGATGGTGTTGAGGGCAGACTGGCATGAGTTATAAGTACCATCTGTAGCGTCAGATTTGGGAAATCCTATCTCAGTTCTGCCATTTAACATCTATGTGAACTTAGGAAATAACTTAATGTCTCTGAATCTCAGTTTCTTCATTTGTAAAATGTAGATAATACTGACTACAAAAAAATGATAATACTGACTTTATTAGGGTGGTTTTCAAGACTAAATTATGAAAGAGTGCTGATCAAAAGTCTCTAGCACAAAGGGAATTTTTAATAGATTGATCATTGACGGTAATCATAATAATTCTACCAAATAGTACACTGTGCCATAGTGATCTTGGTGTTAGAATGCTAGAGTTTTAGTATTGCCACTCTAGTTTCTAGCTAAGAGAGCTTGAGAAAGTAATTTAACCTGTATTAGATTTTCAAATTTGTACAATGGAAAAATATCACAGGGTCAAATGAAGTAATGTTAATTATAGCACTGATAAATTATAAAGCATACCACATATAGCTATTTTATGTTAATGATGATTATGAGATCGCTGTATAAATTTGTTAGCAAACACTAATTTATTTTTATTATTACTATTATTTTTTTCTTTTTTTTGCGGTACGCGGGCCTCTCACTGTTGTGGCCTCTCCTGTTGCAGAGCACAGGCTCCGGACACGCAGGCTCAGAGGCCATGGCTCACGGGCCCAGCCGCTCCACAGCATGTGGGATCTTCCCGGACCGGGGCACGAACCCGTGTCCCCTGCATCGGCAGGCGGACTCTCAACCACTGCGCCACCAGGGAAGCCCTATTTTTATTATTATTTTTAACACAGAGTTAGTACTGCTCATCCTTGGCTCATACTCATACTAACTGCTTCTAGAGGGTGTTTTCCTCAGTGGCACCACCATTCACTCAGCTATTCTTGTGGGTCAGTCACAGCTCCTCATGCTCTCTCACTCTTCACTGACTGAATCCTCCTGTACACACACATCCATTAAATCACCAAGTCTCATCAGTTCTACCTTCTATTGATAAATTTCCCTGTGTTCTACCCACTGCTCTCTATCACCTCTGCCATGATCACAACTTTCATTTAGATTACTGCAATGGCCTCTTACTTGGCCCTATATCTTTCATCAATCCATTCTCCACACTGCTGCCAGAATGATCTTTCTAAAACATGTGATTATTACCCACTTTGATGACTCTTCAATTGTTTCCTATTTTCCTCAAGAAAAAACAAAATTTCCTTAACATGGCCTGTAAGACCTTTCATGATCTGGCCTCTATTTGCAAAGGTCTTAGATACCCTCAAACTTTAAATGGTCCACCTATACCAAACACCTCAGAGATTTTTTTGAAAGGTTCATGTTCTCTCTCTCTTTCTCTAGGCCTTTGCACATACTGTTTTCTTCACCTAAAACTCCTTTTCCTCCCCTCTTTAATGCCAGTTAATTTCTACTCTACAATTATCTGTAGAATCAATATTGAAATACCATTTATCTAGATAATTTTGCATAATTTTATGGATAAAATTTTCTTACCATTCATTTTAGTGTTTTTGTTTTGTTTTGTTTTGTTTGTTTGTTTTTTTTTGCGGTACGCGGGCCTCTCACTGTTGTGGCCTCTCCCGTTGCGGAGCACAGGCTCCGGACACTCAGGCTCAGTGGCCATGGCTCAGGGGCCCAGCCGCTCCACGGCATGTGGGATCTTCCCGGACCGGGGCACGAACCCATATCCCCTGCATTGGCAGGCGGACTCTCAACCATTGCGCCACCAGGGAAGCCCCATTTTAGTGATTTTTAAAATGCCCTATCATTAAAAATTAAATGAGCAGCTGAAAATGTTTTTATTAACAATCTCATAAACAGTAATATTTAAAGTTTCATTTTGTATGGACAGAGAAGCTATTTTCTTTTTATGCATTTATTGTTATTTGGGGCTTTTAGAAATTATTAAAATAATAAATAATCAAACTATGTGTAATTTAGAAAATTCACTAAAACTATTATCAGTGAGTTGTGATGTAAGATCCCTAAAGTGTGCTGGGATCCTTTGTTCTTCCTGGTATAATGGCATCATATCTTTTAAAAGCTGGCTTATCCAAAGAAATCACAGACACGGTGAGAGTACATTTTTTATGAGTTGTTCTGGATGCTACATAAATGTTTCATCAGTTTTAAAAAAAGAAGTGCTCATTTTATAAGATTCATAACCATGTTTTTAGGTGTTCCAACTTAATGGGCATGTTCTGCTTTATATTTAACCCAGGAATTAGTTTCATGTAAACTGTTAGCCTTTTAGTTTTATCAACAACTAGGTATGCCAACCTAAGCAAATGAAGGCTAATAGCCTAGTAAGTGTTCTATGGTTCTGAAGGCCTGAACAAACAAGTCACGAAGCCCAGATGTTGTATAAAGGAACAAATGAGGTCATAAGCACAGTCTGTATCTCCTGAAGGAGGAGTAGGGCCTTGGCAAGGACACAGCCAGCTGCTAAGGGCAAAGGGGTTCTCAGATCAAGAAGTGGGGATGTGGTCTGGATAATCAAAATGAGAACTGCTATTTTTGAGCAACTACTTCATACCAGGCATCTTGCTAAGTGCTTTACGCTGGAGGAAAATTGTGCCCCAGGTTGTCAGTGAGAATACAATCTCACAAAGCAGCAGTAATACTCACCTAAAGAAAGTGATCATAGATTTGTTCTTAGCTTTTGTCGAGGGGGAAAAAGGATTTTATCCTGTTGTAGAACAAAAAAAGAGCTATGACCTGTGTTTAGCAACTTTCAAGGCTCATTTTATGCTTTATATGTTTTCCACCGTTAAAATGTTTTTACCCTCTGTGATGTTAAGACATTTTGTTAGGATGTTGAGGAAATCATATGTAAAATATTAGATCATGTTATAATATGGGACAAGCATGGAGCCAACGTTACTTACATTAATCTGATAATTCATTTACTCAACAAATATTTGTGGTAATAACTACTCTGTGGAGGTGCTGTTCTAGGTGTTGAACATACAGTAGTGAGCAAAACATATAGTCCCTGCCCTCAAGGAGCTTACAGTCTAGGGCTGGAGGCAGACACTATGCAAATGACCACAGAAATATTTAGCACAGCAGGTATGAATGTCAACTCAGAAACTTAGGTATCCAAGAAATAGATTTTCTATAATTCAATTTCTAACTCCAAGTCTTCATTCCAGTCAGCTGGCAGAAACAAACCACACACACACAAAAAGTTAATGTCCGTATCTCTCAGAGTTGGTTTTCTTCCATTTC